>NC_056685.1:100196295-100821295 GCF_018350215.1 Panthera leo
TCTAACTATAAACTTTTACAGCACATTTTTAGTCTGTATCTATTTTCATATTTATTTATGCTACTGAAAAGAAACTGCACTAAATGAAAAAAATGGATTTAACATAAAGACCCAGGTAGAGCTATGCAAATTGGAGATATAATAAGACAGTATAAATATGTATCCTTTTTTATGGAGCTAATGAAAAGATGTTGGGATTTTATTGTGCTTTTATTTTATAAATTAATGGACATTGTTATCATTTGAATCGTACTTTGGAGAATGCTTACCACTTTTTTTGAAATGTCTGTTTCCTACAATATGTCTCTATTAAGAGTTAACAGATTTATGTGGCACTAAAGGAGTAAAAAATAATGTAATGAAGAGCCATCTATCATTGAAATAGACTCTCCTTTTGAAAGCTCATATTGGAAAATCTGAGGCAGAGTGATGTAAACAATATCTATAAACCTTGAACTTACAGAAATGATGAGTTACCATTTTTATGGAATCGAAATCAAAGGCCAAAAAGGAACAATTTGAGGCCATCAAAAAATCAGGGTCACTGCTTCATGTGCCTGCCCTGTTTAGACAACGGGTGAACTTGCTTCCTTTCTTTAGTCTTTGCCGAAGGAATTTCAGTGCTTTATATAGAAATTTGATGCTCCATGCAACCAGAAGATTTTTACTTATATATAAACAAAGTAAAACATCTCTTTATAATTTAGGTATGGAAAACAAATTTATAATAGTAGTGCATGCAATTATATATATGTTATGTAAAGCAAAAATACCTATTAAGATTAAAGGAGTCTTTGCAGACATACTACATGTAATGTGTGACTCTTGTTTGGATTCTGATTCAAAATGAGGTCTCAAAGGACACTTTGAGATACTGGGAAGATTAAACATAGTTTAGAATGTAGACAGCATTAGAAAGACTGTATTAAATTTTTTGGGTACCATAATAAAATAGTGATTAAAAAAATCCTTATCTGTTAGAGATAAGTAATGATGTATTTCTAGAAGAAATGATTTGGTGTGTGGGATTTGCTTTAAAATACTCCAGAAAAAAATCTGGAAGAAAGTTGAGAAGCAAGAACAGGAGAAAGTTGTTGGAACTCAAAGCCGAGCAGAAACATCTGAAATCTTCCATAATGAAAAGTTGGGGGGAAAAAAAGCACTCATGTCAGAATATACATATTCAAGGGAGTATTATCTTAAAAGTCATCTTGGAAGGTTGTATGCTTATTAAATAGTTATTCCAGCAGTAACAACACCAGTTAAAACAGCTCTGAAAAGCGTCATTTGAAAATGTGCTCATGACAGTGGAATTCTCAGTATGTGGCCCACATAGCTCAAGTCAGGGTCTGGGTTTCCCCGGGGGAGCAAGGTACAGGAGGGAGTCCTTTGTCAGCAAACATACTGCATCCAAAGGTAAGAGGGGATTTTTAAATCAGAGTCTATTTGGGAAAAGAGTAGTTCAAACATTGGAGAAATCATTGCTAACTTTCAGTTCAAAGAGCCAGAAGCGGAATCCAGTACTGGATTCAAGATCTATGAATTGGAAACAGGGTGGAGATTGAGATAAAGTTGAGAAATACTATTGAACTCAAACAAGCTAAGTAATCTAATGTTACTAGATAATAATGAACACCAGTAGGGTGTCTGTTGCTCTATTAGGGGTGCTGGTGGATGGGCGGGGGATAAACAAAGGAGCCAGCATAGGAAAATTAGACACACTCCTGTAGAACTGCACTTCACTTTGGAGCTCAGGGCATATCACCCAGTTTGGCCATCTACTTCTGATCACTGAACTTAGCTCTGAATGACTATTGTCAATTTTCACAAATTAGACACACCCTGAAGAGATGAAGCTTTGCCAGTCTGCACGATATTCAAAAGAATATGCCCCAGGTTCTGAAGCCCATTCCCAAACGAGGGTTTGCAAAAGACTGGAAAATAGAATCCTTGCAATAAACATGCAGCTTCTTTCCTTAAAGAGAACATAGCCTGTTTACGTAATATAAAAATTCCATTATGTTTTTTAGAATTCAGCCCTATCACTTTTAGTTATAGCTCATAATTGTTATTTACTGTAATTTCTAATTTAAAGATGTTAAGAGTGGGGTGCCTGGGTGGCTTAGTCCCTGCATCAGGTTCTGTGCTGGCAGTGCAGAGCCTGCTTGGGATTCTCTCTCTCCCTCCCCCTCTCTCTCTGCCCCTCCCCTGCACGCGCATGCATGTGTGTTTGTGTGTGTGCGTGTGTGTGCGCGCGCGCGCACGTGTGCGCACTCTCTCAAAATAAATAAATAAACTTAAAAAATAAAGATATTAAGATTAACTAGCATAACTAAATTATAATAATTCATAGGAAAAGTGTGTGGTGTGTCTGTGTGTGTGTGAGAGAGAGAGACAGAGACTTTTACTTCATTGTCTTTGAACAGCTGGGGAGTTCTATCCCCTTACCTCCTACTCTAAAGGAGGAACCTATCTTGGTTCTTATAACCTTGACTCTATCATCAATTCATGTGAGAAGCAACACTAACTCATCTAAAAGGTTGCCATATTCATTCATTAAATGTCATCTGCCTTGCCATATATCACAGCATGAGAAACCCTTACCTTCCGGTTGGGAACAAGAAGGATAAATATAGTCACTTCCTTTCCTTCCCTTGGAATCTCTGGCCACCTAAGCAGACAAATATGAGGGTGCAGCTGATAAATACAAAGCTTATGCCAACACACATCCCCATTAACACATTAGGCAGATGAGCAAGAGCCCTTATGACTGCAGTCTAGGCAAATCACTGCGAAGGTGCCCTTGATCCTGCAGGTCCCTCTTCTGTCGCCACCTACATGAGCTGGAGACCACTTTGCTAGTGACACTACCTTGGGGAAAGGAGGGAGGAAGACATTATTAGCAAGAGTTGCTTCTTCTTTGTAGTTCTCACAGTTCTCTTGCACACCTGACATCTGACACAATGAATGCATTATCAAATCATTAGCCCCCATCAAATAGGAGGTGACTGCATCTTCTGTCTGTCAATGCTGTATAGATCCAGAAGAGAAGCAGTTAAGTGTTAATGGATTTGCTTTAGGCATTTTACAACCTATTGGTCCTAATTAGACTGAAAAAGGGTTGCTATAGACAACCTGGAATTTAAATAATGTATTTATTCTCCTTTATTCTTCTTAAACATTTCATCGAGAACTTAGGGGAAAAAAGAGAAATATTGTGAAACAGTGTAATTTTGCTTTTTCAAAACAGAGCCTAAACCTCACTGAGTTATTCTGTGCCATTGATGACGTGGCTTAGCAAAATTTTAAAATAGTATCTTGAGCACAGTGCACTCAAGAAGCTTACGTGAAGTATCACCTAAACAATGAGGTTGCAAGAGAAACTTGAATTGATCACTAGAAACACAAAGGCAGTTGTAGAAAAGCAGAGATTCTCCAAACAAGGAACAGGGATGGTATCTGAAAGCAGCATGGGTCCAAGTAGTGTTAAGCCTGAAGAAGTAAGAACAGAGGGGTCACTTATTATACGAACTTTAATGAGCTGTCTTAAAGCAGCAACAGCAGAGGTCCTTTGAAGTACCCAGAACCCTCAGAAGACAACATTTGGAGAGATATACAGACATTTGCAATAATCAATAGGAACAGTGGCAAAAGCATTAATTAAAGCTGTTGCAGTTCCTTGCAATCCAAGGAGGTTGAGATTTCAGATAATTGTAGGTACAGTAAATGGAATAAGGAAGCCAAAGCTCTTTGTCTCAGATGCAGGCCAATTTTCCATGCACAATCAAATTTTACTTCTTATATCCCCTAACAGCTGCTCTAAACCCACTGAGGATTTGGAAGTCATGATACAATATTAGTAAGAAAATTAGAGTGGTAGCAAATCACAAGTTGCTTTCTGAGCAACACAGTAGGAGGTCAGTTAATATTAAATATCCATAGCCTGTGTGCACACACTCACATTTCCTGGGAGACTCTAAGCAAAATACAGCCTTTGGGGATACACACTTAGTAGCTTTTGCATAACAATAACCAAGATGCTGATACCAGCTAATGAAATTCTGATGCTGAAGAAGGGCCCCAAAGGCTCAGAACAAAGGCCTCTAGGAAAATAGGGATAAACTTCTTATTTAAACAGTAAACAACCAATCTCATATATTTTTTCATTTAACATATATTTATCGAGGGCCTTCTTCCTATCACTTTGGATAGGCCCCAGAGAAGTCATAGTGAGAAAATACAGACTCTGTCCCTGACCTCAAGGAGTTTAAACTTAGAGGGAGACAGATTTCAATGAAACATTCACATAAATAAGTGTATATTTACAAGCTGAAATTACTTTGAAGTGACGGTACCTGGTGCTATAAAAGCATCTAATAGAAGACACTGACCTTGACTATGAAGGGTGAACAGGGAATATGAGGGATGACCAGGAATTCTAGAAGAAGACGAATTGAAGAGAGTTCTTGTTTGAAGGGAAAGTATGTGCAAAGAACCTGTGGCCTGAAGGAGCATAATGCTTTAAGAAACTAAGATAGGACATTTGGGGACAGAGAGGGAAGTGTAAGATGTAAAATGAGGTGGAAACACACAGGTAGGCACCAGACCATGCAGGGCATAAGACTATTCTATCCTGTAATTACAGCAATGGGAAACCATTGAAATTTAGGTAGATAGTTGTTGTGAGCCTTTTGAAGTGATCACTTAGGATAAACTGTGAAGAATGAGATGGAAGAAACCAAGAAGATTGCTATAGGCAGTGGCTCAAGAAAGAGGATGGCAGTCTGGACAAAGATGGTAATGAAGTATGTGGAGAGCCATGAACAATTCATGGAGAGATATTTAGGAATTAAAACAGGAATTAAAGTTTTAGATATGAGAGGTAGTAAATGAGAGGGAAGTGTTGAAGATGAATCCTAGATTCTGACTTCCTTAATAGGATAGACAAGGCATTATTTCCTTGAATAGACATCCCTGGAAAAGTAACTGGTTCATTACAAGTTCATAAGTTTATTACAAATACATTGAGTTTGGGGGTAACTGATGCACATAAGTGGAGATTTTTCATTCCTATTAGATATTTGGGTGTATAAATTTGTGTGTCATTGGTATGAAGCTAGTAATCGAAGTTAGGGATGTACATGAAATCATCAATAGAAAGAGTAGAAAGTAAAAAAAAGAATATGGCTATGACCAAGTCTAGAAGAATTGTATTATTTAATACAGTGGCCCTCAAAGCGTGATCCCTAAACCAGCAGCATGGGAATCAGCTAGGAATCTATTGGAAGTACAAATAAAAAATTCTGGGGGTGAGGTTCAACAACATGCCCCAAACATGTCTTCAGGTGTTTCTGATGAAGTTTGAGAACCACTAATAATGGAAGGGTGGAGGAGTCATGTCTGTAAATATTACTGAGGTTGAGATGCTTAACAGATGATAAAAGGAAAACCAAGAAAGTCATTAGAGCCATTAGGAAAAGGGAGGAAAGTAGTTCAAGGAGAAGATCAAATTCAACAGAGTCAAATGTCATTGGGAGATCAAGTGAAATGGAGATACTTTTGACTCTAGAGAAAGCTGTTTCAATCAAAGATTAAGATGAAAATATACTGGAGAGATTTTGAAGCATGAGTGAGAGGGGAAGAAGGGGATAAGTATAGACAACTCTTTTTTTTTTTTTAAACTTTGGATAGACTGAATCTGGAGGAGAAAGCGGAGATGTGTTTTAAAATATTAGTGTCATGAACATGTTTTAATGCTGAGTGAAATGATCAGCTTGAAAGAGAATGCAGAGCAGACAGAGGTAGTATATCAGTAATGAGGGTTCTTAAGAAGGCAAAGGGTATGGGTTCCAAAGCACAGATGGAAAGACCGTATTCAGATCCACTTTCTTATAGCTTCCGGATGAGTAGAGGACACTGTCTCATCCCATTCTCCTTCTTGCTTACTCTGTTCAAGCCACATGGACTTTTTTGTGGTTCCTGAACATGTAATAAAGTTTTCCTTCTTCGGGACCTTAGTTCTTGCTTTCCTTCTTGATCTTCCCATGAATGACTGGTGTCATGTGAGTCATAACTCAAATGCCACCTCCTCAGAGAAGTTTTCCTTGACACTATATCTTATGTTGCCATCCTCTCTCACCATCTGTGATCAAAACCTCATCCATTACCCTATCTCTTATTCCTCACAGCACTTTTCCCTCTCTGAGGGTATCTTGGGTATTTGCCCACTGTCAGGGAACACCATGGGACAGAAAGACTTCCCTGTTCACGGCTATAGCTCTAGAGTTCAGGACAGCACCTGGAGTGTGGTGGGCATTCTATAAACATTTGTTGAAGGAAAGAATAAGAGAATGGGTGCAGAAATATCTATCTGTTTGTACGTTCGATAGAGGGAGATGAGGTAGAAGGGTTTCTTTCCACTAGATTTTATTTTCTCCCCAAGTATGTAAGGGAGGTCATCTTCCAAGACCAAAGGTCAGAGGAAATTGAGGATGTTGATTTGCTGAAGAGTGGAGAATGTTTTAGCTAGTCCAGTCGGTGAAAGACTGAGTAGACTATATAATCCAGGAGTTCCAGGTGGTATTGAGAATCAATTTGAGAATGATAACCATGAACTTAGAGTGGGACAAATTGCTCTGCTGAATGACTTTCTCCAGTGATACTCAGATAAATGGGAAGACACAGGAAAAGCTGATAGTACATTGGGATTGGTGTTTTCTCAGGTGGGGCCAGACTGTAGAGTATTAGCAAGAATGTTACTGAGTACCAAGGACTTTAAAGGGTTAGAGAGTTTAGCAGGAATAGTTGATCAAGAAACATGGAAGTTGGGAAAGTTGTAACCAAAGATCAGGATGCCCAAATTAGACATGTTCTGAGTCACGCTTTCATGATGACAGGAAGAGTGTGAGGTTGAGGTGGATGTGGGAGAACTCATTAGAAATAAAGGTCAGTGAACTGAGCTTTTCACTTCTAAAATCTTTTGAAGGCCCAAAACATCTTATAAACCAACCAGATATTTCAAATCATAATACAAAATACTTAACTAAAAATAACAACAGGTAAAAAGTGTCTTACCATAATGCTACCATGCCATTTTTGTGTTGGTCTTAAAGTGGCATCTCTGAATTATGAATGATAAAGTAAAACCTCATTACTTCATTTCACTAATTAATAATTAGTGATAAATTATTTAGCTGGGCTGATACTTTATTTCATTAGTAAAAGCTACAGAGTAAGAAATGGATTTGTATATTGATTCTGTCACCTTTCTGTGGGTGTGTTGGCCTTGGGCTAGGTTCCTAACTACTGAGCCTCTGCTTTGGGATTTGTAAAAAGGAGGAAAAATTAAATGTCACACAGCATTATTGTGAGGTTTAAATGAGAACATGTAGGTAAAAATGTCTATAAATGATAGTTGTCACACAATTAGAAGGCCTTAGACTCTATAGAAAAGATATTTGTTATGGAAATAAAAATTATAATAAGACTCAGCCAGATGCTTATCTTTCTTACAATTTTTAAACCTTCTTAGAAACATTGTTTACAAATAATGCATATAATAATTATCATTCTTCATTAAAAATTTAAAGTGGATCAAAATAACTGTCCTGTTTGTCAACTGTACCTAAAATTTATGAAAATGTATATATTAAAAAATACTTTATAATCTTGATTTTTCCTGATGTCAAAGAGGCTTTTTTTCTCAAAATATACATTTATTTTGTTATTCTAAAATATGGCAATTCTAGCGCTATGCCTATGTGTGGGTAGGGGTGTGTGTGGGTGAAGGGCATGGGTGGGTGTGTGTGGGTGAAGGGCTTGGGTGGGTGTGTATATATGTATATCATATCTGTGGCTTCTGTAACTTTTCTTTTCACATCAAACTTGATACTCATAATTTTTATTCTCATCTGGACTGGTTTAATTATGGAGGCATCAATTTTCAATATCAATAAATAGAATAGATCGATACAATGTGTTTACTCAAATCTATGGTCTGAGCAGCTCTTCCAAATCATAACGTGAAACACTTAACTGAAAATGAGAACACAGCATTATTACATAAAATAGACACGGAATATTTTATTGCACTTTTGTAGTACTTTTTTTTTTTTTATTTTTAGGGAGACATGCATTTACCCAAACCTAGTATTTGGTGTTGTGAGCAGAAAGAGACAAAAGCAAAAGGTAATTTATTGTTTTACCAAGGGATGAGGACAAACCTCATTTTTACAATATGATCAAGATTCTAAAATAACTCCAAATTTTCTCCTTACTGACTTGACAACATGTGCATACCTCCCCCGCACCCTTTTTAGTTGGTAAATCAATGGGATAGAATTGAAAGCAGACTAATGACTCCTACGTATGAAAAATTATGTCTGTCTGCTCTCCAGTGTGTGTTGTCCACGCACTGCCAAATGAAGATGCCACTTGAAAGTTCCCATGAATATTTGTTTTGATTACTTACACTTAGGTTGTCTCAAACTATTAAGAGCAGGAAGCTGTTTTTTTCCACATCAACTCACTAGAGTCTGAGCTCACCTATCCATCAAGTGAAAATGGTATTTAATTGGCAGCTGCTGAGAAAGTTCAAAGAACAGTCATCAATACAATTTCCCATGCTGTAGCTGTTGCCTGAATGAAACTTGCCAGGATGCCGGCAAATGTGAACCAATTTTCAGTAAACATTCTGTTATTTTAAAATCCTTGGTGAGGAAATTCTTAATATATGTTTTTTCCTCCTCTTATTTTTGGGAAATATCTCACTCGGGAACAATACAAATCTTTGTATCGTAGGTAGGAGTAAGGGAAGTAGAATATTTAAATGTTGACAGAAGGGAAAAACAGGTTGAACACAATAATATTTGTAACAATGATGCGTGTTTTTCTTTTTTCCTTTCAAGTTGAATACAAAGTAGGAAATGTAATTAGGTGAACTAGGTTAGTTTCTTATTAATGCTGTCTCGCGATTGAAAAAAGCAATGATGCAAATTATCCTTCATGTTTTTCCAGCTTGTTTTGGAAAATCCTAGTACCTTGTCAAACATCCGTGGTGTTCCAAAAACTGAAACAGGATAGGTGAAGAGGCCTGTAGATAGGCTTCACTGTCCTCCAGGCCTTACTTTAAATGACTCTCTTAGCAATGCTTACTTCACTTTGGAATCTTTTTCCACCCTCTTCAGGGAAAAGAGCCCTTATGTGTCTGATATTCCTGGTGTCTGGCATCCCTACTAGAACATACGAGGCATATAATAAATACCTGTTAAATGGATGAATGAATGAGTGAACTGCAACAACATATATACCATCTAACCTGGAGTTGAAATACAGCCCTGTTTCAATCATGAAGTCACATCTGTATTGATAAAACATCAGAGTTGCAATGGCAGGGGAAGGTCCATGTGTCTTGTTTTGGTCTAACCATTGACTAGGAGGCCTTAAAATGGGACTTTACAGGCTGATTAAAAATATCTATGTGATGACTTGGTTATTATTTATAAAAGAGTAAGATGTACGTGAATGATGGTATGAGTTATTATTTATGCAGTTCTAATTTTCCATAAATATTGAGCATTTGTGGCAATGAGTAGAAGTTTTAAAACTGAGAACAACAGGTTTCTTTTTTTGTTTTTTTAAGTCTGAAATAAATAGGGCATCAGCAAAGCCATCTGAGGATGCCTTGCTGCTTGAGTAAGAGGAGGTGGGAAGACACATTCTAGAATTCGTATCACTTAAGCCAAGGCAGGAGAAACTCCTGCCAAGGATCAAGTTTGGATTTAAATTTGATGAGAGAAAATAAATGTTGGCAATGCTCAGAGAGGCTAACAGTCATGGATTTGGGCATCCCTCATAGATCCCCAGCAGAGGTTTGAGTATCAACTTTGAATAGAATAAAGGATTTTTATTTTAATAATTTAATAGTTTGTCAGACACATAGAATTTGGGGAAAAGGACCATTTTCATATTTCACCATGACGTCAATACCTCTGTTGGATTGAAATGTCTCAATCATGTTAATTTTACCAAATAGCTCTTTAATATAGTGACTATGTTTGTCTACACTGCTTTTGGTTTGGCCTCCTTTATCTCTTTTACCTGGATCACTGGGTAGCCTTCTGACTGGCTCTTATTTGATTCTCTTTTTTTCATTCTTCAGTAAATTTGCTGCATTCATTGATGTGATCGTCTAAAACAGGAACTGGCAAACTCTTCCAGCTGCTGTTGTAGTGTGTAAGCAACCATAGACAATACATAAATGAATGAACATGGCTGTGTTCCAATAAAATGTTTTCTATGGGCATTGAACTTCATATAATTTTCATGTGTCACAAAATATTATTCTTTTGATATTTTCCAGACATTTAAAAATGTAAACAACCCATCTTGCTTGTGGGCCATATAGAAACAGGAAGCAGGCAGTCTTTGGCTGGTAGACCATAGTTTGCTGATCCCTGTTGTAAAGCAAATTTAATTATAAGTTCTTGACTTTCTATCTTTAAGTGGTAAGTTAGGTTATTAAATCACCTGCTATGACAGTTGGCCACTATACATTGGCTTACACGGGGTTAAAGTTGATATTTATTTTTGTGTACCAGTCTAAGTGTAATTAGGCCAGGGTATGTGTGGAAGCCCTATGGAGCTGGGGACCCAGGCATCTTCACTCTAGTTGGTCCTCAGTGTGCTGCCCTCATCTGCATGGTCCAAGTTGCTTCACCATCACTAAATTTACATTCCCAGTGGGAAGGAGAAGAAGGGAAGGAGAGGGCAAGTTTCCTTTTAAAAGCATGACTTCAAATTGCACATATTACTTTTGTTCACTTCACATTGGTTGTAACTTGGTCATGTGGCCACTGCTAGCTATTGAGGGAAGCTGGCAAATACATTCTTTATTCTTTGCATTGAAGTGTCCAGTTTACAATCGTGCATGCTAATAGTATGAGAAAGAAGAAGGAATATGGGGGAGAGGGCAACTAGTGGTATTTGTTCTCTCTCCATTGTATTCTGAGGTAATACCCTGGCTTTACTAATATGGCTCGATTTCCCATTCCAGTCCAATTTTCCATCACTTCCCAGTTTGAATCTGTCCCTTGCTAGAATATGAGCTGCCTGAGGGCAATATTTTATTTCATCTTTGTATTCCTACTAGTGTCACTTAGAAAAATCTCCATCTATATTTGTTGAATGAATAAATGACAGGATGCTTTTGTCCAGCAATACTAAGCTGGACTTTGCTGGCTGTCAGGAGTCTATTAATTAGACTGTGTGAAATGAAAAGGAAATAGGATTAGTTAGGGTCCTCTGGTTGGAAGGAAAGAAAATTCAGTCTCAAAAATTTAAATAAAGTAGAGCTTATCAAAACTACACTACCGCACTCACAAAATCAAAAGAAATGCTTACAAAAATAACCAGGTAAGAAAGAAGCAAAGGTGCATGGAAGATCTTCGAGAGTTCTAACAATGGGTGCCCCAGCTCTAATGTCTTCAGTCTCTGTGGGTCTTAATTCAGTTTTCAGACACCTGGGAGAGGGAGGATGACTGGCCTAACTTGAATCAAAACCACCTTGTGCATAAGATATGGTGGAATATTGTCAGTGATATTTCCAACAAAGTAGAATGGAGTGGGTAAGGGGCAGTTCCTTAAAGAAAGGAGTTCATTGCCTAACAACAACAACAACAAATAGAGGACCATCATAAAGGTTTTGGGCAGCAATAACATTTCTACTCCACCACTGCTCCTTGGAGATGCTACTCTCACTCTGCTGTAGAGATAGCGTATTGGTCTTGAAACTCTATTCTGAAATTGTGGCATGAGGGCTGGAAGGCAGTAGACTTTCCTTTCCTAATTTGTCATAAGAGTCTTAGCTTATGGAGATGAAAGGCTCTGTCCCCGTGAGTCTTGCCAGGGTATCCATTGCGAAAATTTGCCAGTCTTTCTACTATACTATCCAATACAAAAGAAGGATAAAAATGTAGAAAAATGCCTGATGACCTCCCAAGGAGAGACGAAATGCAAGAAATGTAGACTTCTTTTTTTTTAATAGTCCTTCTTGGATCTAATTATGAATCATTGATTCACCTTTTTGATTCGTTGATTTCTCCAACACAGGGAATAGAGACCATACTGAACAACCTTATTTTTGCTGCTGTGTTGTTATTGTTATTCTTCTTCCATAAACTCAAAGAAGAAGGATTTATTGTAAAATTTATATTTATCCAAGATAAAAAAAGAAAACTATAACTTCATCAAAATTGCAGAAAATATATATAACAAAATATCTTGAACATAAAAGTGACATCAGGATTGAGACAGAGAATGAATATAAGCAGGAATTTAGCAAAAAGCATGAGAGACTAAGCTAAAATTCGACTTCAGAGAGGAGACTCTTGGACAAAGATGTTCCTAGAATTTCTTGGATAATGACACAATGTTGGTTGTAGAACTTTGGAGGGAACCAAATTATCCTGAGGGAAATTGTGAGCAGACTCATAGGAAGCTGCATTAGGTGTAGCAGATACAGGCAAATGGACTACACAGAAAATGATTGAATACACTGAAAAATTACATAAAATGTCATCCATTGATCAGTTAGGGTTCATTCAGTGCAAGGAATTAAACACTACATCCCTTTAATTAGCAATCTATGAAATACATATGATGCTCAAGGTTGTTAGAAGGAGAGAAGAAGTAGGTTCTAGGATGGGCCTCCAGGAATAACTTCTGGAAGATTTCATAATTTGTTTAGGGGAGCTAGCACCTTTAATATTATAAGTGGTGCTATGAGTTCAAGAACACACCCCATAACTTTGATACCAGATTAGTCATCTATAATGAACCAGTTCTGTAATGAAGCTGCTGCTGTGGACAACTTTCTCTCATTATCCAGGAATCTAGAGAATGGGCCCACAATTTTGATCCAAAGATTAGAATGAGATGACACGATCATTTCTTAACAACTGCACAGCTGGTAAACAGATTCTGAATCATTGTTGCAGAAAGCAACTTCCTTTTCCACGACATTGATTGCCAATAAAAAGACCTAAGAAGGAACAAGACAATTCTTTCACCTGACTTTGTCTCCCAAATTTCACATAGGAGCATCCAATTGACATAACTGAATTTGCATGAAGAATCTTAGATTCAAAGGAGTCTAAATATTTTAAGTTTTCCAGCTTCTCCAACTAAAAGGAAGATAGAATGGAGCTTGAAAAAGCTAAAGCTAACCTCCAATTCCACATACCTGTGATGTTTACTTATCCGTATTTATGTATACGTATTTGGTCATGTGGATGTATCATTTGTACCATGTGAAGCCTAACTATGCCTTATATGCTTGTGCTCTGTGTGTATGTGTGTAGTACTTAATTAACCTATAACTGAAATGATTTCTGAGGAAAATAACACCTATAGGAAAAAAATATATATTTGGAGCTAAAGAGAGAAGTGAAGTAAAGTTGACTTTCTGTGTGGCTTAGTAACTAATGCATTTATACATAAAACAGGCTAATTTTTAAGAAGAGCTTCCAAAAGTCAATAACCTCCACCTTCAATGATTCTTTGAGTCTTTTATTTATAGATTGTCTTTCCCACTCTCATTTCCCCCTTACATCACAGGAACTCTGGCCTAATGTAAAGTGCTTCATCCTTGTGAGGTATCAGCTTGCCCTTTAGTTAGTCTTCTCCTTTATGCAGCAATACAGAGCGAATATAACCACAATGAGCTAATTTTTACCTAATTTCCTTCTCCCAGGGAGCAAGACAAGGGACTGTAGTTTGACCTCAATAAAACAAAATGGATTTGTATTAATGGCATACTAGTGAAAATCCATTAAAGTCATTTTAGATAAAAAAAATTGTTGAGATTTTCAAACTATACTAAGGTTTTTAGTATAAAATAACTTTATAATTTTTCTTATCACTGAAATAAAATTAAAGTGGAGTTCTCTTCTCATTTCTCTGGTTGGAAAAAAAATGTGAAGGGTTTGGGTTAACCACCCTACTGAGCTGAATGTACACAAATGCAAGTGAAGCTTTTCAAGATGCTAGCGGGCGATTCATCCAGGAAACAGAGATTCATTTGAGGCTATTCTTTAGCAGTACTTTTTGAGCCTAGGGAAGCAGTACATTGGGGAAGGAAGAATCATGCTTGAAGAGTAAAGGTTCCCAGATGTCTCAGATAAACACAAATAAACAAACATAGGTATTAATAACTTTTTGTAAAATGAGGTGATAAAAGGATTAAGAAGGAATGCTTTGTGGTTGTTGCCACTGTGGGGATTTTTAATTGGCTTTTTCACTCAATGGAAGATAAAGGCCCTATTTAGCTCCTTTTCTTCTGCCTCAGAGAATGTCTCAAGACCCTTTAGTCACTGCAGGGCAAGAATATGTATCAGGCAGACTGACCGCAGAAGGGCAGAAGGTCGCCAAAGCTAGAACAGAGAAAAGCCATTCCAAGTTAATAACTAATTCATGGCCAGCATTTTATACAGCACATTGGTTGGAGAAAATATACTTAGGAATAAAAAAAAAGGGTAAATAATTATAAGGAAAATTTCAGCAAGTCCACAAATGGAGATTGAAAATGATATCCTCAAGGCAAAAGGGTGACATCCCAGAATAGGGCAATGTGGACCAGTAGATGCGCAGAAACTGACTAGATACAGCTGTTTCAAATTCTTTCCCTTGGTATTTTGCTTTTCTAAATCTCTCTACCCATTGCATGTGATTGAGCTCTGATCAACGCATGCGGATAAAAGGGGTTCCTGCCATTATAATAAGAATGTGCAGATCCCTTTCAAATTTTGCTCAATAGCTGGTGTGCATCTAGAAATTCTATTGATGGGCTCTGAGGTTTAGTCACTACTAGCTAGAGCCCAGCAGAGCCACCAGTTGGAAGGAGCCTATAATGGTGTGGAGTAGAAGACCCTTCCATCTCATTCAATCTGTATTAATTGTGACCCAAGAAAGAAAGACACCCTTCTTGGATTAAGCCACTACAGTCTATGGGTTGTTCATTGCAACAATCAGCCTAATAATAAATCTAATAATTAATAATTTGATATTATTATTAAATTTAATATAATAAATCTAACTAATAAACCACAGAATAGCAGAACTTGGAAAGATGCAAGAAGAGATGTTCAGACAAAAATACAGAATAGAAACTAGAATAACCAGAGAGTTACCTGATAAGGATTTTCTAGCAGAAATCCTTGGATAGTGTTCACAATCACTAACCACAAAATTTCATCAAATTTATTAAGTTCTCATTCAGCTTTTAGGTTTACTTATTCTCACTTGACATTTTGTATTCCCTAAAGTGTTCCAAACTGAAGACCCTCTCCGGATTTTATTAAATAATTAAATCATTCTACCAAAAGTGGAAATTCCCTGAAGTGAGGTTCTGATGCTCCCAGTAGAAATATCATACGGGTATAGTATGCATTATGAATGCATGCTAAGATGCCATCAAAATCATTTGTTCATTCATTTGTTCATTCATTCACTCAATCAACAAACAGAAATGAGGAATACAGGTTCCAGGCACAATTACTGAGTGGTTGGGAGAGAAAGGTGGTGGCCCCAGTACCCCACCTGTGTTCCACACCCCATTATTAGTACACTTTTTCATTTCAATGTAGCATTTTGAATGGTTGCTTCTGAGTCAGTGACAATAATTTTGTTCACTTTTCTCTGCGATACCCATGTCTTTGACACTCCGCAGTTTCATAGAAAACAAAGAATATAAATCCTAAAAGACAAGACTTCAGTGAAAAGCCAAGTAAAGATTGGTAACCCCAGTTTTAATCATGATTTTTTTGTTTCTACATGTTATTAGTCTCCTTAGATTATTATGCTTACTTGAGTAAAAGAGGCCAGCTCAGTTACCTGTGCTTTCTAGGATGTACACAAATATGATATACAAATAGGATGTTTATTGGTCCTGAGTAAGAATGCAAGTCAGAGGATAATATCTTTCATTTGCAAGTTTGTAAATGATTTCTTTCAAGTTCAAATGTTGGAGCAACAATTTTGCTGCAGACATTTTTGAATGTGAGATTGAGCTTTTATTGCTTGAAAAGAAGGAGTCATTTTTATACAAATAACTGAGCTAAACACCAGGAGGCTTGATACAGAATCCCCAAATCAATTTTTACACCAGTTCTTCTTCCCACCAAGAAAATATCATAATTTTTCTTCTTTAGAGTCAGTATTAATTAAATTTCCCTTTAGCTTCTACTAGTGCTCTCCCCCAATGTCTACACAGGAAAAAAAAAAACATTTCTTTATATATTGTAATTACTCTTGCTTAGGATCTTCCTCACTAAAATTTGTTTTATGTTCTTTAGGTAGATTGCATTTAAAAATTCAATTCCTTGAATAAATATCTTTATTGAACACTATGTGCCAGGAGGGGTGCTGATGATCATTAAAAACGCTATGACTTTTCCTCATGGAATGGGGGTGATGATATTTATCAAATAGTCACATAAATAAAATGACTACTTTGATAAGTATAATGAAGGGGAAACACATGAAAAAATGAGAGCTGGTGAGTGAGCTGAGTGCTTTCCTGAAGGATGTGACCACACAGCTGAAGTCTGAAAGAAGAAGGAATAGAGTATCCTTAACCACTTGCAAGGTAGGGTACTTCGGGAGTCAGGGGTGCAGGCAGATTTTCACCATGTTTTAAGTCCTTGAAGTGGAAGGAAACAAGAACTTATTGGAGAAATCAGAGGAAGGGGCATATAGTAGATCACAGAAAGCTAGAGAAGGTGGGAGGCTCTGGAGAAGGCATTTTCATAACATGGAGGCAAAGAGTTGTTTCCCAACCTCCCAATAATAATGAAAAACCATTGATATGATTAAAACTTGGGGGTGGGGGTCCACCATATAATTTGTCTTTGGCTTATATTCTCAGTTCAAGATATTACTTTTAGAAAATTAATTATAGTATTTCCTGTCATAATATATAGTGAAACACACAAATATGAGCTACCCCAGACATAAAAATAGGGTCAATTTTACTCTCCACAGGAGCAAGAGTATTCTTTTTTCAGAAACAACAGGATTCGGAATTGAAGAATCAAGGCACAATTTGTGCATACTGAAACCTTACCAACAGCAGAGATAAGCCAGTCTATTCTAAAAAGTATTATTGCTTACTCGAAGGACCTTTAAGGTCTTTTCATTATCATCTTGGGTAAGATCATTCAGCTTGATGGGAGATTGAGTGTTGTGCCTAAGAAAATACTGTGAAGATGGTAATATTATATTCCCAGTGGATTGAAAGCTGCAGTTTCCATGAAATTATGTAAAATATATCAGGGAAGCTCACTCTTTATGGCGATCTATACTCACAGATTAAATTTTGTTGATATATGTGCAATAGAATGAAGAGATTGAATAATGAATTATTTCTTGATATTTCACATAGAAAGAGAGGGACTTTTAACAGTTGTCTAAGTGTCTGAACTGAAAATTAAATGTGGATTGGAAAGACAAGGTTGGCAGGATTTCTACTCAGAAGAGGAAGTGGAGAGTTTCATTTCTTTTCTACCCTAGAAAAGGACTCTTGGCTATATCATGGACAGCAACCTGACAAAACTAATGTCTGCAGTCTAATGCCTACTCTGATACAAGGTGAGTAGCAAAGCTCCAATGCTTCGGAACACAACAGCAATGAGATTGGCAAAGAACCAAAGGGAAGAGCGTGACACTATTAGGGACAACCTGGAGTTGTATGCATGACCAAGAGATGATTGGCCTTTCCTGACTTATTTTTTGAGCATTGATTTATATGTGTGGCACATAGTTTTTTCTCTTCCTGTTTTTCTCTAAACTAATTTATATTTCTAGATTCTATTTTTCCTAGAATGCTGTTATATAGGCAATTAAGGTACTTATATTTTCCATGAAAATGACTTTCCACAAACTTCTCTCACCCACTAAGAGTAGAAATCTGATATCTGTGTTGTTGGAAGAAGGGAATGTGTTCAAAGGTGTCTGGATAGGCTCTTAGTTTTTGACAGACTTCATCCGTGGGAATTTTTTACTCATTAGTACACCTCATGGATTCAAGGATTCAGATTTCTGTCTTTGGTAATTTTGAGGTTCTGCCAGAGAAAATTGCTGGTTCTTTTCCTGTAAGGCTTGTATTAAGTGCAAACACATGGAATCCTAGCCTTCCTAAATTGAACAAAATCTTAGAAGTCATATCATCCAGCCTCTTGGTTTTAAATTTTTGAGAAAAATAAGGTTTTGGTATAAACAGTCTAATGAAAAGATAGCTGAACTTGAAGCCAAAATAGTTGTTTATGACTCATCTATTGATTCACTGTGCACTGTTTGCTTGGCCTTTAATCTGTACTATGTTTTGCAGTAAGCATATTATGGGAAGACCCACTAATCTGTGTAATCTCAGACAAATTATGTAAACAGAGACTCTGTTTCTTCATCTTTTAATTGGCGATAACAATAATAATCCCTTGTGGCCAGATTGGGTCGGAGGAAAAAACAAACAAGGTGGACAAAAGGTCCTTTGCAAATCCCCTATGTTTCTGAAACAGTGGATGGCACTGACAGAGACCCAGGGCAAGGTTGATAAAAAAGATCTGGTGGTTTCTACCCTCCTTTCTGCAGTAAGTAGAGAAGAGTTTGCAACTGCATCTCTTAGCCTCTGGCCTCTGGCTAAAGCTGAGGTTTCTCTAGTTTCTTCCAAACTTTGGAAGTTTATTTGGGGGAAGGACTATTGGTTTTACTATAAAAGGAGTGGAGCTGAGTTTGAATTTTGGTTGTACCTATCAGCTCTTTGACCTTGAGCAAGCTTCAATATTTCTTGAACTTTGTTTTCCCATCACTATAATGGGGTTTTAGAACATCTGTATGCTTTAGCTAAAGCAAAGAGATATAGAAATGCTTTCTTTCTCAGGGCACCTGGATGGCTCAGTCAGTTAAGCTTCTGACTTCAGCTCAGGTCATGATCTCACGGTTTGTGGGTTTAAGCCCTGCGTTGGGCTCTGTGCTGACAGCTTGGAGCCTAGAGCCTGCTTCAGATTCTGTGTCTCCCTCTCTCTCTGCCCCTCCTCTGCTCATGCTCTGGTTCTTTCAAAAATAAATAAACATTTAAAAAAATAAAAAAAAAGATTTCTTTCTCTTACCTCTGCTGGGGTTAATCTTTTATTAGGTAAAGTTAGTTGGGTAGTATGATTTGGGAGAAGGTCTAAAATATATGAGGGGCCCTTGGGTGGCTCTGTTGGTTGAGCATCCGACTTTGGCTCAGGTCATGATCTCATGGTTTGTGAGTTTGAGCCCTGTATTGGGCTTGCGGCTGTCAGTGCAGAGCCTGCTTCAAATCCTCTGTCCCCCTCTCTCTTTGTCCTCCTGCTCATGCTCTCTCTCTCAAAAATGAATAAATATTTTTAAAAATGTTTAAATATCATCTGATATTTCTCAAACTTCCACAAGTTAGGGAATATAAAATGGTACAAACATTGGAAAACTGTTTTACTAGAAAGTAAATATACACCTACCTTATGGCCCAGATTGATCCCCCAAAAGAAAACATGTGTCCACACAAAAATTTCTGCATGAAAATTCAAAGCAGTTTTATTCATAAAAGCCCCAAACTGGAAAGAGCCAAATGTCTATCAACAAGTGAATGGATAAACTATGGTAATTCCATGCAATGGAATACTATTCAGCAATAAAAAGGAATGAACTACTGAATGCATTTGCAACAGCATGCATAAATCTCAAAAATACTATGCAAAATATAAAAAGGTCAGATGCACAAAAAATATATATCTTGTATGATTCCATTTATACAAACTTCAGGAATAGCTGCAATTAATCTCTGGTGATAGAAATTAGAACAGTGGTCGTTTAAAGAAAGGTTAGAATTGATTGAGAGGTAACCTGAGGAAACTTTCTGGGGTAGTCTAAATCTTGAGTGGGATGGTAGTCACATGAATGTAGTTAATACCAAACTCTTCATATTTTGCATTTGAGACTTGTGTATTTTGCTGCATGTAAAATTTACTCAATAAAAATGTATCCACCAGTAAAGATCCATTCAACTTGGCGAGTTAAAGAAGAGGAAGCAGGAAGCAGGAAGCAAGAAGCAGAGTGAATCGTTCCCTTCCAAGTGTGGGTTAGTTTATTGTTTTTGTTATTGTTTATTGCTTTTTATTATTATTGTTATTAGTTTATTGCTTTTATTAGTTTTATTGGTTTTGTTGACCAAGAGAAAGTTTAGAACTTGAAACACTTCTGTTGAGAGTAAGCTTGGAGTTGGTGAGTTATGCTGAAACTCTGAAAACAAATATTTTCAATTTTATATGTATATGGCTCTAATGATCATCTTAAGGTATGTTTGGAGCGACAGGTCTCACCTGAGATGGTGCGTATAGGTTAGAAGCATGTGAGCTTTTTGGATTGCCAATTACAGGGAGTATAATTAACTGAGGGTCGCAGGTGTCAGGCTCTGATATTCACCACCAAGTTTGTGCTGAGGCCATGCCTCCCACAGGCTGTGCTCAGCCAATAACTAAGCACACCTGGGATGTTAAGGCAGGTCTCTCCCTGGGAGCGATGGGTCTCCTCTGATAGGCAACTTTGGCTTGAGGACCTTCCCACCCATCTCCCATGACCTTTCCAAACTTCTTTTTGAATGTCCTGCTAAGACACATCCTACCCTCCTCCCTTCTTTTTCTCTGCTCTCTTTCCACCAGGGCACACCTATGTCAACGTCTCACTGCCCTCTCAGCCTCTCCCCATTTTCTCTTACAGGTGGGTCCCTAATAAATTTCTTAAATATGCCATTCTGTCATGGTGTCTGCTTCTTGAAAGGTCTGACAAAAGCATGTGTGTTATGTGTGTGTTTGGGTGGAGGGAGGGAATCAAAATCTTGTGGTATCTTCTAACCATTCCCAACCTCCTGGCCCATTTCTGTTGGATACCCACAGGTTACAGAATCGTTCAATTTCAGACACTGTGACAATATTGTAAAACATTCACTAAGCCCTCTCATGCTCTTTCTTACAATAAATCTGTAGCAGAAGGCCAAGAGAAGCTACAGCTAAAAAACAGTTCTTAGGCCATTCATAATATTTAATTAAAGCTAAATTTTCACCTGTTTTAAATTTTGCCTGCTTTCTTTCAGGTCCTGTGTTAGCATATGTAGTTGTATTGTGTACTTTTATTATGTGCTGGTGTAAATCTAAATCTGGCTTATGTATACCTCTATATTTTTTCCTTAAAAGATAATTATTTTTATAATTATAGTGTACATATATAATAAGATACATTATTTCTCTCTGAGAATAAAATTTAAAAGGCCCTCATAAGATAAATCTAAATCTGGCTTATGCATACCTCTAGATTTTTTCCTTAAAAGATAATTATTTTTATAATTATAGTATATATATATATATATATATATATATATAAATAAAGTAAGATACATTATTTATCTCCAAGAATAAAATTTAAAAGGCCCTCATAAGATAAAGTTTGAGTGAGCTGATTATGGTACACAGAACATTAAGAGTAGGGCTTGCTGAAGATTATTCATTAGTAAGCTATTTTTAAAAATATGCTTCTTTTTCCAAGCTGTGAGATGATACCTACATGAGTCAAATGACTTGATTAAATCCACTCAGAAGATTTGGAGCAGGTTAGGGTTAATCCTGTTGGAGACCATAGTCTAAAAGAAAAATGGGAGAACTCTCCTATTAAGTATGAATGATTTGTGCTTTAATAGAAAGGGCTTTCTTTAAAAGGAGACTTGAGGTTATGTAAAATATTTCTGAAAAGGTACCCTCAAAGCTATTAATGCTGAGTGCTTCTGAGGACTGAAACAGAGACCTGGGCTTGGGAAGAAATTTATACTTTGCATCCTACACTCCTGTTTGCTGTTAAAAAAGAAAAGAAAAGAAAAAGAAGAAAGAAAGAAAGAAAGAAAGAAAGAAAGAAAAGAAAAGAAAAAACAGAAACCATGTGAATATCTTTTTAAATAAAAAAAACTATCCAAATAAAATCTAAGACATGCAACAAAGGATGTAGTAAGGATATAATTTTGGTGAATTCCGTTTACAGTTGTAAATGGAGATCAGGAAAATGAATAAGTGACTGGACATCTTCATGCTAACCTTTAGAAGAAAGAGTATGACTATTGCTAGAGAAATCAAGAAGGGGATTGTTCATTTATGATATATTATATTTAAAAAGGCTTTTTACACAAATCATGGTTGTAATTCTATAACTGAGTCATTTGGTGTCTAGTGGTGATTCATAACTTACTGGATACTCTGGTTAAAATGTCAACACTGCTTAGAATGAAAATGCAGTGGTACCAAAAAGAGAACTGCAATATTTTGGGGAAACCAGCAGACCATTACTCTGTGACCAAGCTCTGTTAAGTGAGCATGATCTCATAGTTTTCTGTGGAATCAGTCTCAGTATGTATGAGCGTGATTAATATCATGCATTATGAAAGCTAATGCTGTGTATCTCTAATGCTCATGACTCTATAACCACAGATTTAAAAAAAATTAACATGCAACACATATACAGGGATAAATTTCAAAGAACACTTACACATTTAGGAGCAACTTTATTAAATGGGTGTCATGTTTGTTTTCTTTCACTAGGTTCCAGAAAATCTTGATTTTAGAAATCTACAGTTGATTTTTTTTAAATCAACAAAAGGATCTGAATATCCAGCTGTGTTCTTTTTTGCTTTTCAATTTTCCACCAGAACTCAACTGTGAATTGTATGGTTCCTAAAGCAGGATGTGATTCAGCTGGATCTTTCCACCAGCCTGCTATAGACCCAGCGGGGAAGGCCCTGGACAGGGACTAGAAGATTATTTTAGTAAATCTGTAACTCGCAACCTAATCTCCTGATGCCTCATTTTCTTCCCTGCCCTTTCCAGAGCATTTGTGAAACTAATGAGGTGATAGATTATCCAGGAAGTGTTTTACATTCTTAGGAAAAGGGTCTGATCTGTGAAGTGCATCCCGCAAAGGATGCATCCACACCCAGGACCTATGAATAGATTTAATTTTTTAATTTTTTAAATTTAAATGTTTATTTATTTTTGAGAGAGAGAGACAGAGAGAGAGCACGCACAAGTGGGGAGTGGCAGAGAGAGACACACAGAATGTGAAGCATGCTCTAGGCTCAGAGCCTGATATGGGGCTCAAATCCATGAACTGTGAGGTCATGACCTGAGCCAAAGTCAGACTCTCAACCAATTGAGCCACCCAGGTGCCCTGAGACTTTATTTTTAAAAAGGATTTTTGCAGATGTAATGAAGGATCTTGAGATCATCCTGGATTCTCCTGTGAGCCTTAAATCTAATGACAAGTGTTCTTATAAAAGACAGAAGAGGAGGAGTGCTTGGGTGGTTCAGCTGGTTGAGTGACTGACTTTGGCCAAGGTCATGATCTCATGGTTCAGGAGTTCAAGCCCTGTGTTTGCAGAGCTTGCCTGGGACTCCCTCTCTCTTTCTCTGCTCCTCTCCCACTTGTTCTCTCTCTCTCTTTCTCTCTCTCTCAAAATAAATAAATAAGTAAACTTGAAAAAAAAGAAGAGGACACAGAGAAGACTGTGAAGATAAAGGCAGAGATTGGAGTTCTGCAACCATAAGCCAAGGAACACCTGGAACCACCAGAATTGGGGAAAGGCCAGGAAGGATTCTCCCGAATCCTCAGAGGGAGTGTAGGTCTATTGACACCTTGATTTTGGACTACTTATTTCCAGAACTGTGAGAGAATAAATCTCTTACTCTAAGCCATCAAGTTTGTGGTAGTTTTTATGGTAGACACAGGAAACCAATACCCTCTTGTCCTAAGTTATCATTGTTATCTGACATATAGTGATGATTAAGCATGTGAACATTATTGGAAAAACTATACAAGTGCTATTATAAAGGTGGTATGATGTATGACAGGTTTTCAGTCGGGGTTGATTTCGCCCCTAAAAGACATCTGGCAACATCTAAAGACATTTTTGTTGTTATGGTGGGGGAGGGGCACTGCTGGTATCTAGTGGGGAGAGCGAGAATGCAGCTAAACATTCTGAAATGCACAAGACAGCCCCTTCCCCAAGTAATCACTCAGCCTACAATGTGCAGGGTGCTAAGACTGAGAAATCCTCACGTATGAGAAAGCCTAGCATTCTGAGATTCAAACCTTAGTTCTGCTCTGAATATGTGAGCAAGATGATTTACTCCGGGTAGTAGACCTTTTGGAGCTTTGTTTTTCTCATCTGTGAAACACTGTGATATTGATACTTGACAGTGTTGTATCAAGTGCCAATGAAATAATGTCAAGTCTTTAATAGTAATAGAGAGGATTTCATTATTGTTCCTATATATCTTTCGAACTAACAAAAATAAACCTTTGATTTTTAATTAATATAGCTAGGAAGACCACAATGAATGGATTCACTGGGCCTCAGGGGACTCACTTTTATATGTTTATGGTTATTATCTCAAAGAGAGTAGTTCTCAGAAATTTCATGACTATTACTGTTTAATGATGTTTTTCAGTGGAAAAGATACTCTGGAAGTGCTCATAAAGTTTCTCTGGGGAGCTTATAGTTTATGTCAGATGAATAACAAAAGCAAAGCCAAATCGAGGGTTGGACAGAATTTTAATGTAATGCATATAATAAAAGCAGAGATAGCACTATGTAGCTTTTAGTGCTTTTTGGTATATTTCTTTCTAATAATGATTATTACAACAGTCCTGCAAAGCTAGTTGGACAAGAGTTATCTTCATCTGACTTATGAGAAAACTGAGGATTGGGGGAGTAATGTGCATAGTCAGCAAATGGCAGAGTTATAATTAGAACTCAGGTTTTTTCATCCTTACTCCACTACAGAGTATCTGTAAACACCAGCCCTTGAGAATACGGTTATGATAATGATCACTGAAGTGTGTCCAGAAAAGTGGATATTTACCTGAGAATAAAAGGCAAGAAATTATTTGATAGACATTTCTAGGAAGAAAGATTTAGTCATTAAGACAGACAGAAAAATAATTAGCCTTGTTTTGAAAGCAGGCTAGGAAAATTTCTGTGATGACCAGTTCTGGACCTTCTTAGCAGAACGTTTAGTGAACACCTAAAGTGTAATGCATAGTATCTCAGACACAGTGGAAGGGCAGAAGGGAGAAGAAATAGGCACAGTTTTTTATTCAGAAGGGTTATATACTAACAAAAAAAAATCATTTAGATCAACTTAGGCCAAAAGGGAATGGGATATAGAGAATGAATACATTTAAGGTGGTATTTTTCAAAAATAAGATTCGTGAGACTTATATCTTGAGATATAGTTCTTTAAAAAGTGAAGGATTCTTCTTTGGTTAGACAAATTTGGGACTAAATATATTGCCCTTGATCCTAAGAGGAAATGTGTGTGCATGTGTATGTGTGTGTTTGTATGTTTTCAGTTTTAACATCTCTGAATTCAAGATGTGTCTTACAAATACAATCAGCTGACTAGCAGGTTCTAGATATGCAATATATTTGAATTCTTGGCTGTTTCCTAAAAATTTCTTTGACATCTAATAAAGAACATGCCAACTTAAAAACTTCCAAAATAGGTATAAGTGTCTTAGAAGCATATTCTAGAGATAATAGTGAAACACTTTTAGGAAATATTGCATTAGGAGAAAATGTTGTCTGGAAAAATGATAGTGAAACTCAGTTGAAAAGTGCTTCAGAAAAGTCAGACTTTGAATGTGAAGAAATTTGTTAATAATGTGATCAGTGACTTTTCCTTATACTTTCCTTTTTATATATGCATGTGAATGATACAAGGCTACCTATAAATCTAGAAAAACTCAGTCAGTATTTTAAAAATCATAAGTGACTCAAAAAACATCATTTCCTATTTACTTGGCATTATTATTACCTGTCTAGTTGTACCTAAAGTGATACGTGTTAGCATTAGATGGCATTTAGATTCAGTGAAATGTGATATATTTCCTTCTTGGAATATATAGAAGGGTATATACTTCTACATATTAGCATCCAGAGATGCTAATGATTAGTATATTAAAGACTCTAAGAAGTTTTATAGTAGAAAAATTAATTTTCACATATATTTTATGATACCTCTCCTTTTTCTATAAAACTTACATCTTGGATGACTTAATTTTGTGTTTTCCTATCAGGTTGTAATACAACTTTGAAAAATACACCTACCTAACTTTTAAAACTGGATTTTTAAAAAAATGTTTATTTATTTTTGTGAGAGAGAGAGAGAGAGAGTGCGCAGGGGAGGGGCACAGAGAGAGGAAGAGGGAGAACCCCAAGCAGCCTCCACACTGTCAGCACAGAGTCTGATGCGGGCCTTGATCACACAAACTGTGAGATCGTGACCTTATCCGAAATTACGAGTTGGATGCTTAACTGACTGAGCCATCCTGGTGCCCCTTAAAACTGTGTTTTTGAGATAAATGTTGCCTTCTTTAAGTAAGAAGGAGTATTTTTATTAACTTTAAAGGCAAGTACTAAAATCAATCAATGCTATTTGTCTCCTTAATTTATTATGGGTCAGGCTTGTAATAAATTAGGAGTTTGAAGTAAGTTATTTGAAATTATTTTAATTAGATTATTAATACCTGGCCGAAATAAAAGAACATATATATTAGAGTAGCAATAGCACTTGTGATGTTTAATGTTATGTGTCAAGTTGACTGGGCCATGGGCACCCAGATATTTGGTCAAAGATTCTTCTGGGTTTGTGAGAATGTTTTTGAATGAGATTAACCTTTGGATAGGTGGAATGAGTTAAACAGATTGCCTTCCTTAATGTGGGTGGCCCTCATCCAATCAGTGGAAGGGCTGAATAGAATGAAAAGGCTGACCCTCCCACAAGTACAAAGGCTCCTGCTGCCTGACCACATGAGCTTGGACATCAGTCTTTTCTTGACTTGGGACCCAAACTGAAAGAAGACCTTCTTCTTGGGTCTTGAGCCTGCTGGCTTTCAGATTGGAGCTATACCACTGGTGCTTTTGGTCTCCAACTTGCTAACTGCAGATCTTGGGACTTCTCAGCCTCCATAATCATGTGAGCCAATTTCTTATAACCTATCTCTCCCTCTTTCTTATATATATATCATATATATATGTATGTATATATGATATATAACATATATATGTTTATATACACGATATATCATATATGTTTATATATATGTTATATATATGTTTATATGTATAACCAAGAATATATATGTTATATATATGTTATATATAACCCATATATATAACATATATATGATTATATATTATATATATATGATTATATGTTATATATATATGTTTACATATATAAATAACCAAGAATTGCTGCTTATATATATATGTTTATATATATAATATAATGTTTATATATATAATATATGTTCCTGCTACTCAAAGATTGGCCCTGGATTAGCATTGACATCTTTGGGAGCTTACTAGAAATGCAGAATCTCAGGCCCTCAGGCCCCGTCCCAGACCCAGTGAAGTAGAGTCTGCATTTTGACATGATCCCCAGATGATCTGTATGCACATTAAATGTGAGAAGCACTTCTTTAGAATATTTTGAAGTCTTGCCTATAATTTGTGTTACTGAAGAAGAGTACAAAAGAACCTTATAATTATTTGACATTAATACTTCAGGAGAGACATAATAGGGGGATTGTAACACAAGAATATTTTTTTTAAAGAATTCTGCATAAGATTTGATGAACAATTTTGCAATGACAAAAAAGAAAAAGATTATCTTCGAGGGTCGCCTGGGTGGCTCAGTCAGTTAACAGTCCGACTCTTGATTTTGGGTCAGGTCATGATCTCACGGATTGTGGGTTCGAGCCCCGTGTTGGGCTCTGTGCTGACAGTGTGGAGCCTGTTTGGGATTCTTCCTCCCTTTCTCTGTGCCTCTCCCCCACTCAAGCTTGCTTGCTCTCTTGTTCTTTCTCTCAAGATAAACTAATAAACATTAAAAAATGATCTCTGATCTTTTATTCTTAGAAAATTTCTAGATTTATCAGTTTTGAAATAATAATACACTGCAATGGACACCTGCTTGTCTTTAAGGATTAACAAGAAGATGTCTGAAATTTGTTTTACAAAGAAACCTTACAGATATTAGCCTAAGCACCTCCAAACGTTTTAACATTTATTTAGAGTAGATTTCATAACTGGCCTATGATGACGTGTGGCCAATAGTCATGACCATTTAATAATAATATCTTGAATTTTCCAATGCTAAGAATAACACTCATACAGCACTCTATTGTTTTTAAATCAGCTTCACATACATCAATAGCCCAAGAGATTCTTTCCGTAAACTTGTGGAATAGCTATAGGGTATTTCTTCTGAAATACTTTTACAATTATTCCTTCACTTGTATTTTCATCTTTTTAAGTCAGAAAAGTCAGCTTGAATTTAAGCATCATAAATATTTATTGACACTGTTTGAATAATTTTATTATTTTCAATTCTTTTTAGTTCTGCGGCCCACCAAGAGTAGACTGGCTTGTTGTTGAGTGAATTCTACTCTGCTTTATATTTAATGTGGCAACGAAACCAAGAATTGCTGCCTTCCTTTTCAGTCTACCTGTCTCCTTTCGGTGTGCAATAGGGATATATCCACGTGTGATTCAGTGGCATCTCTGCTTCTGGTTTCTGGGGAAGTAACTATACTTAGTAATTATCACCCAAAAGTGACTGGCTATTGGGCAGAGATGAAGTTGCTGTTGTATCTGTACGTCTAGGATAGGATTTAGTTGTAAGAGCAAATCATAGCCTGTCACACTGTAATTTTATCTTGCCCACGGGACATTTAGGCTCAGGAGGTTACCCAGGGATGCCAGGGAGCAGCTGATGCGGCTGAGACTGGTTCCCTGTCCTAGGGAATTGGGCTGCTCGTGTTTAGGGGGGTGACAAGGATGAGAAGGTACTTGTCTTGGTTTAGATAAGGCAATATTTTCCTCTGCATACAGGAAATAATCTGCCAGTTTAGAATGTTGCATTATTGGGGTACCGGGGTGGTTCAGTCAGTTTAAGCGACTTTGGCTCAGGTCATGATCTCATGGTTTGTGATTTCAAGCCCCGCGTTGGGCTCTATGCTGACAGCTCGGAGCCTGGAGCCTGCTTTGGATTCTGTGTCTCCCTCTCTCTCTGCCCCTCCCTCACTTGTGCTCTGTCTTTGTCTCTCAAAAATGAATAAATATAAACAAAAATTAGAATATTGCATTATAATACTTGGTATTTAGAAGAGCTTAGTAATGCAAGCAATGAGGAAATTACTTGTTGGTAGCTATTCTACTTCACAGATAGATTTTTATACTGTTTAGTATACATCAGTGTGGTATGAGGCAAAATGATTTTGGGGGAGTAGGAGTATCGCTGCTATGAGACCAAACCTTTAAAAATGTTTTATTATAATAAATGATGTGAACAACATCTGGTTGTTTTTTAGAGAAGATTTGAAATTCCCTGGTGGATTTTTTAAAATAATTTATACACATAGAAATGGGTCAACAATTAGGCTGATTACTCAGAATTTATATTTCTTTGTAAAACCAGTTAACTGTTCACAAGGGTATAATGGAATGAAAGAGACTATGATTTACAAATGCAAAGCTATAAAAGCAAAGGGCAGGGAGACAAGGAGAGCTGATAAAGACCATAGACTCATTCCATGCATAATTATATGAAATTAACTCTTTGAGAGAGAATATAAAATTGCAAATTATTTTTAATTAATGTTAAAATTTCAACTTTTTTTTTAACGTTTATTCATTTTTGAGAGACAGAGAGAGACAGAGCATGAGCGGGGAAGGGGCAGAGAGAGAGGGAGACACAGAATCTGAAGCAGGCTCCAGGCTGTGAGCCATTGGCACAGAGCCCGATGCGGGGCTCGAACTCAGGTACTGTGAGATCATGACCTGAGCCGAAGTTGGATGCTCAACCGACTGAGCCACCTAGGTGCCCCAAAACTTCAACTTTTTAACACTTACCATTATAATCACTCAGGTTCTATCATAACCCCTCCAATCTCTCTCTCTTTCTAGGTTTCTTCCCACTTTTAAGTAAGTACTTTGCTCCACCTTGTTACAATAGAATAAAACAAAATAAAAAAAACCCTAGCTTGACCCTACTGTTTCCTGAGGTACCGCTTTATACTGCTCAGTTCTTTCCCTGCCAAATTTCTCTGTCTGGTGTCCACACCCTAGGACACTGCCGGAAATTTTTCTTGAAACATTTCATGTAAGTAAAAACACCTAGCACATAGTTGGCACTCAAACATTTGTACCTTTTCCTTTGCATAAAATCCAAGGGTTTACTTTCAGACTCTGTCTTCTCTGATCCCCCCACGACATTCAATGCTATTGACTTCCATCTGGTTGAATTTCTCTTTAGGTTTTCCCTGTTGTCTCTCTTTTCAGATTTCTGTGTTTAACTGGCATTCATTTCCATTTCCAAGTCAACACTGCCCTGTCTTTTCGCCCATACTTTCTTTGACCTCTTTGATGACCCATCTTTTTCATCCTACTCTTTACCCCTAAATAAGCTCATCCATGAGGCTATAATCCTCTAAAAGTGAAATACTCCCAATGCTGTGTAGTAACTTCTAATCCTCAACCATGCTCTAAAACTGTCTATTAGATATTCCCACTTGCAAGTTCTACTGTTAACTCAAAACTAGTATTTCTCCAACTGAATTAATAATTTCTTATCCTAAATCAGCTACATTTACTTAACTCCCACTCAGCATTACTCTCATCGCTCAGCATTACTCTCATCGCTCAGACTTAAAATTTTATTTCACACTTGACTTTATTTTTTTATTTCCTTGTTTTTATTTTTTGGTCTATTAAGAAGTCTAATACATTTTTAGGTTCAGTAAAGCTTTTCTTGAGAAATGACTCTATATCAACTAGAGTCGATATACCATCGTTTCCACCCCCAACACCAACGTTAATACTTTCTCTAGTATTTGTTAAATCACAAGACACTTACTTGACAAATAGGAGACACCTTTCAATTATGTTAATATGTGCAGAATAGAATATCATATTTTACTTTTTCATTAAATCTCTTTCAAGAGAGGTGCCAAAATTTTGCCTTGGAATCATAAAAGGTGTCAACAGGCTTCATCTTCCTACAAAGATATAACGGTTCTTCAGTAGTAGGGTAAAACCACCTTTGATTCACAGTGTTACCTTCCTCAGAAGAGTATTAGCTTTGTGTTTGGAGAATATAAGATGAAAAACTGCCTGACACCTGGGGAGGGAAACTGAAGTGGTCTCTGGGTGGCTGACATTGAGCCAATCTGGACACCAAAATGTTGAAATGAAAGCTACATGCAGTGGGAGCTCAAGTGAGGGCACTTTATTCTCGCGTAGCATTGAGGGGGTAGGTTCCTGCTTCCTTGCAGAACCACAGTGGCTTGCACTTGGATCTGGATTGTCATTAATTCAGTGGTGGATTGGCATTAACTTTGGAATTTTGTAGAATCTAGTTTCAACTGGGCCAACCATATAGCAGCAAGAAGCAATGCACATGACTTTAGTGTTCTTCCTGTTTGGGTGTGCACATTGGGTTGTATGAACACTGGGGGTTATGGTTGATGGGGCAAGGGAGGGTTCTAAAGAAGGTACATGACTACCTATAAATAAAGACATTAAGGGCTCAAGATATTATTTGGAAAAATGGATAAGATTTTATTGTATTTACATTCCAAGTTTTTAGGGCATTTTATATTAGTTTCTTGTGCAAGCACACTATAATTTATCAGGAATACAGGTTTGCTCAGGATGGTCTTAGTTTACAACAGTTAAACTGGTGTAGTTTTGAATAATTTTCTCTTTTACCTTCAAAGTTTTCCTACATTGCAAGATATAGTGTTACTCTCTCTAAAAATCTCCAATTCTGTGGGCTTGGGTTGAGGAGTGGCTTTTTACATCCCATAAAGTCTCTAGATCTTGGGACTTCGGTCCTCAGACAAAAATTGTCTTGTATATTTTGAGACTGCATGCATGATGAAAAAGTCATACTTGACCAACAAAAACCTACCTAATTAACGAGCTTCCCACCAAGGACCAGGTGGCTGCCTCACATGTCCATTTTTAGGCAAGGCAAAGAAGGAAAGCAGGTTTCCAGCTTCTTCCATCCCACCCAATGGGTGGGATGTGTGAACTCTGCTCTGAGGTGTTTATTTCACAAAAACAAGAAGTATAGGATAGTTCTGTAGTGAAGGGGTGGGCAGGATAATTCATGCTTTTGAAAAACAGAGTTAAGGCCCACTAGCAAGACACAGCTCAATGAATCTCAGGCTCTCATCAACTGGATTCACCTCTCTCTTTTTTGGGTACATGTAAGAATGTTGCCTTTAGCTCTTTTTCCTCACAGGAGGAAATTTTGTGGACAGTCCCCCAAATACATGGCGTATGTTCTTCAGGCTGTGGTTTCCTGTTGGTGTCCTTGTTCCCCATATATCTCTTTTCTGATATAGTCTATGCTTAATCACTGCAAATGTAAAAATGAATTCAGTTGAACTTTCAGGGCTCTCTACTATTTAGACTCTGTTTATGACCATAATCTCACCTATCTTGTTATTATAGGCCCTGATCAAAGATTGCTTTTTTCCTACCAGTACAGTCTCAAATTTCATGGGCATGGAATTGAGCTTGGGATCTGGTGAAAATGAAGATTCTGATTCATGGGTCTGGCTTGAGGCCTGAGTTCTGCATTCGTATCTAGTTTCCAGGTAATGAATTTGCTCCTGGTCCTCTGTACTACATTTGGAGTATCAAGGCCGTATATAGCCCAATTAAAAGCTCATTTTAAGCCCATTTCCTCAGAACATTCAAATTAAGTGTTGCAAAATTGTCTTTGGTTGTTCTTAATGGCAGACTACTCATTTGTAGTATATCTTCTCAAGTATTACTATTTAAGTGCTTCATTTTCACATGCTGTCACCCCCGGTAGACAAAAAAGTTTCTTTACAGCAAGAATTGTTCTCTGTAACTTTGGCAATCTCTTCTAGCGGGGGTCACACTCCCACATAGTAGGTCCACAACAGATTTGCTGATTGATTAATCATCCTTAAGGAATGCCTTCTTACCATTCCATCCCGTGAGAACTCCTGAGATATATTTAAATTTACACTTTGGCAACAAAAAATGTTTTAAGCAAAATTATAAACTATAGCAAATGAGGAAATCTCAGAATACAGAAGAAAATGTGTATTTGAATTATTAAATTACAATGCTTATGCAAGAAGTAAAGGCCTTTGTTATATTAAAGATAATATAAGTCCAAATAGGCTTTAAACAGGACGCCTGAGCGGCTCAGTTGATTACTTGACTCTTGATCTCTGCTCAGGTCATGATTTCGTGGTCCTGAGATTGAGCCCCACGTTGGACTCTGCACTAACAGTGCAGAGCCTGCTTGGGATGCTCTCTCCCCCTCACTCACATACTCTCTCTCCCTCTCAAAATAAATAAATAAACTTTAAAAACAAAACCAAAACAAACAAATAGGCTTTATGGACAAGGTAAGGGGAAAGTATGCATTAATGTATTATTGCTTTGATTACTTGATATGTACTCTGGAAAACTCACAAATCATGAAATTATAGGTTATAATCCTGATGATTATTTCCAAAATTATTTTAACTGATTCTTAGACACAAATATGATCAACTTGTGTGGGTAGATCACATCCTTATGGAGTTCCTGTTAAAGAGTTTTGAAGGATTTCAATAGTTAGATGGTCTACAGAAATAACATATAAACTCTCTTCTTTTTAGAATTTGAAACAGAGTTGGAAACCTCCCACAGACATCAGGATATAACAGCCTGTAGAAGGGCTGGTGAAAAGTTTAGGGAAAAAGAAAAAAGTAATAAAATGGTCATAAATCCTGACTACAGACTTTGGATCTCAGTTTTCAAATGAATATATTGATTGAGTCATTTCCTATAACTCTCAAAGGTAGTCAGATGCTCTTGAGTAAATTTTATGGATATATGTGTTTCAAAATAAGTGCTTTGCCAGGGGTTTACACTTGCCTTCAGTAGAACAAATATCTGTCTGTGATAACTTTAAGCTTTTCCTCATCACTTCTTAAGGATCTCAGAGTTCAGGAAATAAATTGGAAGAACGACATATTTTCTTATCATTTATACAGCACACTCTATGAGATTTTTGTTCAATTTTGCTTCATTTTTAAACTAATGACTATTCCTTGGGCATGTGCCAAATATTCTTTGGCATAAGAATGGCCAGCAGTCCATTTATATTTCTGCACTTGAGCCCTGTTTGTAGCATTGGTAAGAAAGAACTGGTTCTTTTCTAGATGTTTTCGGATATATTAGTACAGATTTATTGTAAAGGAGATAATCATTTATCTTCACCAGCACCAGAAGCCATCATTCTAACTGGATACTGTATACAATTAAAGGTGGGAGACTTGAATAAACTTTGATTCTTATGCAGATTGATGATAACTGGTATTAACACAGAACAAACATAGTTGTTTGACAGGAGTAACTGCCACCTTCTTAGGTAAGACTCCTGATTAAGCTGGGAATAAAACTGGCTTCATAAGTGCTTATGACTTCAAGTTTATAAATTACTAGAAAAACCTCACTAGTCTGCAAAACTTCAAGGAGACAGACATTAGCATTTCACATCTGCTCTCCTATGACAGTTATTACAGGAGCTGAGATATGACTCCTCATTCCCTGTCACGTGATTCAGTCCCTATCCATCCTTTTAGGATCTCGGATTGCAGATTGTGACTTGAACCAAGTGTTTGTGCAGAAGAGCTATGCTGTGAGTAAAGTGTCCGGGGTTTCAAAATGAAGTATCCGGGTTTGTCATAAGCAGAAGTGGGGTACTTATTAAGTGAAATAATATGTTCCTTTTAAGAAAGAGGAAATATTTGAGAATTTTTTGAGAACAGGAAGTCAAAGCCCATGTGTACATACATTCTCTCATCCATATGCTTATGATCCTATTTGGGGGTCAATAAGGAAGCATTTAAATAGTGGATTTTAATGAAATATATAAATCAGAAATATAGCTCATTCTCATCAACCATGTAGACTGAACTCCACGTGTAATATATTAGAACTCAGGTTTAAAAGTTTTTCATTCAGTAAGTCAGATTTATATCTAATCTATACTATATAAAATGTAACATGTAGGTTGAATATTTTGGGATTGCATGTAGTGACAGGTAGCTGTGGAATAGATGAAGTTAAGGAAACAAGATGTCTTCATCTTATATTTAACTTATTATTTTGCCTGAGGGCTGTATCCTCTATATGTCTGTTATTCATATTTTTTTAGAAGTTAATTTTCCTATGTTTGAATTCCTAACAGCTATGGTTAAGAGGGCATTTTGTGAGTGGAAGGAGCAAATCAATATGCTGGTCTGTGCTGGTGTTTTAGTTCCTAAAGGCACCTTTCCAAAAATATCAGAAAAAAACCAATAACCCATAAATGAAAGCTAATGAAATTCCTCCCCAAACTGGCCTTAGTCAATCCCTTGGTATTAGAAAAAGTTATACTCTTGTCACCATGCTTGGTGGAATAAAACTGAGTACAATTTTACTAATATCTGTCCACACTCAGTTACTACAAAGGTTCAGGACTCTTCCCCCACCCCCCACCCCCCACGCCCCCATTCCATATAACTTCCAGTAGGACTTGGAACTCTAAAGACATAGAAATAAACAGGGTTCCCATTAGGGGAAACGAATTTTGCAAAAGATCTGTTGATTTGAAGGGCAGCACTCTCATGTTTCTGAGCTTTTGACATATTCAACTAGATTCTCTACAGGGCTGAATAATTAAGGGGTGACACAACCTTTTCATTTAGGACTTATTTTGTACTTATTGAGCTTTTCTTGAGAATGCGGCTCTGTATTCACTGATAAGTGCAATTCAATGTATGATTCCTCTCCCTATATATTGAACTACTCAAACAGAAATTCCCTTACCTGATTGTTTCTGAAAGGAAAAGAGAACACTCTTCTCTTGGTGTGTCTACCTTGCAAACACATCTTGAGATTTGATTTGCACTGTTAGTGTGAGGCAAGAAGTAGGGAACTTTTTCTAACTTTATCTTTTCTCTATATCCTCTGGCATGTAGAAAAAAAATCACTCTCTGTTCCATTTGATTTTCATGCTACCTAATTCTTCCATTTTTGCTTGTTTCCTCCAAAAGATAAGAAATGTGTGCAAGTCAGGGTTGACCAAATACTGGAAATCAGAATCTCTTTTTTTTTTTTCTCCCTCCTACTTAGAAAATCTAACAGAAACAGAGCAGGTGCCTTGAAGAAATTGAATACACCTGGTTTATTTTGCTTCCATTTTTTATTTGTTATTTATGGGAATGTGGGTCTGCTAGGGAATTCTAAGTCATAAAGCTTAAGGCAGGTGCCAACTTCCTCTTATTCATGATCTGGGTGTGACTCAGGGGTAGGGATTGATTGTCGCAGGGCTTTTTAGAGGAAACCTTACCATGGGTTAGTAGGATCAGCATCCATGCAAATGTAGCATTAGGAAGGACATTTTTGTGGGTCAAAAAATTCGTGAGAACAAGTAAAGGTGACTTAATGATGGAAAAATACATTAATACCGTGGACATAACATGGTTTTAAGGGTTGTGTACACTCTACATTTTCTAGAGGTTGATAATTTTACTGTCATAGTTGGCAGTGCAGAAAAGTATAAATCTGATACTGGTATTCAACTGAGTACCTCTGAGAAACTCACACAACTGCCGATAGCTCTTAAACCTGTCCTTAAAGAATGTTCTTGGTGCTGCTCGTCTCCAGACCAACAATAAAGGTTGTTACGAGGCCTCTGGGAAAGACAAATGTGATTCTGAGCACTGATGAGCACAGAAATGCAGGACTCACAGCTGGCCAGTCTTGCTCATTTTCTTCTGGGCAACCAAGGCTATAAACAAGGGGGAGTGGGAATGGCCTGGAAATCAATTTGCGGAATATTAAAAAGGTCACCATGGTGCAGAGAAATATGCTGCAATACTTGGAAGATATGATGGGCTAGACGTGTGTGCCACATCTTTAACGACAATAATTGTTACACAAGAGGGGGACATGTCGCCAATCTCCTGTTAATGGTTCTTCAGAACAGACCGAAACCTATTTTCAGGACCTTCATTTTGAGCTCTTTTTCTATTGTGACTTTGGGAGACGTATTTTGCAGCACTTTTGTTAATCAATTCTTTTTCAAATAAGCTTTTTAGTTTGAAAAAATTTTAAACCCACGGAAATGTGACATCTATTACAACTCGCATCTATTCCCCTATGTCACCTTTCATTAACGTTTGTCACATTTGCATTTCCTCTCCTGATTATATCTATATCCAATCTATATATCTATATCTATATCTATATCTATATCTATATCTATATCTATCTATCTATATGGTGAGATACTTTCTTATTTTCATGTACAAATAAGAAACAAACCTTCTTATTCTTAAATATTTGTTGTTGTGGCCATGTCTGTGTAAGTTCAACTGACTTCTCTTAAGAACAGGAACACTTTCAAATTCTATTTTTAAGAGTCGTCTGATTTGAAAATTTAGCTTTTTATTACCTTTTCCAAGGAGATCAACTCAAAAATGAAACAACCCCAGGTGTCTATAAGTGACACTGTCCAAATGAAGCCCACCTTGTCATGCACAGCAATCTCTTTCCCCAATATTCCTACATGCCTTTTCTTGTCATCATCTTTATCTACTTTTTTTTCCTTCTACATTTCCTCATCACAATTGATATTTTTAAAGGCTACTTACTGCTGTTCTCCATTCACCTAAGCAACTTAATTACATTTCTTGGAACTGCCTTGCTTATTTAAGTGTATATGCCTATAAAAAGAAATCTATGTGACATTTTGCAGTTTGGCGGTGACTATTATTTCCTTCAGCCTGGGTAGGAGGAGACTTCATTCAAACTTTAAGAGCTTTCCAGAGTAAGCAGTTCAGTAGCTGATGTAGTAATTAACATTGTGGCTATTTGAAAAAGCACAGGCAAATACAGGCTGGTAGATCACCCTTAGAAAGCCTTTTCTCTTGTCAGCAACTCGGCACCTGATGTTGTGGCTGGCAGCTCTTTCAGGACCCTCTCCCAGGAGCTCTCATCAGTTAAATACAGAAATGCCACTGATCCTAAAGAAGTCTCAGAAAGAAAATGCAGTTTAACAGTCTATTTCAGAACTTTTCAAAAGCAATTGCCAAGTAGAGAGGCAGGGTCTCCTACTCTAAAAAAGAGCTTATCCCCAAAAGAGTCTCTCCTAAAGGATCCAGGTTAGTAGCCTGAAATCAATTCAAGCAGCTAAAAGGATGAAAGGAGATTTCATGGTCCGGGGTGTCTTCTTTTGAGTCTCTGGTTGGGGGTTTTCTTTGGCTGTCTGACTAGAGGCAAAGATTAGTGACACAGTGCTTGCTTTCAGTGATCTGTGCTTCTCTGCTTTTCCCTGGAAGGAAGCCCAGGCTGTGGGAACGGGGGTGCTTTTAACATTTGTAGGTTAGGATGGACAGGATTTACATAGCTACATTCACACCAAGGCACCAAGAAGAAACAGTATTTACTTTTTGAGAATGACCAGGGTTTTCTTTCTTCTTAAAGCTACTACAGGAAGAGTAGCCTCTTTGGGGAAGGTAAATGGGCTGATTGGTGTAGCCAGAGAGGGCAAACTCTTCATCGGCTTTTATGCTCTAGATCTGGTGGTTTGGTTTGAGGAGAGAAGGGATCATGGTTTTTTTTTCCCTAAAGTTTTTGTGCAATTTAGTACAATCACTGAATTCTTCACAGCCGTATCTATAACTGTGGTGCCTGTACCTTTTAGTTCTGAATACTGATTTTTTTTTTTTTTACCCAGTAAGAGTAGGTCAAAACAAAACAAAACAAAACAAAACAAAACAAAACATGTTGCATACACAATCGTCCCATAACTTTATACTTTGGGGAATTAGGTACAAGAAATTTCTTTTAATAAGCTTGGTGCGGCCCCAACACATTGGTTTCATTTTGGGATAAGTTCTCAGGGAGAGCAGAATACATGCCCCCAAAATGTGCCACTTTGGCATGTGGAGGATTTTGAGCTGAAGGTAATGAAGACCCAGCAGACTCAAGGAAAACTTTTTTTTTTTTTTTTTTTTGCTTCTCTTTTTTAATTGAAAATAATTTAGATAGAGAGCTTGTACCAGGACTGGATATGAAAGCTAACTTTTTACATTAGAAATATTTATCTGTGTGGCATAGCAAACATTTGTTTACCAAACATTTGCTCTTCTCATCTTCCTGTGAATTGTCTTCTTCCCCTTTGAAGCCCCAGATCCCTAACCGCTTCTCCTTAGCTAGTGCCTGTCTTTGGGGTCTTATACCTTTGGGGCTCCCATACATACGAAATTTGTTTTTTTCTTGTTAATCTGTCTTGGGTCGATTTAATTATTAGGCCCACCTAAGAAGCCAGAAGGAAAGAAAGGAAGTTTTCCACCCCTGCAGTCCCTTTTGAAAACAAACAAAAAAAAATGAAACAAATTTCAAGATTCCTAATAATTATAGGGATTGGCTCATAATGGGACAGTGGTTCTCAGAGTGTGATCCCTGGAACCACAGCATCCTCATCACTAGAAACTAGGAGTGACGGTCAGGACCACCATATTTAAGAGCTCAATAGAAGTTTGCTAAAGGTGATGCTGAATTCTTAAATCTAAAGGAGAATGATGCCACTAATACCGTGTTATAAGGCAGTGGGTCCCAAAGTTCAGTGTGTATTAGAATAATTAGGAAGACTTGTTGAAATACAGAGTTCTGGAACTCACCACAAACATTTCTCGTTCAGTGGGTCTGAGGTGGGAGGGAGTCAGAATCTGCGTTTCTAATAGGCCCCCAGATGGTGCTGCTGTTGTGGGGACTCTGCTTTGAGAACCATTGCTCTGAGACAGGTTTTCCTCAATAAGAACCTCTGCAGTGAGTGTGGGCGTGGTAGCCATTAAAATTTCTCAGGTGATCTAATGAACAGCCAGCCTTATGTCCCACTGCACATCATCTCAAAATAAGTGGTTCTCGGTACTGGTTGCCCATGAGAACCATCTGGAAGTCTTTAAAAAAATCCTGACACATAGGGGGACTTGGGTAGCTCATTCAGTTAAATGACTCTTGGTTTCAGCTCAGGTCATGATCTTGAATTTCGTGAGTTCAAGTTCCGTGTTGGGCTCTGCGCTGCTGGTGCGAAGCCTGCTGGGGATTCTCTCTCTCTCTCTTTCAATAAACAAACAAACAAACAAACAAACAAACTTAAAAAAAAATTCTGACATCTAGATGCCAATCCTGGAGGTTCTGATACAGTTGTTTTGAGATGCAACCTGGGCACTGAAAGTTTTGAGAACTCCCCAGGTGGTCCTAGTATGCAGCTAAAATTAGGAACCACATCCCTTAAAGATACCCTCCAACTGTCAGAATTTCATGATGTTAGCATAGTCCTATGTAAAGGACACAACACTCAAGGAAAACAAACATCTCTCTAGGGACACAAACATTCAGTCTATAGCAAGCATGCAAAGCGTTTAACCTAGTATCTGATACATGCAATAAATACTAATTCTCTCTTCCCCTCTGTCCTAATATTATTACTACTTCCCTTATGTCACTCTTTTGTCTTTGAACATCATTAGAATCATCAGTGATGAAAAATGTCATCTCTCCCTCTCTCCCCTGCCCCCATGTATTGAGCTGCAACTTTCTGACCAATGTGCTAGGCACTTGGGGATACAGGGATAAATAAGCTACAGTCCCTGCCCTTAGCTTACCCAGTCTAATGAGGAAGGAGACAAATAAATATGTGAGTATTATACTTAAGGTGTGAAAAGTGGGTACAGAGGCAGCACAAAGAGTGAGACCTAAACTCAGATGTGGGACCCTGGAGTGTTTGGGGAGGCACCCTGAAGTTGTTTAGTTTTAGGGGTTGAGCAAGTTACCCAGATGCTGTACTGGGGGCATGGGGGAGAGTGGAGGGGAGAACATTCCTGGCAGAGAACAGCCTATGCAAGGTGGGGCTGAGTAGGTGCTATTTGGGAAAGCATAGCATAAGTTAGTAAGTTCACCTTGCTTGGGAACTGTGGGGCAGGTGTGAGGGATGAAGCAGGAGAAATAAGCAGGGGCCAGATCATCAAAGATCTCTGCCAGTGGTTCTCAAAGTGTGGGTCCCAGACTGACAGCATCAACATCACCTAGGATCTTGTTAGGCTTACACATTCTTATGCCTCACCCTATTCCTTATTGAAAGGGAAAAGTTGAGCATGAGTATGGGGCCTAGAAATCTTTTAATAAGGCCTCTAGGTGATTCTGATGCATGTAAAAACTTGAGAAACTCTTCTATTCCATAATAAAAAAATGGCCATTTCCTTGAGGAAATGGCGAAGTATAGAAGAATTTTATAATTTTAGATAGGGCTACTATATTTTGAAGGCTTGCTCTGGAAGTCAGGTAAAAGACAAGATGCATGTATGGAGCAGGTGTGAGTCCTGGGGGTAAGATCGTCTGGAGAGGTAAAGAAGAAATTTAAGACACTTGAGTTAGAATGTAGCCTCCGTGTTTGTGTAGGGCTCATAAAAATATATAAGGTCTAAGATATAGGAATAATATATGACTCCTGCCCACAGGATGTTGGTAATTTAGACTTCGATTTATTTCTTCTGAGAATACTTTCTATCAACCCCAAAGAGTGTCATTCACATTTATTGACACCACAGGGAGAGCCTCCTTATTGCCCCCCTCCCCCCAGGAAATTTGTGTTGAACTGGTACCAAAAAAGGCTGTTTAGTATATGAAGCAGTGAAAGGTGATTGTTTGAACAGCAAAATAAATTGATTGGATCATAATTTGATACTCCAAATAAATATGTGGTGGCATTAAACCGTGTACATTTATAAACACATTCTTTGGGCTGTATGTGGGGAACAGCACAAATGTGAGCCGCATTTGCAACGGCAGTGAGAGAAGTGGCCACTGAAAGCTGGTGTAGCTAGGGATAGCAAAGGGCCAGACTCGATGCTTCTTTCTGCTAGATTCTTGCTTATTCGCAGCAACAGAAGCAAGCTTGCATTCATGGTTGTAGAGAAAAGGTGCCAACTGGAGGGTGATCTGTCGGAGGACGCTTAACTAGAGGCTGGAATATACATTCAAGCCTGTTCTCCAGGGCTGAGAGGGAAGAGAAAAGGAGAGGCTTCCTTGGTTGAGAGAGGAAGAGAGAGAGAGAAAGATTTTTCAAGACAGTTGACAGCTGTATCTTCCCGCCACCACCTTCGCTCCAAACCCATGTGTCTCTCTGCTTGGTGTCTGACATAAAACAAGGAATGAACCCGCATTTGTCTCTGTGCTTTCAATGAAAAAAAGTCGGTGCACAAGGACGAAAACGAGCGCAGCTGAAAATAGGTGCATGACTTGTTGAGCATACAAATCATTTCCCCCTTAGTCTCCAAGGGAGGGGGAAAAAAAAAGCCCTCTTACTCTCTCCTTGCAGCCTGTGTTCTGCATTCTGGAGAGGAGGCCGAGGCAGGTCTTCACGCACTCCCGCCGCCGTCCCCGCACGAAACTTTTCTCTCCCGGCCTGCTCTGTCCCTCCTGCTCGGGCAGAGACGGTGGGCGCCCTGCGTGCCCCTCTGAGGGCACGGGCCCCAGACCCCGAGAGGCGTCTGTCTCTTTAAATTCCAGCTGCGCGGTCGGGAAACAGCGCCACTCGGCGCCCAGGCCGGCTGGTGGCTGCGAGCTCGCTCGCGCTCTCGCTCCCGGCTGCGCGCCGCGGAGGGCTCGCTCGGCCCGCGGGCTGCTCGGCGGCGGCGGCGGCGGCGGCGGCGGCGCGGGGCGGGGAGGCGCGGCCCGGCCGAGGAGGGAAGAAAGAGCGAGCCGGGCCGGGAGAGGCGCCGCGCCCGGTCCCGCGCCCACGCTCGGCGGCCCCAGCAGTTTCCTTCGGGGTGACGAGGATGTGCCTGGGCTGCGTTTTTTTTTTTTCCTTCTCAAGACGATTTCCATAGTAACCTGATCAAGTGGCTCAGTATCGCAAACCTGAGGATTTCCGCGGCCCGCCGGCTTGACCTCAGTCAGGTAACGCTGGGCTCCCGTTCTCTTCCATTGCAAACCGCTGCGCTCCTTCCAAACTTCCTTTTGTGGAAAATCGCCCAGCCCGACGCAGCCCGGGGTATTTGCAACAGCGTGTTCCTTCCCAGGTGCCTGCCACGGGTCTCCTTCCCTGTGCTCCCCCAGGACCTATGACCACATTATTAAAAAAAATTTTTTTTTTTTTTTTTTGGTCGTCTCCCTCCCCTTTTTGATTTTCCCATCTCTCGGCTTTTCCCTAGACTAGTGATGGGGGCGCCGGGAGCAGTCGGGGCGGGGGTGGCTAGCGCGGTCCAGGGAGTGGCGGGCTCGGCTGGGCGGGCTGCTGGGGGCTACTTGGGGCATCTCGGCGTGGCCTGCGCCGGGCTGGGGTCGCGGGGAGGGCTGTCCGCACCAGGGCGGCGCACCGGGGGAACCCCACGGCTCCAGACGAGAGAGCGAGGGAGGCAGGCTTGGGGGCGATGGAGCGCTCGGCTGGGTGGCTGGCGAGCGTCCAAACATCATAGCTTTCCTTCCTACTCCCCCGCCCCTCTTCGGGTTTCTCTCTTTCTCTTTCCCCGTTCTCGTTTCTTTCTTCCTTTTCTCATCATCAGCTCCATTCTGTTCCCTCCCTTCCCTGTTTTTCCTCCCCCCGGTTCCTTTTTTCGTCTCCCTCTTAAAAGAAAGGGAATCGTTGGTAACCCTTCCCTTCTGCCAACATGGGAAGAGCCGTGAAACCTGCAGCGTGGTCACCTCAACCAGGTCGTTTTCAGACTTGTCCTCATCCATCAACATATTTGTTTCCTGAGTCTATTGATCTCCCTCGATTCTGCAGAAATGCGTTCTAAGCTGGGCTGTATGTCAGAATCAGAGTTCTGCAGCTCGCTTCCGTGCTCCAAGTATGACATGTATTGTAAGGGCTGAATATGTTTTCAAATCCTCCTAAGCCATGGATGTAAAGAAATCTTACGTTTTTAAAAATACGATCTTCTACAGAAAGTCTCAAATTATTGATCTATACGTACTCTTCTTTGAATTTTAATTTTAGGGCACTTGAGAGATACCCCCCTCCCCCTCCCCCAGTTTATGAGGAACATGCAACTTCTGTTGCCTTAATTATCTCCTCTTTAACCCTCATTCAGTTTTACACGTTCCAGTTACATGAATGAGTGGATCATAATTAAGGTTTAGAACGTTGCTTCCTAAAGTCCCAGCTGGCTGAAAAGGCATCCTCTGGTAGAAGGTGTAACAGTCAAGCGGGTAGGAGGGTTCAGACAGACCATGCCAAGGAATAGAGAAGGCATAGCAACTCCTGTGTGAAAGACATAAGACCTAAAGACTAGATTCAGACTTTAGTCCTGAGGACATGATAGTACAATGCAACCCGACTTTTGCTTTGGTTCTTAGCATGTGTAGAGCTGTACTATGTAGGTCTAAGTTAAAACTTATTTAAAAGTGGAGCCGCTCTAGTATGGAACCCGTTCTGCCTTGTTTATGTTTGAGGTACTTCCTCACTATGGTTTTATTTCTCCTTGAAACATGAGATGTCTGTATCATGTGGAAACAAAGGGATAAGACAGGACAGCTTCCTTTTAACCAGAAATAGAAATTTTGTGGATTTTTGTTTCCCGAAAGATCTAGTTGTTACGCTCTCAAGTTTTCCTGAGGTCAAAATATTTCATGGGTGAAAACAATGCTAATCAGTGGTTTTCCTCTGGTCTGTTTCAGTGGTATATAGTTAGTATAGAAAAAGGTCTCTGTTTTAGTGAGGTCCCCTTGCCTCCTTTCCTTTGTCTGCACATTTGTTTTTAAATTCAACTATCATTGGATCTTGGGGCAGAGAATGGATCAGGAAGAAGAGAAACTACTGATATATTGGGAAATATAACCGATAATTCTAATCAAGAAAAGATCATTACTGCCATGCCACTCCACACTGTTGGCTTTGTTTTTACCCAATTAAGAAGCTGTAGGTTTTAAATGTATTTTCATCTTATTAATTCTACATCTAATACTTTTCATACCGTAGGTCATATTTATCCAGTTCAGATGAATATTTACAGAAGACTTAAAATTCCCTTGCCAGTGAAATCCAAAAAAGCATGATTTTTCTTTCAACATTTTCTTCTTCCTTCTAGTGAGCAGTGATAGTAGTAATTAATGGTCCTACGTTGTTGTTTTCACCTGACTTCTGATGTTTGGTGTTTCCTGGTTGAGTGGGTTCTCTTGACGTATGTACAAGATGTTCCTGGCGGACTGCATGGCACTTGAATGCACAGTGCATAGATTCAATGAAATGTTCATTTTTCTTGCCTTTGGTTTAAGAGATGCCATGCCCTCTTGTACATTTAATATTTTCATGTGACCGCTCCTCTTTTTGTATGTGTACACGAAGGATTTAACGTGAAGTCTGTTCTGATTAATCCTTGCATGATTTGAAGTTAAATGGTGTATTAGGGACACATCATAAATTATTTACTTATTTTGAATACATTGATCCCCAAACCGTCTTTCCTCCTTGTGATTGCATCTATATGTGAATCATTTAATGAAAGGTTAGTAATAATGAGTTACCTGTTTTATGAAAGGGGGAGAATCCCTCAAGTTTACTTACTTCAAGTCCCCATTTTCCTGCAGAGGGATTAACAGATGTTTTTGATCTGATATTTTAATAGACTGTATTGCCGAGCACTGCTAATTACCGAGAATATATTTTGTTAATTCTGAAAATGGTACAAGATAAGACATCTTTCAAGTTGTCTGGAGGGCTCCAAGTGACTCATCCTTGTTACCCATGGCAACAGGAAGTGGTTGTCCTGGGTGCAAGCCGAAGTGTGGACAGAAATCCACACTTTGTGATCATTCAGGGACTTGATAGGAAAAGTGTGTTGGCTCCTATGAATAGTCTGATGTAAACTTTCTGCCTTCACTCAGAACACTGATTCCCAGGCCTAGGTTTGCAGTTCTCCTTAGCTCCTTATTTACTTGAGGAGTGTTCTAAAATTCTCAGAAAACACCTGAGTTTACTGTTATTTTTGTAAGAGAAAAGAATTTATGGAGACATGTGCATATGTGTCTGACTTTGTGTGTAACTGGGATCATTAGGGTGAGAATATCACCAAATCAAATGAGAGTCTGTGAACCTTAGAAATGCTGGGAGTCAGGGAGCTATGCATAAAGTAGGAGCCAAGAGACCAAGGTTATATATTCCTACTTGTCACTGGATCACAGTTACTCTTGGGATCGTCTCCTTATTCACAGATATCACTTAGTTTTGTTTTATCCAGGGGGAAAATGGGCACAATAATCTTTTTTTCCTTTTTTTGAATTCTTCAATATGTGCGTATATGACATATATACACAGGTGTACCTTTGTAGCCTGGTGGATGCTAGAAGATACACACTGCACACATTGAGAGGCAGCAGACAAGTGTTCTGAATAAAGGAAATCTTTACTTTTGCCATTGACAGATGGGTAATGATGCTGAATATTTCTTTCCATTCAGGAGAAGGTGATTATTCTCTATATTCTATGGATATGGGTAGTAGATGGTTAATGGCTAATCACATAACCTGGTATCCAGAACTGAACAATCCTAGCAGGTACCACCCTTTTACTTCAATGCAAGTAAGTAATAAATTTCTCCCACTTTAAAACAAAAACAGTGTAAGATCTCCTCTTCCAACACCAACCCCCACCCTCCCATTTTGTAAGGAAAAGTAATTTTCTGTAAGGTTAAGTGGACCTCAGGGTAGGAAAAAAATCCCCAGAGGTATCTTTCTGCCCAGACTTCATTTTTCCTCCCAAGTCTGACTGTCAACAATAATATCTGATATGAGCCTCTGGTGGTGATATTTCCGTAGGTCATCATCCTTCTCTGTCCCAGATGAAGTCTCAGGACAAACAATGCAGTAGCATAGATTCTGAATTTAATGCATCATTCAAGGTGGTTATGTAACTCAGCAGTCTTGTTAAAAAAAAAAAAACAAAAAAACAAAAAAACTCCAAGTCTTTAAAAATTATACGTGTTTACTATTCTCTTATCTTAAAATGATTTTTACAGTGTTCAGAGAAAATAACCCTGGTCCCTGTAGGGATTCAAAAGCTGCTTGTTCATGTCATTAGATTAAACAGCGTTTGTACAATGATACTTTTTGTTAAACTATGCAACGTTTTCATAAGAGCATAGCGGTTGGGACAATTGCTAGTTGTGCTTGTTTGGATAAGTACTTGACAGAATGGGGACCTCGAGATTTCACGATCTGGAAACGCTGCCAATGCACAGGGCCAAAGTTTTTTTGAGAAAAGAAGGGAAAATCCGTGTTTTGACAAGAAGTAATTTGTAACACTTCAGGTGCAGTCGGGAGGATTTGAAACAGACTCGTATATTTCTTTAGTCTTGATTTGTATATATTTTTATGTAGTCCATTCATATGTTGAACCATGGGCCTCCTGTCCAGCTTTTAGTTTTCTCTACTGGGGAACATCAAAGTCTCTAACCTTACTTGGTACCTTTTGGTAGGTTTGTAGGGGTAGCACTGAGGAAGAAATGGTACCTTTTTATATGCTAATGTTGCAAATACAAATGAGACCTCAAAGTCGGACCATGAGGAGCTTTTTCAATCAAAAGAAGCATTGTTATCGAACACCTTCTTACATTACCTTATTATAGGGAACCAAACATGATGGCTACTTGATTTTACTGCCCCATTTTAAGGCAGCACTGCACAGCACTTAAAGATGTAGCTTCTGGAGTCAACTGCTTGAGTTCGAATCTCAGCTCTGCCACTTACTGTGTAGGTTGTCACTGGTAATTTTCTTAATCTGAATCTGTTTCCCCATTTGTAAAATAGTTGTTTAGAAGGATTTTTGTGAAGATTAAACGAGAGCCTCTATTAATTTAATATTTAGGAGTGTTCCTGGCATGTAGTAAGTCTTCATTGCACATTCACTATCATTATTGGTGTTGCTGCCGCTGTGGCTGAAATGTATCAGAAGGCTGTAGTTATTTTTATTAGATTTATTTTTCTTTCCAAGTCTGATATGACACATACAGAACACTTATCCACATAGGAGCTGTGCCACTCTGTTTCTTTCCCTCTTCTCTCCAACCCCAACTTCGCTTTTCCCCATAGTCTTAAGCTGAAAATACTGACCAGGTGCCTGGGAGAAAATAATACAAGTTTGTTTTTTTTTTTTTTTTTTTTTTTACCCATTCTTCTAGTTTCCAGAAAAGTTTATCCTATTCTTTTTTTTTTATATGTAGTATCAAGATTATCCATGGGTTTTTTAAATTCAGTACTTGAAACTTGAAATCAGGATTAGCTCCAGTAGTAGTATGTCTGTTAAACAACTTAACAAGCATAAAATTCCTACCTTTGGTATACAGTGCTTTTTAGTCACAACGACAACAGACTACTGTTACCCTAATGTAATCCTAAAGCAACAAGCTTTTGCTAAAGAGAGTTGCTGGACAGTTTTTGTGTGTGAAGTTATTTAAGGTCTTATGGATGAGAAGATGTCACTTGTTTAAAGATGTCATGTTTCATCTTGGCTTTTTATCTTTTGTGAGTTCCAATATTAAGAGCTGCATTGAATAGGTAAGTTTCTTTATATATTAAGGGAATGTCTTCATCTGTAAAATGAATGTATTGGATTAGTATGCTTAAGTTTTTTTTTTTTTTTTATTATTATTATGGACTGTTTTGAATAAACACAAAAGTGGAAAGGATGGTGTACTGGATTTCCAGGGACCTGTCATTCAGCTTCAACAAAGTAGGTGACCTCTTAAGATCCTTCCTGATTCTCTGATTCTCTGATTCTCTGACCATGGAAACTAACTTACTCAGGTTTTGAGAATCTAGAATATTTGATTTTAAAATAATATCGTTACTACTATCAATAATATGAATTCTGAGATAAAAGTTACTAGATTACAGGACTGAGCATTTCATGGCAAGTCAAAATAATAGACATATCATATTTAAGAATAGTTATTAAGGAATTGGGCTATATAAAACCAGTCTGAAACTATATTGAGTGTTATCTTTCGTTTGGAAGCTTATTTCAAGATTGCAATGATAGCCAGCCTGCAGATGGTCCCCGGTGGTCATTGGTTGTTGCTATTCATGCCTTTCTGAAGTTTCCTCCTACATTGTACCAGGGTTGTTCTGTGTGATCTATAGGATATGACGGAAGTGATGGCATTTGAAATGTGAGGCGAAGTCATAAAAGCCATTGCCACTTTTGCCTTGTTCTCTTGGATAACTCACTTTGGGAGAAACCACCTGCCGTGTGGTGATGACATTCAAGCAGTCCATAGAGAATTATGTAGAAGTGAGGCCTTTTGCTAATTGCCAACAGTTTTTCAGTTTACCAGCCATCTGAAAGGGGTCCTTTAACCCTGGGGAAGTACCAGATAACTGCAGTGCTGGGTAACACACTGTATACTCTTGAAAGACCACAAACCATCTAGTTAAGGCACTTCTGAATTTGTAACTCACAGGAGCTGCATGAGTTATTAAACGTTTACTATTTGTAATGGCTAAATTTTGGAGTAATTTGTTATGCAGCAGCAATATAAAAACCTTAAACTGCCTTAGGATTATTCTTATAAATACTAGTTACTGTTTTATAGATACAGCTAATAGAGTTCTGGCTGACAGAATGCTGTTTAAAGTCTACACTTACCACAGTGAGTTATTGGCATCTTACCCTTTTATACTTTAACTCCTCAGAGTGACTCTTTTGTGGACATTATCTATAATTAAAGGAGAAGACACGATGTTTCTTCTTTCATTAGTTGCTAACCTGGAACTTAATCCCAGCCCTTCCTTTTGGCAATCGTATATGTTAACAATTCTACTGTTGTGGAATTTTGAAAGAAATCAGGGCTGGGGGTTGAGTACTGGGACATGTTTTAGCTTATATTTAGGTAAATTTTGAGATACTATCATAGTCTACCTTCAGGTTACCCCCAGCACACACGAAGTCCTTAATGATGTAAGCTTTCATTGTCCTACAGACTTTTTTTCTGTTGCCTACTAAATAAGGTAAGATTAAAGTGCCCAAACTATAATATGCCCCAAATGAGACCCTGGTAACATTGTCTCTTGTAGCCATTCTTTATGAATTTGTATTTCAGGCTTTTGTGTGTATTGCTGGATTTCCCTTTTAAAAAAAAAATTTTTTTTTTCTTTAACGTTGATTTTTGAGAGAGAGAGCAAGTGGGGGAAGGGCAGAGTGAGAGAAATACAGAGTCTGAAGCAGGCTTCAGGCTTTGAGCTGTCAGCCCAGAGCCGGACACAGGACTTGAGCCCATGAACCGTGAGATCATCACCTGAGCCTAAGTCAGACGCTTAAGCTTAACCCACTGAGCCACCCAGGTGCCCTTGGGTTTCCTTCCCTTCTTAAGTGTGGTTCTGGATCATATGTATCGATCTGTTCTTCTCATTGTTTATCTCATTAAAAGTTTAATGAACTCTAAAACTTGGATATTTATCATAGGTAGAATAGGTTCTATGTAAGTGCAAGGTTTTGATATATCTGAAAATGTATGGATTAGAGAACCAAGAAAAGACAATTCCATCACTTTTTACTTAATCTGTTTTATCTATGTAAATTACCATCCATAAAAATTTAAAAGGTGACTGAATCCTTAATATGTATAAGTTGGTGCTAGGAACCTTGGAGAATAAATACTAGGAAGTAAAGTTTTTAAGACTTTAGATTGGTGTGAGTATTAGGCTCTTTTCATAAATGAGCCACCAGTCTTATGGTCTGGAGCATCAGGTGTTAGTACTTTTGCTGTGTGATTTGTTAGGTAGTGTAATTAATAGGATTCTTGCTCCTGAGAATTTTTCAGATCCGTGGTTATCTTGGGATGAAACACTAATGGTGTTCACTGACCTACACCAATATCATGCTCTCTGGGAATTGAAATTGATTTTTTTTGGGGGGGTTCCTTGGCTATTTGAACAAACCTCACCTGGGAGGACTCAGAAAACCACTAAGCGGCCATTCAGAAATTAGTTTTTAGGCCCTCGGAAATAAGTTGCATCACCAGCCTCAGGAGAAAGTTAATGAAGTTACTAGTTTCTTATGTTTGAGCACAGTGTGCAGTAAGAACTACCTTTAGAATTGAGAATAAACAAACAGATCTGATTTTTTTGTTCTTTGTGAAATGTGTAGAAATTCAACCACTCCATGTTGCCAGTAAAAAGGATCTACAGCAGATGTGTATAAAGTCTGGGAGTGTTTTCTTAGATGTCTTTTGATAAGTGTGCTTTTGTGTATTTGATGGATAATGTGTCCCATCTTGTGTGCTTGTTTTATGTGCTATGCACATGTGGCATTGCATTAATTTACCCTACCCCATGATGTAAACATGATGTTTAAACAAAAGTAAAGTTTATAGATATACGTTAATTGGCTTCTATGCTGTGATGAGGATATCAGGGGTACAGAAATGAGTAAGACAAGGTCCCTGCCCTGCCTTAGAGGCAGTTGAATGTGCTTAATTTGAATTTATTTTATTTTTTTATTTTTCAGAGTGTTTAGCTGCTTATTTATAGCTAGACTTTACAATTTATAATGGTGAAGCCGCACTCAACCTAAGATCAGGTTGAATTATGTTACCATAATTGAGAGTTATCCTGAGTTCTACACTGTTAATGAATGCTAATGCTCTTTTGAAGGTCTTCTATATATGGCCTCAGTAACCACAAAGGCTTTTCTGCCTCCAGCAGATAAACTCTCAATAATGTCACAGGAAGTTGCATTAGAAATTATGCCTTTACCTATAGCTTTTTCCTTTTTTGCGCACTAACTAATAATGTCTCTTCAGGGTATTCCCTATAGGGCAAATGTCTGTATCATACTTTGGAAATGCGTTTCCACTCTGGTAGGGAAAAAATACATCTCATGAACTTTTAAACTTCCTGATGTTAGTGCTTGTTAAATGTAGAGTTTAAGAATTGAGGTGGGATTTCTTTGGTAGTATGTTAGAGTCCCAGAAATATCTGAATCGTCCTTGCCCTTCCCTCCATCCCTGTGCAAGGACCCCAGGGAAGATCTTTGCATGCAATAGCAGCCGAATGGTAATCAGAATACCATTTTATTAACGCCTTGAGATGGTGCAATTTTCCCTTGATGCAGGCTTCTTTGGAAGATGGTTTAGAATACATACTTTAGTCTTGAATCCATATATGTATATATATTTAGTCTTGAATCCATATATGTATATATATTTAGTCTTGATATGCTCTGGTCTCAACACAGTTTAGGGAGTGGAAGTCAAAAAGAGAAAGAGAGATCCTAATTTAACTCAATAGCCATATAAAACCCAGAAGTCAAAGGAGAGTGAGAGGGAGTAGACCTTGGTTTTGTGCTCTTTAAAGCATAATCACTCTGCCCACTAATAATTAAAGTTAAGTCGCTGTTTTTGGATCTTTCCTAATAGAAGAGCAATTCCTCCTTTGAAGGGAGTGGTCAGAGGTGGCTCTGCTGAGGAAGGAGAGAACAAACAGTATGGATAAATTATGGCACAGGTCAGAATCTCTTACTGAAACCCTAGGGATAAGTATTTCAGAATGTGGGCTTTCTTGTATTTTAGAAAGAAAATAGTGTGTGTCTGTGTGTGTGTGCGTGTGTACACACACACACGTGCACACACACACACACACACACACACAGTGCATTATGTAACAATCTGACCATGGCCTGGGGCAGTGTCTCTTGGTTTAATAAATGACTATTTCTGTAAGGAAATCCATAAGTAATCAGAATAAGTGGGAACAGTAGACAGAAGAATGCCCCTCTCCCAAAATACCACATCCCAATCCCCAGAACCTGTGGATATGTCCCTTTTCATGGCAAAGGGGACTTTGCACCTGTAATTAAGGTTTAAGGTGTTTGTGGGCCCAATCTAATGACATGGGTCCTTAAGAAAGCAGAGAACCTTTCCCAACTGTGGTCAGAGGAGATGTGATGATGAGAACAGGGTCAGAGAGGTGTGACCTGTCTTTGAAAATGGGGAAGAGGAGCATGGGTGAAGAAACACAGGTGGCCTGTAGAATCTGAATAGGGCAAGGAAACAGATTCTCACCTAGAGCCTCTAGAAAGGAATGCAGTTAGCTCAGTGAGACCCTGGTTGGACTTGAACTCCAGAACCTAAAGACAATACATTTATGTTGTTTTAAGCTGCTAAAACTATGGTAATTAATTATAGCAGTGATAGAAAATGAATGTGGTGGGAGAGACTATATAGCCTTATTTTACTTTCTAAAGTGAAATGGGTTATAAAAACCTTGTTGATTTTCAGAGCTTTCACTATATGAATTGGATTTAGGGATTGTGGACCAGTAGAGAGAACCAGGAATCTTGATGTTTTCACTGGATGACTTGACTTTGAGGTTTCCACTGGATGACTTAATGGTGTTTGAATTTTTAGCAGTGGGAAGAAGAGCTTCTTAGAAGAAAGCCTTTTAATTGTTACCATCCTAATCTTTGAGCCTTTGCTGATTTCTTTGTATTCATTTCTATTGCCTTCCTGGATCTTACAATGGTTGATGGTTGATGATGGCTCTGGTTCACTGTCAATCAGATCAAGGTAATGTAGGTGAAGGAACTCAAACTCCAAGGTACTATGCAAATGCACATTGGTTCTTGTTGATTGTGTTCATTATTATTGAGCAGCTGCCTCCTGTCCTTCCTTCCTTCTAGCCTGGTTGGGGGTTAGAGGGGAAGAAATACTGCAGGATGATTTTGTGAATGTGGCAGCAGCACTGTCTCTTCCTCTGGGCTGCCAGAAATCCTCTCCCCTCTACCATACCTCAAGTTGCCTACAGTGTGTGTGGCTACAAGGTAGGCGGCACCTGGAATGAATGTCTTATCACAGAAAGGGTGGATACCCTTGGGCTCATCCATGTACCTCATTGTCAGCCATTTACCTTTAATTACATTAAAATTTTAAGTAGAAGAACTCTCCATATTCTGCTTCTTCTCATGGCAGAATCCAGGGCAAAGTCTATGTGTAGATGGTTTCTAGAAAATCTCCCACGAGGTATATAAAGTGCATTTTAGAACATGGGGCAGCAGTTTATGCTAAAAATACGTTGTTTATTTTCTTATGATGTTGTGCTGTTGTATTATATCCCATTATTATGAAATGATTGTAGTTGTCGGATTCATGTTTGAAGGTTATTCCATGAAATCTTTCAGAATAATGATACTAGATCTGAGTCAAATTAAGATGCTTAACTTCGAGCATGTCCCTTGCAGTGTCCTTGATTTGTAGCTGAATCTTTAGGATCATCAGTTGTCCTATTGATTCTTTTGATGTCCAAGTGCTGGGAGAGTGAGTCTTACTTTGTTAGGTGCCTGGTGTATGTGTGTGGTTGTGTGAGGTTGTGTTCCTGTTTGATCTTCATTTTCAGTAAATTGGTAGGTTTTGAGCTGTAGTTAATGATCAGATGTGTGAATCCAAACTTTATTCCTTAGTAAAGACATATCTCCTTTTTGCCCCAGTGCCTACATTGCCCTTATCAATAACACAAGACTTTTCTTCATCAACATTTTCAGTAGGACATTTAAAATCTTTTCTTAGCTTTTGGCAAAAGTGATTGCGATTCAAATACAACTTTGCAACTTGCTCTAGACAAGTACCTGTTTTGAGACCTCATGTCTTTGTAATCAATAATAAGATTTTGCTATTTATGCACAATTTTAAATAGTTTTATTTAGATCAGGGCCTAAGTGAAAATCCGGCACATTGGGAACTCTGGAGAGAAATTTTGTCCCTTGAAATCTATCCTGTAATTGCTATGATACATAATCATAAGTTTGTTTCAACACTTACTGAATACTGAATTTTAATTCAAGTGTATATTTAAAGTAGTTTCAGAACCTAGAGAGTGCCTTATTCTTCATGCCACGATGTATTGGGCTCTGGGCTATGTGCTAGAGATGATTGGGGAGCGAAGGATGTAGCCTTTGCCCTTAAGGGAAGGGAAGACTTGTGGAAAGGAAAACGTGGCAAGTTCTGTAGACAAGTATAAGGATCCATGGAGGGGAACAGATAAAGGAGGGGAAGTCTGCTTCTGGATGGGGAAAATGCAGTATGCTTGATGGATTAAGTGGCTTTTGACCCATGAACACATGCAGAAGTACAATGATGGATATTGTCATTGAGAAATGGGGTAGTAAAGTATGCAAGTAAACTTGAATCTGCTCCATGGCATACGGATCCCTGGGATTTGGCCCTGCCTCCTCTTGCGTCGGGTCATCTTTATCTCCCATTGAAGGCGTGTTGAGCTATTTGTAATTTCCTGTAAGTGTCCTGCTCTTTCCACTTTGGATCTGTGCTAACAGGTACAGTTGCTGTACAGTGAGCTTTCCATATTGAGTTTTTTTTTTTTTTAAAGAACTCCCCTTAAGATGTAGGCATTACTCCCTGTAAATCACATCTTGATAGTTGTTCAGTCTTGCCAGCTACAAAGTTTAAGAGTTCCAGAGTTCGTAGTAAGGGATGTTTGTTGTTGAACACCACTAGTGCCTTTTATGTATTTGTTCCTTTGTTTTTTCCTGAAGCTCGTCTATTGCTGAAAAGGCACCGATGGCAAAGTAGCTGCTCTTAAGGATCTCACTGCTGGCAAGACCCTGAACAGTAGTTTTAATGTGAAACTTTCATAGCCAATCTAGATGTGTGAAGAAGATGCAGGGGAAAGCACAAGTGGGAGTGACCATTCCTCCTGATGGCAGGGTGTCAGGGAAGGATGCCTAGAGCGGAGATGCTTGAACTGAGTCATGAGAGATGAGTGGGAACCTACCAGATGGACAAAAGGGAGTAGGATGTTTTCAGCATGTGACTCCACAAGTGGAGAAAGACCTAGGGGAACATGAGAAGTTTGGGAACAGTCAGTCCCCAGGAGCAAAAATGCGCGCATGGGTCAGGTGCAACATGGTGAAGCTGGAAGGGGAGGCAGCCCAGAAAGTGTATAATTCTAGATGAAGGAGTTTGTACTTTATTCTGAGGTAGAAGCGATCATTGAAGAGTATTGAACAGGGATGCCATGTATAGAATTCTGTTTGAGAGGGGATATCACAATTACAAGATGGTAAAATTGTTTAGTGCAGAGCAGTACCATATAAAAAGCCTCGTCTTTCAATATGATAACACTTAGAGCCTTTGTGCATGTGGACAAGTGATTCAGTTTCTCCAGATCTTAGTTTCTTCATCTGTAAGTGGGAATGATAATAGCATTTGTCTAAGAATTGAGGTGGCAATTAGGTGGACTATTGTTGCTAAATAACCCAACTACATAGTAAGTGTATAATAATTAAATTACATTTATTATGCATTTTGATTTTATTAAGAATAGTGAATAGGTGTCCAGCGAGAGGTTGGCAATGTAGAAACAGAATGCTTCATTAGAAGTCAAATGCAGTGTGTATTATTTTAACCTCACAACAAAGGCCAAAATCCATAAGCTGAATTTTAAATATTTTTTGAAATCTGAGATTGTCCTGTTTACCTGCCTGAGGAAAGAGCATTGGAAAATGAGATGTGGCATAAATTAAAAAGGAATCGCTAATGTGGCCAACGGTGTGTGGAACCCTGACTGGAATTAGTCAAATTTGAGTGAGGTTATTGCAATCTCATCCCATAATCAGCATTATTGTGTCCCTGTATCAGTAATGTAGAGTCATTTCATGAGGCAATCTACAAAAAACAGGGGATGTTTAAGGTTGAAAGAGTTTCCTCTGCCATGACTCAGTTGGTCCAGAGAAATGTGAGCTGAAGCCTAGGGCACCAAAATGGTATAAAGGTTGGTCATGGCTTCTGCTGGCCTTTTAAGGCTGAATAATTGTCAGTGACTTGTGGATAACCACAAAACTGTGTTTGAATATTCACTCGAAAATCATTCACATTATGGGTCAGCAGATACTAACCATTTTTAAATGTAATAAAAAATATTTAGGAAAGAGTAAGACATAGATTTAGTGGTTCTGTTGGTAAAAATGTGTGTATCAGTGAGTACAAAGTATTTCATAAACAAAAACATTCTCACAATATCAGTACTCTTGTATACCAAGATGTATTATATATATCATTGGTCTTTCTGTTAGTAAAATACCAAATGATATTTTTACAAGAGAGGCTATGAAGTATCAATCTATGGTTTTATTAATTGATAATTATATTTTCCTTGCTATTTTAAAAAGTGTTTTGAATTATCTCCCTATTACTGTAGCAAGATTTTTAAGGTAATTACCATGATAATTTCTTTGGCTGAGTGTGGTTTTATTTCACTGACTTTCCAAATGATGTTGAAACATTCTGTTTCTAAACAGCAGGACTTTTTTTTTTTTTTTAATTTTAAGTGTTTGTAACTTCTTATATAATCTAATAGAAAGGTGAAGTCAGACCTTGGTCTTTTTTGTTGAGCAGTTACTAAAGATTGAATGATGAATGATTGTTACTCTCTCAGTCATGTGAATCACCAGTACCCAAGGAAGGCACAGTCTAGAGAAGTTTTTAATGATGAGTTGGTGCCATTAATGAAAAAGAAGTGGGTGGTAAATTATAGATCCAAGCCCTTGAAAATTAACCTCTCGCTCGTGTTATTAGTTGGATTTTTTGCCTAGAGCTACAGTTAAATTTTTTTGATAAAGCCATTTATTGCCCTCTAAAACATATTTAAATTAGAAAAATACTTCTTTTGTGTTGCTTACCCAAAAGGAGCAATTTACCAGTGGCCATGTTATGGTTGTTTTTCTCATTTGCATTCTTAACCCCCTCTTAGGGCTCTTGTTTGGAGCTGGTATAGATTTATTTGTAGAGGAGGACACATTGAATTGGATTTAGGATTAAATGAATTCCATGAATTAGAAGGATGACCTTGTAGACAGAAAAAGATTTCATTACATGTCTTCCCTGCTTCCACTATATTAGAATTTGTGTTGTGTGCCTCATGCTTAAACCTTTCGTGTGTGTGTGTGTGTGTGTGTGTGTGTGTGTGTGTGTGTGTGTGTGTTACATCAAAAGAATAGATGGAAATTCAGCACCCAGGCAGTGGACAATAAATTGACTGAGTTCTAATTGTGAAGATTGTAGTACTGCATTTCATTTTCCCTCCTGTCATTCTCAGCAAATAATTCTATTTACATTTCAGCCTCCAAACATCTTTGTTTGGGCATGATGGGAATACCATACGGGCAAATGGTTTTATGGTTAGAATGCTGGTTATATGGATTTTTATTTCTTGTGTGTGTAGCCAAGTAGTGTAAAGTCTGGTGTTTTGCTCAGGTATTGAAGCTTTGCAGGACTGAGAGAGGATAAAATAGAGGGGGATGGAAGAGTGGAACTGCCCGTGTCTTTTTCTAGCAGAAACACGGTTCATGGCTCTATGCTAGAAGGGGAGGCTTTGGAAGCTTCAAAAGGATCAAACCAAATAGCAGGTTCTAACAATTTACTGCTAATTGATGAGCTTTAGGTATAAGGGTGTGCAATTACATGCAATTGCAGCCAACTGTGGGTGTTTTATTTTTTTAATTGTTGTTGTTGTTAAGTTTATCTGACTTTTAAACCAGATTCATTTGCTGTCTGTTCAAATTGGTTTTATTCTTCACGAGGGCCTGATTGATTTGACCAAGGACTGCACCTTCATGATAGCTAGCTGTTGACAATGGGGGGTAAATTAAAATAGCCTATGGCCAGGTCAGACTATCTCTGAGAGGTAATAGAAGAGTCCCTTAGGCCTGGTGACTCAAAGTGCTCAAATTCTATTTTCTACTCTGGTTAAAAACAATTTTAAAAATGGTAGCCTTTAAAGTATGTGAGATACAATAAATTGTTTCCTCTTTCTACAAATTGGTTTAGAAAAAATCTTTAGGAAGTATACAAAAAAATATGTTCCCATGGGGGTTTAATGTTACCAGGAAATCACCTAGTTTGTATTTGTTGCATTGTTGCATTTATATGGTTAGTTTGGCATATAATAGTTTAAAGTTTGGAAGGATATAGTACCTGTATTTGCTCCCAATTTATAGGCAACTAAACTGAGGCTCAGAATAAAATTCAGTGGTTTATTTGAAATCACAGAAGTGATTACAGTGGAATTAGAACCCTGTTTCACAAACGTCTAGACTTTTGAATTCGCGACTGTGATGAAGCAAGGCATGTAGTTAGTTGCTCAGGCAATGGCGCAGGGATTCTATTACAAATTATTTCTGGGGCCTTCTCAACCATGATAGGTCTTTAGTTATGCCTCTGCAGCACTGAGGGAAGCCAAACATATTTTAAAATCAGTAATGATGGTGGAAGGAAGAAAACAAGAAGCCTGATCTGCTTATTTTACTAGGCACAAATGGAAGGAGCTCTTCTTTTAAAACACTTTTCTGTTTGTGTTTTGGGATCAGTGTGTCTCATTTGTGACATAGGCTTCTGTAAAGTCAGTAGTTTGAATGAATGGTGAATTATAGTTACACAATGCAGTCTCTTTCTTCTAAACATCATAAATCGATCAAATTTGACAATTTTTGTTTCCATTCTTGCTGAAAATGATCATTGTGGATACTTTGCTCAATTTCCCCAAGAGTATATGACTTAATATTATCATTTTTTTTCATTCTTGAAAGGAGCTAATAAAACCTGCCTCTGGGATGAATAAATACATTATTATAGGTGTTGAAATTGTTTAAATAGGAAATATTTATCCCCTCCTTGAGTGAAGCTATATTATCCCAAACATAAACATTGTCAATGAAAGAGTTTGAATGTGTCCTTCAGTCAACTCAAGATCACTTTGTATAGCTAGGGCTCAGTCAAATATCACTTTTAATCATTTAATTACATAAAGGAGATCAGGTTTTCCTGCCAAACAAATGACTGGGGAGGAATAATTCTGTAAGCGTACACTCCTGAATGCCCCCCCTCCCCCAAACAAAATAGTTTTTTGAGGAAACAAGGCTCACAAGGTTAAAGTTGTATATGCCTTAAATTTTGGAATGCTCATTACTTTAGAAGGACCATGGGAACATTTTACTGTATTTAGGAAAGAAAATTAGTTTGGCATTCTGCCCCTTCTCTCCCACCATCCCTGCCATTAAATTCTCGAGTCTCCATGTTTCCCTTTCTGTATTAACCTTTCCTCTCCAATTCTTCCAGGTGTCCTTAGGCTCCGAAGGCCAAGAACACAACCTTCTCCTTGGTGACAACATCAGTTTGTCATAGGGACAGTATCCTGTGTCTCCTAGAAAACCGTTTTCAACTTCCTGTGGTTCTTTTTTTCAAAGCCATATGCTTGCATAGGGCTTTAGATATTCACAAAACCTTATGCAGTTTACACAGTTAGTCATATGTATGTTCACCTCATTGAGGCCCAGTGAGGCTAAGAGATTTGCAGAAGCCATTTTGGAGTGGAGATAGGAGTGCTGGTCTGATCTTAGCATTTAAACTAGGAAATGCAAAGGTAGAACAATTGCCAGGGTGAAATAACCTATTCATCTTCCTTGTTACAGTGTGGTCTCGGTTACAATAGGAAGTCCTGTCTCCAGCATCTATTACCCTGAGCACATGCAATAAATATTTTCTGAAGCTGCAAGAGTTGAGAAAGAAACCTATTGTTCCACTGCAGGGACTATTGAAAAACATGCCAGAGCTTTTCTCATCACTGCTCCATTGCTTATTGCTTACTTCTACTGTTGAGTTTTTCTTCTGTCACTAGTAAGGTTTCAGGTGAATATTAGGAGATGAGTAGAGATTGACAAGATTTTTTCACATCAGCATGTTAGAGTATTGCTGGGAACCTGAGAGTGTACGGTATTGGGAGTATATTGGTAAGGGGCTTGTAACCCTTGTCCAATTCTCTCTGCATTTGTGTTTTCTAGGCAGGCCTCTGGAGGTAGCAGGGCTATGCTGAGGTGATATGGCTGGGTCAGCATTTCCAGGGTACTGCATGATTTCATCCTGACTGAGGTTCAGAAGTCTCTTTCTCCTAGCTAGCAAGAAGTCCTGTTGGGATGTTAATGGCCCACATAGGACTTGTTCCTAAGGATTGGGTGTAAAAACTGATCCCTTTTCAGGGAGGCACAAAATAAGGGACGCCCCATACACATATGAGGTCACGTTCTGAAAGGCAAGGATAGTGACCATATGGCATGTCAGGACTATCAGCCATAAAGAGTGGTGCACCTGCAGAAACATTTATCAACTTACAGTACTTTTAAAGATGGGAGAAGACTGTAGTAAATGTGTGCCCCGAGGTTCATGGAAACCGGTAGGAAAGTGCTATGAAATCTCACCTGTCATCCAAAATCTGAATGCAGATTTTGCATTCAACTTCATGATTTTTGTGTTACTGGTTACATTACTCAAAAACATAAAATTGAAAATGTAGACATAAGAACTGTTGCTACTGGAATTCTCCTATCCTTTGGTGCATGTTTCTGGATCATCTTCAGACAGTTTTTATACCTTAAGTCCTAACTCTACTGAAAAAAAAAAAAAAATCCAACACCTGGCATAACTTTTCGAAAGGACCATACATGCAGGCTCTATGGTGTTTGGTTAATACCCAGGGTGAAGAGTCTGTGTGTTATAAGGGAAAATTTCCATTTAAATTTTTTCTGTGCCCATTATTAGGTTATAATGGAATCATTTCCCCTGTTGGTGAAACATATTAAAACAAAAAGCAAATAAAACATTTATTTGATAAGAGAATAGTACCATACAGGAGGAAGACTTTTATGAGCTAAGTTCTGATACTGGCTGAACCATGTGAAAATGTGGGGTCTTGGGCAGATCTATGACCTTTCTGTTGTGGGTGACTGCATCATTTGTTGTCCCTTTGTGGAGGTGCTTTTCAAAATTACAGTGAGTCATCAGACCTGAACCAGGACTGTCCTGGACAAACTGATTACCCTTGCTTCAGTTTTTTTATGTTTGTTGGTGAAATGAGATGGGTGGATTAGGTTAGATGTTTTTAAGCAGTTTTTCCTTTAAGAAGCCCAATTATAAAACAAATAAGAGGCAAGTTCAATTTGAAGCATGGGCAGGGGGCAGGGCTCCAGTTCCCCACCCTCCCGCCCCTGCATACTCCACCCGAAGATCCTGAGGGATCCCTGGAGCAGTTTGAAAACCCTCACACTCCGGTGTATCCCACCCATCATTCGCCTCTCGCTGGTTTCCTGTGCCCCATCTTCAGGACAGGAAGGCAAACGCCAAATCTAAGTATTGGGCCAGTGCAAATCCTAGGAAGAGAAAGGATGTAATCTCACCTGAGGCAACAAGGTATTCCTTTTGGGCTTCATCGTCTTCTTTCTGCTTCCCCTTAACTATTTGCTTTTCTCAGGGGTAGGAGCTTGGGCGAATTTTGTTTCTTCTAAACTTACTGTTTTTTGTTGGAAAGACCTGAACCTTCAAAATGTAATTTTAGGGGTGGAGACATAGATAAAGCCTTTAAAAACAAATATTAAATGAGGAATTCTTCTGTGTGTGTAGGAAAGTGATCGGACCATTCCCTGACCCTCCACACTCATCAAGAAGAACATTCCAGTGCTGAGACCACAGGTCAGATACAATGTAAGCATAAGGCTATTTTCAGGGAGGTGTATGAAGGTACACAAGAAAAGTAATAACCTTGACTTGCCTACTAATTTCCCCAGTGCAACTAATGAGTTAATTCTATCATTTGCTCTTTATCTCCTTGTTTCTGTGCTGTATTCTTTTCCCTTCCCAGTCTCTTTATTGCAGACATCTCCTCCATCTTCCTGAACATCATTTGGAGTGTTGTTCTTAAGATCACCCTAATCGCTGTGTCTCAACAGTTCTCTCAATTAAAGCTGCCTCTCCTCTATGCCTGTAACATCCAGACAGTAGGAATCCAAGGTCCTTGTGGAGGGTGGGGAATTAAGCCCCCCCCCCCCCCCCACATCACTGTTGTACTAGAAGACAAGCGGCTGAGAATGAATGTAACACTCCATCCACATTGGACGTTAGCTGTAACAAAGGGGAGCAGAAACCAGCTTCTGATCACTCCTGTATTTGTATTCCCTCATTATTGACTGGGGCAGGCTCTTGCATTTTTGTGTGTCCTCCCTTCTCAGTGATCATTGGGAGGTTCCTTCACATGAATGTCATCAGATTCTTAGGCTCAGTGGTCTTAGACCTGACCTGAGGCAAGTGGACATTTTTTTTTTTTTCTGTTATTTCTTTTTAATGTACTATGGTTTTTTTTTTTTTTTTTTTTTTTTTTTTTTTTTTTTCCTGACTTAAGTTCTAGCACTGCCTTGGGCTAATAATATTCCCATCTAGGTTTGCTCATCTTTGGAATTCAGCTGCTTCTTGGTTGATGTTCCCTCCCTTTCCACTGCATTTAGTTGTCTGGACTATTGCAGGTGCGATTATCTGAGAATGAACGGCTAGAGGATGATCCCTATCTATAACTGTTTGATATCTGGTAGGAGGCATCCGTATTGCTACAGGTAACAGACATGATCTGCAGTGGAAAATTAGATAACTGGTTTCTTGGAGAGGCATGAGATTGCCCTGGTTATGGACATCTCTCCACAATAATTCAGCAGCCATCATTAATCCCGTGTCTAATGTGTGCCATGCTTTATTCACATACTTTCCCACTTAATATATCGATATCAGTCGTTGTTAGTATCCTGTTGCTGCTGTAACAAATACTACCAATATAGTAGTTTAAAACAACCATAATATGTCACAGTTAGGAATTGAAAAGGTCACAAATTTCTTCTAGTTATGAAGGTCAAAAGTCCTAAAATCAAGGTGTCAGCAGGGCTTTGTTCCTCCTGGAGCCTCTAGGGGAGAGTGTGTGCCTGCCTTTTCCAGTTTCTGGAGGCTGCCCACATTCCTTTGGCTCATGGCCCCTCCTCCATCTTGTAAGCCAGAAGTGGGTCATCTTCAAATCTCTCCTCTGACCCCTGCATTTGTCTTCACCTCTTTTTCTCTGATTCTGGTTCTCCTTCCCCCTCCTTCTCTTAGAAGGACCCTTGTGAGTCCACCTGGATAATCCTGGATAATCCTCCCATCTCTGGATCCTTTATTTAATCACATCTGCAAAGTCCCTTTTGATGTATAAATGACCACAGGATTAGAATGTGGCCCTTTTTGGGGGACCATTATACTGTCTCTCACAGGTGGAAAGAGCTCCTACCACTGGAACAGGAGCAGTAGTTTACAAGTATGAAGTTCCTACTCTGCTCCAGTCAGGAGAAGGATCTTACTTAATTTTCATCACAACCATGGGAGGATGGTATCTTATGGTAAGGCACCGAGGCTTGGTGAGGTTAAGTGACTTGTCTAAAGTCTTGCCACTTGCCACATGGCTGCAGGCAAAGGATTGTGGTCCAGGCTCTTTGATACCGGTGTGCATACTCTTAACCACTCCGCTATTCCACGTTTATTACCTTTCGGTACAGACAGGCGTAAGTGAAAACAGGGTGTTTTCTCTGGCTCACCCAGGTAGTCGATAAACAGGGTCACTATTCAGACTGGATCTCTTGGATTCCAAAGCCTCAGTCTGAAATGCTGTTGGCATGTGCTGATATTATACCTTTGTTCTACCGAGATTTTTGCTTTTAGCTGTGGTTCCCATGACCTTTGTTTTGTTTGTTTGTTTGTTTGTTTTTTCCTTTCTGGATTGTGCTTATTTATCGGTGAAGTCAGGTGGAGAAGGTTGTCACTTAGGTCATGATGTCATGGTGTTGACAGTTACTGGGCAAAGGCCTTTGGCCTGAAGCCGCTGAGCTATCCTGGTTTGTGGCTGCCGCCTGCTCTCTTCAAGTGGAATTCTCGGACTGGCTTATAGGTTGAGGTGACCACTGCTGCCTCATTTGGAGCAGAGACCCTGACTTCCATTGAATTTTAAACACCGTCTCTGCAATGGAAAGCTAATGTTTTATGGAACCAGCCCCAATTTAGTTACCATAACAACTTGGTAATACTCCTTCTGTCTTGGCTTACCGCCTCAGAGTGTGATGTACAGCAGTCATTCTGGCCAGCTGAAATGGGCTCTCACCTTATTCTTGTCAGGCATATTGATAAATAGCTCTGTTTCATGACACATTTCAAAGTCATCACTTTTTTTTTTTTTTTTTTTTTTGTGTTGCTGACCTTCCCTTTAAGCTTCAGGTTGTATAAAGAGAAGCTGCTGGAGTCACACCATGATTGTGCTGCCTTTTTGTTCCTGAGCTATTTTCTCACAAAATCCTATGTCCATGTGGTGGGGGAGGGGGATAAGGAGTGAGATAAGTAGATGATTGTGTTCATATTCTTGGAGCAGACTGTCGTAGAATCATAGCAGTGTCTTTATGTCATCTGCCAAAAAGAAAAAGAAAAAAGCTTGAAATAATGTTCAATTTAATCTCATTCTTTATGCAGTAAATTTGATGTCCTCTGGAAAAGGTGTGGGCAATACAATCAAAGAGAGGGTTCATTTCTTTCATTCAAGCATTTCGTATGCACTAAACCATTCATGTCTAGTATTGCCTTGATAATCAGTAACCTGTAGCAGAATTTAAATTTTGCATAGGAGAAATAGATGGGCTGGGGGAATTTGAGGGGAAGCAGACATAAGGATTTTGTCTTGTATTCTAGTAGGTAGGAGAGTGTTCTCTGTTTCAGGAAGGATTAATAGGTATTCCTTGGAGAGGTGGGGAGGAAAAGGCAGGGTAATGATGCATTCTTTATTCCTCTCTGGGAGATACAGAATCTATATTCACATTCCAAGGCTCTGAAAAGTCCAGCAGCAGAGAAACCTATTTAATTAACTGTTTTATTCAGCTGTGGGGGCTGTAGGGGCCCCCTTTCCAGCAGAGCATCTGTGAATATCTCCTAGAGCACGGGGAAAATGGTGCTTTAGAACAATAATGATAAAGAGGAAACCAAAGCCAGGATTTCACCTTGTGTTCTTAACCATTTCTGTAGTGATTCAGCTATGGGGCAGACTCAATACTTTTATTCTTCGTTATGAGCTGATGTGTTGTCTACTCCCCTCTCCACATGTTTAAAATGGCCTTTCCTGTGGTTTGTGCCTTTCAGGATTCCATATATGCATTGATTTTGAGCAATTTGTGTAACATTCTGTTCACCTTTTCTTTCTCTAAATATGCAGGTTTATTGTTAAGGAAGATTATGAGGTTTCCTTGGGAGAATTCTAAGAAAAAGTACTGACCATTTTTTTGGGGATAGTTAGAGTTGAGGCTTCTAAGAAACAAGTAATACATCTACTGAAATCTGTATTTTTATCCTAATGATTTCATGTAAAAACCTGGAAATCTAATGGTTAGTAATAAATCCTAAGCTTTCTGTGCTTTGGAGAGAATCTCAATAAGTTAGTTAATATCTGTCTTCTAATGTTGCAAAAACCTCATTACCTAAAAACCGGAGTTCTTCAGTGTCATCAAGTAGGAAGACTGGCTGTAGAACTTGGAACTCTTGATTTCTGAGGAATGCATTTCCTTGTTTTGTTGTTGGTAATTTTCAGCAATTGGACTAAGCAAAAATACTTAGTGAAGACATGAAAACCCTCTTGATGGCATCCTTTCTTGAAGAGACAGGGTGGAAAGGTCTGTGTCCTCCTTGATGTTGGTTCTTTTTTTTTTTTTTTTTTTAACGTTTATTTGAGACAGAGAGAGACAGAGCATGAACGGGGGAGGGGCAGAGAGAGAGGGAGACACAGAACCGGAAGCAGGCTCCAGGCTCTGAGCCATCAGCCCAGAGCCCGTCGCGGGGCTCGAACTCACGGAACGTGAGATCGTGACCTGAGCTGAAGTCGGACGCTTAACCGACTGAGCCACCCAGGCACCCCGATGTTGGTTCTTTAATATGTTGACTGTTTAAGATATCTTTTATTGAGGAATGGAGTTTTTAAGATGATTTTCAGTGTATATGCCTATCCAAGTGTTAGTTTTTTTTTGTTTCAATCCAAAAGATTGGAAAAAAGCATATTTGAGTAACTGGGTATGCAGGAACAAAGTTGTTGTCTACTATTTACTTCATAGATGTTCTGAGATCCATTCCTGGCCCAGCTGGCTTGCTGGATTAATTGACCACAATCCCATGAGTGCTAGTGGTCAGTGTATTGTATGTGATTTAGCAGAGTCAGTAGCTTTTCTAATTCAGAACAGCTTTTGTGTACTGTGTTGTCTACCCATGGTTCACATTATCCAAATAACAATGCCACACCATGATTTTGAGGCAATTGGTAATCTCTGTCTGATGAAGCTTCCCTATGTCTCATTTGTTTGAATTTAATGTGCCTCTTTGTTCCTTTTTAATTTTTTTTTTCAACAACAGCATTGTCTGGCATTTTTAGGTAATTGATTTTTGCATTTGCATTTTGGTTAGAAAATGGCTGTGGTTCTAAGCAAGAGGGTTGGATTCATCCAGCACTGTCTATATTGTTAGCCAGAAGAATTGTACATTAGAGTAACTTGATAATAGAGCACCCAAATGTATACTTTCATTGAAAAATTTCAAGCAATTTCTCCTTTGGTGATACAAAATTAGAGCTAGTGACAATCAACGGATGATAACCCAAAGTGTTAACCCGAGATGTTTTGAAATATTTGGGTTATTATACACAGCTCAGGGAAAAGAAATAGCCATTCGTGTGTGTGACTGCTAAAATGCTGACCTTGTTTATTCTCAATAAACATAATAACTAGTTTCATATGAGTACATAATTTCTTGGAAGAAATTTGGAAGAGCTGAAGTAAAGTGGAATGTACATAAGACCTATATATTTACCCACCAAAATATACTTCCTGATACAGTCACTCAATTTTTATTTTTAGGAGGGAAATCAGTTAAAGACAATGTGTTAGAAATCTTTCTTGGCTTCAGGAATGTTAGTAGTTTGCATATTTTTTTAGGTGCTGTTAGCAGGGTTACTCATTTCCTGGCATGATGTGGTGCAAGTATGTCTTCATGAAGATTAAAATGAGAAGGAAAAGAGATCTAAGGATTGGGCTTCTTGGAAATTATCTCCCAAGGCACGGGAGACAAAGAAGTTCTCTATGTTGCTTCAATGAAGCTATAAAAATAAGACTTGCTGTGGGCATGAGTAGGATCAGAACCCAAAGAGAGTCAGTTAGATGTAATAAAGACAAGAAAGAATTTGTTACATTGTCATTTCACATACTTTATTTTTATTTTTGTCTTTCCTGATTAGATGCTGGGAGAAAGCATCTGATGTATGTCATTACATCTTTGTGTGTATGTCATTGAATCTTTGTCATTTAATCTTTGGTTAGTAGGAATATGATTTAGCTTTTCCAGTCTGATCAACATTTTTTGTCACTGATAGAATTGAGCTCTTAAGAATCATACCCTGGATTATGGTGAAATTCACTGAGTTTTAAAGTATGCCCTTTGGGTGGGTAGCCAGCCTCTCCTTTTCAACACTCCATACTCTCCCAATAACTTCCAGAGAAAGGGTATGCACTGTGGGGGCCTGAAGAGGAGGGGAAAAAAAAAGCCTACATTTTGACTGTCATTTCTTGATAGGTGGTGGTTTCTAGGGTGTGGGTAAGGGCCATAGTAGTTTTCAGAGATACTTGACTCTTGTAGGATTTGTCAGAGTTTTCAGGAGGCAAGCAGAGGTGAAGCAGGAAGGCATGTGTGGGGTACTAAAATTGTGTTGGGAGTGCTAAATTGTTGGAGCCTAGAGCACATGGTTGGAAAGGACAATAGTTGAAGTCTCCAAGGGCAGACAGGGACCACACAATGCAGGGTCTCACCTGCTGTGCTAAGGATTTAGGGTCTGTAGCATAGGAGAGAGAGTGATAGGCCTGCATTTCATAAAGATAAATTTGGGAGATGAATCCAAAGAGGGCTGAGGTTTGGGAGTAGGGGCTTAGTAATGACATAAGGAGATGGGGGTCTAAGTTAAGGTGATAGCAGTGGAAATGGAGAGGGAGGGAATGGCTACTGAGAAATTTGGGTGCTGTGATTCTAAAGACTTCGTGATGTATTAGAAAGGGGGAGTGAAAGATTGTGGTGTGAATTAAATGAGATAATATATATTTTTCATGTATTTAACACAGTACCTGGCACATGGGGAGCACACAGGAAATGAGAACTTGCAATTCTGTTATCAACACAGACAATAAGAAACCTGTTGGAGGTTCCTGTTACTAGTAACAATAATACAGGGCTTCTACTCCATATAGTCCCGTCTCCAAATATGCACGCTAGCAGATTTCATACTCTTATTTTTTGCTTGTTAGCGAGACTGTGGCCGCATTGTATTCACTTTACCTGATGACCTGGCAGTAATACCGGTGCATGCTTGAAATCCAGCTCGACTGTGGAGCACATCTGTTTACCTTTATGCTGTCATTAAGGGAGAAAGGCCCAATCCCCCAGTCCTATTTCATTAGTTGTCTGACGTTTTATCCTGAAAGTACTTTCTTTCCCTTCATGTCTTCAGAGTTATATTTTCATTCTTATTTCAGATAGGTTTCTTCCAGTTTAGTAAGTTAGGAGATGAGGTTATTCATAACTCTGTTGGTAGTTATGGCGAACAGTTCTTTGATAGGATGTTTTTCGTGTAAAACTAGTGAATTAGTGTAATTGGGCTGCCATAACAAAATACCATAGACTGGCTTATACAACAAAAACTTCTTTTGTACAGTTCTGGAGGTAGGAAGTCCCAGTGAAGTCCAAGATCAAGGTATCCAGGGATTCTGTTCCTGGTGACGACTCTCTTCCTTGCTTGCAGACAGCTGCCTTTTCCCTGTGTCCTCACATGGAGGAGGGTGCTCTCTCTTTTCTTCTTATTATCCCTTCATGAGGGCCCCACCGTCACGACTTCATCTAACCTTAATTAGGCCTTCCAAAAGTCCTATTTACAAATACCATTATGTTGTGGGGGGTAGGTCTTCAATGTACAGATATTGGGGGGGGGGGGAGGGACACAGTTCGGTTCATAGCAACTGGGATTCAGAAATGTGAACTAGGGTGTTTGGAACTCTTATGCCTTATTTCTACCTTTTACAGATTTGCCTTGATGATTGTCTTAAAGCTGGTTGTGTTGGCTGTTTAAGATGTCTTAAAGAGTCATTCATTAGCCATTCATCAGATAGTTATAGAGCTAGGATTCAGAAGTCAGTAAGATAATTTTTCCCTTAAAAGCTTTTAAAGCACAGCTGTAGTTTCTTAACTGGAAGGAAACAAACAAATGTGCCGATTGTTATGGGAGTAATTGTCTCTTAGGGGGTGGGAATCAGAGAAGGTACAACATCAGGATCTTGGCAAGAAGGTTATTCTCTGGAGATCGTTTTCAAGGCCAATATGGTACTTTATGTGCTGCTAAAAATGATATTGTGTCATGCTATAGTTGTGTCCTGTGATTCAAGTAATGATGGAGTTAATCTTCACTACAGGAATGGATAATTTCCCTTCAGGTGTGGCCCTAAATTTAAAGGAAGCTGTTAATTTAAGTACTTTGTTAGTATAATTTTTCTTTAATGCCAAAACACATTTTCCCACATTTTAAGATCTCTGAAATCAAGATGTATATTACACTCAATGATGCATCTTAATTGGCACTTTTTTCTTTCCTGTTAGAGTATTTTATTTCTTTTATATTGTTTCCTCTTTTCTTATAATATTATAGTACATTTTATGGTTGACACCGAATATTCATTGAAATACAATTGTAAAAGCTAGACTAATATGTACCTGAATAAGCTGTTTTCTTACTATCTCATTTAATGTTTACAATGACCTTATGAATTGTGTTTAATTTATAGAGGATTTGGTGATATTAAGTTACTTGTTGAAGGTCATTTTTTTCTTTAGTGGTTTACATTATTTTCTTCATGAAATATATACAGTTTTTTTCTTAGCAAGATCACAAATCTTCTAGTAATTCTCCAAGACTGCATACTTTAAAGGAAAATATTGATGAGTTTTGCTCTGAATTTCATATGAATTTAAACGATGTAGTTTTCCAGGGGGAAATTCTATCTCCTTGTTTGTATTTGCAGATGTTCCACACACAATACAATATAGTAGTCTTGTCCTTCAACTCTATTAGAAGATGAAGAGTTCTTTCAGGACAGCTGGATTGACAGCCCTGGACCCTGGCTTCCTCCAATTCCAATCTTAATTCCATAGCTGGAGTGGGGGGTGGTGAATGGCTCAGTCGATTAAGCTTTTGATTAACAGCTGTTGATTAATCGACTGTTGATTTTTGATTCAGGTCATGATCCCAGAGTCCTGGGATCGAGCCCCATGTCAGGCTCCATGCTGTTTAAGATTCTCAGTCTCACTCCCTCTACCCCTCTTCCCCGATTGCCCGTGTGTACATGCTCTCTCAATCTCTCTTGCTCTCTCTCTCAAAAAAAAAAAAAAAAAAAAAAAAAAAAAATTCCATAGCTGGGACTCCTCAGCTCTTGTATGTAAGATATTTTCTTCCCAGTCTCTGAGCGGATTCTCTTTCTTAGAGGGAATTTCAGAAACCTAGGCAATTATCTTGTTTGGCTTAGCATAAAATTAATCATGATTCTGGTCTTGCTGTTTACAGTGGCTGTGTTCTGTTCACTGGGTTCTCTTGTGAACAGACTTTAAACCTAGTATAAGTAGCTTGAGTCTACATTTTCTCATTATGCTGGAGCCTCTGTAATGGTTCTTTGCCTGAATCTTCCAGGATCCAGGGCCTGCCTGCCTTGATCCTCCCTGACTAAGGGCTGTGTCTCCTGTATCTAGACCTGCTGTCTAATGTTGAATACTTGGATCCGTATTCTGCTTTTCTTTGGGAAATTGCCTAGGGAGCCCCTCTGGGATTACCTGGCCCTGTTTCTGGTGGATGGGGTCTGGGTCTCTGTTCTCTCTATTACCTACCGTGGGCTCTGATTCAGATATCCGAGACCATGCCTTGAATACTACATAGATCCGTCTTAGTTATTCAAGGTTTTCCAAAATCTGTCTTTCCCTTTTCTTTCCAACAGTTTGCACTACCCAGCACTATCAAACTTCTTTACAGTAATTTGTTTTTACTGTATTATGATTTTTGTGTTTGTACATTTGTCTAAATTTGTCTAGTATACTCTGAGCCCCTTGAACACAGGACCATGTCTTTTATATATAAAAGATAAAAAAGATCCCCCCATAGTACCTTGCATGCAGTAGTAAGCAGAATGAGTAAAGGGTAGAGTTAATGACTGTTGGGCACCCAATGTTTACCTGATGACTAAAAGCTTGTAATAAACAGAAAAGCATTCATAGCAAGTGGTCCTTGATCACATGATCTGTGCTTTTATGGGGCCATATGTCTGGATTTTGGAATGGTGCTCTTTAGCTTTTAAGTATTTGCTTATTTTTGATCCATCTAGTGTATAATTTATTAACTTTCAATAGAGTTTGGCTGTTTTTTTTCAACTTTTGAGGTCATATTTTACCTATGATTTACACATGAAGTATATATGTTATATAGCCTTTCTATATAAATGCATGTTTAAAATGATTTAAGCTTTTCAGAGTTTAAGTACTTTAAGAACCTTTTATTTTTTTTATTAAAATTTTTTTAATGTTTATTTTTGAGAGAGAGAGAGGGAGAGAGACAGAGTGCAAGTGGGTGAGGGACAGAGAGAGAGGGAGACACAGAATCCCAAGCAGGTTCCAGGCTCTGAGCTGTCAGCACAGAGCCCGACATGGGGCTGGAACCCATCAACCGTTAGATCATGATCTGAGCCGAAGTCAGACGCTCAACTGACTGAGCCACCCAAGCGTCCCTTTAAGTACCTTTTAAATGTGTCACTAGAGTATAAGCTTATGAGGGCAGTGGCTTTTTTAGTTTATTTCTACATGCTCAGTTCCTGGAATAATACCTAGGTACTCAACTATTGACTAGTAGGTGGCCCATAAATTGTGAATAAATAATTATAATAATCTCTGCTTTCCTGAGAGGAAAAAATTAGTGTTCGAAAATTCTTCAGATTTCATATATTGCTTACAATTTGATTCAGCTTTAATTTCCAGGTTGTATGAGTTTATAGACTCTTAGGTTTGGAAGGGAACTTAAAGCTGTATATAGTCCAGCTTCTCTACTGTGGATCAGCTAACAAGTGAGTATCATACATGTCAGTAAGTAGAATATTTAGTTCAGAAATTGTTACTGGAAACCTAGGACTGTGACACTAGTGAGGAAAGACCAATTCCTCAAGCACTTTGCCCCTGTGCCCCCCACTTAAAGGATTGTTTATATGGGGACTACAGAAAATTACATTATATTAAAGCGATTTGTGATGTCCGCTAAAGGTGCACAAAAGTGGCTTGTTGCTGATTTGAGAGATCAGAAGCAGTTCTTCTGTTGTGTTTATTCTGTTTCTGTTCCATCTTTTCTGCCAGTGGAAAATGGCCTCAGGATTAGGAGAAGGAAAGGGATATGAAACATTTGAGCTGTGTTTGGTGCCATATTGAATATTTGGAGCATTTATTTGCTTTGTTCGTTTGCTTAGCCCTATTTTGATTAAAACCATATTTCTAGAAAAAAGGAAATAAATACTAATAACTTTTGTAGTTGACCAGTTGGCATTGGCACCAAGTAACAGGGTAGCTAATTAGTCCTTAGAGTGTTTGAGAGTAGAGTATATCATTTTTCTATTCTTGGTTAATGACATTTCCAGTGATGAAATACAGTCTCTCTGGTCCAGAAACACCTGCAGTGTTATGGAGTCATTTCTCTTAAGCTTGAATTTTCTCTATAACCTTCTTCTCAGGTGTTCTTTCGAGATGATCCTTCTACACTAACTTGCAAAGCTTTCTCTGTCTTTAAATAATGCTAATTTTTCAAAATAAAAATTTCCCTTATTTTCATTGTCATTTGTTTGCATAAATCTCTTACCCATTGTTACTAGTCTGATGTCTGGTGCTATCAAGAGCTTGTCTAATTCCCCTCACATATAGCTCCTTCCTTGAGTTTCTTGGTTTCTGGAGAAGCCAACTACAGACCTTCAGCTACTTCTCACATTCATTCGCTGGACCCCCTTAATTTCTTAGTATCTTTAGATTAGGTATATCACTTCTGTTATAGGTATATCTCTTCTGTTATTTATTTTTGAGAGATTAAAAAAAAAGGACGACATGAGCACAGAGTCATTATGTTCTTGGATATAATCATAAGGCTTTTTCTTGAAATAAGTGAAATTTTGTGTGTCATGAAGTAAAAATTTTCTCTTAACAAATGAGGCAAACATCCCTTTTCTTCAATTTGTAGTGTGTTTGAAAATGGTCTCTAGGCCTCTGTCTGTATCTACTCTTATGATCTTTACAACAATTCCGTGATCATGGGTTTTCCCTCAAATATAAACATTTACAAACAGAAGGGACATAAACCTGAAATTGCATAGCTGAGACTTAGTGCTAGAAAGATTGTTTAATAATGTATTTAGCATACATAAATGAGATTAAAAATGAGAAGCTGTATCCTTTGCGTTTGCTCCAGCCCAATTCTTGTTTGTTAAAATGAAAAATGGTTCAGTCTATTTTGGAGCATTGCCATTATAAAAATAAATGTCAATATGTTGCGTACTTGCAGAGTTTTAGCACTTGTCTACAAAATGCCAAAGGATGACTACACCAGTACTTCTGGGTGTGGGCAGTGTATTCACAGAGGAATGACCTCGATTACAAAAATGTAAGCTTGTGCTTGGCCTTAAAGGAGTTTCCCCGATGGGAAGTTTATTTGATGATAGCAAATGCATTCTTGGTTGGTGAATTCTTAGAAGAAAGATAGGAACAGTTTAGGTGGGGAAGTATTTGGTGGTTTTCTTTCTACCACTTGCTGGCATCTAGTTCCCAGTCTTCTTTCATTTTCCCTCTGGCTTTTCTAACTTTCTCTTCAATCCTTTTTTTCCCCCTGCCTTGCACTGAGCAGTGTGGGTATTACTTTGTCCCAGTGGTGGCATAGGGATTTAATAAGATTGCTGACCTCTGGGCCACAATGACTCTTGCCTGGATGACAGTTGTTAACTCCTAGTGGGCTATGTAGGTAAGAAAAGCGAAGTGATAGAATTCACAGGAGCTGCTGAAACAGAAGGTGTTGAAGACGGGGGACCTCTGTCAACACTTTTTTTTTTTTTTTTCTTTTTTAGCACTGGGTCTGGGTGGGTGGTGATGTAATTCGTTCAGAATTAAATAACAGGAAGGGATCGGTAGATGTGCCTTCCATCTTGCTTTTAATCACATGTCTTCACTACACTCAAGGCCTTACATGTGGCAAAAAGGAACGAGAACAGGATAAAGAGGTGCTGAAAAACCATTTGTGTTTTTCTTGTTCTGTCTTTGGAGAAAGGTTTCTCGTTTTGGGTGTGGAGGTGGAGCTGCTATATTAGTGATGAGAATTGGGACCTGGAGGGTGGGTTTGGATGACCTGGTTCTGGGAGTGTTGGGGCTGAGGCCATAACTTCAAGGACATGAGCAGAGTGGAGACCTTTAAGAAAATACGAGTTCACTGTTTGCACGAGTAAAGTTAAGCCAGCTTTGCAAATTATGTATTTCCCTAACTTAGTCCCGTTGACAGTAGAACCTGCTATGAGGCATACCAAAATTTCTCTCTAACTTTGGGAATTCTTACTACCAAATATATGGATACAGTTTTTTTTAAATTAAAGATTCCATTCTAGAGGCTGATATCTTGTGACTTCTTAATGCCTTATAATATGAATTCTCTCTCTTGTGTACCTGATTCAAAATAAAAAGCTACTACAAGCTGTCTTACAAGGTACCTGTGAATTCCTAGTTGTGGCAACAGGCAGACCAGAATCAGTTAAATACTGCTTACTGGTAGGTAACCATTTTCTTTTTTTTTTTTTAATGTTTTTATTTATTTTTGAGAGAGAGGGAGAGAGAGAGAGAGAGAGGGAGGGAGAGAGGGGCAAAGAGGGAGGGAGGGAGGGGCAAAGAGGGAGGGAGGGAGGGAGGGGCAGAGAGAGGGAGACAAAGAATCTGAAGCAGGCTCCAGGCTCTGAGCTGTCAGCACAGAGCCTGATGTGGGGCCTGAACTCGTGAACTGCGAGGTCATGACCCGAGCCAAAGTCAGACACTTAACAGACTGAGCCACCCAGGTGCCCCAATAGGTAACCATTTTCTATAAAGAACTGGGAGCATAGTGGGTAAGTAGGTAGTTTTCCGTAATCAATGAGTTTTTTATCCAGCAAAAAATCAAATAAGTGATCAATTTCTGTCCCTCTGCCCCTTCCCCCTCCAAATACCTGATTAGGATATATGATTTGAAATTTGAAAATACTTCCTGAAACTATTCTGGAAATATTTCTATTCCAGTTATTAAAAATGAAAAGTCTTTTGGTTTATTTGATCTTCCTCTCTGTCCCATTCACCAATAAAAAAATGAAACTTAATATCAAGTAAGCATTTGATTAAGTTAGCAGTGATTTATGGGGAGCTCATTAACGTACTGCACAGACAGGAATTATACAGATTTGATGAATCAACAAAGCAGAAAATGGAAAATACATTCCACTCCTGAATTTTTAAGTGAGGAAGAATATATCCTTGGCCATGGTCATGCTTTAATATCAGTCCTACAAAAAAGAAACAGATTTTCACTTGCGCTGATCTATTATGCTGTGAAAATACTGTGTGCATTTTCATCCTTAGAAAAGATTTCTGCAAACAGAGTTCTAAGAACTGAACATAAGTGATTGTGGAGATTGTTTTATTTATCCCTAAAAGCAATATTCTTCCTGTTAGAGCAAGGGATTTAGACGGCAGAATCAATAACTTGGCTGCCGTATGGGACTTGCTTATACACAAATTAATGTATGATGCTCATGAACTTGATAAGCTTGAAAGGCCATATTCTCTTGGTCCTTTATTGCCATGCAGTCAAATGAAACATTAGATAGAAACAATGTAAGGGAATGAAACGATATGTATCATAATCTTTGAGGGATGTTAATTCACATGTGTAGTGACGACAGCTGATATCTTTGTACTAGCTAGTTGCATGGCAAACTCTTGAGACAAATCACTGGTATAACGTGTGATGTGTTTTCCTAAAGCAAAAATCAGATAAAACCTGGTAGTTTTTTTTTTTTTATAAGAACTCCTCATTCTTTGGCATGTATAATTGGAAAGCATTGGCAAATAGACACTGACTATGAGATTCATTTCCTGAAATGCTCTTTTCAGAGTTCCATGTGAAAGCGTTAGCTGTGTCAATTAGTTGAGATGAAATGACATAATTTATTGACCTGTGGTGATAACTTCCTAAATACATTGAACATTTGGCGCCATATAACTGAATGCCTTGCTAATTGCTCAGATGCATGCCTGCTTTCGTAATCAATGTGCTACTTGGGCTAACCTCAGCAGATTTATTGCCTCATTTTCTGTTTCAGACTGCTTAACTATTCACTGGGTGGTATCCGTGAAAATGACAGTCCCTAAGGATCAGAATCTGCGTGTCAGAGGGCAGAGGTCTCTCTGTTTCATGGCTTTGGAATCACTCTTTCATATTCTAAGGGGAAGGCAGAACTGGCAATTTGCATTTAAAGCACTGCTCTCCAAGGTTGCATTCTGTTGAGTATATATTTCAGATAGTGGACATTTATCATAGTGTAGCTCTCAAATCTGAAATTGCTGCTGAAGGTATAGCCGAAGAGCCATCACAGTCTTGGAGAACAAGGTAATAAATCAGAGGCTGCCACATGATCACTATGGTAACCGTCAGGCCCTGTCACACTGCAGGCATTATTGAAGGGTAGGTTCAATGTTCAGCTCATCAAGTGTTTGTGATCATAAACCTATTGACACTATAGATTTGATATGACCATATTATTGTCTTTGTGAATTGAAAGGGACTGCTATCATATTTAAGGTAACATTTTATGACTGTAGATTTGAATCTGGTTGTCAATGCCAATTGGTTTAATACAATAGTATGTAGTTTTTAAAGGTAAAATCTAGTTTTTCAACATTGTGAAACTAAACGTTTTTTTTCTAATGAGACCATTCATGCTGAGCTGAACCTGTAGACCTATGTAATTATGTATCCACATTGATTCAAATCACTTAATTCGAACATTTTAAACAATATTCAACACTGTTATTTGACACAATTTCTTTATCATAATTTTCGGAATTTATAAACATGAGATCTTGCAATAATGATTTATGCTTTATTTTTAAATTCATGCACATAATTGTGTTTTAAAATTTTATAACATGACATTTAGATATAGGTAGCATCTTGATGAACTTGTTGGGAACCATTAGAATACAAGGCCAACATCCTGAAAGGTAATTATTTTTGTTTATAAGAACTGTGCATTCCTGAAATCATGACAGCTTTAAGTAAATACATACATTCTCTAAGAGCAGAGTTCATGTATCCAATATATTTTATATGAATTTAGTGAGTAGTAGTATTTTTCAATTACATTTACTTATAATAGAAGGTGATTCCTCAAAATAGTTTTACCATAAAATTTTTTAGCATTTTATTTAAGAACATAGATTTAGAACTAATCAGAGTTGCCGGGGGGGGGGGCTCACATGCATTATTATAATAAAGTTGTTAGTATTTTCATAATTATTACTGCATTTGAACATCTTTCTTCAAATTGAACCAAAAGGGCATTACTAAATGTTAAAGGCAGTAACTATGGTAATTCCCTTGTGAGAAAGACAAAAACTCATTAAGATCATAATAAGGTAGTCACTTCTACACATTCCTCAGAAGGTTTTGAATTTTCTTCCTTCTCCTTTGTTTTAAAAGAGTGATCGAACATGAAGTTGGTAGGCACATATCCATCATGACATGTTGAAAGCCTCCTATCCAACTTCCCTATCCAAGGATACACATTGTAAAGTTTGTTCTGAGGATAGTACTTAGCTCTCTGTGTTGGAAGGCAGGAGGAAATGAAGGACAGAGGGAAGGGACATTTGAACATTTCCTGTCTCCTTTGCTGCACAGTGCAGGAGTTTGGAATCACTATATTTAGTGACTAGTAGAGGACGAGGCACTGCAGATATTTAGCAGTTTTCAAAAAAAAAAAGAAGATTTTTTTCCTGCCGTCCTTCTTTTTATATGAACGGCAGCCTACGGCAGGGGCCTGTTGCTGCTGAAATGTAGTGCAACTCGGTGATATGGCCTGTGCAGTAGAGTGTGAACTAGATCATGAGTGCTGCTGTTTCATGTGGGATGCTGAGCAGCTGGCAGATAGGAACTACTTTGCACCATTTATGGGCTGGAGTTAAAGTAGTAGGCTGGAGAGGAAAGACTTAGGGCCAGTCGGCTAGCTTCTGAAGCTCTGTCTGAAAGTGTTTATAAAGGCAGCAGTTATGTCCTATTTGTTATCTTCACTGAGTTCACTTTTCCTGGTCTCCGTGTCCATTATTCTTATTACATTATTACATTAGGTGCTCAGAAGCACTTGCTCTAGCATTTTTATACATTTTGAAGAAGTCCAGGAAAATTACACACTGTAAAGGAAGAAGACTAACACTTCTCCCTTGCCGTGTGCTAGGTACCATGGTAGGTATTTGCATCCACACTTTAATCCTGAGAGCAACCTTAAGAAGTGTTACAGTTCCCGGTTTTAGTGATAAGAGGGTTGGGCCTAAGAAAGGTTAAATGTGTGGGAAGTGGCGGAGCTGGATTTTCAACACGATATTCTTTGGTGCCAGAGTCTATGTTCCTTCTATTTTTCCTGTCCTGTTTGCATGAATGTTCAAGAAGGCATAACTTCTTCCAATTGCTTTTTTATATTCTTTTGGTTATTGTGGCAAGAGCACTTAATATGAAATCTACCATTTTAACAGTTTTTTAAGTATGCATTACAGTATTGTTACCTACAGGTACCATATTGTATGCCAGATCTCTAGAAGTTCATTATTTTGTACACCTGGAAATTTATAACCGTTGAATAGCAACTCCCCGTTCCAATCTTCCCCTAGTCCCTGGCAACCACCGTTCTACTCTCTGCTTCTAGGAGTTTGACTACTTCAGATACCTCAAATAAGTGGAATTGTAGTGCTGTGACTGGCTTATTTCATTCAGCATAATGTCTTCAGGGTCATTAATGTTGTTCTCTGTGGAAAACTTTCCTTTTTTTTTTTTAAAGGCTGAATATTATTCCATTGTATGTACGTATCACATTTTCTTGATCCATTCATCTCTCAACAGAAACTCAAGTTGCTTGCAAGTCTTGGCTATTGTGAATGGTACTGCAGTGAATGTGGGACTGCAGTTATTTTTTTTTCAAGATCCTGATTTAAATTCCTTTAGAGGTATACCAAGAAATGAGATTGCTGATCATAGGGTAGTTCTGTTTTTTAATTTTTTGAGCAACCTCCATATGGTTTCCCATATGGCTACACCATTTGCATTCCCATCAACAGCACACGAAGGTTCCAGTATCTCCATGCCCTTGCCAAAAAAAAATCTTATTTATTGGTTTGATAATAGCCATCCTAACAGATGTGAGAGATGATATCTCATTGTGGTTGTGATTTGCATTTCCCTGAAAATTAGTGATGTTGAGCATGTTTTCATGTGTCTGTTGGCCATTTGTATGTCATCTTTAGGGAAATGTCTGTTCAAGTGTTTGGCCATTTTTAATTGGGTCATTGATTGATTGATTGCTATTTGGTTGTTGGCATTCTTTATCTATTTTGGATATTAACCTCTTACCCAATATGTGGTTTGCAAATATTTTCTCTTCTCCCATAGGTTGTCTTTTCACTATGTTGATTGTTTCTTTTGCTATGCAGCAGCTTTTTATTTATTTATTTTAAAAGATTTTTTTTAATGCTTATTTATTTTTGGCAGAGAAACAGAGACAGAATATGAGTGGGGGAGGGACAGAGAGAGGGAGACCCAGAATCCAAAGCAGGATCCAGGCTCCAAGCTGTCAGCACAGAGCCTAACGTGGGGCTTGAACCGTGAGATCATGACATAAGCTGAAGTCAGACCCGTAACTGACTGAGCCACCCAGGCACCCCTGAAGCAGCTGTTTAATTTGATGTAGTCCCACTGTGTGTTTTAGCTTTCATTGCTTGTTTTTGGTCCTATCCAAGAAATTACTACCTAGACCAATGTCATAAAGTTTTTGCCATATATTTTCTTCTAAGAATTTTACAGTTTCAGTTTGTTTAAATCCTTATAATCTATTTTAAGTAAATTGCGTGTGTGTGTGTGTGTGTGTGTGTGTGTGTGTGTGTATGGTGTAAGATAAGGATCCACTTTTATCCCTTTGCTTGAAGATGTCCAGTTTTGCCAGCACTGTTTGTTGAGGAAACTGTCCTCTCCCCATTGTGTATTCTTAGTACTCTAGTTGAAGATCAGTTGATAAGTATGCCTGAGTTTATTTCTAGGTTCTGTCTCCTCTTCAATTGGTCTATGTGTTTGTTTTTGTGCCAGTGTCATACTGTTTTGATTACTATGGCCTTGTAATATATTTTGAAATCAGAAAGTATGATGTTTTCATACTTGCATACTTTCAAAGTATGATGTTTTCATACTTCATAGCCAAGATTGTTTTGGCTATTCAGAATCACTTGTGGTTCCATATGAATTTTAGAATTGTTTTTTCTATTTCTGTAAAGAAAAAAAAGTCATTGGGATTTTGATAAGGATTGTAGATCACTTTGTGTAGTATCGACACTTCAACAATATGAAGTCTTCTAATTCAAGAACATGAGAAAAATAAAAGGCATCCAAAGCCAAAGGAAGTAATAAAATTATCTCTACTTACAAATCACATGATCTTATATGTATGTTGAAATCCCCAAAGATTCTACAAAAAAGTGTTAAATTAATTCAATAAAGGTGCAGGATACTAAATCAGCATATAAAAATCAGTTGGGTTTCTATACACTAAAAATGAACTATCCAAAAAGGAAATTGAGAAAACAATCTAAGGTAGCGCCATAAAGAATGAAATACTTAGGAATAAACTTAAGGAGATTAAAGGCTTATACACTGAAACTGCATTACTGAAAGATATTGAAGAAGACAAGAATAAATGGAAAAAATTCTTTTAGCTTTGTTAGTGTGTATTTGGATGTTTCTGCTGTTCATCTGTTCTTAGAATTACATCCAGACATTGTGTCTGGTGCTAGAAAAATCTGTCCAAATTGAGTCCTCTGTACTTTAATGGACTCAGACTGGGGTAAGAAGATCATGACCTGAGCCAAAGTCAGGCACTCAACTGACTGAGCCACCCAGGTGCCTCGTAAGCCAAAAAATTTTAGATGAAGGTTAGTATTCATTTTCATGCACCTTCATGTATATAATATATTCAGTGATAGTGTAGGTGACACTCATACTAATGATATTTCTATCTTCTTTCCTATTAGAGATTAATTGCTGTCTTCATTTATGCATTTAAAACTGAGCTATTACTTTGACCATTGGATGCAAATATGGAAAAGAAAATGAGAATGCAGTATTCTCCCCAAATCTAAATCTGTGCTAGAGCCCTGACGGTCTTTCACCATCGATCCTGGTGTCTGTGCCGAAGAGAATCCTGCTGATCAGAGTCAGGAAGACAGAGGCTAACACGCTAATCTCTAGTATTTCTCCAGGAATTGGTCATGCCTCTGTGTCTGCTTTCGTTGATTTGCTTGCCTTTGTTTTCCTGTCACTCTCACTCTGCAGAGCAACATCCTAAGATTTGTACTTTGTACCTTCTGTCACAATAATGCAGTATAAACCTTGCTATCCAGGGAGGGGCACTTGTGTCATTTCATCTGGTTTGGTACTGTTACGTTGGCCTTTTAAATGGCAGCCTCCTGATTTGTCCAGCCCAGCTCCTGGTGCAATTCGGGAAGCCTGTAGATACGGGCTCAGCTCTCCCCTGGTGTGGACAGACGCAGCCAGCATACTCCTGAGGGCCGCTACATGGAGGTGTTACGGTTACAATCATGTCATTGCCAGACTGTTCAGTGTTCTTTCGCAATAATGGCAATCATTTGATTAACTGAAAGATCATTCTCGTAATAAAGGATTAGTTTTTTTTTCCAAAAAGCATATTAAAATGTTTCAATCTTGTATTAACTTTTATTTGTTCAATACTGTCAATAGTGGCTTCTTTTTTTTACAACAATATTTAAAAGGTTTCAATTTTGCAATAACTCTTATTTGTTCAGTGCTGTCAGTTGACTGTTTTGGTTTTTTGTGTGTGTGCTTTTTATTTCAAAGGCTTCTGGATGTGTGTAGAAAGCAGATAAAATTCTGTAGGTTTTGTTATCTCAGGTAATGCTTAAAACAGAATTGCCATGGTAAGTCATGTTTGGGTAGAAATTCTGATGACATTGACTTTTCCTCTGTCATCCCTATTCGACTCTCAACAACAGGCAGTAGCTTGAAATTCTTGTTCTCTGTTAGATGAGAACTCGCCCTTTTTCTGAAATGTTTGATTTACCTTGGCTTTGCCTTTCCAGTGGTAAACAAATAAGCATTACTGTTTGCAGAGCCAGACTAAGATTAAAACAGGCCTTTTACATTTAGGCATCTTGATGCTTGTTATACTAATACATACATTTTGCTTCCCTGCTTTCTAAGAAGTTGAAACAGAAATATACATAATTGATGACCTAGGGAATTGTGATTAAGTGCTTGATGTGTGTGTGCTTGCCTATTGGCTTCCTTGTTTCAAATGTAATTACTACATTTCCTTATAAGATTTGGGAGAATTGTAGCTTAAATGAAAGGCAACAGGAGGCTTAGGATATAAAAGCTACTTAGTTTTGAAACTTCTATATATTAAAAGTCACTTTTTTAATGTGTTGATCTATGAATTATGACAAATAGCATCAGCACAGTCAAGGTTCAGAACAGCTCCTGGCTTCGCCAAACTCCCTTATGCTGTCACCAAATTCCCTTTGTAGTTAAACCCTTCTCCTGCTCCTAATCCCTGGTAACTAACTATAGATTTGTTCTTCCCTATAGTTTTTTACCTTTCTCAGAATGTGATACATAAATGGACTAATATGTAGTCTTTCAAGTTAGAGCTTTTTTTCATTCGGCATGATGCATTTGAGATTCATCTAAGCTGTTGTATCAATGGTTCCTTTTTATTGTTGAGTAATATTCCATTGTATAGGTGTACTATAGTTTGTTCACTCATTTATCAGTAGAGACTTCTAGGATGTTTCCAGTTTTGGGCAGTTATGAATAAGGCAGCTGTAAACATTTGCATATAAATTTGTATGTAAATGTAAGTGGTATCTCTCTTGAATAAATACCTAGGAGTGTGATTGTTGGATCATATGGTAAGTGTATATTTACCTTTGTAAGAAATTGACACTTTTTTTTTTCAAAGTGGCTGTAACATTTTGAACTACTCCAACCAGCAAAGTAATGAACTTCTCAGTTTCTCTGCCTCCTTGTCAGCACTTGGTCCTCCTTCCCTTCTTCCCTCCTTTCCTTTCTCCCGCCCTCCCTTCCCTTCCTTTCTTCTCTTCCAGTTTCGCTATTCCACTGGGAATATAGTGTCTCATTGTAGTTTTAATCTACATTTGTGCTTTACTTGTGCTTCTTATCTGTATATCCTCAGTGAATTGTTTGTGCAAACCTTCTGCACATTTGAAAACAACAAAGTTATTTTCTTAACAAGTGCTGCTCCTATATACCCTGGATATAAGTCCTCTGTCAGTTATGTGACTTGAAAATACTTTTTTCTTGGTCTTGGCTTGTCTTTTAATTCTTTTAACAGAGGCTTTTGCAGAGATAAGTTTTAAATTTGAAGTCCATTTTAACCATATTTTCTCTTTTAAATTGTACTTTTGATGGTGTATCTAAGGACGGTTTGCCTAACCTGGGGTCAAAAAAAACCCAAACAAACAAACTCCTCCCATGTTTTCTTCTAAAAGTGTTTTATAGTTTTATAAATTACATTTAGGTCTGATCATCCATTATGAGTTAAGTTTTGTATAAGGTGTCAAGTTTTGGGGAAGGCTTTTTAAATTTATTTTTGTTTTTGTTTTGGATGTAGATGTTCACTTGTTCCAGCACCAATTGTCAAAAAGGCTCTTCTTTCTTCGAATTGCCTTTGCATCCTGATCAACATTGATTGTATTTGTGTGGTTTTACTTCTGGTGTCTTTACATTGTTCCACCTAAATGTGTCTGTTTTTGCAGTATGATAGTCTCTTTATTACTATAGCTTTAGAGAAAGCCTATGAATCCGGTGCTATGAGTCCTCCAACTTTATTTTTCAAAATTGTGCTTGTTATTTTGGTTCCTTTGTCTTCTCATAGAAATTTTAGAATCACCTTCTAGACAGTTATAAAAAAATTCCTCCTGGGGCTCCTGGGTGGCTCAGTCAGTTAAGCGTCCGACTCGGCTCAAGTCATGATCTCGCAGTTTGTGAGCTCGAGCCCTGTGTCGGGCTCTGTGCTGAGAGCTCAGAGCCTGGAGCCTGCTTAGGATTCTGTGTCTCTCTCTCTGTCCCTCCCCCACTTGCACTCTGTCTCTGTCTCTCTTTCAAAAATAAATAAACATTAAAAATTAAAAAAAAAAAATTCCTCCTGACATTTTTATAGGAATTACATTGACTCTATAATGCAATTTCTATAGATAAATTTGGGATAGTCTACATGTAAATAACATTGAATCTTTTTAATTTATTTATTTTTATTTATTTATTTATTTATTTATTTATTTATTTATTTATTTGAGAGAGACAGAGCATGAGCAGGGGAGGGACAGAGAGAGAGAGGGAGACACAGAATCTGAAGCACGCTCCAGGCTCCAAGCTGTCAGTGCAGAGCCCGATGTGGGGCTCGAACCCACGAACTGTGACATCATGACCTGAGCTGAAGTCGGACACTTAACTGACTAAGCCACCCCGGCGCCCCAACATTGAATCTTTCAATCCACGAACATGTTGTATCTCATTAAAAATGTTTTATTTTTCTTTCATCAGTGTTCTATAATTTTCTGCACATAGATACTCCATATTTTGTTAAACTTTCATTAGTCTAAATATTGTGGAGGGTGCTGTTATATATGGTACTTAAAATTTTTTTGATTCTAGTTACTCATTGTCACTTAGGCTATCAGTAATACCAATATTATTGAAATTTGCATTTTTACGTTGTTTCAGGTGACCTTATGAAAACTCACTAATTATAGAAGCTTCTTATGAGGATTTTTTTGAGATTTTTCTACATAGACAATCATGTTGTTTACAGGTAGGAATAGTTTTACCTCTTCCTTTCCAATCTGTATGCCTTTTCTTTTATTTCCATCTTATTGCACTTATTAGGACTCTGAATGAGATGTTGAGCACAAATGGTGAGAGCCAGTATCTCTATATTTTTCTCAGTTTTAGAGGAAAGCATCCAGTCTCTTAGAAAGATTGATGCTAGCTGTATATTTATTTTGTGGATGCTCTTTGTTAGATTAAGAGAATTCCCTTTTTTCATATTCTGCTAATATGATTTTTTTTTCTTAATTGTGAGTGGGTGTTAAATTTTGTCAATTTTTTTTTCTGTATCTGCTGATGTAATAATGGTTTTTCTTTACTAGTCTGCTAATAAGGTAAATTACTTATTTTTAGAATGTTGAAGTAGGCTTGTATTGTTGGAAGAAGCCCTAATTAATTATGAAGTAATTATGAAGTAATGTATATACATACATACATACATACATACATACACACACGCATATGGGGTATGTGTGTGTGCAGATACACACACATATAATCTAATATTTGCTTGAGAATTTTTGCATCTGAAGAATATCTGTACTTTTTTTCCATGTCTTTGTCTGGTTTCAGTCTCTGTGTAATGTCAGATTCCTGTAATGAGATGGGAGGTGTTCTTTCCTCTTTCATTTTCTAAAAGAAATTTGTGGAGTTGTTAGGACTTCTTCCTGGAATATTTGGTAGAATTTTCCAGTAAAACCATCTGGGCCTGGAGTTTTCCTTGTTGGAAGGATTATGATTATGAATCAAATTTTAAAAATAGTTTCAGATCTCTTCAGGTTATCATTTTCAGTTTGATAGTTTGTCTTTCAAGGAATTATCCATCTCATTTTTGTTTTTATTAGAATTTGTCTTATTTGAGGCTCACTGGGCATAGTGAATCTGCAAATCAATGCATTTTACCAAATTTGGGATGCTTTTGGCCATTATTTCTTCCAATATTTTTTTCTGCATCATTATCATTCTCCTCTCCCTCCAGGAGTCCAGTGACACAAATGTTTGCCCTTTTGGTGTTGTCCCACATGTCTTTGAGATCTGTTCATTAAAAAAAAATCCAGTCTGAAGAACAGAGAAGATAATTTCTATTGCTTTGTCTTCAAGTTCACTGACCATTTCCTTTTTCATCTTTATTCTACTCTTGATAAAATCCACTGAATTTTTGAATTTCAGAATTTTACATTTCAGGGTTTTTGTGTGTGGATGTTTAAAAAATTTTTTTGCTCTTGGGTCAACATAAGGAGATAAAGAAGGAAAAACAAAACTAGTAAATATGCTCTCTTTTTTATGGTTTCTTTCAATTTCATTTCAAGAGTATGTTCATAGATACCACAGTTGTAATTGCCTCTTTAAAATCTTCATTAATTTTAAGATCAGGATCATCTTGGGCTGACCCCTGTTGTTCATTCATTTCCTTGTTAATTGGTCAGAGTTTCCTGGTTTTTTATATGTTGAATATGTTTGGATTAAATCTTGGATTTCGGAATATTTGATGAGACTCAGCATCTTGTTAAAATCCTCCTGAGATTGGTGACTTCTTTTGTTTCTTTGTTTTAGCAGGAAGTCAATCCTGCTAAAGTTGTACCACTTCATTGGGTGATTTGCTCTATGTTTCATTTTCTAAGCCTTTTCTGTACTGTTTTGGATCCATTTTGTGCATTTCCCATTCTTTTGGGATGTGGGTGGTAATTTTAATCTTAGCTTAATTCTCAAAACCTTTGTTAGGTTTCTTTGTGTCTGTGTCACGAAAGCACTGGTTGGGGTGGACCTGGGACTCGTATTTACATACCGCATTAGGGGATCTCCTCTCCAGTTCTTTCTTCATTGGACTTCTCCAGTACTTTCGGACTCCTAGGATCTCTGTTTCTTTGGCTAAAAAAGGCTAGTGTTTCTCTCAGTTTACCACCCTTTGCTGTTGTACAGTTCTGACTATCTGGGCTGCCTTTGGGATTGAGCAATGGGGGTGTGGTGGGAAGTTTGGGGGAAGACAGGGACCAGAAGAGAGATGCTGACATTCTCACATTCTTAAGATCACTTGGTTGGGTTCATTAGCTCCATTCCTTAGAATCAAGAGATAGGCATTTAGAATCTGGAAAGAAAACGTGTGTCAAAGGTGTGGCAGTAGTGCAACATCGTGGCTGCAAGTGGTCTCTAAGCAGGACTGGGGGAGGGAAAAGGAAGGATTCCCTCTACATTCTTCTGTTCCCAGGGGTCCCTTTTCCAGTCCTCTGGAGAGAAAAAGAGAGGCTTTCTCTTGAAGTTCTCTGCCATCTGTATCCACTGTATATTTCAGGGACTCAGGCCCAGCCTTGGGTCAAAGCCAGAACATAGAAGATCTAGAAACCATCATTGTACTGGTCGTTATCTTAAGTTTTTACTTCGCTCCTTAAATCATTTGCTCTTGTTAATTTTTTAGAGTTGTCAGGTAGCATTTTGTGTATTGTCCAGAGTTTTTAGTTATAATCAATGGCGGGGAGAGAGAGAGCATAGTGGACTTACTCTATCTTAGCTCCTTAGGTATCAGGAGCCCAAAAGAATGTTTTTAATATTAAATGTTATTTTATTTGCCAATCATCAAATAACAAATTACAGTAACAATATGGGAAATCTGGGAAATACAAAATTAAACTACCCATAATCTCACAACTTAAAATTAAGTACTCCTAGCATTTTTATGTATACCCTGTCTGCTGACTTTTAATGTATAGGTAGCTGTTTTTCAGAAGCGACTATATTCTATACACTTGTGTATCTTTTTTCACTTATTACAAAGGAAGATTTTAAATGTTATGAAAATTACAGTGAGTTTACAATGAGTTCATTGAATAAATCCCTTATAGTTTATTCAATTTTTTCCCTATTGTTAGACATTTGTTTTTGAAGTATTTGCTACCGTAAAATTGCTGTGATTAACATCTTTGTGTATAAATATTTCCCTAAATTGAGATCATTCTTTAGGTTGGCTTTTTGGATGTATAATTAAAAACTCATAGGATATGAATGTCTTTGAGGGATTTGTTACCTAATTGTAAATTGTACAATACTAACTATCCCGCTGGCAGTATTTAAGAGTGCCTGATTCCTGGCAATTGAGGTAGCCCCACATATCTTCTACAAGTCTTTATTGGGGCTCTGTCCATTTCCTTGAACCTTATGGACTTAATCAAGACCCCATTCACTATCTGGAACACTCCTATTCCATCTTTTTTTTTTTTTTTTTTTTTTAACATTTATTCATTTTTTGATAGAGACAGAGTGTGAGCAGGGGAGGGGCAGAGAGAGAGGCAGACACAGAATCCTAAGCAGGCTCCAGGCTCCGAGCTGTCAGCACAGAGCCCGTCATGGGGCTTGAACTCACGGACTGTGAGATCATGACCTGAGCCGACATCAGGCACCCAACCGACTGAGCCACCCAGGCGCCCCTGAACACTCCTATTCTGAACACTGTCTTACTGCTGTGCCTTAAAACTTTATCACATGTTGCCCTGGTGCCATAATGACTTATGCAAGACTTGTGCTATTTGAGACAGTCACTTGAGAAGCTCAACTGTAATCACCTCACTTTCTTTTTTAAAACCTATTAGTCCTCTGTTGCCGATGGGAAAAAGTCCAAGTTTCTTAACATGACACAGAAAGCATTTCACTATCAGCCTTGTTTATTTGTGATGCTCCATTTCTTACCATTCTTGCATCACAAGTTTGGTTTGAGGCGTACTCAACTGTTTGTTCGTATGTTCTTTCTTGCCTTTGTATCTTTATTCATGGTCTTCGTTCCCATGTCCTGCCACCTTCTTCCTTCCCCTACCCCTGCCACATGATTCTGATCCCACACAAATAGAAGCAGACACACACACATTTGCAAGTTCCTTTGTCTTGTATAACTTAGTTGGGGTGTCACTTCTTTCTTCAGAGTGTTTTTTTTTTCCTGAACAAACCTCTGTTCCACTCCACTCACTACAGTCGTATATATGTTTGTTTAAGCTGTATTCAAATTATTTGCCTATAGATTTTTTTCCTCTTCAGTATATCATGAACCCTGTAAACTAGAGACTTTTTTTTTTTAATACTATCAAAACCCAGCACAATACCTGATGGATGCTAGGACTTTAAGAAACACTGATTAGTTGAATGAATGCATATATGCATGCATGAATGAATGAATAGCTCTGAAATATCCTTACTTTTGTTCATTTTTCACATTTATTTAGTGCTTTAGAAGAATATCTTGTTGTTGTTTTGGTTCTCAGGTGTGAATATTTGTTACTGGTGATGATGGTCAGTGACATGAGGACAGCCCTCTCAGCATTGCCCCATTGTGAACATAGTTCTTGATTCACAAGTTCAAATGGAGACTGATTCTTGAGCACTTATGGCTCTGGAATATGGCAGCAGTACACAAATCTTTGTATATTTTGTGTTAACTGATGTTGTGTGCCATGGAGTAAATGCTTTTTGTTTTTCTCTTTTTTTCTCCGCACTCCCCCTCCTTCAAGTTCTATATTTTGTGTCTGTGAAAACTTCAGGATGTATGGTTAAAATTATTTTAGAACTAGTCTGTTAAAGAGCTATGAGAACCATTTGGTTTCACTCTTGCAAAGTAAAAACAGATTAAAAATTATAAAATGTGTAAGTGGTTATTTAGGGAAGGGCGTTTGAGACTGTAAAATTATTTACGTGTAAAAATATTACTTAGGCTTTCTGATTTTTTTCTCTCTCCTTAGTTCACTAGGACCCACCCAAACTCCATTCAATACAGATTTTCATACTTTCAAATAGGTATTCAGTTTAAGGTAAACATCCCATAAAATGAAATGTAGGCAATTAGATAAAGCAAAATATAAAGCAGGAATAAAGTTAGAACAAATCTCACCTGACTGTCCCAGTACGTGCATTTTCTTTGGATCTTAACCCCTTAATATGGACTGTAGGGTAAAAGTCAGAATTGTCATTTTCACTATTCCTTTTTTTCTGGTATTGTTTGTCATTTTCCCCTATTGATAATTATCCTTCCACATCCTTCCAGAAACACCAACATGGGACAGACATGTACTGTTTTCTTTGCCCACTTCCTAAAATATATTATGTGAGCTTGGAATTGGTGTTAGGTGGTCCTGAGTTCTTTAGGTGTGGGCTCCAGCTCCTGTTATCTTTGGACCCCAAGGTGAGGTTAGATTTAGCATCCACCAGCTGGTTTGGTCTGTATTATTCATTCATTCACACACACACAAAAAAAGTGTCCATTACTGTTTTACATGGTGAAAAGGCACAGGGTCTGCTCTTAGGGAGCTCACATGGGAAGCAGCCCAGTGATGAAGTGACCAAATCAACGGGCAATTGTAGATGACACTGTAATGTACAATGTACTGGCAGAAGAGTGAATGGAAGGTTCTTTGAGTGCATCTAGAGTAACTTTGGTGGATCAGGAATAATTTCTTGGAGGCAGTGAGAACTAAATGTTGATGTTACTGAGTTATAATTTGGGATATAAAAAAAAAAATCCTTCTGTGCTTTTGGATATGGGTGTTTAGCTCTTAGCACTGGGTTTCCAAGTATGTCCTTATTAGTCTGTACCTTACTACTCTACCAATCTGTCCTCTCTCTCTTCCTGGCATTGTATCTTTAACACGATGGAGCATCCGAAGAACTCTTCTTGGAACAAGTAACGAAATCCATAAGGCGCATTTATGCAGGGCACCTAGCTTTATCCCTCCCTCGCTGTATTTTTAGGCCTAGTGGGAACAGTATTGCCATCAGTGTTTGCCAAGTGCAATTGCCAGGAGGAATATTGCAGGGGGCTTGTTGTTAAGGTGAGGTTATGTGAGGCCCAGCTAACTCTTTGGCTATTGACAAGTTGTAGTTTAAATTACTCAGGGGGAAAAGAGGGAACTTTTGTCAGCAGTTTTGAATACAGGAGGAAGTGTTGTCTCTAGAGAAATTACAATTTAAAGCATGCTGTTTTTCATTTTGGAGCTGGTCCTAGTAGCTGTGTATATTTTTCCTTCCTCGCTGGCTGAATGACACTCTGTAGCACTCCAGCAAATTGGGGTGAGGCTTTTAGATCCATTCCCATGGTTCTAGCTGGCTAGCTGCAAGTGCCATGTTGACCACACATTCTCCCCTTGAACCGTACAAGTACGATAGGAATTGACATCACTAAACAAGCTAGGGTATGTTGGCCGTGTAGATCGCTTCTAAAAAGGATTCTTAAGTATAATTTTTTTGGGGGGTACATTTAGACAGTTGTAATCTGTTCATAATTTGGTATAGTCAGTGGTAGTGTAGACTGTAGATCTACATTATCTGGGTTCACATTCTGGCTCTGTGTATCCTTGATAAGTCCATTATTTTACTCATGTGTAAGGTGGGAACAGTAATAATGACTTCTTGTAAGAATTAAATACATGAATATATAAAGCACTTAAAATATTACCTGGCCTGGAAAAGTGCTCAAGTGCCATTAGAAATCATTAAAAATTAACGAACACTGAATTATATGGCATCAGGGAATGAAGAGCAGTGGGAATGCTTAGGGTTTTGTGATAAAGATCTGCAGAGCCATTCAGGGTTGCTTTGTGGGAGGCATTGTATACATGTGCTGAAAAAATACCAGAGTCTGAGAGCAGTTTCTTTATCCTCCGCTATCATTCTGGTTTTTCACGTAAGCCTCCTTTGCTCCATATCCAAGGAAGCATTTTTGTCCCTTGGAAGTAGCTCATTCCTTTATCACCGTTAGTAATCATATAAATTAATTGGAATCACCTTTGAGGTGTTTGTCCAGCGGTAGCCTGTGGCAGCCTTTCTGGAAGAGTCTCCTCTTAAAACAGGCTTTATAAAATAAAGCTTGTTGCAGAGTGTTTTTTTGCCCTCTCCTGCATGTTATTTATGTACTTACTCTGTAATTTCTTTGGAGTGCCTTCTTCTTTTTGCTTGAAGTATGTTTTGTGAATTGAAGTTCTCCCTTTGTTTATAACCTTGCATTGTGATGCATTTTGTCCTTGAGTTTTTCCTGTCTCATTCCTTTACCAATTGGAGGAACATTTTTTCTCTCAGTAATAAAATGAGTCTTGAAGTGAACGTAATTTGGTTTTTACATTGTCTTGTTCTTGTGTTCGCATGTGAGCAGTGAGTGAAGTTTAGGTTCAAGGACAATTGTTGCATTGCATGTGGTGTGCAGCTTTGAAAGCAGTATAAAGCATAATTGCCATTTGGTGAAATTTGACTGTAGTCCTCATCACTACAAAAGTTCTTTAAAATCACCAGGTTAGGTTCTTTACTGAGTGCTTTGTTCTATATATGGGTTCTGAATGTATGATAAATGTTTTTGTAATTTGTCATTTTTTAATGTTTATTTATTTTTGAAAGAGAGAGACAGACCGTGAGTGGAGGAGGGGTAGAGAGAGGGAGACAAAGAATCTGAAGAAGGATCCAGGCTCCATGCTGTCAGCACAGAGCCTGACAATGGGGCTTGAACTCATGAACTGCATGATCATGACCTGAGCTGAAGTCAGATGTTTAACTGACTGAGCCACCCAGGCGCCCCTATGGTAAAATTTTTAATGTCCATGTCTCATTATATATATTGCCTAAACTAAAAGGAACTTTTTATTATGTGTCATTTTGGTCTCTATTCAGGGGAGACCAAGAAATATGCCCTTATGGTTGGCTTAAACACACCTCAGATCAAAGTTATTAAGCTTTCCCTATGATGTCCTTCCCATGGCATATATGGAAAATCTTACTTAAAAGGATTCTTAGTAAGGGACAACATTCTGTAGCAGCTAGTAAGAAAATTTTGGTAAGGGTTCATTATGGAGGTACAATACAGTCTCATTTTTTCTGTATATAATGGAACTCACAGTTTATTTATAAACTCATTTCTCCAATGTTTTCAGATACTGGCCCCTTCCACATAAGTATATTCTTATGTGCGTCCCTTGGTATGGACTTTTTCTGTTGAGTCCCCTTAATTTTATACCTTTTTTATTGATCTGGCAGCTTTGAACACACTCAGCTTATTTTGAATGATCCTTGGTTCTTCTAGTATTTTTTTTCCTTCCTGAGATTCTGTAGAGTATAGATATTGTTGCTGAGTTGTGAGATATCAAATGGGTTGTTAAACATGGAAGTGCTTTGTTTTGCTGTTTCATTTACCTCAGCAAACATTTATTAAGTGCCTATGCTGTGCCAGGTTACCTAAATACAAAAGACAGGTCCCTGCTTTTGAGGTTCAAAACTGTGGTGGAGATCTCTGTAAAGGTAGAATTTCTGTACACAGTGGTAATTATAACGGTGGAAACATGTGACAAGTGCTCTATGAGCTCAGAGGAAGGTCGCGCATGTAGCCAGCTTGGTCAGCCAGGAAAGGCTTGTCTGGATAAGCTAAGTCTTAAGGAGGACTAGGATTTAACTAGAGAGAAGCAATGAGCCTGAGCCTAAGATGTAGGACAGAACTCTAGTCAATAGAAATGATTTTACATAGTTGTGTAAAACATGAGAGTATATATGTGGTCACTACAGGATGCAGTTATTTCTGCTATAATGGGACCTATGCATTCTTAAAAATCACTGTTGCAAAATTACACAGTGAAAAGCCCCAAGGTCTTATGAGGAAAAAAGGGGTCAGGGACAAAGCACTAAAAAACCTTGTGTCACGGGAAGAAAAAAAGCTAGAACCTAATAAACCTGAGCACAGTTTTACACGTTAAATGGTTCAGAATTGTATGAATACTTCAACAAACCTGGTGCAGTGCCTTGCAGAAGATCTGAAAGATCTGAAATTTGCCTTTTGAAGCTGGCCTGAGAAGAGCCGCAGCTTGGGAATGATGGCGAGGCCGCGGCAAGAGGGCTTCTGCCCGGGAGTGAGAATTGTAATACCAGACAAGTGGCTCGTGAGACGGCAGCTAAGGGGTGGTGGGTGTCGAAGTGTGCGTGTGTATGGGGGGGGGGGGGGTTGGTTTTTTATTTATTGTATTCCTGCGTGGCTTGGTTTAATTGGGTACCCTTCTCTTTGTCCACCCAGTCTTTCCCAAAGATGAAATTGCACGGAAGCAAATGCAAAATTTGGTTATGCTAAATTATTTCCTAATATAATCTGTCATGTTGGGACAAATTCGTGTTTTCAAAGCCAGTGCTGTTGCAGAAGTGACTGGCTTGTACTGGGGGAGGGTAACAACAGATGTCTGCAGTGGCCAGAAAGGTAGGGTGTGGCTCTGGCATAGGGCTCCCATCTCTGTGTGCGGCATCTTTTTAATATTTGCCGTTGAAGATTGTTGTGGTTTCTTTAAATCTCTAGCAAATTCATCATATGATCTTTCATGATGTTACTGGCTTTCCTGTCCATTCTTTTCTCTTCAGTATCTTCCTTGCACCCCACTGGGAATTTTTACTGTGATCATATTATCTGTTTCTGACCCTTGTCGCTCCTGAGAGTGGCCCACTTTGTTGTCAGTGGCTGGGCTTTTTCCTTGGCCTTCCATCATCTCATGTCAGGCCTTTTTTACATTAGTGCAAGGGCTGCTGGGAATTTAGTTCTGTCCTACAACCACCACCCAGACCCTGCTTTCCCCTGAGTGACCACTTTGCTGTGGTTTGGTTTCTGTGCAGATTGGTTACTTGTACTTAATACGTCGCTGCTGGTATGTTTCGTGCTTTTTGAAAATTTACCCTCATGTGCTCACCGCTTGAAGCTGTGCTTAGCAATTACAGTGGACCTGAGGGGAATTAGGAGTTCTTTTAGATCATATACCTATGTAGAAAAAGTGAAACCTTGCATCTCTGTCAGCTGATGATCATTTAATTTTCAATAAGTAGTTGCAAACCTTTCCTGAATGTATAGTGTAAAGACAGGCACAGTGTCACATAGTTTACCTGGATGCTTTTCTTTCATCCTCACAGTGGTCTTAGGACGTAGGTCCTATTATCTTCTTTTTTACACATAAAGCTACTGAGACGCAGAAAGTTAAGTGAATTATCCAAGGTCACACAGATACTTGTTCAAGGTCACATGGTAGAGTGCCTATACGAACCTGGATAGTTTGATCTAGACCCTACGCTTTAAACCATCATTGCGTAATTGACTTAGTTTCTGTCAAACAGTACTGTAGGCACCTTGAGCTTGTACTGGGAAGAAGGCCTACCTCAATGTAAAGGACCATGATACTTGGATAGTTTACAAATCAGATCTACTAGCAGCTAAGTCTCTGCCCTCAGTTACATAGATGGATCGTTCATCACTTTATATGTTGGGCATTCATTAGAATATTTTAATAGTACTTCAATAGTTATTGGCTAAATTTTTCACCTGCATTTTTTATAGCATTTTTGTTGTTGTTGTTAACTAAACTCGGTTTGTAGTGGTAACATAGATGGTGAGGGGAGAAACATGACCTCTTTCCTATTATGGGTTATAGAGCCCTTTCATGTATCAAAGCGTAAAGCCCTAATGTACATGCTGAGGTGGGGTTGGGGGCATGTGTGCAAAATAATCATAAGAAATGTGCTCAGATATGAAATAGGGGAGTTCATAACTAGAACTAAATCAACTACTTGGTTCTGTGTTGATAAGCAAAATAATAAAGATGGAAACTGAAAACAAGGAAGTTCTAGCGCCATCTTGTGGAAAGATCACTGCAGTCAGGTTCTGCCCCTTTGCCTGTGCTTCTGCTGGTGGAGTGTGGTGATGGGGTGCTGTTACCACGTGGATGGGGATGTCGTGGCATGCCTGTGCTGAGCACCTATGTTTCTAACCAAATGTTGGGCTTCTAAGAGTTAGAGATGATGAAATTAGATATCAAGCGTACTGGGTAACCTTGACAGTTTATAGTGCCCTTCTATATGTATTATTTTATTTATTGCATATCTGTAAGGTAGGCAGGGAAGCTATTATTCTTACTTAATAGGTGAGGAAATGGGTTAATTGACTTGCCCAGGGTTACAACCAGTAAGTGATAAAGCTGTGACTTGATATACAATCTTTTGTGTCCTAATCCAGGGGATTTTCCTGTTGTACTGTGTTTTTCATAATGCGTGAGACTGTTGTATGTGCAGGCAGTGGCTGCTTCAGACAATTGCTTTTGAAGCTTCTTTTCCTTATTATTTTGTAGTATTTTGATTTCTTCATTATTTTCTGTATTACTGGAGGTCTGGGATCTGAGGGCTTCAAATTCTTGTCAAGAAGGTCCTAAATCTGTTTTTAGAGTTAGATGCATAGAAAGTGACAAGTCCTTAAATATACAGAATCTTTGTTTAGAATTTGCCGGGCAATGATTTTTAGCAGGGAGAGGGAAGCCCTTTCTATCTGAAAGGGAGAGAGAGGTTTCATCTTGATTTTTGACAGAGCAGAGGACTCAGCACGTGATGAAACCATGCTTTGCACTGGGCTTTTGTTTCTGTTTCAGCCTTGTGGACTTCAGGCGTTGGTTGGAGTCTTAGGAAAGTCTCATACTGCAGATTCTGTATCCCCACTAGTTTCTTAGTTGACTGAGATCAGGGCATCTATGGGTCCTGTTGGTTGCTGTGTTCTCAGCATTTAGGAGGCACTCAAATAATTGAGTGACACATGAAGGAACTTTGGTTGTTTTCTTTCTCTTGGATCAGTGCTCTGATTCATTAGGAAGTTAGTGGGGCACAAGAGTTGAAGCTAGACTCTGGAGTCAGACATACTTAGATTTGATTTGATTCCTAACTGTGGTCCTTCTGATTAGTACCTATCTCTCTCAGGTTTTTCGAATGAAGTACAGTTGACATACAATGCTACATTAGCTTCAGTTGTGTAACATGGTGATTTGACAACTGTATACATAATGCTCTGCTCACCACAGCGTAACTATCCTCTATTTCCATACAATGCCATTATAATACTATTGACAATAGTGTCTATGCTGCACCTTTCATCCTCGTGACTTATTTATTTCATAACTGGAAGACTGTATCTCCCACTCCCCTTCACCCATGTTGCTTCTTTGCCCATCTTGATTCTCCCCTCCAGCAACCATCACTTTGTTCTCTGTGTGTATGGGTTTGTTTTTGCTTTCTGTTTGTTTGTTCATTTGTTTTGTTGTGTAGATTCCACATATAAGTGAAAACATTGGGTAATTGACATTCTCTGACTTATTTCACTTGGCATCATACCCTTGAGGTTCACCTGTGTTGTCACAAATTTGAGCCTTGGGTTTCTTAATTGTAGAATGGATAGTTTATAATGACCACATAGTACTGTGCATGTAAAGAATTTGGCACATACTTGGTACACAGTAAGTTTTAAATCAAGGCTAGTTGATATTGTCATAATCATCTGAATTCATTTGGACTTCCATACTTCTCATAGAACGGGCTAAATATTCCAAGGTTATAATGTTCGCTTTTATTACATCTCTAAATATGGTTCTTAAGATTTTAGTATCAGTCCAACCCATAATTATTCATTGTGTCAAATCGCTTTGCATGTTGGAGTGCCACTGTACTGACTCATGCTTATTTTCTTTGGTCAGTTGAGGATGAAGCCTTGGATATCAACTAGAGCCTTTCACACTAGTATCTCCATTTTTGTACTGACAAAATTTTGGGGAAAACATAGGCCCGATTCTGGGCTGTGCAGAGCAGAAGCAAAGTGAAATCTCTGGTAAACCTTTTTGTACCTGGTAAGAGAACCTTGTTTGATTGTTCCTGCAATCATTTTCCGTATCTTACAGAAAGTCTAGACCAGAGTTACTCAACCTCAGTATTGCTGGCGTTCTGAGCTGGATAATTCTTTATTGTGGGTGGCTATTCTGTGTGCTGTAGGATGATTAGCAGCGTCTCTAGCCCCATCTGCTAGGTGCCAGAAGCATTCCTCCCCTCCCTGTTGTAACAACCAAAAATATCTTCACATTGTCCAAATATCTCCCAGGGAACAAAAATCAGCCTGGTTTGAGAACCCCATATGTAAACCTTTCTGTGTTAGTGTCTTGCCAGATACTGTCTCCTTTCAACTAATGACTGACTTTTCTCCTTTAATTTTTTCCTTCTTCCTGTCATTCATTCTCAGCTCACTTCTTTTCCCTCTGAGAGTACCGATTTGCTTAGGTTCAGGGAATTACTAAAGTACTCTCTGTGAGTGCAAAGGTTTTAAATTCACAAATGCTCAGTGATTATAAGTCTCAAGGGCCATGTTTCCCAGAAAGTAAAAGTAGTAAGTATTTCTGCTTCTCTTTAGCAAAGGATATTGTCCTTTTGAAGGAAGGATAACATTTTGTCAACATGGAGGCAAGTGACGTTTGTCTTGCTTTCTGCTCTTTCTTTTATTTCCCAGTGCTCCCTTTCCAAAACTTCAAACTTAATCCTACTTACTTCTTGTAGTGTACAACCTTTTACTGTCCATCTTCAGTATGTAAGGAGTTCCATATGTATTGGAAATCAGTTAATGATTAGGAGAGCCAGATTATCAGTCAAATTTGTTTGAAATTGGAAATAATTCATAGGAGTCACTGTATTGGGCCTCTTAACATTTGCATTTTCTGCAAAGTATAGCTTGCTAACTTAAGTCTCATGGGCTTTGCTATAATAAAACGAAGAATTGTCAGCGGACGATATTTTCAGATATGAGTCTTCCCTGCACTTAGTAAGTCGTCTCCTCAACCACAGTTTTTTTTCTATATACAGACAACCAACATACGTTTCAAGAGTTTTCAGATAGAAGTTGTCCCACTTTCTGGCTATCCCTGTAACTTCTTGGGAGTATTTTTTTTTTGCTCTTGGTGGTGGAATGCTCTTCCATGTTCATGGTCTGTGAGTAGATAAGGATGTTGAGCGGAGGGACACGTTGTATATCCATGCAAGCTGCTGGAAGATAGAAAACCAAATTTTAAAATTGTATGTAAATGACGTGGCAGGCTTTGTAGAGGGTAGGGGTACAGTTCTGGTTCTGGGAATGCGTGAATTTATTCTGAAGATATAAATAACTCTAGAGGAGAAAAGACAGCTGGAAAAATATATGTGGCCGAGTGGAGGACATTATAAGGAAGAAGTTTGGGGTAGACAGACTAGACAAACATTTGCTGCCTTGCGTATAAGAAGAGGGCTATGAAGATTTATGTATTATCTGTAGAAGGAGAGTATTGGCCTGCTTCCCTCTGAGTCTAGCACTCTGTTATTACTAGATGACATTCTTGAAGAGCTGGGAAAGGGGCAGTGTTTGCCATTTAATACCCAAAATGCAGTAGGAGCTCTCTCCTCTCTGTACCTCATTACAACAACAATCATGTAGCAGAGAGAACTGCAGAATGAGAGTTGCCTTAGACAAAAACCTGGGCCTACTTCCTCCTCTCCTTGGGTATGGTCTATGCTTGAGTATATTCTGTGCTCATAGACTTGAGACTTGCACATATCCGAGTTAAATTCAAAAGTGAATCTGTCACTTACAGTGTTTTCATGGGTTAATGAGGTTTCTTAGGTCTTGCTTTATTTCTGGATGTCCTAAAGTATCCTATAATAATATAGCCACATTTAGGATCAATATTGCCTTTCATTATTTCTGAAATTTGTATAGGACTATCTTCAGGAACATGGCAACAGAGTGGGTACAGAGACAGTCAGAATGGCCTACAATCACAAATGGAACATTACATTAAAAAAATAATTCTTCAAAAAAAATTAAAAAAATAATTCTTCAAAAACCCTCTGTTAAGTGCATACAACATGCGATGCATTTTGCTATGTGCTGGGGCTGTAAAAGAGGAAACAAACAATCAAACAAACACAACAGCAACCATTTCCAAATTATAGTTTGCTTTTCTCAGTTTGCAAAAGCATGGTGATTAGAATAGAACCAACGCACAATACTAGAAACCCTGAGGCTTGGAATACAAATGCTCGTGAGGGCCCTTTGCTCTGGACATCTCTCCACATTGGGTCAGCTGCAGAGGAAGTTACTGAGGGCAGGAGAAGCGGAAACTGCTATGTCCATGTGGCCTCGAATGCCTCTGGATTCATTTTATGTTGTTCTGGATAGATTCTTGGAACCCTGCCCCATTTAAGCTTTTCGGAAAGCTTGATTTGGGGTTCAAGTGCCATATGCGAGGGGTGTGGTTTTTGGATCTTCTCTGGAATGTGGGAATTGACAAAAACAGATGAAAATTCTGGGGCAGGCTTTGCTGTCCTAGAGTGTCCTCCTACCGACTAGTGGTTCACCTGCATGCTTTTGCTCTTATGAGTTTTTCAGGCCGAAGTCCACCCTTCTCAATCTTCAAGGAAGTTCTGGCAATCCCAAATGGGCCAAGGTTGGGAGAGGGGCTCAGGACAGGAGGGTTAGATGCAGTTGTTAATGATGGTTTAATATAGTCAATCTTTAACCTGGTAGCAAAATGTCTAAATGGCAAAGGGATTGATTTCTTTCTCTGTCTTGCAGCCTCTCTGTGACCTTGGGCAAGTCACACTTCCTCTCCAGGACTGTTTTCACATCTATAAAATAAGGGAGCTAGAGTAGGAAAATTTCTAAAGTTGATCAAAGGAGAAGTACCTCTAATTCTATGTCTTGTTGGTAGTTCTCTTTTGAAAGGATAGGAATGGATCTAAAGCTGTCTCCTAGGACCCTATACTGAATCTTGCTTGTAAAAGTTTTACTTGTTTGCACTAAAGAGGGTAGCCTTTCAGGATGAGAACGAGCACCCATAAGGTACATCAATCAGTTTCTACTGCAAAGAGCAAGATTCTTCTTGATTCTTCTTGACTCTTCACTGATTCTTCTTATCACTGGCATCCAGAATAGTGGCAATGAAATGGGAAAGAATGAATTGGGTAATTATTATTGCTGCTTGAGCAGACAGAGGAGTATGGCTTCAGAGTTCCTGGATACCATTTATTACTGTCTTGTCATTGTTGCCAGAACTGTGAAGAAAATGCAGCTAGGATAAGAGGTGTTAGAGATAAATTTTTTTTTCAGGCACAACTTTATTATTTTTTTCTTTTTTTGTTGTTTTAAATCTGTAAAAGAAAGTGGGTTCTAGAAGCTGCAGTGATTTAAGCAGCAGCAAGTTTGTGCATTCGTCTTTTTTTGGTTTTCTTTAAATTCGGTTAAATTTCCACACTGCTGGCACACCTCACTTGCACGCAGTTCTGGACCCTACATACTAAGTGTAGTAAAAAGTTACCTGCTCCCCATCTGGGGTAATTACTCTGGAATAATAATTTTCACTGAAATCTAACTTAACTTCGTTAAGGGGACTGTGACAAGATTATAAATGATATGATAAATGATATCAACAAGTTATTCTTTCTGTGTGGAAATAAAGGGGTAAAAATGGGGAATGATATCCAACTTGAGAAAATGCAGGACTGGTTCGAGATGAAAACACCAGGATGTCCAGAGAAATGATTATGTATAAGTGGTAAGTTCTGACTGAAGTTGTCATCAGCCAGTGTTTGATGCATACCTTTTCTTTTACAGGAAAAATAAAAGATAAGTACACATTGCTGTTGGCATCAAAGAAGCAATCTGAATTTAAAGAGCTGGAATCTTTTTTTCTTGCATTATCTCCAAAGCTGTCAGTGATGTAAATTATGATTGCAGAACTTCTATTATTGTGGCAGTATTATAAGCAGGAAGAATATAGCAGTATTTTCAGATCCCAGGTGGAATACGTCTGACTGGCACTTACATCCCAGATTTTGATTTATAAAAGCAAGAACAAAATCATGAAGGGAGTGTACGTGTTGCTCCACCTAATCTGTCATTTTTTGAGTTACATCCAATTTTATAACTTCAGTAAAGTTTTTTCTGTTTCCCTCTTATTTAGAAAAAAATAAATGCAATGCTATCATTTTTAGAAAGAAAATTCCAGAGTTGAGGATCATGAATGACTTATTTACTTTAAGAATGAGAGTTTCCAGAACAGTGATTAGAAAGGTTTCTAATTCTACATTAGAAATGTGGGAATTTTCTTTTGTGCTAAGCATACTTGAAAAAGTTATAATTGTACAGTTCATAGGAACCAATTAAAATTGGGTCATCTGAGTTTTATTCTGTTCATGGCAGTAGAAACCTTACATGTTGTGATATTTTGATTCTTCTTTTTTTTTTTTTACTTGCAATCAGAATGCCAACCATTATCGGTTTTTTAAAATAGTAGTGTTCCCAGACTTAGTGTAGTTGAAACCATTCCCAAGAGATACATCTCTTAGCCCTTGATTAAGCTCAGTTTTACTTCTACCTTGTTCAGATGACTGAAATGGAAATAGGGATGTTTAAACAGGAATGTAGCATCCAGTAATCACGAGTAATCCTTCTCCAGTAGTTTTTGCTGGAAACATCTGGAATATGACTAATGGTTTGGGAAATAGGACCTATGAGTAAAAGTTAACAGGAATTGAAAATTATTTCACATGTGGATAAATAAATGGTGATTTAAATACAAATTGTCAGTTTATGAGGAACAGTTGGAAGAAGGACAGTAAATGTCATCTATTCTAAATAATAAAGAACATACATAACATCAGGAGAAATTTGTATTAGGACTAAAGACAAAGATTTGTAGCAATGGCCCAGAGAGATGTTAACTACTGTAGTGCATTAGAAAAAAGACCAATAGTTAACTATTAATAAAGTATCAGGATTTTATCTTGGACAAAATTATTTCCAAGATCAGTTGGAAAAGTTTTTTCATTTATCAGTGAAGTGGTAAACATGTTCCCATAACCCATTTCCTTAACGTTTGTATCGCTTTTTTTTTTTTTAATGTTTATTTGTTTTTGAGTCAGAGAGCATGAGTTGGGGATGGGCAGAGAGAGAGGGAGACACAAAATCTGAAGTAGGCTCCGGGCTCTGAGCTGTCAGCCCAGAGCCCTATGCGGGGCTTGAACCCATGAACTGTGAGACCATGACCTGAGCTGAAATCGGATGCTTACCCTACTGAGCCACCCAGGTGCCCCAACATTTGTATCACTTGTATCCATTATTCTGCCCAGGTGTGATAAAGATCAGGTATTCTTGGAAGCACATCTAAGGTACATAGAATGGTTGTTTTAGCATACAAATTTCAGGGGTCAGATATTCTCTTGGGTCCTGAGCTGAGTATGCTGGAGGTGTTCTGGCAAGAAGTAAACCACAGTAAGCTGTTTGTAACTAGAAGCAGTCACTAATGTCATGAGGTATGAAAATATGCAACTAAGGGAGGCATAATTTGATGTAGAGGAGTTGTGGGCAAAGAGAATTCATTGGTTTGAAAAGTATCATTGGAAATGTATTTTTTTTTTTTTTTTTTGGTAATCAGACTTCCACTGCTTACAAATATGGTACACGTTAGGAGCTCAAATTAAAATGTATCAAGAGCAGTGTGTTGGACACAATGTTCGTATATTCTTGAGAAAATGTTAAACTCCTTGAAGATATTTCTTGGTTTAATGGCATTCTTTTTATTTCCTAGGATGATATTTCATGATGCACTTTTTTTATTCCATAAGCACCTCTTTTCTTCCTCTATGCTTTTGTGTGGGATTGAAATAAAATAAAAAATTTAGAGCTATACAATGCTGTCAGGCCCATAATGAAATCTAGCTTTATTTATGTGTGCTTCAAGGGTAGCAGTTTGAGCTGCTAACTGTGGTGTTAAACATTGTCTGATACTCCTCTCCCTTAAATCCTTTGAAAAGAGCAGATTTTTTATGTTCATGCAAAAGAGCCCTTAAAGGATAGTGAAGGAGGCATGTGGTTTGCTCATATATGGGATTATTTTATTATTATGTAACCTTTGCAATTGTTAAAGGAAGAAGCAGCCATGGAGTAAAGTAATACTGAGATGTTTCCCATAAACTCCAAGGGCTGTACCATTTAGGAAATTTGCAAGAAACCTTAATCATGCCTATAAATATGTGACTGATGTATTATGGCATAAATGAGATCATAGTATGAGAATGGAACCCAGATTATATCTCTCAGTATATATACCTAACATAAATTACTTTAATTGAAATGACTGGGCAATTTAAGGTTTTCTAATAGCCCAGCTATAGATGATGAGTAGAGTGAAGATTTTTTAATGGGGCTTCATGACCTAAAGTATCTGAACTTTTCCCATAGAGAATAGCTGCCTTGATCTTACATAATCACAGCCTTACATTTGTATTGGGATGTTGTTGGTAACATGTGGGAAGGGACAAGGGCACCTCACATTTAGTCGGAAGAGTAGACACTAGAAGAGCAAGTGAGGCCTAACAATTAGAGGACTATTAAGGTCCAGGAAACTAAAGGATGTATAGGAAAATGCTCTTCAAATGAGCAAGACCTGTAGCCTGGGCATCACCTGGGAGCTTGTTAGAAATGCAGAATCTGAGGAACAACCCAGACGTAGTGATTCAAAATCTGCATACACACACACACATATGCATGCAGCCAATTATGTCAATGAGATCAGCCAATTATGTCAATGAGATCAGAGGTATATATAAAATGTCAATATATATATATATGTCAAACGAGCCAATTATGTCAATGAGATCAGAGGTATATATAAAATATATTTTTAGTGGTTGCACAGCACTTAATATATATATATACACACACACATACACATATACATATAAATATAAATACTTAAAAAGTTTTTTAATGTTTATTTTTGAGAGAGGGAGGGAGGGGAAGAGAGAGACAGAGGCACAGAATCCAAAGCAGTCTCCAGGCTCTGAGCTGTCAGCACAGAGCCTGACGCAAGGCTCGAACCCATAGGCGGTGAGATCATGACCTGAGCCAAAGTCTAATGCTTAACCGACTGAGCAATCCAGGTGCCCTGCAAAATCTGCATATTTAGCTCCTCAGGTTGTTGGTATGTGCTGTGTAGACTGAATGATGCCCCCCCCCCCACCACCTGCCCCCCACACACCAAATTCATATGATGAAACCTAACCCCCCTTGTCATGGTGTTTGGAAGGGGAGCCTTTGGAAGTAATTAGGTTATGAGGGTGGGTCCTTCATGGTTGGGATTAATGCCTTCGTAACAGAGGCCCCAATTGGCTCTCTTGCCCCTGCTGCTGTGTGAAGTTATGGTGAGAAGATGCTGGTCTATGAATCAGGAAGCAGATCCTCATTAAACCCTAAATCTGCTGCCTTGATCCTGGACTTCCCAGCCTCCAGAATTGTGAGAAATAAATTTGTTATTTATAAGCCTTCCAGTCTATGGTATTTGGTTATAGCAGCCTGGACTAAGGTAATATGTACATTCAACTTTGAGGAACAGTGATCTACAGAATCCCTCAGATGGAATGGGCCTTAAATTGAAACTGAAGTGAGTGTATACAGAGTGGGGCATCTTGAACCTAGGATCAGGATCAAAGGGAGGGTATGTGTGTTTGGATTTGTTTGTTTTAGTGGTGGGGAGGGTGGGTTAAGGGAAAAGATGGTATCTTGAGTGATTGCCATGGTTAAAACCTCCATTATTGCTTGGCATTTGGTTTTATGGAGTGTGCATGAGAGACCTTGTTTACAGATAGGGGTGAAACACACACTGGATGACCATGGAGTCTGGCAGTTATTAAATGTCAGAATAGATCAGAGACTTGGAAGTCTAGTGAGAGCAGAAGACCCCAGCTGAGTCAAGTTTGGGGAAATGAATGCTGTTGGCTGAAGGTGAGGCAGCCTCTTGGGGGCAGAAAACCAATCAAATCTTACTCCCAAGAGAAAAGGCATTTTACTGGTGGGATATTTCCTGAGTCTGGCTTAGCTGTGTCCATCTCTCAGGTCAGCTGAGGCACTATTGCATGCACGTGTTCCCACCAGATGCCAGTAAGCCTGGGACTTTGAGGCCAGGTCCAAAGATGGAAACGCTAGTAATGCACGAATTAGGTTTTGCTAAGTTGATACATAAGAAACAAGAAGACATACATTTTCTGTCGGAAATGATAGGAAGCCATCCATCTCCTCGTTGGAGAAATGTCAATAATTATTTTTTTTAATTTTATAGTTTTAAATTTTAATTAAAATAAAGGTGTAATTTATATGTTGGTTTTAATTTTGCTTAAAAATGCATACATGTTAATAAAGAAATTAAAAGAATAGTGAGTACAGTAAAAATTTAAATCAGTCTGTACTATAGTGTGAAAATATTTAGTGGGTTGTTACCTCTTTATCTACATTCCTTTAAATTTCATTTACTTTTCCTCTCCATTGGTGACCATACCTGAGGCTTTGTATGTAGCTTCCCATATTTGGGGAGGAAAAAGAATCTTATTCATGATAGCATTTGAAATTTTCAAAAGAGAACACAAGAATCTTTTAGTAACAACAAATATTTTGAATAAAACATGTACAGGACTTCTTAAAACTGTAATAAGGACCAGAAGTTAAGATCTTTCTATGAACTTCTAGCAGTGTCGGCAGGAAATGAGGAGCTGGGTTGCAGTATATTTTGGTCGAGCCAATTATGTCAATGAGATCAGAGGTATATATAAAATATATTTTTAGTGGTTGCACAGCACTTAAGCTGTGGCAGTCCTTATCCTACACTCTTGTGGTGTAGCTTGGCAGATCTGAGATGGGATGTAAGCCACAAAGGGCTATGGTTCTTAAGACAAAATGAAGTCATACATTACAATCAAGGATAGGGAGGTGGAAAATCAACATTTCCCAATAGCCAAGCCCTTCACATAGAAATTTCAGATATATTTCACTCTTTGTGCCTTTATAGCCTATTATAACTCTGTAAAGATTGCCTTAATTTCTCTACCTGTGGATTTATGGGACTAAGTGTCTTGCCTTTGTTCATGTTCAGGGGGCTACCCGGTGCTGTATGGAGTCCTCCGAGGCAGTGACCTCTCACTCTTCTAGGTATATAGTGGGTGTTACATGAGTAATTCTTTTGTTGGGTGCCCATGGTGCAACTTGTTGACAGTGTAGCTAGGGAGCAACTACTGAGGTCATTCAATTGACCGGAGTAGGGAGTCTGGTTTGAGAGAGAAATGTGGAGAAGTGAGGAGACTGTGGGTAAGACTCCAGACAAACATGGAGGCTGACTCTTACATCATTAGTGACCAGGCAGATGATGGCTCCACCTCTCTGGTGCTCACTGCTTGGGATGCCACAGTAGAATATGGCCATAGGAGCTCTTGGACTATGACTATGTAGGATGACTGGGAGGCTGCCTTAGGTAAGCTAATGTTTCAAATTGGAAAACTGGAAAATTGGAAAATTTATCACCGGAGTGTAACCATCCCTGGTAAAGGATGCTTTGTTGAGATAAGTGAATCTTGTTTGTGTTCTAATTACCTGTAAGTGTTAGAATGAGAAAATACATGTGGTGATATAAAAACGAATGGAGATGTTCATCTTACGGTTGATTTTATTGTGCTTTCCATTCAGAATCATAATTATGCCTTGTTTCTGGGACCTGATTATATCAGAAAAGGTCATAATATGAATCCCTTGTAGAAAATGGCTATTTTTTTTTAATGTGAAAACATATCGGTCTTTTTCTTTTTAAAAACAAATTTAACTTTAGAGAGCAAGAATGTGCAAGTGGGGGAGAGGGGCAGAAGGAGAGAGAAACCATCTAAGCAGGCTCCATGCGAAGCGTGGAGCCTGATGCAGGACTTGATCCCATGACCTTGGGATCATGACCTGAGCCAAAATCAAGAGTCAGCCATTCAACTGACTGAGCTACCCAGGCACCCTGATATTGATCTTTTTTAAGGGATAGATTGGTTGATAAAAGAAAAAAATACCCAGGGGCGCTTGGTGGCTCAGTTAAGCATCCGACTTCGGCTTAGGTCACGATCTCACGGTTCCTGAGTTTGAGCCCCATGTCATGTTCTGTGCTGACGCTCAGAGACTGGAGCCTGCTTTGGATTCTGTGTCTCCCTCTTTCTGTGCCCCTCCCCGACTCACGCTCTCTCTCAAAAATAAATAAATTTAAAACAATTAAAAAAATGCCCATCCATTTAAGACATTTTCTTCTTGCATGTTTCTTGTTTTAGCTTCATCTGAGCCAGTGTTCTGTGCCCTGTGCATTTGTCTATTATTCCCTCCGATCTGAAGGTACAGTCCCAGGTTTAAATCTATCTCAACTGTACACATTTATTATAGGTTCAGGAAGGGGAGCTGGAAACTATCCTCTGAATAATCCTGAGAGGTTTTTTTTAATGGTTTTTTTCTTTTTAAAAGACACTAAAACATATCCTAAATTATCTCCACTAAGATTGGCTTTTGTTTCTGGTCATAGATAGTTGAAAAGTAATCCAATTGTTATTTAAAGATGGGTTTGTTAAGATTTACCTGGTGGTGTTTTCTAAGAGAAAAAAAAAAAAAACATGTCAGCATTAAATTTGCTGTTTAAGTATCCTAAGAATATACTGCACATTACATACTAAACATATGTTTGTATGTTAAAAATGTCTAGACTAAATTTGTTTAAATGCATATAAATATATAATTGTTTTATATTAATACCTCTGATTATTTTTGGTGCTCATGCTTTGAGCCACTGTTTTTAAATCAGTTAGTTACATGTATATTTGTTTTTTAGAGACAGATGATTGTTCATGGGAAAGAGGCACACAGCCTTTTGTCTTTTGTAAGTGAATTCATGGAATGCATTTTAGAAATGGATTTTCTGTGGCAAGACTTTATCCGACACATTGTTGAAACTTTTATTAGTCAAGCCTTACCAAATTTCCATTTAGCACATTTATCCCTCCATTTAAACGTTGGGACATGAAGAGAATTTAAATAGCCTAGAAAATTTACATATATCTATTCAAGGAATCAGGATACTTCCTTAATTTCTTACTTGACCTTGTAATGAAAATTAGGTGGCAAAAGGTGATAATTTGTTAACGGGATAGTGTGGAGTAATGGAACTCTAGGGCACCAGTGACCGGTACAAAGAGTAACGATTTTAATGTGGATTTATTTTTTTGGAGAGAGAATATTTAAGGTCCCCTCTTTAAAAACTGCCTTGACACTAGCTCTTAATTCAATTATATTTCTGCCTAAAAGCCCTTCATGTAATAATCAATTAGCAGGCCAAGCTGGAGGAAACCTCGCTGTGTGTAAATACAAAGAGCTCGTGTCTCTGTGTGTGCTCTACATGCCTGTGTATCAGTGGAACGGTGGAGTGTGTATATGTGTGTATGTATGTCCTTGACTGTGTGTGTGGTGTGTGTATCTCTTGGGGGGAGGGGAGGGTATTTGCTCCTGAAGATGCTTTGTAAATGTCTTTTGTTTTCATGTATTTCTCTTTCCCTTTGTGTGCAGTCCCTTGGATTCTCCTCTGCACCAGTGCCCTAAGTGACAGCCACTGGCAGTAATGAGGCTGCACGCTCCACTATAATTGAACCCTGTCAGCGCTGCCCATTAAGGCCGTGGTGTGCATGCCAGCTCTTTAATCCCAGACCCATTTCTTCTCTCCGTCATTTCCCTTTTACTCATGGCACCGGTTCAATTTCCTGATCCCCTCATTGTGCACGTGGGGGTTCAGGAATGGAGAGTAATTGGTGTTGTTGCACCCGTCTTAAGAAGCAACCCTTTTAATAAAGACATGTTCACATCTGCAAACTAAGATCATTGTGTCATGATTGAGCATTGTTTGGGCTTCCTAGATAGTCTATTTGCAGTTAGATTTCTTTATTTTTGGTGGATTCAGATGCAGCATCTCAGACTCTCACAGTGGCGTGATAAAAAGACAGGTCTTTATGATGGAAAATACGCACATTTAATTTGCTTTTATATTAGAACTAATTAGGTATTGTGAAATCCCAGTATAACATAAAACTTAAAGGGATTGTTAGTTTTCGTCCACATGCCAGCATAAAAATAACAGGCTTCTTGATTAATACACTCCTGGTTAGTCACAATTTCTGAGAAAAACTTCTTTCTTCAGATAGTTTTGTTAAGTGTTACAATCTTAACATCAAAATAGTAACAGAGGAATACCAGCATGCTTTTATCTTTACTTTTCTTTTACAACATGTTCAAATTTTGTCATTGTTTTCGTGTTTGTGCTTTGCGTATATGATCCTTTTACATGTTCAAATTCTCTGGTAAGAGCAGAGATGACTTAGTTGTCACACGGTAACATGTGTAACTCTGTTTAGAGTCCAACTTTCATCTCCTTATGCTAAATACACCCTTATTTACACTCAAAATGTAATTAAATGAAATCCCTTTTTGCATAATTTTGAATCTAATCTAATTGGGGCTTATCTTTTAATGTGGTTTCTAAGTAGGAATCAAAGAAAATCTACTTTGGGCCTTGGTAAGGGAGGCAGTTCAACTCAAGTATCACCTAATCGAAATCCAGAAACGTTGACAATGATCCAGCCTCTATAGAGATAGTGAGTGAGGGAAAGGGTGTAGGAAGGTAAATGGGAAGAGGTATTGACAAAAATAGTTTAAAAATTCAGGTGACTATTTCATGTAGAAATTAATAGAGTCAGATTTATCAACATTATCACTTGCTTCTAGATAACTTTGAAGTTTTGCTTAATGAAGTGGGAACACGTTTTTAAACAAATGGAAATTGTTGATATTTAGTACATGTTATCTGTTAAGTTATTTTGTTAGGCTAGCTCAGGTCTGAATAGTCTAGGACTCACTTTGTATAAAAGCAAAAAAAAAAAAAAAACAAATAGTTATCAGGAACAACAACAACCAAAAACAGAAGTCAGTTGCAACTTGAGGATGAGATTTGTTTAATGTTCTGAATTTAATGTTCTATATTTGCTGTAGTTGAGTGTTTGAACACGGTAAGACTTTTAATCACAATTTCGTCTAAACAATGAAAATTCTGTATGGGTAGAGATTTTTGCCTCTGTTGTGCTTCTAGTTCTCAAAATGGCAGAAACAGTGCTCAGTAAATTTTATTGAATTTATTAATTGATTCATTTTATAATACAGACAAAAAGATTACCGTTACAACAAAGGTTTTCAACCTAGCTTCTTCATGGTAGAAAGCAAAGAGGAAGTTGTAGCAGAATAACCAGAGAAGATACCCTTTTATTATCAAGAAAAAAATATATGTCCAGGATGAAACACAATCTCTAAAGTCAACTTTTAAGCTTTCCACAACCAGCAGACTTTGGAGTTGTTTCTGTCCTCAAAATCACATGTCAACATTGTTTTGAACTCTATACATTTTTCTGATAATTTTTATTTGTTTCACTAAATGTTGTCAGGAAATATTTTTTTAAGTTTATTTTTTGAGGATGAGAGAGAGAATGCGCATGTGAGTGCATGGGGAAGGGACAGAGCGAGACAGAGGGAGGGAGAGTCCCAAGCAGGCTCTGCACCCTCAGCACGGAGCAGGATGCTGGGCTAGACCTTGCAGAACCATGAGATCATGACCTGAGCCAAAATCAAGAGTTGGATGCTTAACCGACTGAGCCACCCAGACACCCCTCAGGTAAGATATTTTTTAAAGGTAACAGTAATAAAAATCAAAATTTAGTTATGTAATCTCTGTTAGAGGCAACATAACATGTACTTGATTTTTTTTTTCTTAAGAAAACACAGTTCAGAAAAGTCTCTTTAAGATGATGCAGTTAGTTTGAGCGATGTGAAATTGGCACATTTTTACATGAAACCTACCAATTTATATCTTATTTCTAGATGATGAGGTCACAGATATTTTTCTCCTGCTCCTTTCTCCTTCCCCCCACTTCCTCCTCTGTGTGTTTGTGTGTGAGTTTGTGAGTGAATGTGTGTGTGTGTGTGTGTGTGTGTGTGTGTGTGTGTGTGTGTAACGGGTGGTGGTGAAAAATTTGAACATGGAATAGGGAACCCAGCCCCGGTCACATGGTTCTAAATAAATCAACAAAAAACCAAGAGTGCTTCAAGTCTCTTTTTATCCTAAAAGAGGAGTTAAGGTGGCTGTGGGAGTCTAGTGGACTCCACCCTCTAATTTCAGGGCTCTCATTGATTTTGGTGTCATTAGCAATTTGACCCTTGATTATAACCATATGACTGGGAACTTTGACCAAGATAGAGAAGTGATCCAATGTTTTTTTTTCTTTTTTTTTTTTTAAATAAAGGCCCAATTATAGTGAAAGGAAAATAAACATATGTTATATGTCTTGAGAAATGCTTGAAGAGTTTGTTATTGTGGGAGTTACAGATACTGTTTAAACGAAAACTCCGTATTGAAATTTGTTGCATTTTGAATACTTATGTGAAAGAAGTCATCAGCAGATGATTTTCCTGACATTCCTTCTCCTCCACATTTTTTATCCCAAATTTTTGAAACCAGCCACTATTATATCTGTTGCAGATGTCACAGTTACGCAAGGGTCCTCACACAAATGGGTGTTTCAGAGCCTGAACCTCTTGGAGCCTTAGACCGTGTTGTCATAGGAGTGGATGTATTCTCTCAAGGCAGAGTCCATGACTTTTGCAGAAAAGATAATTAGACTAAAAAAACCCCAACAAAAACAGACAAATGTACCTATCTTCCCCCTTTTCCTGCCTTTCATTTAGGCTCAAGCAGACTAATACCACCAAGGTCTCATTGAAATCCAGTTTCTTTTTTTTTTTTTTAATATATGAAATTTATTGTCAACTTGGTTTCCATACAACCCCCAGTGCTCATCCCAAAAGATGCCCTCTTCAATACCCATCACCCACCCTCACCTCCCTCCCACCTCCCATCCAAAAAGCTCATCACATTGGGGCGCCTGGGTGGCGCAGTCGGTTGGGCGTCCGACTTCAGCCAGGTCACGATCTCGCACTCCGTGAGTTCGAGCCCCGCGTCAGGCTCTGGGCTGATGGCTCAGAGCCTGGAGCCTGTTTCCGATTCTGTGTCTCCCTCTCTCTCTGCCCCTCCCCTGTTCATGCTCTGTCTCTCTCTGTCCCAAAAATAAATAAATGTTGAAAAAAAAAATTAAAAACAAAAAAAACAAAAAAAACAAAAAGCTCATCACATTCCTCTGAGACTCTCCCTTAAGACCTTGCTGGCCTCCTGATTTGCAAATGGTTATATTTTTAGCAAGAGCGTGACCTAAACTAGGGTCTGTTGGAAATATCTTATAAATCAGAATGTAACTGACTGTCAGTAACTTAGTTGGGTGGACAAGTTGTTTGGGGGAATCTAAGGTCATGTCTGTTAGATGATGACTGACATTAGGTACAGTGGCCACAAATACACAGATTCTCTGTTGACAATTTGTTTATCATATTTTACTTAAAGAGCTGTCATTTCCACTGACATGAATGAGCTCACCATCCATTGTATACATTTATGCATTAAAAACTGATGATCTTATGAATCTTAACCTTGTTTACTGTGCTGGGATTGTTGCCCATTAAATTAATATGATATGACTGTTTTTGATTTGCCTATGTTTTTATTTATAATAATATTCTTGAAATATTCTTTAGTAATCTTTGCTAAGAATATTACCCATTGTATGGTCCTTCCACCTCAGAAAAGAAGGAACATATTGCCTTTTTCCTCAAGCACCTCACCTTTACCCCTTCAAACATTGCTTAGAACCTGACTTCTGAGTAAGATAAATGAGTAACTTTTCAGTGCATTATCATATTAATACTGTCGTTAGTACAGTATTAATTATAAGACCAAAATTTTACCTGATGAGACTCATTCTTCTTAGTTTTTTCACACATTGTGTTTTTTTCTTTAGTATTGAGCTCTGGAATTCTTTTTTTTTTTTTTTTTTTACCTTACTGGGTACTTGAGAACAAATCCTTGTTGTATGTTATTTTTTTATATGGTTGGTTTTGTGAAGGAAAGGTTAAATTTTGAAAATCGCTCTCAATAGCCATCGCACCAGGTTGTTATTTAATGGATGGTATTTGTTGATGTTGAGGTATAAGGTAAAAATATGAGAATCTTGAGTACTAACTTCAGATTTGTAGTTAAAAGTCTGTAGATTAGTCTTCTACACTACTTTTGGGGTAGGAGAGGTTGTAGCTTTTCTCAAGGATAGTTTGGAAAGGCTTTAAAATATCCAGGTTTTTTCAGAAATATTTCCTAAACTTTTAAGAATATGCACAAAGATTTGACCAGAAGAATGTCTCTCCAGACAGAGAAGAAAATGAGAGGGAAGGAAGAGTAATTTAACTCTTTAATAGTAGAGCCATTTCTTAATTTTTCCATATTTATAAAATGAATGCCCACATAGCCATTCATTATGAAGCTGTGTATTCTTATTTATACCAATAACATTAGGGAAAATGTAGCCTAGAGTATAATTCTATGTTTATTGAAAAAACAAGCATCTTGAAGTACATGCACCAAGGTACAAATGGACATTACATGTGAACCGTGAGGATTATGAGCATTTTTCGCATTTGTCTTTAGTGCCCTATCTTTTCTAATCTTTTTACAGTAAGTGCATACTCAGTTGGTATTAAAATGTTGTTTTTCATTTAAGAGCCCTTCACATTATTTAAAAACATATTTATTGAATGCTTCATATCTGCCAATTCTGTTCTAGGTGCTAAGGGCACGTGAAATAACAGCTGATTTTCCTGTCGACATTATATAACTCTAGTGAACTTGCTGCACCGATTAGCAGCCATTCCCTAGTGAACACGCAAAAAGGCTATTACTTTTATTGTCTTCACAAAATGAACATGGGTATTTTCTACAGACTTGTGATTTTTATGGCCAAAGGTATTCCTATTGTTAGTGGTGGTTAAAAGATGTGGAGAACCATCTTTTATTTTCAGTGTTTTATTTGTAGAGCTCAGCCTTGTTCCTTTCTGAAATTTTAGGCCTGGAGGTTAACCTTGTCAAGACCTTGAGTATACAGATCCTACCCTCTAACTTAGGCATAGTGCACACTTAAAAATCTCTGATTGCTTTTAAGCAAGGAGGTATGATTTTGTAAAAAGAGAACCGAGCCTAATTAGTAATTTCGTATACCAAGTAGACTGGTGATGTATTTCATCATGGATTTCATTAGTGGTGAGAAGGAGAGCTTCGCCAATCACAAAACTTATCTAAATTAAATTCTAAATTAGCTTTATAATAAAATTGTAAATGGTATTGCTGTAAGACTCTAAAATACTGTGGTATCCTGTCAATGTTTTCTTTTTTTAAATTTAAATTATGTCTTATACTGATGTGTTTGAATGGCAAAACAACCATTCCGCTGTTAATAGACTGAGTCTCATCTTAGAGAAACATAAATAACTTCTTGCAAATGAAAATTACTTGAACTATTCAGTAATAGTTGTAATAAATGTACTGCAGGTTAATTTTACTTAGTACTTAACGGTATTTTTCAAATGGCTGAAAAAGCAAGATCTCTTGATTAAATGCTTTAAGAGAGTGATTTCGTACACTGGTATTCCACAAAGCACTATTTCTTGAGATGTGGTAATGGTGGTGATGTACAGTGAGGGGTTTTGATACCAAAAATAATTGGGAAATACTATATGCTATGTTCTCTTGGAGATATAAAAGCATACAAGCCTTGAAGGCTCTGGGAAGTCATGCAGTAAAGAGGCCAATTTCAATTTTGTTTAATGTTTCTTAAACTTATTTATCTAGGAAGTTTTTACATTTCCTAATATGCCGCACTCTGGTATTCTATGAACCCTCTTTGGCCGGGATGATTTAAGTTCTAGAGTAGTGCTTCTGAAACTACTATGTTTAAGTGTCAACTTTTAACATTCTAATCTGTCATTGTAGACAACTGGTGATGACTAGTATATACATATATATATATATATATATATATATATATATATATATAGCTTCTACCACGTGGGTCTGACAGTATTTGAACTGGCTTATATGCTGTTCAATACGATGAGTCCAGTGATCCTGCAGTTGGATGTTACAACAATGTCAAGTCACAGTAATATTTTCTAAATGCTCATTGTTACTTTCCTCAATTCTGTACCTCCCTCATTTTAGACTGGTAACGCACACTTGCAGACCAGCACCGGTCATCATAGTACACTTAGAGTAGTGTGTGTCCAGAGCCTCACTTAAGGTTAGGTCTGCAGACCAGCCATATTGGGATCACCTAGAGTTTGTTGGAATGCCATACCTCAGGCCTTCACCCATACGTGTTGACTCAGGAATCTGCATTTTAAGGTCCCAGGTGAGTCCATGCACATTAAAATTTGGGAAACGTGAGTTTAGAACTGTGCTCTAATAGAAGTAGAATGCAAACCACATATGTAATTTTAAATTTTCTAGTAGACTGGTTAATTTTATAGTTTTTACTTTTTTAACTTTCATATATCTCATTTAACTCACAGATAACCAATAATTTTAAGTTGAGCATGTCTGTATGTAACAATAAGATATTCTATATTTTTACAAAACATGCCTTTGAAATTTGGGTATTTGCACTTACAGCACATCTCAATTCCTGCTGGCCACATTTCAGGTGTTCAGTGGCTACATGTGGCCCGTGGCTATCTGTATTGGACAGCTCAGGACCTGGCATGATATCTGCTTAGGAGTTGGGAGAGAATGTTGATTGAAGGCCAGCTATGTACCAGCTGCATTGCTGCCTCATAATGTGTAGTAGGATAGGTAGTTTTGACAGAACAGCACTTAGAACCAGGTCTCTGACTCCTTGGTTTACCACTTTCTCTTTAGCTCTTGAATGCTTTTATATTTTTATTTTCTTTTATTTTTTTGTGCGTCTTTTTACGTGCTTTCAGTAGAATTAAAAAATAATTTTTTTTTTTTTTTTTGGAGAGAGTGAGAGAGCAAGCATCTGTTCATGAGCAGGGTAGGGACAGGGAGAGAGGGAGAGAGAGAATCCCAAGCAGGCTCCACGTTCTCAGCACAGGGCCTGACCCGGTGCTCAATCTCAGATCTCACAAACCATGAGATCATGTCCTGAGCTGAAATCAAGAGTCAGATGCTTAACTGACTGAGCCACGCAGGTGGCCCTTTCCCAAATGTTCATAAGTCTGTTTTAAATCCTTCCTGGAAAAAGTTCAACTTTAAATAGATAAATAATCAAGACTGAGTTTATATTATTTCTTTGCCCCTCTGATAATTCCCTGACTATATATTTTTTGTTGTTACAATTTGTAATTTAAATCTACCTTGGGAAAATTGGTCAGATAGTTTTCCATTCTAGAAATTCTTTCTCCAAGTTTGGTGGAGAGAAGGATTTGGAAATTGAAAGCAGCTAGTCAAACGAACTATAAATCACAGCACTTTTCTATACCACGTGGGCCAGTGTGATTAAAAATACGGTTGATTCCTGGTGTCCAGGAGATGGAAAACCTGAGTGTCCTTGGACAACAGAACAGAACAACCACAGGATGCTGAGGTTGATGCTCTATCTACAGAATTCATTACCACAGGTTGTGTGAGAGTGGTAATTACAAGGTCTCAAAGCACAAGAGCATGAAGGACAAGTACTTAGTTATTTTCTCCTTATGTGTGCTGATTGGGTTTCTGAAAGAATCAAGACAAAATATAAATTATTTCTTGTACTATCCCCTAACTTCTATTTATGAGGCTCATAAAATCAGAATATCGACTCTCTGCACCTCTTTTTTTTAAGTTTATTTATTTATTTTTTTATTTTTTTTTATTTTTTTATTTTTTTTAAATTTTTTTTTTTTTTAATTTATTTATTTCTGAGAGACAGAGCGAGACAAAGCACGAGCCAGGGAGGGGCAGAGAGAGAGGGAGACACAGAATGTGAAGCAGGCTCCAGGCTCTGAGCTGCCAGCACAGAGCCCGATGTCGGGCTCGAACCCACGAACCGTGAGATCATGACCCGAGCCGAAGTTGGACGCTTAACCAACTGAGCTACCCAGGCACCCGGTTTATTTATTTATTTTGAGAGGGGGGGGCACGTGAGTGAGGGAGGGGTAAGAGAATCACAAGAAGGCTCTGCGCCATGAGCTCATGACCTGAGCTGAAATCAGGAGTCAGATGCTTAACTGACTGAGCTGCCGAGGCTCCCCTCTGTGTGCCTTCTAAATAGGAATTCTACAGCTACTATTGCATCTGTTACCTACTGCTTGCTTTATTCAGTGAAATCTCCCAAGACAGGTGGTGGGATTTTAATTAAGCACCCATACTATGGGGGCACCTGGGTGGCTCAATTAGTTATGTGTCCAACTCTTGATTTCAGCTCAGGTGCTCATCTCCTGGTTTGTGATTATTGACCCCTTTGTCGGGCTCTATGCTGACAGCATGGAGCCTGCTTGGGTTTCTTTCTCTGCCCCTACCCCTGCGCGTGCGCGCGCTTTCTCTCTCTCTCTCAAAATAAATAAATAGACCTAAAAAAAAACATACTATGCTGTAGACTCACATGGAAATGTAGCAGATTGGAAAAAGATTGAATCTAGGAACTCTGGGCATCTCAGGTTTTAATCTTGGTGTTCCATCAAACCAACTTTTTAAAATCTCAGTTTCCTGATCTGTTAAAAGGAGGATAATACAAAACTTCCAGGATTAAACTGAGAGGAGTAAATGAAACAATATGTTTTAAGATACTTGGGCCAACAGAAATTAGTTATCCATGCTTTTTCCTGAGGAAGGGAGAGGGAAATGGGAATTTTCACATACCAAGGATTGGTAGAAGGTTAACCAGAACATGCTTTTTCGAAGGCAGTTTGACAGTCTTTTGACATAGCAGTATTGCCATTCATGTACTTGTGTAGCAGAAGAGTACATTCTTGGGATCTATGAACAAGGACGCTCATGATAGGATTGTTTTAGATAGCAAGTCTAAAACTGTAGACAACCAAACTGCCAGTACATTAGGAACTGATTAAATTATGGCAGATCCCTACAGTGAGATGTACAGACATTACAACAAATGACAGAGACCCTTGGGAAGATGTCCAAAACCTATTAAGTGAAAAGAAATTGCAGGATGCTCTTTTTTTGCACAGAAAATATATAAAAAATATGCAATTATTAAGTGGGTCACCCCTGAGAAATAGAAATGGGGTCTAGAAGAGAGGAGGACTTGATTTTATCCCTTCTGTATGGTCTGAGAGTTTTGTTATGAGCGGCATTACTTTTCCAAAGTATTTATATCAATATTTGTAATAGGGAATGTATTGCCTTCTAGCTAAGTACTCTGATTGTTGGATGAAAAGGCAATTTGGGGGAGGGAGCTCAATATTACAGTGGAGTAATTTTGAAATTTTGCCGTGCAAGAACTAAAAAACCAATTCAAAAGCCTGTGTACTCTGTCGAAGTTGATTCAGTGTGTCAAGTTTGGTCTAGGGGTGATTGTTCTGGAGCTTTTATATTAAACAACCCGGTGTTCTACATTGTGATTCAAGCGTTTTTGTAATGACTTAATTTGGTATTTTGCAAGGATTCACATGATTAAAGTGGATGCGAAAAATGCAGCCTTAAAAAAAGTCCTATCAATTCAGTTTCTCCTCACCCATCAATGTAATATATACTAACGAGGCCTGACTTCATTTTTCCAGAGGTCAGTTTCTAACTCATTTTATTTGCACTGCATAAAGAAAAAGGAAATTCAAAATAAATTCAAATTGATTTATTATAGGAGGGGCATACTCTGAATGAGTTTAGCTAAGTAGATGCTAAAACAAATGTGGCTTACAAAAAAATACAATAATGTAAGGATTTTTCCTAATCCTGATTAGATTTTAAATTGCCCTTTCAGTAGTTTGCATAATTATAAGGCACTGCCATACAGTGAGTAACAATAGAAAATAACTCATTAATGCCTGTTTCTCTTTGGCATTGTTCCAGGCCATGCAGCTTGATGTTTACCGAGCAGACAGTCTGTAGCATTTCCCTGTCTGATATGGAACATCAAAGATTGCTTGGATTTCTCTGTACTCAGACATTCCTGATTTTGTCTGAAGTGGTAATATCCCGAGAAGCCAATAGCAGCATGAAATTTAAAGTATTTTGGCACTTCCTAGTTCTTGTATTATTTTCAAACGCAGTGATATTGGAGAAGTAGATTGGGATTTCTTGGCTTTTAAACAAAGTGAACTGTTACAAATGTAGTTTCTGAGCCCAAGGTCATAAGGTCATTACAATGCTGGTGACAGAACTGAATCACTTTCCAGAGCTAGGTTTTTAAATATCCACCACTGACAAGCCACAGTGTTTGTTTCATTAGCATTAGTGCATTTTCAGTGGTGCTGAGACATTAGATATGCATCTCTAATAAATAATGAGATGTAGAATCTAGAGTATTGGAATTTTATTCTTCACTGTGCAGTATTTTTCAATACAGGTTGTGCTTCACCTTAGTGCATCAGGAAATAGCTGTAAATATGGCTGATGCCTTGCAAATACTTACCAAATAAGCAGTTCCTGTCTTAATAGTCTTAAACCGTTGCCAGCCTCTATGGGGTTTAGACTGATCAGCCCACTTAAAAGGAGTAGAACCAAGGGTGCGTGGCTGGCTCAGAAGACCATGTGACTCTTGACGTTAAGGTTGTGAGTTTGAGCCCCACATTGTTTTTAGAAGCTACTTAAATGAACAAATAAAGACTTAAAGAGTAGGACCCATTGATATATGGACCTGATCCAAATGTGGGCCCTAAAATGTATATTCTTCATGGGACAGACTATATGGAACCAGTAAAGATGCTCTTCTTCTAAATAGTTCAGTACTAAGATAGGGAGTAAATAGTAAGACAGTCTTAACCAATCAGCCATTTAACATATAAATCTTTCCACTGTTCTTTACTGGTAAATGTTTCATTTATCTATTTGAACCACTCAGGAATAATTATTCCTTAGATCTCTGCATTTTTTTTTTTTTTTTTTTTTTTTTTTTTTTTTTTTTAGAGTTAGCAAGCATGTGAGCAGGGGAAGGGCAGAGAGAGAGTGAGAGAGAGAGAGAATCTTAAGCACACTCCGTGCCCAGCACAGAGCCCAATGCAGGGCTTGATTTCATGACCTGAGCTGAAATAAAGTCCAATGCTTAACCTACTAAGCCACCCAGGTGCCCCAATCTCTGCAGTTTTTAAAAGTTCTTTGGTTGGTTATGTCTGCTTAAAAAAATACATTCATGTTGTCACTATCACCCAATGATGGTTGGGCATTCAACAAGAATTACATAGTTGTTAGATTTTAAGTTTTTTTCTCTTATTCTGAGAAAGAGAACATGCACATGCGAGTGAGGGGGGGCGTAGAGAGAGAGGGAGAGATGAAGAATTCTAAGCAGGCAGTGCAGAGCCCGACATGGAGCTCGAACACATGAACTGTGAGATCATGATCTGAGCCGAAATTAAGAGTCAGGCACTTAACTGACCAAGCCACCCAGACGCCCCATAGTTTTTATATTTTTGTGAGCGAGTAGGATATATATCATAATGAGATAATATGTGTATGTATATACACTCATAGACACTGCCTTTGTACAATAATTTTATCAATATGAAATTGTATTAGTAGTAATAACTTCAATGTGTTGGGTATAGATAATTAGTTTAAACTTTGTTTTATTGAACTGGAAGAAAAAAGTTCATCCTTTCTCTAACTTTTGACCGTGACCACCAGGCCTAGACATTTGTACAACATCTTCTTGGGAAAATTACCCTCTATGTTCCTCAACCAGATGTGTGCTTCCCCACTGGCATCTGCGTACTTTCTGGCCCTAGTGGGTATGGGCCCTGGATAGCCATGATGACCAGGCCCCTGGTTAACTTATGTCTCCCTAAGGGTGGAAGTCACCACTTCTGAGGTAGGACTGGTAAGAGGAATACTGCCCTTTTGATGATATCTGATTACATGGAAAGGTAACCAAATTCAAAAAGCAGTTTTTCTTCTGGGCCTCTTTATTTCTGAATTGTAGAATCAACTTTTCTGTCCACATACATGGATCCATGGATCCATCAGCCACTATGTACCTTTCTGACTTCTTAATAACTCATGCCCTTAGTTCACCCTGTGAGGAATTGCATTTTGTGCATTAAGAAAGTGAAAAGAGGGGCGCCTGGGTGGCGCAGTCGGTTAAGCGTCCGACTTCAGCCAGGTCACGATCTCGCGGTCTGTGAGTTCGAGCCCCGCGTCAGGCTCTGGGCTGATGGCTCGGAGCCTGGAGCCTGTTTCGGATTCTGTGTCTCCCTCTCTCTCTGCCCCTCCCCCGTTCATGCTCTGTCTCTCTCTGTCCCAAAAATAAATAAAAAAAAAAAAAAAAAAAAAAAAAAAAGTGAAAAGAAAAACCTCAATCAACACAGAGTAGTATCTCTTTAAAAAACATATGCACACTTGTGGTTCAATATATAATTGTTTTACTCTTGTGACTGTATTTGTTGGCTTTAAAACAAGCCGACCATGACCTAGGATTTCAGAAAAGGATAATTCTATCAGCATTCTACAGTAGCTACTGTGAAATATGGAAAGACTAATTCTTGTACGTAAGTTTTCCAGATGTGTAGAGTATCAAGCATAGTAAATCCAATGAGAATGTTGTGAGATCCTCTCTGTAGAGTTCTTCCATTTCAGAGTAATGCTCATCAGACATTGATAAACATATTTTCATTATTATTTCCCTTGATTTTTATATATTCCTCAAAAGGTATGGATTTGCTAAATGAAATCTAAAATTCAACTTGTTAGGGGTGCTGGGTGTTTAAGCTTCTGACCCTTGATTTTGGTTTAGGTCATGATCTCATGGTCGTGAGATTGAGCCCCGTGTTTGGCTCTGTGCTGGGCATGGAGACTGCTTAAGATTTTCTCTCTCCCTGTCCCTCTGCCCCTCCCCTGCTCATGCGTGTGTGCACATACCTTCTCTCTCTCTCTGAAACAAAACAAAACAAAACTCCACTTGTAAAAACAATATATAAATGATCCTGTTATGAAAGATGCTGTTAAAGAAAGTAATTTATTACTGGCATAGTTCATTATATCAAACAACATATAAGAAAAGATATAAACCCTGTGTAGATGTACCATCTGTGTTAGTTTCCTAGGACTGCAGTAACAAGTATCAAAAACAAAGTACCAAAACCAGAAATTTATTGTCTAGCAATTCTGGAGGGTAGAAATCTGAAATGAGGGTTTTAGCAGGCCCATGCTATCTCTGAGTGCTACCAGGAACGATCCTTTATTGACTCTTCCAGCTTACGGTATTTGCCACCATCCTTGGTGTTTTTGGCTTCTAGATGCATCGTTCTAGTCATGTGGCCATCTTTTCTCTTTGTGATTTAAAAAAAAAATTTTAATATTTTTCAGAGAGAGAGAGACAGAGTATGAATGGGGGAGGGGCAGAGAGAGAGGGAGACACAGAATCGGAAGCAGGCTGTAGGCTCTGGGCTGTCAGCACAGAGCCTGATGCAGGGCTTGAACTCACAATCCACGAGATCATGACCTGAGCCAAAGACAGATGCTTAACCGACTGAGCCACCCAGGCACCCTTTCTGTGTGTTTTTACTTTATCTTTCTGTGCATGTCTTTTTCTTTGTCCAAACTTTTTATTTTGTTAGCACACCAGTCATACTGGCATACCCTAGTGACCTCATTTTAATCCTATTTCCAAATAAGGTCAGGTTCTGAGGTATAGTGGAAGGTTAAGACTTCAGCATACCTTTTTTTTGGGGGGGGGGCAGAAATGATTCAACCATCTGCTGCTAGAAACGTGGATGGTGTTTATTCATGTAGAAAGTGTTTACTGAAATTACATTATAGGATACAGACGATAAGCCAGGTAGTTGTAAACAAACCTGTGAATAATCTCTATTACTATTCATTATTTATTCAATTATTTAAATAAGATAGAGAAATCACATAAATTAAAGCAGGAGCAGAGTTAGCAGAAGTGTGTGTGTTACGAATACCGGTGCCATGAACTAATCAAACGAAAAATGGTATCAAATGAGAAAAGGTTTCAGTGCCTAATAAATCTATAGAATGCTGGGTTAAATAGGTGACGAAGTGTTCTTTTCTGAAAGACTGTTCCAAGCCTCGACTATGCTATTGTGCTTTGAGAATATCCAGCAGGAGGGTACAGTGTTTCTCAAACTTACTTGACCACATAACTCTATATTATCAATCATCTCAAGGAATTAAATTCCTAGGAAAACACTGGAAACTAATTTAGTGTCAAACCAAAATTTAGTTTAGAGAGCAGATCACTTGCTTTTAACTGGATTTTGGAATACATCAAATTTTCTGGATCAAAGACAGAATTCTGTTCACTAGTAAGTATTTTCTTGAATCTGTCATGAAAGAATTTGCACTCTCTTCACAAAAATTGAGTAGATTTACATGAGAATTTTGTAGATTTCTGTGAAAATCTTTGGTCTGGTTTCAAGGGCTCTGAATTATATTTGTAACTATTAGATTACTACACTTCTTTAATGATGTTTTAAATATTATTCCGAGCCTTGAAAACCTGTATGTCTTGTATACTTTTGAGACAATACCACATTACTGTTTATATCAATGTGAGGAAACATGAAACTGTGTACCAAATTATATTAGGAAAATCTTACAGCAAATACACTTCTATTAGCAACTTAGAGCAGGAACAATATCTGAACTATTCACTAGGATAATTTTGGAAAATGAGTTGGCTAAGTGGTAATCTTAACAGCATTAGAACCACAGATAGGCTGAGAGATGCTTAAGTGAGCAGCCTGGCCCTATGCAATTTGGATGGGATAGGAGTTATGGATGGGATAGGATTGGGATGTTTCTAGCTCTTAGAGACAATTGTTTTATTAAATTTTCCCCCTACCTTTTGGAAACCCATTTGGAGTCATGAAGTTATGGCCAATCTGAGGAATAGTGGAGACTCTGAGACCTAATTACCCTCCCAGAATATGGGATTGATGGAGAAAATTTTGTATGGCTTCCCAGGGACTGAATCCCCCAAGAATCACTAAATTGCTCTGTGCATGGTTTCTTAATCATATTTCCTGTCCCCTAATTCTTTACCTTCAGTGTTCCATACCTATGCATAGAGCTTAGTGAGGCCACCCCACCTCAGTGGTTCCACAAAAGAGGAGATAACATACCTTCTCTTTAACCACGGGTCAAATAACTGCAGGATTAAACATGAATTCTTTTGACGTCTAAGCCCCAGAGTAATGATCTTCCAAACTTCCAGACTCCAATATCTCATTAAATGTGTCTGTTTTGAATTTTGTGAACGTCATTGCTATTAAATAAAAAAATCCTCCTCATTGATGTTTGTTTTGTAGTCAACAGCATAATGGTCAAAACATTCTATGTGCTGGCACAGTGTTGGTTGAAGTGAGTGAAAAAGTTCCTGGAGAGAGAGAGAGAGGGAGAGAGAGGAGGAAGTGTGTGTGTGTGTGCGTGTGTGTGTGTGTGTGTGTGTGTGTGTATTCCGCCCCCCCCCCCCCCCCCCCCCCGGAAAGCTATGTGAGTGCTCTGTGGAGTCAGACAGCAGTTTCAAAGGTTACAATGTTCCAGAAATTGAAAGCCACTGTAGTAGACAATGGTTCTTGGTGGCTTTCTTGGGGCTTCTATTGAGTCATCCAGCCTTTGGTGTTCTTTGGTTGCTGAGTAATTCTGGAGGGCTTGATGGGTTCTTCTGTTCCACCTTAATAATGTCTCAGTTTCAAAAATGAATGTAGAGACTTCTGAATTTTCTAAAGAGTTTTATTTTATTTATTTTGAGAGAGAAAGTGTGAGTGAGAAATGGAAGAGACACAGAATCCTATGCAGGCTCTGTGCCGTTAGCGCACACCCCCAGGTGGGGCTCAATCTCGTGAATCGCCAGAGCCTGACCTGAGCTAAGACTCCTGTATTTTTTTTTTTTTTAAGTCTGTCTCTTTGGATTAACAGCATAGAAATGTAAAACATTTATTATTATTGATGATCATATTACTCAAAGCTACCCCCTGTAAAGGGAGAAAACCAAGAACTTTCTATTCATTAAAAAGCTTCTTAGGGAAAAGCAGAGGACATGGATGCAAACTGCCCTCCGCTGTGACAAACCAGTATTTCCTCTCTACTGAGCTCCAGTAGCAGATTGTTCTTAATATCTGGCTGATAAATGGAAATGCAGCTCATTTCAACAACGCACAACATTGACTAGTGTTCAAACAGTAGTGACTGGGTGGAACACTTATGGATTACAGGCATTTTCTGACATTTTGGAAAAGAAGGTAGATCTGGGGGTTTATTGAAGAATACCATTGTAGTGTGCATTCAGCTTCTGGGAGGAATGACCATGTAGTTGATTCATTCCCGAGCATGAATCCACAAGAGACTGTTGTTTTTATTGAGATCATATGCATAAGTTTTTGTTTACTTAAGTTATCCTCATTTAATTGGAACAGCTGTGGAAATGTATTTTGTTCACTCAGCTAAGCTTAGAGCAAACTTTTCATTAGGAATCCCATTGAAGACTGGAATTGCTCCTTTTCCCTTAAATCAAGACTTGTAATTTTGAACACAAATCATTAAATGGTGATGTCCAAAGCTTTAGGTCTTCCATTTTGTATGTAACTCATCGTTACCCAAGGCAGTTGTCATTTTGGGCAACGAGTTAAGATGCTTAGCGTGGGCGACTTGATGTGTCTTCTGCCCAATCCAGAATGTCTTGAAGCATTCCAAAGTGACTTCTGTGGAGAGGTAGTACTCTAAGTCATACCAAATTGTGAGATAGCACTTTTGTTTGGCAGGACTAAAACCATTTACACATACAGAAATTTTTACCAGAAAAAAATATATTCTGACGTGGCCTATAAATATTAAGGGGATAGAAAAAAAAGAGCTGACCATAGAACGTCTGAATGATTTGTTGTCACTTCAGGCCATGAGTTCCTTGAGGACAGGGATGTCAGAGACTGCTCATGTTGCTGACTCAAGTAGTTCAGGTTGAACAACATCTTCAGTAATTTTGAGGGGCTTTCTCAATAACTAGTGAAGTTTTACATCTGATTCATTACAACTTTAAAACCTTAGTTACAGACTGAAGGGGTATGAATATAATTTGACTGCGATGGCAGTCACAACCCTGTGAAAGGAGAAGGACAAAGTTTCCTCTCCGTGTTTCATAAGAAAAAAGCAACAGGAACAAAGAGGGTGCGTGATATTTTCAAAGCTGCAGCTAGGATTTACCTCTAAGAATCTACCACTCTGATTGACCTCATACACTTTATGAAAAGAATAAACTTTCCAACAGTCGTTAATTCTTTGCAGTTACCTGTGAACTATAAGAAATGAATTCTATGTGGCTTACCGGTTTTAAATGTATTAAAACTTGGAAAAGTAGAAAGACACCAAATAGGAATTTTATTAAAAATGTTTCAGTTTTGATAAGTCTAATTACGTATTGATTTAGTTAATTCTCTGGATATTTTTGCCTGCTTGTACTTATGAAGTATTTGGATGACAGTTCTACTTCCTTTACAGAATTGAAGTAAGTGAGGTATAATGTGTATGAAAACAACTGGAAAAATATAAGGCATGTCAACATGGTTTATTTCTAGGTGATTGGAACACTGATACTAGCTTTTGTGCTTCTCTGGATTTTTCTATTTTTTTTTCCAATTAGAAAATAAAAAAATACAGCCATGTAAGCCATTATTATTTTAAAAACTGAGTTAGGTAAACTGTCTAGACCCTAATGCATTCATCCATTGCAGTGTACAATTCAGTGCTTTTTAATAAGTCTATAGAATTGGGCCACTATCATCACAACTCAGTTTTAGAAAATTGCCATCAACCTCCAAATCCCTATGGGCATTCTTGTAGTCCATCTCAGTTTAGCCAATTACTGATAGACTTTCTGTCTTTATAAATTTGCATTTTCTGGATATCTCATATAAACGTTATCATGGAATGTGTGTATCTTTTGTGCCAGGCCTCTTTCACTTAGTGCTACCTCAAACATAATGCTATCAGTAATTCATTCCTATTTTATTATTATTTAAAAAAAATTGTTTATTTTTAAAAGAAAGAGACAGAGTGTGATGGGGGAGGGGCAGAGAGAGAGGGAGGTACAGAATCCGAAGCAGGCTTCAGGCTCTGAGCTGTCAGCACAGAGCCCAACACGGGGCTCGAATTCACAGACCGTGAGATCATGGCCTGAGCTGAAGTTGGACGCTTAACTGACTGAGCCACCCAGGCGCCCCTATTCCTATTTTATTATTAAGTATTGCTCCATTTTATGGATATGTCACATTCACTTACATATGGACATTTGGATTATTTCCATTTTGGGGGCTATTACGAGTAATGCTGCTATGGGCATTTGTGTACAAGTCTTTGTGTGAACACGGGTTTTCATCCTTCTTGGATTCCTAGGAGTAGAATTGTTGGATCATATGTCTGTTGCACTTTTAAGGAACTGCCAGTCTATTTTCCAAAGTATTTAGATCAGTTTCCACCAGAAACATACAAGTGATTCCAGTACTTCCACATCCTCATCAACATTTGGTATTGTCCGTCTTTGATTTTAGCTATTTCAGTTGATGTATGGTGGTGTTTCATTATGGATTTAATTTGCATTTCCCAATGAATATTGATGTTGATCACCTTTTCATATGCTTATTAACCATTCTTTTTTGGTCAACTATCCATTGAATTATTTTGTCAATTTTTAAATTGTTTGTCTATTTACTGAGTTTTTTTTTTTTTTTTTTTTTGGGACAGAGAGAGACAGAGCATGAACAGGGGAGGGGCAGAGAGAGAGGGAGACACAGAATCGGAAACAGGCTCCAGGCTCTGAGCCGTCAACCCAGAGCCTGACGCGGGGCTCGAACTCACGGACCGCGAGATCGTGACCTGGCTGAAGTCGGACGCTTAACCGACTGCGCCACCCAGGCGCCCCTCTATTTACTGAGTTTTAAGAGTTCTTTGTCTACTCCAGATACAAGTTGTTAATCAGATATGATTTACAAATAATTTCTCATAGTGTCTGGTTTGTCTTTTCATTTTCTTACTGGTGTCTTTTGAAGTGAAAAAGTTTTTAGCTTTAAGTCCATTTTATGAATTTTTTAATTTTAGGGTTTGTGATTTTGGAGTCAAGTTATTATTAATTGGTATTATTATGTAGTTCAGCATCCCTAGTAACTTCTGTTTAGGTAATTAGAAGATAAAAAATGAAACTTAATAAACTAGGGCATGAAAGATGTCCTGTGAGAAATTTTCTTTATAAGAAATATTAAGGGAAAGAAATCTGAACTGATACTTAAACATGATTGTGAACTCTGTGTTGGCATCTGGGAATACTGGGTACCTGTGGATAGCGCTGGTGCCCAGGGACCGTCCTGGCTTCATTAATGACCAAGTCCTTGTACTGACATTGGTTTGCATGAGAAAAATGATAAAAACTCTGTGGGAGAAATACCCACTATATGCAGTCACTCATAGCATGAACACTCTTATGTTCTAGTTCTAACACATATAAGCTTACTTTTTTGTTTTTTTTGAGAGAGAGAGAGAGAGAGCATTTGCATACGTACACATGTGGGAGTGTGGTGGAGGAGCAGAGTGAAGTGAGGAGAGAGAATCCCAACTAGGCTCCAGACTGTCAGGGCAGAGCCCCACACTGGGCTTGATCTTACGAAGTGGGAGATCATGAACGGAGCCAAAATCAAGAGTTGGACACTTAACCGGGTGAGCCACCCAGGCGCCCCACACTTACTTTTATAAAGAGCAAAATATGGGGTTTAACACCTTGCATAGATTATTCTGGTAAGAATGTGTCTCCAAGAAGTGTGTTTTAAAAGTCCTTAGGGTTTGTATTGTTTTCTTAGTTATTAAAATAAAAGAAAAGGTAAAAGATATTAATGATTCTCGAAGCTCCTTTTCAAAAGCGGAGTCTCATATAATTTAATTTCTTGCATTTCTTACACGCAGTGACACTACACTGTAGATTTTATTTTTCTCTCACTCTTAACCAGCATGCTGGTATTAATTAATACCAGGATTGAGTGATGCCTGTGGCAGTCGTGGCAGAGAAGTGTGCTGTTAGGGCCTGTTGTAGACGATGCTGCTGCTGAAGAGATATTAGCATCAGGACAGAGGTAGTGCAGGGAAGAGAAGATCTGTCTTCTCGTTGCTTTTTCTGCCTTCTTCTATTAGGCCCACATCAAAACTTGTCTAACCCCTTGGTCTTTGGGTGAGGGCTTTAAACTAACTTTGATTTGATTTCTAGCTCTTGTAGTTACTAGCTGAATGGCCTTGGACAGGCTATTCAACCTAGTAAGCCTGCGATTTCATTGCTTGTAAAACGGGATTGCCAGAGCTACTTGCATTGAGTTTTTTTAAGCAGAGAAAATACACACAGATCACCTAACATCGTGATTAGCATATGGTAGATACTTTATTGGAAATTGTTATTATTGTTAATATGTTATTTTCTAGATTCTTGATGATCCAGAGAACTCTTACGTACAGAAATATGAAGGAAAAATGATCATATTGAAGGTAGAACAAATAGACTGATCCCTATAATAAAACTTCAGTTTGTTTTTTTTTTTTTAAGAGGTGTTGCTAATCTTTCTGTTTTTCCAGACATGAATTCATGCGATTCTTTTTTCAGGATACATATTTTTCTTTATATCCTTATAAATAGAATCTCTAAAAAGTTTAATTGGTTGGCAGAAAGACTCTGGCATGAACGTAGCCTATACTGATATTAGTCATTTGTAAAAGCTGTGGAGTCTTATGATGTCTATGGGATTCCTGTATTTGAGTTATTTATTTTTTCTACACAAGGACCCTCAAAAATTACAAGGTCAGAGGAGCCAAGACTCCTGTATTTGCTTTTTCTGAAATAGCACTTCATTTGATACTGGGTGCGCAACATTCTTAAGCATGAACATGAAATTCTCTCTTCCAGTCAATTATTAAAAAGGTGCTAAGATCTTGCAACTTTAACATAAAGTTAAAATTCTATTATATTGCGCTAGGCAAAGTTCAAACATCATTAGATAACTTAGACATGAAGTGAATAATTTCTCTCTTGATATGTGTGTATCATTCATTATTAAAGTGAGTAATTTATTTAATTAACAGCTGCTCAGAGATTGGTTTTTCTGTCTTTTAATTTTATCAAAAGTGTAGGAAAACTATAAGATAAAATGACTGTGTGTTCTCATGCTTAAAATTCCTAATTTCTCTCCAACATATATTTCCCCTCATAATTACACATCTAAATTTCTGAGCTAAAGGACAGATTTATCCATACTAATAGAAGTAAATCTTTCCTTTTGAATTATTGCCTCTTGTTGAATATTGTAAGATATTTAATTAGTTCTCCTATCTACCATTAAAAATACTGCTGAGATATCTTGACAACTAAGCCACATTATGTATTAAAAAACACTCCCAATTTATATGAATTTAATGTGCGTGCAAGTATTAAGTATTAAAATTAGTTATTGCGACATGTAATCCATATAAGCAGGAGCAGACCTTGTATAGGCACTACTCCATAAATGGGGTGTAGACCTTACTATGGCTCCTTCAGGAGAACAAGTCTGTCCCATTAGCCAGAGGATCAAATCTTTGCTTATCCTCACTGGCCCAAGTCAGACTGTCCTTCCATTGAAGGACTTTTGTTTTTTGAAGGATACTTTTGATATTTGATCTTTTTGTTAATGTTTTTAGTATTCACTACTCCAGACAAAAGAACTGGGGAGTCATGTCATATATTTCTGCTTGTAATTGAGATGAGACAAAGACAGGAGAGATGTTGGCTGTTATAAGTGGAGTGATGGACAGTGTTCTTTCTTAATGCCTCATCAGCAGCAATTATAACAAATTACTTAATGCACTCATTAATATACTCAAAACATGAATAGTATTGCATGTCTGTTTAAACACCACCTGGTGGATATCAATAGACCACCAATGATCTTTTGACCATATTTTGATAATCACTGGTTTAGAACTTCAAATGCTTTGGAAGTGACACAAATAATTTAATTTTGATTTAAAAATATTCTAATGAGCTATATAACTGCCTGCTATATTTGCAAGTAGAATTACTTTCTGGGATGTTTACAGAAATAGGAAGCCATTCATATTTCACCGTTGGTACAGAATTTTACCTTTATGATATATTTATTCTTGGAGTCTGAGCCAAACATTTTTCTAGTTTCTTTTGAATGATCCCATATACTTAGTTTCTTCCATTTGATCAGTATTGTGTTGGTTAAATTTCTTAGGTTGACTCCTGAGAAAATTGCAATGAGCTGAGCATTTTAATGTGAAAAGGCAACTGAGAAAACTATGCAGTAAATAACATTTAGGATATAATAAAATGGCTCCAAGAATGGTTGTAAATGCTTTCTATTTATTTGCCCCTATGTAGCTGAGATTGAAATACATCAAGCTTAAGCTGGAATCACTGCTACTTTAGTCATTAAACTACAACATGTGGATGCCACTTTATTAAATGTCCTTTCAGAGAAGACATCCAAACAATTTTTGCACTATCAAGCAATTTTCAGACACATAGAAGCATCAGATAACTTGAAAATATTTTTAAGATTAGGAATTTTATTAAAAATGGCCCAATGGAGCAAATCAAAACTCCACAAATTTGGATCCGCAAAAAGATGAGAAAGGTGAGTAAGATAATGTTCTATGTTGAAAAATGTCTTTGGCCAGGCAGTTCACAATGTAGATAGGTAAGTACAACCTTTGGGGTCCTGAAGAAGAGAGTATTAGGGAACTAAAAGGATCGTGTCTAAAATGAGATTTATGGTTTAATGAGCAGTTAGTATTTGTTTTGCTTTTAAAAGCAGAGCCATATGCTAGAATTTATGTATTATGTTAAAATAAATTTTCTGGAAATGCTCGCTAAGTTTCTTCAAGCCATTTTGGGGGAAAAGGTCAATGTTTTTCTGTAAAGAAAACACTGTTTGCATGAGGATGGTACTTCGTAAACACCACATTTGCAGCGTTAAGTAGGTAATCAGAATGAGTTGATCCAGTAATCATTGTTCTCTAGGCTACATATAGGAAAAGAGAATAAAACTCCTCCAGGCACTTAAAAGACAAGCTTAAACCCCATGTACTCCTCTCTTTTCCCCAAGGGTGGATTCCTAGCAGTTTTAGATTTTTGCTCTAAACAGTTTGAGGAAACTTACAGCACATTATACTTTTCCAAAGAAACAATGCTTTCAAAGTGTGTTGAGTTTCTAAACAAGGACTAGATAAGGTGTAGCAAACAAGGATGTAATAACATTGAGTTTAAACTAAAACACTATGGTCTAAAATACTAAAATTACACTTTTCAGCATGTGTTTTGGATTTTAAAATAACCATATTTCTATTGTGTAGGGAGTTTTAATACATTATAAATTAAATACATGCATGAAGTTTGATATACTTAAGGTAAATATTAGCAGGTATAGTTGTTAAATAATGGATTGTCTGTGATTTCCTTGCCTGAGCATTTAGAAGAGTGATCAGTGATATGACTTGATTCCTTGAAATTTCTTTAAAATTGGTCACTCTCATTTGGTTGCACGTATTCACATTATTTAAATCTCACAACCACGTGAGGATGTTTTAATCCCTTTGACCGTTCAGGAGACCCAGGCTCAGAGAGTAATTCATTTATAGCACATATGTTTTAATTAAGGTATTTTTGATTCCACGTTAATTAAAAAAAAAAAGCCCTCTCAATCTATCATAAGAGATGTTTGTGGTGATGAAACCTCATGTACACTGAAGGCTTAGGAATGAAGTCCATTTGGACGATCCTGTGCCTGGCTTTGCAGACTGGTAGCTGATTGTCTCAAGTTATTTGAATAAAGGTAAACCATTCACTTGTCACAAACATGGCTGTAGGGGCAGTAAGATGAGGTCAATTCCAAATAAGGGAGTGTGGATAGGATTGGCATGTCACAATAGAGCTGCTTGGAGCAGGACCAAAATCCACCTGCAGGCCTTCTCATCCCAAGTCAAGGCCTCCCTCCCATGTACTTGGGGTAAAAGTGAAGTGATGAATGATTCATTTGAAGTACTTTGAATAATTTCATGGATCCTAGAATTTTAAATTTTGATCATCCTTTTAAATAAAATATAGGACCTAAATATTTGAAAGCTTTCAAGATTTTAGGTGTGAAAGTTTGAATAGGATTTATTTTTTCTTTGATTTTTCCCTCTCCTCATAAATAACATGAATAAAACTTAGGAAAGTTAAATAAAAACATCATAAGAGCAGAGAAATGGAGTCAGACTGCTTTGCTACAGTATTCTGGCTGTAGAGCATGTGTGTATGCTGTGAAGAGGGTGACAGAACCATAGGATGCTTGTATATTTATTAACCTTCAAAATTTAAGCTCTGATGGAAGCATCCTGTATCAGCATAGGCTACCGTATGCTGCACTAACAACCCTCAAATCTTAGTTTTTTTTAAAAATAGAAGTTTATTTCTTAGGGAAAATTTCTGTTGTGATTCAGCTGCCACATGATTCCACATTGTCTTCAATTGATTCCCTGCCTGAAAGGCAGGAGAATATTGGTGGTCTTGGGGCAAGAGAAAGGGTTAATGCGCAGTGCGCGCTGGTTCGTAAGGCCAGAGATGGTGTCTGTCACTTCTGCCTAGATTTCATTGGCCAAATCAGATCATGTAACTGTGGATGAGTTAAACTGGTAAACCTTTTTGCAGGAAGGGGCATCACGGAGGGTGCCATAGAGCAAACATGTAGATGAACAGAAATCCCATCTGCCACAACCCCCTTCTAACATCTTCCCTCATACCCCAGAATCACCAGAGGCAAGGGGGCCTTCACTGACCTTTTTTTTTTTTGGTAAAGTTAGTCAAAAAGAACATATAAAAGCTTATATACTTTTATAGCATGTATAGTACGCGTATATGTGTATATACACATTTGAAAGCTACATTTGTAGTCTTGAGATTTATATTTTTACCCTTATCAAGACTTCCTGCCTCTAGAGCGCCTGGGTGGCTCAGTTGGTTGGGTGGCTGACTTCAGCTCAGGTCATGATCTCAGGTTTGGTAGGTTTCGGCTCTGACACAGGCTCTGTGCTGACAGCTCAGAGCTTGGAGCCTGCTTCGGATTATGTGTCTCCCTCTCTCTCTGCCCCGCCCCTGCTTGTGCTCTGTCTCTCAAAAATAAATAAATGTTAAAAAAAATTTGTTTAAAGACTTACTGCCTCTCATCATCAATATTTATTAAGCATTTGCAGTGTACTAGGCACAATAGAACAGACAGACAATATTACCCCTGCTGTTGAGGAGCTGACGTTCTAAAAGAAATACACACACACACACACACACACACACACACACACACCTCTTCATTTTAAAAGCAGTCTTTACTTTTTGGAGAAGGTTTAGGTGAACAGCAAAATTAGAGGAAGGTGTAGAGATTGCCCATATATCTCCTGCATCCATAAATGTATAGCCACCACCCCCCCCCCCCCGCCATCATCAGCATCCCCCATCAGAGTGATAGATTTATTGCAGTTGAGGAACCTACACTGACACATCATTATCACAAAAAAATCCACAGTTTACATTAGGATTCACTCTTGGAATAGCACATTTTGTGGTTTTGAACAAATATATAATGACCTATACCCATGTTGTAATATTATAAAGAATAGTTTCTCTGCCCTGAAAATCTCTGTGCTCTACTTTGTTCCCATCCCCCCCCAACCCCCCCGCCATACCTGGCAACCAGTGATCTTTTTACAGTCTTCATAGTTTTCCCTTTTCCAAAATATCATATAGTTGGAATTGTATAATTTATAGCCTTTTTAGATTGTTTTTTTTCACTTACTAATATGATTTTTGTTTCCTCCGTGTCTTATTCATGGCTTTATAGCTCAGTTCTTTCCAGCACTTACAAGCCTTGACCATTCGCTTATTGAAAGACATCTTAGTTGCTTCTGATTTTTGGCAGTTAAGACTAAAGCTTGTATAAGCATCCGTGTTCAGGTTTTTGCGTGGATGTGAATTTTTCAACTGCTTTTGGTAAATACTAAGGAAGGTGATGGCTGGATCGTATGGTTAGGGCATGCGTAGTTTTGTAACAGACCACCCAGTGGTCTTCCCAAGTGGCTGTACCATTTCGCACCGGAAGTCGATGACAGCTCCTGTTGCATCACATCCTTGCTAGCATTTGGTGTTGTCAGTTCTGGACTTTGGCCACTCCAACAGGTGTGTACTGGCATCTCATTGCTTCAGTTTGCATTTACCTGATGGCGTGTGATGGGGAACATTTTCTTAGGCTCATTTGTGATCCTTATATCTTCTTCAGTGAGGTGTCCGTTAGGATCTTTGACCCATTTTTTAATTGGGTTGTTTTCTTATTTTTGACTTTTAACAGTTCCAGTCCTTTAGCAGATACATCTTTTGCAGGTGTTTTCGCCCTGTTTTTGGTTTGGTTTTTTATTCTCTGGACAGTGACTTTTGCAAAAAAAAAAAAAAAAAAAAAATGTGATTTTAATGAAGTCCAGCTTTATCAATTCTTTTTTTTCCCCATGGATTATGCCTGTGGTGGTACATTCTAAAAAGTCACTGCTAAACCTTAGATCATCTAGATTGTTTTTATATTATCTTCTAGGAGTTTTATAGTTTTGTATTTTACATTTAGGTCTGTGATCCACTTTAATTTTAGTGATGGGTATAATGTAATACCTAGATTATTATTATTATTTTTTGGATGTGGATATCCAGTTATTTCAGCACTATTTTTTTTGAAAAAACAAACTTTTAACTCGGCATTTTTGTTAGATGTTTTCTGCAAAGTTCTGAGGAAATATTCTGGAGGGTGAGCTTTGGGTATACCCTAGCCCCATCGTTATTTAGAGAGTAGAGGAAAAAGAGGATTATTGAATGCCAATTCTGTATTAGTCATTATACTATATAGTCCATACATGTTATTTAGACTTTGTAACAACCTGAGTTGGGTATCGATCTACTCATACACTATAATTTGAGATGCAGAGCTTAAATACTGTTTCTAGCCGGGTTCTCTTAGTACACACATGGCAAGAGCACAGGCTCTGGGAACAAGCCCGGATCTGAATCTGAGGCTTGCCATTTTCTGACCATATGACCTGTCAGGTTATGGAACTCCCTGTTTTCAGTTTCTTAGTAGAATGTGGGTAGCAATCATGTCTATCCTATAGGAGTTTTGTAAGCATTAATGCATGGGGAGTGTTTACTGCCAGGCCTGGTACACAGTGATTGTTCAATAAACTAGACGTTAGCTGTCACTCACTCCCAAACATGCCCATTCTGTCCATCTGGTTATACTGGTCCTGAGAAGTGAAATAGCAGTGGTGTCCTAGGCCTGGTTCTGTGGCTCGGGGAGAAACTGTTCAGGTTACATCTCGGGAGCTGGGACCTGGGCTCTTCCACGTGGAGACATAAAGTAATAAAAGTGGTATAAAATGCAGTAGAACACTTTTAAAACATATGTTGCCATAATGAAATAGTAAAGAAGATACCATGGTAACTGCAAATGGAGGACTAAAGCTCAATGTCAATATAAGGCAACATCTGTCAAGATTATAGCAAACTCTGATTAGCCTATTTTTCATAAATGAAAATGAACCCATATCTGCAAAGGATTGCCAACTGTTAATACACCATTTCACGGAAGCACTTTGTTTCATAATAGACTTGTGGAAGGATGTCTTAATCTGATGTTTTGTTTGGGATTTTTTTTTTTTTTTTTAAAGGAAGACCTCAATGTAGTGGTTTCATCCGTAGCCAGTCTACAGACCTCTAGGAGTCTGTTGTGTTCAGACAGTTTTAGTAGTTCATCTTTGTGGAGGAGTCACCAGGGGCTGGGTTTATCAAGTATTTGCTCATTTAATCCCTCCCAACAGTCCAACGAGGTAAGTGCTGCTGTCACACCCATTTTACAGATTAAGGAACAGAGATACAGAGAGGTCGAGAAACAGGTCCAAGATCATATGCCTGATTGGTATGTGATTGTGGCTGAACTGAGATTCATATCCAGGTGGTTCTGCTCCCAGAGCCTGCTTTTAAGCACTCTCTAAATCGTGTGTAAATCGTTTTTATTCTCGAAACTCTAAGAGGAACTATGTATTTATCAAAGTTACTGCTGCATACACTATTTAAACATCCTTTACTTCGGGCTGAAATTACTGCAAATTCTTTTGAAATACAGGATCTAAGGGGGAAAGGAACAAATGGAAAGACCTTGCTGAGGAACTAGGAGATAAGACTAGTTGCAGGAGGAGGTAGGAATTGACGGGCACATGAACTGAACTCAGTGTGTGTAGGTGTTCGTTTACATCAAATGTGTTGTTTAAAAAAACTTCAAGTTTGGATACATGTAGTCAAGATGTGCATTTAGCATCCTACCTCATTTCCTATCCTACCCGCGTCCTCTTCATTGAGGGTGTGGTCCCTGTAAAGAGAGGGTCTAAGTCAGTTTTCCAAAGTCTTTGTTGCTGTTAGTTTTTCATTGAAAATAGTTCAGCATTTATTTTGTCCTAGTTTTTCATTTACTGAACTTTTTGAGACAAGGTAGCTTTAAGTACTATAGTGTTTGGTCCTTGAGGTTAGGAAGTTGTGTTCACTGTACCTCTTTTGCCTATAATGTGATGAGCCAATTAATATCTTGATTAGTTAATCCATTCAGTAATAGTGGCTTGTAGGTTCTATAAAGAAAGACACCGTACAAAAGGGGGCTAGAATTCTAGCAGCTGAAGTTGGACAATTAACTCTTACATTCTAGCAGGAAATTCTCCGCTAGACCTTGTTCATCACCAAAGTAGTTTAGTAGAATGTAAATATAGCACTAAAATTTAAAAAGACAAAAAATGATGTTTACCATTGCATTTTTAAAAAATCCTTGCATGTACTTTGACTTCTATGTGAAGATCAAGAGACCTGGGCAGCGCTTACTGCTTTCATCAAGCATTTTGAACCTTGTTGCCCATAGATATCGTCACATCCTGTGGGGGGAGGTAAGACCATAGATATTTATATGAAATGTGTGTTTCATTGCCATAAGTTCAGTACATAAAGAAGTTGCTGAAAAGCTCCTAATTTTTTAAAGTTTATCTCATTATTTTGAGGTGGGGTGGGGGAGGGGCATAGAGAGAGGGAGAGAGACAGATCCCAATCTTTATCAGCACAGAGCACGACTTGGGGCTTGAACTTCCCAACTGTGAGATCATGACTTGAGCTGAAATCAAGAGTTGGATGCTTAACTGACTGAGAAGGAGAAATGAATGTAAAGGTTTTCATACCCCACGTATTCTGGAGCACTGATACGTTAATTGTTCCACACTGGCACAAAGTGCTGGTGTCATCAGTAAGAGCTGAGAGTAGGTCCAAAAAAAGAATGAAGCCAGTATAAATTTTGCAAGTGCTTACTTCTTAAAAAAATTTTTTAATGTTTATATATTTTAGAGAGAGAGAGAGAGAGAGACAGAGACAGCACGACCAGGAGAAGGGCAGAGAGAGAGGGAGTCACAGAATCTGAAGCAGCTCCAGGCTCTGAGCTGTCAGCACAGAGCCTGACATGGGGGCATGAGCCCAGGAACCATGAGATCATGACCTGAGCCGAGGTCGGACGCTTAACCGACTGAGCCTCCCAGGCGCCCCTGCAAGTGTTCACTTTTGAATGGTAATCATTGCCTAAAGTTCACAGCAGAACTGTTAGCTTCACTCAGCATATCTGGAGTTCGTGATTGAGTTTCAAACAAAAGTCCAGTTTTTGGATGTTGACACACTGAGAAGAGTATGCAGTGAGCTAAGGATTGACAGTTGTACCTGAGGATTGACAATAGTCATTACACAGTTATGCAAACTCTGTAACTTCCTGTATCACCATAATTGCTTTGGGGCCACAACATTGCACTATAAATTGCTCTGGTGAAGAACTGTAAATTTGGCATTTACTTTGGGCAGGAGGAATCCATGAGTCTGTGTTTTTCTCTGGGCCCAAGAGACAATGGATAGGGTTAAGTAAGATAGAAATAGAGAATAAGTGGGAGTTTTCTGGCTTGTGGACTCAATGGGGAAAGTGAAACAGTTCAGGCAGGAGTTAATTTTTCTATGGTTCTTCTATAGCAAAACTGTAAGTGGTCTGCGTAATAGGGGAAAGAAAAAAAAAGTAGCTCTATTTTCACCACCTCCTCCAGCAGCTTGTAGACTCCTTGTAGAAACAAGGTACTCACTAAATTCTACTTACTATCCTTTGCACTCACTCCCTACTTGTCCTGTTTGGGTGGAAGAGGTGTGGAAAGCCATGAAAATAACCATTATTAAGTTTTCTTGCATTAATAAACATTTAAAATAAACTTAGAATGTTCTTTTCCTGTGGATTCGTATGATTGGAATTCTCTGTGATGGACTGTTAACATTGGTTTCAAGGAGATATTTTGATATCTTAATGCAGCTTGTGTGAGATCTTGTCAATGTAAACTTTGACAACGTTTCATGCTCTTCCAAAGTAGAAGCTAGATTTTTTTTTTTTTTTTTAGAGTAGTTGCTGCTTGTGCTGCAATTATTTGCAGTTCCTTACCTATGAGCTTATTTCTTGATTATTTCTGGCCTTGTTTCCTCTTGCATCCAGCAAGATATTTGGAATAAACCTTATTACTGTCCTGTGGGGTACATAACATGTGTTTGATTTCTATTTCATTACCCACAATACCTGGCAGTATTGGGCACTTAGTAGGTGTTCAGGAAGTATTTAATTCATCACTTATACTTTCCGACTATTCTAAGAGGAATTAGGGATACCTGTTACTTAGATTTAATCCCAAGAGAACTTTTTTCTTAAGGTATCTGTGGTAAATGGGGTTCCCATCTGCCTCCATTGTTGGGGTGTAAACCTTTTGCTTGTGATTACTAGCCTTTTCTAATTTCGAAAGGATTGGACTCCATTCCTTATGGTTAGTCAGTTGCTTGTTTTAGCAGAGGCAGTATACAGTAGTGGCTGAGAACATAGGCTAATCCTGCTTCTGTTACTTAGCTGTATGACCTTGGAGGTCTTAATAGCACTTAACTTGTTGTTGGGAGAACTAAATAGATGTAAATAACTTAGAAAAGAGCCTGGTACACAATTATGACTTTATTTGTGTTAGCTTTAAGATTTTTTCTTTAAATTTTATTTATTTTAGAGAGTGCCTGAGCAGGGGAGAGGGGCGGAGGGAGGAAGGGAGAGAGAGAGAATCTCAATCAGGTTCCACGCTAAGCCTGGAGCCCTCCGCAGTGCTCAATCCCACAACCCTGGAATCATGACCTGAGCCAAAAGATTTGGACACTCAACTGACTGAGCCACTCAGGTGCCCCTGTGTTAGCTTTTATTAGTAGCTTTTAAAAGCTGAGTTTGTGACCATCATATACTTTTATAAGCTATTGGAAAAATTGTCTGGAAATGCAAGTGCCTTTTTATTTAGACTAGTTAGAGTCTTTTGCAGTGTGTTTAATTTCCTTGACCTTGGGTTCCTTTCTTTATCAGAAGCCTTTTTCTCTAAAGATTTAACTCCCAGGAAGGATAATAATATTTATGTTTAGAGGAGACAGGCTAAATTACAGAACATTCCTGATGTTCACCAGGTTTTTCCAGCACTTCATTGAATATAAGTTGATATGACCCTTGATAATACTAGTATGTAACCAGTTTAGACTTGAAGATTAGGAATTGTTGTTGCTTTCATGAAAAAGGAGTTTGGGGTTTTTCTTTTTAGCTAAAACAGTTTATTTCTACAAGAAGAGCACTGCAGCCTGCTCTTTTCTTTTTTAAGCACTTTTAGACTATTTGATCTTTCTTAATTCTTAATATTGAGGTATCATAAAGGAATTCATCTGGCTTTAGTGAGTATGATAACATTTAGCCAAGCACTATAGAAAGCCATTAAACATGACCTTCTAAGGGTCTGTGTTCAACCATTAGTTGAATATTTTAGAAATAGATTTTATAGGTTAAAAAAGTACCTTTTTCCCCCCATTGGGTCTACACACATTTTAAATGACTTAGTTTTCATATCCTGATATTTTTGAAGTGAATTGATTCAGATCCATTATGAGGACTAGGGTTTGTATGGCCTTTCTCTTTAACTCCAGGGAAATCTGCCTAACTTTACAACTCATCTATGATGCCAAGTTATCAATTAACTGTCAAGTTTGCTGCTTTAGAAATCAAACAGCCTCTAAAATCCAACTCTAAATCTCAATAGATTTCTTTCTAACCACATCTGAATCATGGTCCACTGTTCTGAAGTGCTGAATTAAATCAACCACTGACTCTACTCCTCACTGTCAAAATGAAACTTCTAGTGGATCAATTAGGAAATGTATTGATTTTTTTAAAAAGGCTCTTATCCTAGTTAGAACTTATAAACCACAAGAGTATCTCTATATATTTATGTACAGACTTGATCTGTAGCTCAGATGGTTTCCCAGCCTTTGCCAATATGATTCTGGAGTACAATTTGCAGTGAACTATGGTCTGTTTTTTCAATGGGCCACCCATGAGTATTCATTGCTTAATGCAAGCAGGAAATAGAGGCACCATATTTATAGTGGGCATTTATTTTTGAATGCTACATTTCAAGGTTAGAGATAGTAAAGATTTTAAAATAAATCCACTTTGCTTATTTACAATCTCTATTGGTTCTTGTCTGAATAAATTAATTCAACAGGTATTTTAGGTTGCTCATAGTCCAAATTAGAAAAAAAAAATCTATGTTCTGTGATAGTATTTACTAAAAGTTTTTTCAAAAGCATTAATGACTCAATCATATTTGTGTTTTACTTAAAATATACCTTATTCTGAAATAAACATGTACATAAAATGCATAACACAGTTGGATTGATTCCATATCATTTTATTTATATTTCAGAAGTGATGCTTATGACTTGTTGCCTTTTCCCCTGTGAACTCTGGCTTTATATAATACAACTACTTTTATAATGGACTGTCAAAAACCAAACAAATGAATATGGCTTTAAAATAATCATCATGTGGAAGGCCACACACTTTTTCAACAAATGTTGCTATCTCAAATGTTTTTGTCAGTGTTTTGGAATTGCCTAGAGTTTGAGTATACCAGTTAACTTCATAGAACTGATTAACTTTTTACTAAGCTGTGGTACCAATCTCATTCATGAACTTTTGTTTGAATGACTTGGCTGTAACCAAATGTTAAGTCCATTTTGAAACATGCAACAGTGATATATGGATTCTACAGATAGTTCAGCTTTGGAGCCATAATTATTGATGACTCTGGAGACTCTTATAAATATAAACAGCTTTGCCAGTGTTCAAGGAGGCTGAAATTTGGAAAGGGTGCAAGTTGGCTTTTTGCTGGATAGGATAGGAGAGGGGGATATTGATTGAGCACTTGTTACCTTACCCCTGTTCTGATTATTTTCACTTTCTTTCCTTCTTTTGAATTTCTTAATGGTGTTGCCTAAATTCTCAGAATTGGTCTCAGATCTCCTAATGAAATACCAGATTGGCTTTATTTCGGGGGGAGAAGTGGGAGTGATGGAGTAGCCAAACAGTCTTTCATACCAAATTCATCATCTGGACAAATGCTCATTTGCAGGAGAATGTAAATTTATTTTTAGGTAGTTGACTCTACCCAGACTTTAAGGGAAAAGAACATTTTTCTGTGTAATTAATGGCTGTAGGAAGATATTGAATCTAAAGCTGAATTAACCTCTCATGCAATGGTTGTGATTTAAGAAGTAAAGTAATTAAACAAGTAAAAAAATATTTATTAAATGTGAAATTGTCCTGGTCATTGTTGAAAACTCAAAATCTGGGCATTCTCTTTGTCTTCATATAATGAAGATGTGATGGGGATGTAAACACGTAAATCACAACATAAGAGCTAAATAACAGGAACTATGAAAAATAGCAGAAGGTGTTTTACGATTTATTACACCTTACATCTCTTTTGTGTTTTGTAATTGTCAGACTACTTCCGCGTATGTCATCTTGTTTGCTTTTCACAATTACCAGGTACACAGTCTAGATGTTATCTTCATTAGACAATAAGTAGGCCTGAGAAATAGCCAAATTATGGAAAGGGCCTAAATGTCCATCAACTGATGAATGGATAAAGAAATTGTGGTTTATATACACAATGGAGTACTACATGGCAATGAGAAAGAATGAAATATGGCCCTTTGTAGCAACATGGATGGAACTGGAGAGTGTTATGCTAAGTGAAATAAGCCATACAGAGAAAGACAGATACCATATGGTTTCACTCTTATGTTTAACAGAAACCCATGGGGGAGGGGAAGGAAAAAAAAAAAGAGGTTAGAGTGGAAGAGAGCCAAAGCATAAGAGACTCTTAAAAACTGAGAAGAAACTGAGGGTTGGTGGGGGGTGGGAGGGAGGGGAGGGTGGGTGATGGGTATTGAGGAGGGCACCTTTTGGGATGAGCACTGGGTGTTGTATGGAAACCAATTTGACAATAAACTTCATATATTGAAAAAAAATAAAATAAAATAAGTAGGCCTGAGATTAAGGAGATGTACATGAAGTCATAATTACTAAATGTAGTACCAGGGGTCAATTCAAGATCTTTAAAAAATGAACTTCAGTGTTCAGACTGACATGTGCAGAAAAAAACTTTTAGAAATGAGAATATAAGGTGGATCTTAAAGAAGATACAAGTAGGATATTCTGCCAAAATATGAAAATGAGAAACTCTGAGTAATATTCTAGAATACAGCTGCGAGTCGAGGTAGATCAGAAGCTTTACTTTGGGGCCTGTTGAGAGAAGATTTCCAGAAAGGTGATTTGGGCCGAGAGCAGTGATTTTCAACTGTGGGTGAAAGTTAGCAGTGTCTGGAGAGGTTTTTGCTGTTGTAACTGGAGGGGAGAGGTGGGGCTGCTGGCATCTAGTTAGTGCAGATGAAGATGCCCCTAAATATTGTGCAGTCCACAGAACAGAACCACATCACAAATGATCTTTTGGCTCAGAATGTCAATAGTGAGGCTGAGAAATGCCGAACTAGATTGCAGAGGACCAAAATGTCCATTCAACGACTTAGAAGTTACCCCATATGTATTAGGGGGCCATTGAATTTTTTGTAGTTTTAACTAGGGAGTGCTGTACCTAGTGGAAGTCGGTCAGAAATGGTAATCTATGAAATAGATTGGATTTTCTAAGTTTTTCGACAAGAATAAAACTCTACACTTCCTTATGCACACAGGTCTACAGAGGAGACAACAAAATCATTTTATGATGTTTTGCAGGGAAGAGATGGGTCTTGAAAGGTACTGAAACCTTACAGACAAATCCTTTCGAGGTGTGTGAGATAATGAGAATTCAGCTCACAGAAAGATGGGATTGAATAGCCAATGTAGGTTTCTTTCACTGAAACGATGAGGGAGGCTGCTGTCGCGCCCAGCAGAGCTGAAAGGGCACCATCAGGCTGCCGATGCCTATAAATCACAGAGATGGTTTATAGCAAGGGCAGACTGTGCTGACGTGATCGATGCTCTCCAAACCATCAACGGGTCATTCCTCGTTGTGATGAGATGTGAATGCTGCCAGGGGTCATGAGAATCTTGGATTTATCCAACCATCCTGGATTCTGAATAGCTTCATCAAGTGAGACTTCTCACAGTCCCAGCCCCCATTTTTAACCTTCTGCTGCATGAAATTTCACATCTATGAGCTACAACATGATGAAATGTAGAGGCAAGCGTCTGCTACTTCTGTAATCATCTTCCAGTTTCTTTTCCAGCATTTACTTTTTATTTGCAAAATGCTAGATTTCATTGTCATTCAGCTTCATGCCAAAACTTGTTCCTTTCTTCTTTGCTGTTACACGCATTTCTCTATAAGACATTGTCATGGGAAAAAATTATATACTAACAATGTAAAGGTGTCTGTTGCTTTAATGGTATAGCGAGAAATGAAAGATAAATGCCAGGTTATCATTTGATGCTGTGCTCGATACCAGGATTAATGAATGTGTTGCTATACCTAAGCGACTCCCCTTTGGGCCTCCTCTCCGGGAAGACTGTGATTTATGTGATACAAACTTCTCCCAATTTAAAACCAGTGGGTTTTCCATTATCTAGGATAGGCTACCATTTGCTTTAAGCAAAAGTACACACTTACTACAGCTGTAAACCACCTTGAGGGCCCAGAAAATCCCAAACTTTATAGATTGCTTTAAACTAATTTAATCCTAGAGAAAGGTCAGTCTGCAAAAATTTAATTTTTATGTTTCCAAATCAGAAGGCAGAGAATGTCTGTGTCCTGAGGCATATGCATTAGCTCTAGGGCTGGTGGGAGTCGGGGGGAGGTGCGGTCATCATCTTTTATTAATATTCTCGGTTTTCTGTGGCTTTCTTTCAAGTCTGGCCAGATTCATCTCTGGACCAATGCTCATTTGCAGGGGAATGTACATTTACTTTTAGGTGGTTGACTTTACCCAGTCTTTAAGGGAAAAGAATATGACCATTACTCAGGAAGATACTTTAAACCTTTTAGGTTTACTCAAGAAAATCACAAATGCAGGTGGACAAATGACTTAGGAAAGCATGGAGTGAAGTAGGTGACCCTTTTTTTAGGTGCATCAACTTAGAAGAAATCTATTGTAAATGCCAAACATACACCATGTGATAATGTGAGGTTAACACAAATTTAGCTATTAGAATAAAATGGCTTGCTGAATTTTATCAATTACACTCTTATTGAATACACACCTATAGTTATTAAATATCCTTTGAATGTCATACATATTGCCAATTGAATGTTTTCCTTAATATTATGACTATGACAGTTCTCTCCTATTCTGAATAAATATTAAAACATTTTAATACACTCAGCCTGTATGGTTTATGGTTAGGTTTAAATTTTCTATTTTTATTTTCTCACCTTCTACTTCAACAAAAGTTAAAGGGTTAGATAAAAAAGAAATGTAACTAAAAATTCACAGTCACATTACTACTTGGCAAACTTCAGGAGTTCTGTACATTGCATAGTCAGTTTTGGGAAGACCATTCCTACTTTGAATATGCTTGAAAAAAGACGATAATTTGATTTGGAGAGTGTAGGTTTGCTCTATGGGAATTTATAACTTAGAAGAAAGTAAAACATGCCCAGGAAAAGTCTTAAAACTTCTTAAGAGGCCTGACATTGTTTTGATATACTTTTCAAAATATTGCTGAAGAGTCCTGTATGAATTTTACGGCACTAGACTTGATGAGAAATAGAACTGCGGTTAAACAGCACCCAGGTAATATTAAATGATATGTAATGGGATTGGGTACTACAGTTTTTACTTGTGTGAAATTTTTTATGCTCTATATTACTGAAAATGGTTAAATATAGTATTGTCATTTCTATAAAAAGGCATTTGAACCTTGAACATAAGTGCAGTCTCCAATTACAGAGTAATACTCATCTTGCTTAAATGATGCTTATAGACTCTTCTTTTTTTTTTCAATATATGAAATTTATTGTCAAATTGGTTTCCATACAACACCCAGTGCTCATCCAAAAGGTGCCCTCCTCAATACCCGTCGCCCACCCTCCCTCCCCTCCCACCCCCCATCAACCCTCAGTTTGTTCTCAGTTTTTAAGAGTCTTTTATGCTTTGGCTCTCTCCCACTCTAACCTCTTTTTTTTTTTTTTTTTTTTTTCCTTCCCATATAGACTCTTCTTTAGAAAAACAATTAGCCAAAGGAGTATAAAAAAATGTATTTTTCCTTTTTCTTTTGGTTTTGGGTTCTAAAATCTAGAATCAAAGGAGAGATCAATATTCTTAAACTGTGTGGGTTTGTATAATTTAAATTATAGTAATATGATCTGGGGCTATTACATAATGAGGTAATTATCAACACCATCTTCTATGTGTCTTTTAAAATTCAGTAAATGAGGGGCACTTGGGTGGCTCAGTCAGTTGAGTGTCCCGCTTCAGCTCAGGTCATGATCTTGAGGTTTGCGGGTTCAAACCCCACGTTTGTGGGTTCAAACCCTGGTGATAGCAGAGAGCCTGCTTTGGATCGTCTGTCTCCCTCTCTCTCTTCCCCTCCCCTGCTCATGTTATCTCTCTCAAAAATGAATGAACATTGAAAAAAATTCATTAAATGAAAACAAAGTTTTAGGCAATTCATGCTTGTTGAGACATAACTTAGTTATGCATTGAAGTCCAAATTATTGTCAACATCTCATTTAGATAATCTTAGTCTTCATAAATAATACACTTAAATATCTAATCATTTGCTAAATGATATTTAAATGTTTGCTAAAATGTAAGTCAGTTTGAATGACCCCCTTTGCCTTTATACTGCATTGGTTTATCTTTGATATATGCTTTGATACATACTTAAACACATGCTTTTCACTGAGACATTTTCTCCCCATTTATTTAATTTTAAAAATCAGTTTGTGTAAAAGAATCATGATGTTTTAATGCCTACTGACGGTAATACCATAGATATTAGAAGAATGGAGCTTTGACCTCGAATAATAGAAATAATCATTTATATAAATTTTAGTGTACTCTCTGCCAGCATGTAATAGATAAGAAAAAATATTTTGGTATATTCAAATTGCACTTTACTATAGCCAAATTTAGTCATCCCTGTTGCTTTCTTGTGTTTACTTCACTGTGAGTATGCCTGTACTCATGATGGCTCTATGGCCAGCCACCCATTGGAGATGGTCAATGTTGCTTTTCACAGAGATGGTTGTGCTAGTTTTCTATTAATGCCATACCCCATTACCACAGATTTAGTGACTGAAAACAATATCCATTTATTATGTCACAGTGTACGGGATAGAAATCTGGTTACAGTATGGCTCAGCTGGGTTCTTTGCTTACGATCTCACAAGGCCTTGTGTGTCAGGTGGGCTCTGTTCCTTTCTGGGGATGGGTCCACTTACAGACCACTCACTCTGGCTCTCCTTAGAATTGTAGGATGGAGGTTACTCTTTCCTTGCTGGCCATCATCTAGGGGCCAGTCTTTTCTGCTGGAGTCTGTCAGCATTCTTTCATGTGCTTTCTGGGTTCCAGGTATCTTTTCTTAGCAACAGTGGGTCCGGTCTGTCTCATACTTCAAATCTCTCTGACTCTAGCCAGAAAAAGTTCTCTGTTTTTTAAGAGCTTGTATCATTAGATTTGGCTCACCTGGGTGTTACAGTTTAATGTCTCTCTTTTAAAGTATGCGACCTTAACCACATCTGCACAATCTCCTTTGCCATGTAACATATTCACAGGTTCCAGGGATTAGGGTGTGGGCATTCTTTGAGTGTCATTCTGCCTAGTGGGATGACCATACTAACAAACCAAAGAACTACCTTAGGTTCTCTTCAGTCTCCTTCACTAGCCAGTTGTATGAACTTGATCTTTCAGTTTGCTTATGGGTATGTTATGCCATGAACTCTTAAAAGTCCCTTCTAGTTGTTTACACCATGAAAGTGTGGACCTATCTCTCCACTTGCCTTCTTTCATTCTTTATTCTTCTTTTCTCCTTCATATCATTAAATTTTTGCTCAAACCATTTTATTTTCTCTATTATATTGGTTTTCACATTCCTTTGCCTTTTTTTTTTTTTTCCTTTAGTGTTTGTATGCAATTCAAGGGACTCTTGGCTGGTAAAAGATTTTTTTTTCTTCATATATCATTTAATTGTAATATCTAACCTGAATCAGATGTGACACTCTTTATAGCCTTTATTCCAGTTGATGTATGTTGTAAGTGTTGCTATAGGATATTAATGTGTTTGGCTGTAGCATGATACTCTAACCTTGCCAAGACTTGTGTAATAGATAGGATATTACCATATTACCTTCCTAAGATCTGAAAACTTTTGAGTTCTACAACAATCTGACCTCCCATCATTTTGGATAATGACAGCTTATTGGGTGCAGTAGTCTTGTGTTGCCACAGAATGCCATGTGGTGTTAGGACCTTCTTTCCCTCTTTAGGATGCCAGGTGTCAGATACTTGTGTTAAATTAAAATCAATCAGATTTGTGTTTTGTTTAACATACTTCTGAAAATTGCCCACCCCTTGTGCTAATAACACATGTTGCTTTTGAGAAGTAATGCCACAGAGCCGGGCCAGAGAAATACTCCAAGAGTCTGTTGCCAGAAACTATTGAGGCACACAATGTGCAATAAACCATGGAGGGGAGGGGGTCTTTATCTTTCAGGGATACGCGTGATTTTCAGTTAACAAAAAATTCGGGCATTGTTCCAGAATTTAAATTTACAGTGTTGATAGCCACACATGAATCTGAAAGTTGGAAGATTGTGCTAATCATGGTAGATTCCCGTAAGATGCACTGGACCTCTCCTATGCTAGATAAAAATTGTGATGGGAAAATTTACTGTGTATATATAGCAGTCTTGCTAATTTACTAATTGTTTCATTTAGGATGTTGAAAATAATGCTTTTCTTTAGCTTATTCTTTTGTATTAGCTACTGCTAACCCTTCATCTACTTAATTTCTTCACTTGATTTTTATTATATATTTTTTTATTTTTTTAAAGTTTATCTATTTTGAGAGTGAGAGAAAGTGCACAGACACACTTGGAGGAGGGGCAGAGAGAGAGAGAGAGAGAGAGAGAGAGAGAGAGAATCTCAAGCAGGTGGGGCTAGATCCCATGACCATGAGATCATGACCTGAGCCAAAATCAAGAGTTGGATGCTTAAACCAACGGAGCTACCCAGGCTTCCCTCTTTACTGGATTTTTGAAAGCCTAAGAAAAGCTCATTCAAAAATAAATCTGGCTGACTTTTAGATTGTTAATTTGCAGATAAGTAATTGCATTTATTTTCTGGCAGTGTTACACAATTAATATTTAAGCCTAGAATCTTGTATGTTGGAGCTGTTGACACAGAGTTAAATATCTCCCAGAGTAAAGGCCACTGATATGTAAAAATTCCCTGCCCTCACCCTTATCCTTACTGGAATTTTATCTGATAAGCTCTGGGTTAGTTTTGTTATCTATAAGCCTCGGGCTCTTGTATTTCTATCAGGATTTATTAGGATCTGGTCCTGAGAATGCTGCTTGCATACCATGAGGTACACTACAGGATGAGAATGGACTATGAACTTGTAGTTTGTTATTTATGATTCTCCATGATTGCTGCGTTTTAGTTATGGTTCTCCCTGTCCTCCCCTCAGAGTACTAAGGGAAGGGGATAGTGGCATGGTTGCTATTGTTACTATTTTTCTTTTCTTTTTTTTTTTTAATGTTTATTTCTGAGACAGAAACAGCATGAGTGGGGGAGGGGCAGAGAGAGAGGGAGACAGAATCTGAAGCTGGCTCCCCCGGCTCTGAGCTGTCAGCACAGAGCCCGATGCAGGGCTCAAACCTACAAACCTTGAGATCATGACCTGAGCTGAAGTCGGTCGCTCAACCGATTGAGCCACCCAGGCGCCCTGTTACTATTTTTCAAATAACCTGTTGACTGATTTCTAGACTGAAATAACCTTACTTGGATATACAAATACTCCTTTAAACGATACCTTCTGTGGCAAATGATTATTGTCTAAAATATGACTATGAAGTTTTGTAACAGCATTGTAAATAATTTGATATTTTGACTTTCCTTTTCTTGGATGACTTCTTTTCCATAGAAAGCAAATAGTAGGTACAATGAAGAAATATTTTTTGCTACTTGTCCAGAACATTTTCACTTCTTTTGGGTACAGAATATTTATGGGGATTGAAATGTTGCTGTGTTCTCTTAGCCATCATGAATGTATCACCTATTAGTATTTCAAAATGTCGTTTGAATCAAAATTACCTAATTCCTTTAAAAATGTTTATTTTTTTCACCTTCTGTGTATTCAAGCTTAAGTTTGTCATCTAATGATAAAAGTAGCACTTTCTTGTTTTTGTCCAAAAACCTTTATCTTTTAAGCTTCAAGATGCATGTGTAGTACGGGTGGAAATTAGAGTTCTGGTGTTCCATGATTTGAGTGGTCTTCAGGTTACCAGATAATTCATTACACTTTTGATCAGATGTTTCTTCAGTTTTTGAGCATAAAGAACCACTCCTCTTTACCCCAGTGGTTCTCATAGTTTGGCCTGAGGATGCCTGGAGGCCCCTCCCCCCCCCCTCCCCAAATTTTTCTGGAAATTTTTGTGGAAAGCTTTTCCACAAAAGCTTTCCTTTTTGCAACTACATATCTCTGTGAGGTTAGATTATCTTCATATACTTCAATGAAAACAATATATCTTGTTTTTTTTTTTAAATTTTTTTAACGTTTATTTATTTTTGAGACAGAGAGAGACAGAGCATGAACGGGGGAGGGTCAGAGAGAGGGAGACACAGAATCTGAAACGGGCTCCAGGCTCTGAGCTGTCAGCACAGAGCCCGACGTGGGGCTTGAACTCACTGACCGCGAAATCATGACCTGAGCCGAAGTCGGCCGCTTAACCGACTGAGCCACCCAGGCGCCCCGAAAACAATATATCTTAATAGAATCCAGCTGGCTTTTATGAAGCCAGACAGTAAAAAGATTTACAAAAATGTAGAACAAAACAGCTCTTTTCACTAATTATTTTTGTTTTAGAAAATGTACTTTTCCCTAAAAGATATGTATCTACATTTTAACATGCAGTGGGCATAATATTGTTATTTAAAGGGCATTAACAAATATTTAAATGCTTCTCACTTTTCATATTTATAGCAAATGTTGATAGATAACAACCCATATAAATAAAAGATTGCTGTGGTCCTTAACAATTTTTAAGGGTTTACAAGGCTTCTGAGACCAAAAATTTGAGAAGGACCTGCCTTATACACTTTCATAAGGCCTCCTAAACCTGCATTTCCTTGAATTATTTCGAGTTCTAGCACTTCGATATAGGAGGCTTTATAAATATTTTCTCTTTAGTGTCTGATACTTTTATGTAGTTTTCTGATCTAAAAAAATGATCAGAAAGGCAATGCTCTGTTTTCTGATAGATCCCCAGGAATATCTGACTGGTTTCAGGAGTTGTAATGGGGAGGGGAGTTAGCACAATGTTGGATCTGCAACTCTTCAAGTCAACAACGAGCAAAGGAAAGAGAATGTTGCATACTCACCTCTCAACTTTACAAATCTCAACATTTTGCTATATTTGCTGTTTGACTCTGACTGTTCTACTTCTTTCTTCTTGTAAGGACCCTTGTAATTACATCAGGCCATCTGGATTATCTCCCCATCTCCAATCCTTAATCATATCTGGAAAATCTTTTTTGCCATGTAATGTAATATATTCACAGTTTTCAGGAATTAGGAAGTAGATATCATTGGGAGGCCATTATTCTGCCTTGATATCAAGGGAATACATGTCTTTAACTTTACTAGGTGTTACACATTGCTCTCGAAAATTGTTCAGCTAAGTTTTTCTCCCACTAGCAGTTTAAGAATTGGTCACATTCCTTGTCAACAACTAGCTTATCAGAATTTAATATTTTTATTACTTTTTGGTATAAAAGACTTTATATTTTCTTTATTGTTAGTGATTTATTGTGTAATCTTTCTCTTATAAATCACTATCTTACAAGTATAGTTTGAATTATTTTGGCTAAGATTTTTTTTGTTTTTGTTTTTGTTTTCTTGAGAGAGAGAGAGAGAGAGAGAGAGAGAGAGCGAGCGAGCAGTCATGATCAGGGAAGGAGCAGAGAGAGAGGGAGATAGAGAATCCCAGGCAGGCTTCATGCCGTCAGCACTGAGCCCAGCGTGGGGCTTGAACTCACGAACCGTGAGATCACAAGTTGAGAATCAAGAATCAGATGCTTAAGTGACTGGGCCACCAAGGTGCCCCATATTTTGGCTAAGAATGTTGGCTCACATTTCTTTGCACTCACATAGCCTTGTGCAATCTTTTTGCAGGTTATTTCTGTGATTGACAGTTTACTAGCCAGAAATACTTAGCATAATCTGCGAACAGTAAGACATTCATCAAGATGAAAAATAAAACCAATCTCAGTTTTAATGAAAATTGAAATTAATCCAGAGATTTACCAGAAAACTACTTCTTATAGAATGCTGTTGTTTGTGTCTCCTTGGTGATTTGAAATATATACATTTGTAGACCTATTACGGTTATATACATGATTATAGTAAGGACATTGTTGCTTATTGGTCTTATTCAGCAGGAACTCTTCCTGTGCTGCCTGACTTACATGAAGTCTGTATCTTTTGTAGCCTGGCATTTCCCATAGTCTCTTATCTGATTTCCCTTCCTTTAGTGTCATGCACTGTCTGCCCAATCTATACATAGTCCTGGTGCCAGAGTCATGTCTCCATAGCATACCTTGAAGAAATTCCTCCTGCAGATATCCCCAACAGATTTCATAACATTTTTTAATTCATGGACCCTTTTAGAATTTAAAAACAGTTGTAGATCTGGGGCACTTGGGTTGTTCAGTTGGTTGAGTGTGTGACTTCAGCTCAGGTTATGATCTCACGGGTCGTGAGTTCAAGCCTCGCATTGGGCTCTGTGCTGACAGCTCAGAACGTGGAGCCTGCTTCGGATTCTGTGTCTCCCTCCCTCTCTGCCCCTCCCCTGCTCACACTCTGTCTGTCTCTCTCTCACTCAAAAATAAACATAAAAAATTTAAAAACAGTTGTAGATCCTTTCCCAGTGTGTATATATGTGGGTGTGTACACACACCCACACCCACACCCACACACACACACACACACACACACACACACACACACACACACAATGTAATGATAGTCTCAGAGTGTTCAGAGACTACATGTAGGGTCTGTGTGTCCCAAATTAAAACATCTGACTTGAAGGAGAAAAACGGAACTGGCTAGCCCACGATCCTGTCAGGATGCCATTTATGATCTGATCCCTAGATTCCTGCCTCTCCAGATCAATTTCCTACCACTATATCCTGCATTAACATTTTACTACTTGAAATTCCTCAAACATTCTGTTCTTATCTGTTGAAGCTAGCTCTGGACTAGTTTATAGGATCCTGATAGCTATTTCTAGATGTCTGATGGCCATATTAATAGGTAGAAAACTTTGTGCCTTTGCCAAATGCTTTACGTAGCTTTCAGTGATTTTGTTTCCTCACTTTTTACTCTTAGTAGCTATTTATCAGTATGTTAGATTTGAATAGTTTTCACGTCAGCAGCTTTGGGCAATGGAAGACTGTTTCTTTCATAACAAGTAAAAGACTCTTTGGGATAATTATTTATTGCTCATTGTCTTCCTTCCTCCCTCCCTCCCTTTCTTCTTTTCTTCTCATTTCTTGATTTCTTGCAGTGCTTCACAAATCATAACTTTTGTGTGCTGGACAATGGGAAAAGTGAGAGCCAGTATAGTTAGTGGTTATGAAGATGTATTCTAGGGGCGCCTGGGTGGTTCAGTTGGTTGAGTGTCTGACTCTTGATTTCGGTCAGATCATGATCCCAAGCTTGTGGGATTGAGACCCGTGTCGGGCTCCACGCTGAGTTTGGGGCCTGCTTAAGATTCTCTCTCTCTCTCTCTCTCTCTCTCTCTCTCTCTTTCTTTCTCTCTCTCTCTCTTTCTTTCTCTCTCTCTCTCTTTCTTTCTCTCTCTTTCTTTCTCTCTCTCTCCATTTCTCTCCCTGTCTCCCTCTGCACCCCTCCCCACCTTGTACACACCCAGTGTCTCTCTCAAAAAAAAAAAAAAAATAAAGATGTGTTCTAAAGCCAGATGGACTATATGAATCCGCATCCTGACAGTTGCAAGTTTCAGAAAATGCATTGCAGATTGGTTTAATTAAGGGCACTTGTTTTTACTCACGTAACTAAAAGTCTGGTAACATGTTCTCCTTGGGTATGGTTTGATCTCAGCTATAGCACCATTTATCTGTGATTGTCTTATCTGTATCCTTATTTTTGAAGTGTCTTCTTTGAAATACTTTCTTGTATAGGAAAATGGCTGACCTAGTTCTTGGCCTTACACCCTATACCATGCAGTCTGAAAAAGTACAAAATGTTCTTTCTCAACCCTGGAATGGAAGTCTTAGAATTTATTTTATTTGGAACGACTTAGGCTATGTGCCAACCCCTGTGGTTAAGGAAATCTCATGTACTAGTTGGCTTATAAAGGGATTAGTGCTCATCAATAAAACAATTGTCTTTGAATAAATAAGTAAAATTAGCATATTTAACAATGAATGTCTGGCCAAGAATATTTGAAATCAAATTAAATGAATAGTTTAAGACCCTACACTTTACTTGGTAGACTCTCATCAGAAAAATGTCTACCTCAGATGGTTATGAGTGTTAAGAAATATGAACAATCTGAGATTCTACCCTACTTGGCCAGCTGATAAGTTAGCCTGCTACAATTCATGTTTGCTAGAAAAAGGCACAAGACTCCTGAATCAGGTACAAAGGGTTTTATTACAACGATAGCAGTGGAGGAGTTTTAGGATTTGCACGAGTTACCTCAGACCCTGTTCCCACAGGGCAGTGCAAAGACGGCCAGATGATACCTGCATATGCATTGGGTTGCATTATATAAAAGGGACACCCCAGCCAAAATTAGGGAAACTGAATCTTTTATTATGTTCTCTAAGCAAACTGCCTGACCTTTGCCTTGGACAGAGTCATTATCCTTATTATACTGGACAGTAAACAAACCTGCCTTTTGCTTCACAGAGAGATAATGTCTCTGTCTTCTAAGGCTGTTTTCTATACAAGCATCCTTGAAAAGATGCTGTGAAAAAGTGCTGTGAAATGTATCTCTGACTTGAGCCGAAATGATCAATGATACCAACTAGGCCCTGGAAAACATTCAGGTCAGCTGCAGCTCACTGACCAAGGCTGTTAGGGATGACAGAGCTACCCTAGACTTACTCATTTTGGGCTAAGGCATAGTATATACAACAAAGGCTGCTAGAACAGTCTAGAACAAAAGCTGTTAGTGCCTCTGCTCACAAGACATGCGTAAATGTAAGGGACCTGTGGGAAATTGTTTCCCAATAATATCTATCCCGCATTTCTGCTCTCTCTCAGGTTCTGGAGACTTGACCCATGAGAATGCTGCACCATGGGCTATTCTAATCTGGCCAACAGAAGTTGCCGCAAATCTGTTTAATTCATCTTATGTGGTATTTAATTAAGTCTGCTCTGAACAGGATTCCAAGTAGGGCAACCTCACCGTCCAGGGGTCCAACCATACCCTACAGGGTCTGAAACCTAGCTAGCTGAACAAATCCCATAAAACATCAGGGTAAATGAAAACCTTGTGCTTTCTCCTTAAATTTCTGTATTGACCTTTCCACTTGATTTAGCATTGATTCAGGCATGGCAGGATGTAATGGTGATTGTATATACTGTACCTTAGCCCAAAATGAGTAAGTCTAGGGTAGCTCTGTCACCCATAACAACCTTGGCCAGTGAGCTGAAACTGACCTGAATGCTTTCCGGGGCCTAGTTGGTATCATTGATCACTTCAGCTCAAGTTAAAGATACATTTCACAGCACTTTTTCTAATTAGATGGCTCCTGGGAAAACTGCCCCCAGAGTGTGCATAAATAACATGTCAGTTATGCCTCTCAGCCACTCCCCCAGGTAATAGGGATTTTAGTAGTTTCCTGAAGGTTTTTTTTTTTTTTTTAATAATTTGTTTTTGAGAGAGAGAATGAGCAGGGGAGGGGCAGAGAGAGGGACACACAGAATCTGAAGCAGGCTCCAGGCTCTGAGCTGTCAGCAAAGAGCCCAACATGGGGTTCGAACTCATGGGCCGTGAGATCATGTCTTGAGCTGAAGTCGGACGCTTAATCGACTGAGCCACCCAGGCACCCCCTAATGGTATGCTTCTAGAGGTAGTTGTAGGGTTGCTTAGAATCTTCTGTGGCTTCCCATATTTAATAGATTCTTTGAATCCTATGTGATCTGGCCTTTGTCCAACTTACCAGCTTTATCTTGTCCTAGCTTCTCCCTCACTCTCTGTATTCTCTAATTCTCTTGTATTTGCCATGCTCTCCCTTAATACATAGCCCCTGCACCAGCCGGGCCTTACATATAAAATGCTGTGAGTTTCCACTTAACTCTATCCTCTCCCATCCCCATTATCCTATTGTACTAGATCTTGTACTTTTGAGGTGTTATGTATGTACTTCTTCATAGTACTTATCACAGTCCTCAGTTTGCATCTATTAGAATTCTGTTAGTGTCAAGTCATTGCTAAACTATATGCTCTGTGATGGCTGGGAATGCATTTATTGTTGCTTATCTTTATATTCCTGTAGCTTCCTAGAACAATGTCTGGGAAGTGGCTAGTATTCAGTAAATATCTATTAAGTTAATTAGTGCTTTTTTTTCAATTCACAATTAAATATTTGGAAAGGATATTGGTGTCAAGCTGTTGGGCAATAATTGCTCATGCATCAGACGTGGCTCACCATAGTTGGCTGTAGCTTGATTGGTCAGGAAAGGAGATCCAGTCATAAGACACCCAGTAAAATACAGGATGGCATGATTAACAAAGAAACAATGAAGGTGGGCCAAAGAGACTTTTGCATCACTTAGGGAAACAGGGCTTAAGCTTGAAGAGTATAGAATTTGCTTCCTTGAACTCCACAGCAGTTCCCCAAATGTGCAGACAACAGTTAATGAAGAGGTGACCTAATACGTAACTAAATCCCAGGCTACTGGAAGTGTTAATAGAGAAGTCCTTTAAAGACCTGTCCTGCCAGGTACAGGAAATGGATGTTGGATGATTCTGTTCCTAAGCTGGTTCCTCAAGGGGTTCTGGGTAGGGAAGGCCTCCTGGTGATGCCTAGGAGTTGGATCTCTTCTGTTAAATGAACGATAGTGATAGTGTTCACTCAAAGCTGCCATTCCAAATTTATCTGGAAGTTCTTTTCATTTTACTTGCATTTCTAGTTTTTTTATTAAGGTAGTTTAGGGAATTGATTAGATAGTGAAACAAAATGTTTACTTTCAATTGTTTGTCCATGTCTCTGCAAGCTGTTCCAAGTCAGGCACTCTTATTCTCTGTGTCTCATTTACCTGGGATAGTGCCTAGGACATACAGAGTAGTGACTCCATGGACTTGTGTTCTGGGAGGCTCCAGAGAGAGACTGTCTAGTTTCATCCAAGCTCTGCTGCTTCTTGCTGTGTAGCCATGGAAGTTGACTGAATCTCTCGTAGCTTCAGCTTCCTCATGGAGATAATAAAGCTTAGAGGGTTCTTGGGAGAACTGAATGACATAATGTATAAGAAGCACTTAGAAGGTGCCTGGCATATATTTAATGGTCGATGAATACTAGCTTTCATTTTTAGGAACATAGCATCACACATCTATATTTTGATAAGAGTTTGGGCATCTTAAATCAGTTGGAATATTAATACCTACGTTAGGACAGGCAGTGGTAATTGGAAGGTGAGAGGCTTACGTGGGCTGTTCTTCTTCAAGTGATGACTCAGGGAACCAGAATCTTCTCTCATGGTTCTGTCTACTCTCTAGAACCTCCTTGGAATTCTAGCTGCATCCCCCTATGCAGCTGGCTGATGAGTGAAGAGAGAGACTAAGCAGGCCGATGTAGGGGCCAAGTGTAGCAGTGACAGAATTCTCTTCTACCCATGTTCTCTTGGCTAGAGTTCAGTTACAGAGCCCCCTGGAGATGCAAGAGTACTGGAGATTGGAGTCTTGGGTACCTAGGAAATGCTCCGAGGAACTCCCTGTACTTCTACTACAAGCTTTTAATAATAATCATCAAATATCCATAATTAGCTTGAAGTAATATCATTTTTACTGAATGTCATCTAGTTTTGTTGATGTTCCTCTTGTTGTTTTTATTCCATTTGTTTTCACAGACTGCCTGGTATGGCCATGTCCTGGCCATGGGCAGATTCAGTTTGACAGCTGGAAAAACAGTAGGAAAGCTAGAAAAAAGAGGGGACCTGCCTCCAAACAGGCACCATGAAATTGTTGAAGCCATTTTGTGTCTTGGAAATCATAAGAGCTGCAGAGAAATATCTTTATGATGTCTATTGATTTGTCATTCAATTCTCCTTTGATTATAGTTTTACATAGATCCCATTTTATACATTAATAAGCTCTAGCAGCTTCATATTTGACTTTGAGATTCTAGTTAATCTAAAGCTTTATCTGGTAGGGATATATATATATGCATATGTACATATATATATGTGTGTGTATATATATATATTTATTTATGGTATGTCTTATTTATTAGCTATAGTATATGCTTTTAGCAGTTACTTTTCAATAACTGTTGCTCCACAGGTCAGATACTATCTCCACTCCACCAAGTAGAGGTACTTAATTCTTACACTAAGGCCTTTAACCATGTTAGTTTGACATCCACAGGCTCGTTGGCATTATTTTTAGTCGTTCTGTATTCTCTCTGTATTCTTACTGCATTTGATGAAGAGGGTTTTGGATTCCCCAAGCTAAGAAACAAAAGTGGCTGAGTGTCCTCCTTATTGCTTTTAAACCTGAGGGATTATCAGATGCATTTCAACTCCGTAAAGCTCAAGGCAATTTAATAACTTGCACACTCCAAATCATAAGAACATATAAAACAACTAGGACAGTGACAGCTTAAGTAGGACATTTCCTTTCTAAACACTGAGAAGCAGCAGCATTAGACTGAGTCATAATGGAACTGAAACTCTGCTTCTACATCTTGAACGTTTGCAATCACTGAAACTATTTGTAGCAACTGGCTAGTGTACCTTTGAGTCTGACTAAGTGCTTTTCTTATATATCATCAAAAGTATATGTGATATATTGATAGTTAGAGTGATATGTGGGAAAACTTAGATCTGGGTCATAAGGTGATGTTAATATTTCTGCCTCTTAGGGACACATGCTTTTATGAATGTAATCCCCTGCTGTGGGACCTCTGCTCTGGGAGCAAGAAGCACACCAGAGTTGGGTGCAAGCCTAAAAATTTCTCCTCCTTGCTTTTAGAGAGCTCTAAATTGAGATCATAAAACTGCAGTGTGCCTGGTGAATATTTTTGTGTTAGGATTCATCATATTAGGATTAAAGGCTCTTATGATTGAATATATTTCCCTCTAAGCCATATTCTTTCATATTCTGGGTCCCAAGAACTCCTAAAAAATGGGCTGAAGTTGAAGTATTGTAGCTTTTATATCCATGGTATCCAGGTAGCTCTTTATTCAGCTGTATTTAGTGACCACATCCAGGAGCTGTTTCAACCAACTATGTGTAACTAAGATCATCTTAAAGGGGTTTGTTTATCAGCAGGAAACTTTCACTATTCACTAAGATGTCAAGGGCATGTTTTTGTTGGTGGGACCTTTCTAAACCTTGTCTAGAACCTGAGGATTCAGAAAGAATGGCAGTGTTGTTTTTCTTTGATTTATTTTTTTCTCGACTGTTGTATTTTTGTGTTTTATGTGTGCTTAGCAGCTCTGTGCACAGTTTTATTGACTTCTAAACTAAGCAAATAGAACAAACTCTGGTGGTATGAAGTGCTAAGTGAGTGAGCCACAGGGAGCACATTATAAAGGCTCTTCACTCACTCGGCTCTGGCTGCCAATTTGCTTTCAAGTGCAATTCAGGAAGCCAGTTATGCTCTATCAAGCCCTAAATAATCTAGGCCTTGTTCACCCCAGAAATTGGCTGCTTTTTATACCATCACCACAATTAATCATGGCCCATCATCCTCATATCCTATGTGGGGAGGTTCTGTCTATACTTTATTTGATGAACTCTTCCTACACCCTGTCCCCTTGTTTATAATGAGCGGTAGTGTAGAGGAGAGTTTAGGAGTTGGTCTATTTGAGACTGGGGTTCAAGATTCAGTTTTACTACGTAATAGCTGTGGGATGTTGATCAGCATACTATGACCAATGTTACCAGTAATTTTAAGAGCAAACACATACCACTGTGTGTCAGATACTGTTGTAAGTTTTAACATATATTCTTTCAATTGTCGCTCCCAACCCTATCCTGTAGGCGTTATTATTTTCCCCATTTTGTAGATGAGGAAACCAAACATACTGAAACTCTGATTCTCTGATTCCTTAACTGGTAAATGAGAATAATAGTATTCATGTAATAGTAATATGGTAAGGATTAAATGAGATTTTGTTTATAGTAGTGTCTTTCAGTAAATATGTACTCAGTAAGTATAAGCTGTTAATATTATGGTCACAGTTGTAGTAGGTTCTCCAGAGTAACAGAACCAATAGGATATATATCTCTATATTATATATTATAACTGATTAATATAATTAAGATGTATATATGAATGTATTGTGAAGGAAATAAATACATGTATGTGTGCATAAATTTATTGTAAGGAATTGGCTCATGTGATTATGGAGGCTGGGAAGTCCCATTTCTTCAGAGGTGGGCTGGTGGTACGGGACACTCAGGGAGAGGCAGTGCTCCAGTTCAAAGGCTGTCAGGCAGTAAGAGTCAATGTTGCAGATGAAGTTTGAAGGCAATTAGCTGGAGAAATCTCTCTTACCTGGAGGAGGCTCAGCCTACAGTCTATTCAGACCTTCGACTGATTGGATGAGGCCCACTCATGTTATAGAAGGCCATCTGCTTTACTCTGATTAAAATGTTAATATTAAGGTGTTTCCATTTAAATGTTAATCTCACCCAAGAACACCCTCATAGAAACATCCAGGATAGCATTTGATCAAATATATGGGCACTTCATGGCCTAATCAAGTTGAAACTGAAATTAACCACCATCACAATAGTTTATCTAATTTAATAATCAATATGAATATATTTTTCCATTACATATAATCTTTTCAGGAGACTGACCATGTCTAATGTATTGTTGATATTTTAGAGCTCAGCTTTATACCTGAGATAATGTCAGGGGTGTGTGTGTGTATTTTGTTTTGAATCTAAAATCCTCCATTTCATCCATGCGGACAAGGAGTATCCTTCTTAACTCCTGGATTCCTGGGAATGTGGGTATCCATGAGGGAATTTGAGCAATGACTCTATTTTGCTCCAGACGTGACTATTGTCAGGAGAGGATGTACCTGTCATCAGTATGAGTTTTCTAAGGCTGAGACCCAATAGAGCACTCTTGGATCAAAAATATACTTGACCAGGAGGTGGTTTTATTCATTTACCTTAATATTTGGAAGAACTCAGTTGAAGTCCACACTTTTCAAACTGTAGTTTGATGCCTCTATTTTAGTTTTTTATTTTTTATTTTTTATATTTATTTATTTATTTATTTATTTATTTATTTAATGTTTATTTTTGACAGAGAGAGAGACAGAGCATGAGCGGGGGAGGGGCAGAGAGAGAGGGAGACACAGGATCTGAAGCAGACCCCAGGTTCTGAGCTGTCAGCACAGAGCCCGACGTGGGGCTCGATCTCACGAACTGCAAGATCATGACCTAAGCCAAGTCAGATGCTTAACCGACTGAGCCACCCAGGCGCCCCTAGTTATTTTTTAAAAAGGAGAGGAAATGGTCCTATTTGTCAAGCTGTCCATGTTTTATGATCTCTCGTCACTGGAACAGCATCTAGTTATTTCAAGGCCTTGAAATGGACCCTGGAAGATGTAATTTAACTAACATTGTGTACAAACATGCAGCAACCATAACGAAACATATTTTGTCTGGTTCTCTGTAATCACACAGTAACATGTATCTTTGTATGCAATTGGAATAATTTAAAACAAAACACCATTTAATCAGAAGACAGCTGATAATAATCACTTCTTATAGCTACATTCCCCCCCACCCCAGACTTGTTTACAAAACCCGGGCTTCTAAACATTCACTTTTATTCCATTCGGTTCATTGTTTTTTAGTACCTTTTCAATGCTCAAGCCGGTCTTGAATTTAATCTTTCATATAATAATAGTTACATTATTATCAATTATAATATAATTATTAATATTAATATTAATTATATATTAATATTATATATAATAATAACAATAATGTTTACCGAAGCTGTTTTTGGACCTTCAGAATCATGCTAATACTGAGATTGTGGATTGTAAAAAAAGTCAGAAGCAGGGATGAAATATTGAAAATTTGACTCCATTTAGCAGGTTGGATCTCTCTATTTAAATATAGCAATAAGATATAGTGACTGGAGATGTCACTATCTTACATGGAGGAAGCCAGGGTAGAAAAATTATAAAGAGAAACACTAAAAACAAAAACCAAACAAACACCCACAAAATCTTAAACAAAAGGCTAATAACAATCCTGCTCTTCTGTCAGTCTCTATTTTAGGCAAAATAGGTCTGCCTAATCTTCCTTAAAAATTCTTTCAGTAAACAGCTATAGGAAGGGAAAAGGAAAAAAAGAAGACCCTGCTACTAAAGAAAGTTTCCTTCTAGCAAATATAATGCCCAATCTCTCTCTCTTCGAAGCAATATGGTGCCCTATTGTGACTTTCTCTGTGTTATGGATTCGTGTGTAAGGATTCCCAGTTGATTCCATTTTGTCAGTAGTCAGCAAGATGCCCAGTTCATTCTGCTTTGTCTTTGGCCAAAAAGAATGTTGCTTCTTACTCAGAGACTGGCATGATGCAGATTTAGATACAGTGCCTGCTGACTCTTGAAAGGATGAATCTAGTAGTTCTACATCCAGGCAGTCATTCTCTACAGAATGTGTTTAGAGTTTATCAGTGGCTCATTATGACTCCTTAATGATGGGGACCCTCTGGTTTTGGGGTCCATAGTCTTGAATAAGGACTAATTTACCTGGTTAAAAATAAGCAGGCAAGCGGGGAGAAGATCAAAGGGTAGATAGAGTAGAATCTATTTCTGTTAATCTGGCTGGCCGGCTGGCTGGCTTGCTTGTTTGCTTGCTTTTCTTTCTCTCTCTCTCTCTCTCTCTCTCTCTCTTTTTCTCTCTCCCTTTCTATTTTTTTACAACAATGTCCAGATATAGTGACCCTGCAAATAATTTCACAGGTTGGCTTTTGCTGTTGACCTCAGAAGTCTTCTTGACAACTGTCTCTAACAATGAACTTGGGGGAAAACTTAGTGGTTTCCACCCCATTATTTGCTTGGATAAAGTCCCAGAACGATGATTTTCTAAACTTAAATGTGATAGCTACATACCATGATGAGAAAAAACCCAAATATTAACTGTCAGCTAGGTGAGATTGTTGCGGAGGTTTGAGAGAATAAACAAATATGGCAGTGCATTTTTCTATACTCCACCACAATAAAGAATGCCTGTGCTAAGTGATGGATGTTCTTGACTGAGCCTTACAGCTTCCGTACAGCCATGAGAAGCAGAAACCTCTCCCTGAAGATTCATGTCGCATATTAACAACATAGTTTCTATTGGTACCTACTCTTCTGTTATGATAATTCTGGGGGAGGAGCTATTCCGAAGGCCCCCGGGGCTCCTTTCTGCCTTAGGGCCTCTGAACTTAATCTTCTCTTCCCCCGAAGCTGCTGACCCAGATCTTCTCTAGGCAGGTAGCTTTCTGCTGTCTGGAAATCAAATATTTACTTTTCAGACTCCTGGCCCCAGACAAAAGCGGCTCTCCGTGTCACTCTGTCACTTCAGCTCTGTTTTATATAGCTTTATGTTAAAATGTAACAAAACATGTTTTAGCAGAACACTGTCACTGTTTGTGTGTCTATTGTCTATCATTCTCCATGTCACCACTAGAATGAAAGATCCAGAAGGAGGGAGCTTGCCTTTCTAGTTGGTACTGCGTTCCCTATATATTTGTATAGTAGGTGCTTTAAAAATATTTGTTGAATGCGTTGTTGACACAAGGAAAACAGAGCCACCTCAGGGTTTTCATTTGTAGCTTTTCTTTAAAGATTTTGTTTTCAAGTAATCTCTACATCCAGCATGGGGCTCGAACCCATGATCCTGAGATCAAGAGTTGTGTGCTCCACTGACTGAGCCAGCCAGGTGCCCCTCGTTTGCAGCTTTTTATGAGTAACATGAATAGCACTAGCAACAACACTCTCTAATGTATTATGAGGGCAGCGTGCCAGGCGTTATGACTCAGCACAGTGCCTTACCTATATTTTCTTATGTCAACCTCAAAATAATCTGAAAATTTAGACACCGTCATTATTCCTGTTTTATGGAAGCAGAAACGGAAAGGTTCCTACCACTTGGCAAAGCTCCTGTAGCTGGTAAGCAGCAAAGCTAGGATCTGGTTAAGTCTTTGCAGCTAACTGCATATTTCAGGTCCAGAGGCATTTTTCTCTGGAACATGACACAGTTTATGAGCTTTGCTTTTATATGAATAATTAAGAATACTTGATGCTTGGCAGCATGATGTGCTATAATAGTTTCAGAATTTCATTCTGAGTTATACTGAATGACAGGGTCTCTGACAGTGGCTCTTTGTTCCCATATAGACACTGCAGTCCATGTTCTTAACCTTTTGTAGACTGTGCGAATGGTGATTTTTATTGTTTGGGGCATATTTTGAAGCAAATGTTTTCTGTCTTCTGTCTGCTGGCAAAATTTTTCTGCTAGCATGTATCCATGATTTGCATAACAAGATGCTCCTGTACTTTTTGAGGCTTGTAGTGGTCTTACTGGTTAGAAGCAGCTTTTTAGTTGTTCCCACATTTAGTAAATTGGGGTTCAGCCAAGAGCTTTAGGAAGAGTTTACCTGTGATCTTCATATATAACCCAAACACAGGTAATATATTCTGTTAAAAATGCCTCAGATCTCACTGTTGAGACATTTGCCAGGTTTGTGTCAGGTATACGTCGCAGCACCCTGCTGTCTATAAGAACGATACTGTGGAATGGAAAATGTACCTTCATTTGACCCGTAAAATCACTGCCCTGATATTCTGTGATTAGGGTGGTAAGGGGGCTTAACATGGTGGGTATGGGATGGACTCTCAGAAAAACATCAAAGTAGGCAGCTCCTCTGTCTCCCTTCGTAAATGTCAAGATGGTGAAAATACTGCATTTCTGTATATTCTGTAATGAACAGAATTCCCATTTGTGGAATACAGTGGTGGGGTGGGAAGTTCAAGCTCATTTAAAAATTCCATGTGCTTTCCTTTCTCCACAGTTGTGCAGAGCTCCCAAGGTTATGTACTCCAGTAAGATAATGATGTAGGCCCTCTTGACACTGGCTATTAGTATAGTGGCAGTAATTAGAGGGATACCTGCATTTCTAGGCACATGTTTCCTTGGGATCCTCACTCTATGAATTCCATACTGTAATTTGGGGTTTAGGAATCTTAAGCAAAGTTGAGAATCCAGGAGCCGTGTTACGCAGGACCTCTTCTCTTCTTATGTCCCGCACAGCAGTTCCCCTACTGAACCCTGCCACGTCCCTAACGGAGAACATGCTGCCAGTCACCAGACCTCTGTCCCCATCTCGGTCTCAGGAAATCTTCCTTCCCCACTTCAGGTCTTCTCACATTTACTTTCAATGGGCCAATCCATATTTCCAGAATAAGGAATTACAAAGAACACACCTAATTTAGTATTTCAGTGGATTATTTTGTCACAGTAAACTGAACACCTTCTAGGAAGTGAATCCCAGGAAGCAGTGTGTCTTATGTCCATCTACTTTATATAACAAAAGAGCCATTTTGAAGAGAAAGCTGAGGTCTACATGATAGCTAGGATGGAGATTTTAGTAGGTTTTTTTATCCCCAATTGTTCAGAACAGGGTTCAAGATACTGCCTTGAAAAATGCTCTTGACATAGGAGCCCTGTTTTCATCATGAGGGAAGTTATATTGGGTAGCACGAAAACACCAATGAACAAACCAAGGAAAGCATGTTTCTTTAACCGGGAAGGCCTTTGTGGCTCCCGTATTCCTTTGGTTGATCCTCCTTTCCATGAGTGAACAGACAACTAAAGAATTCAAAACGGCAAACATTCTGTGGTAACACTGAACCACAGAAGTCAGTGACGTGTGTCATAGAGCAGGTGGGTGGTAAGATGGAAGGAGAGCACCACTATACCCTTTCTGGTCTCCTCAGAAATTCCATTCCTTGGAGGAGCAATTTCTCCCATTTAGAGGATTGAAAAGGCAAGGCTGGCAGATATTTGACCATTATAATAGCATAAGCACCAGCTGGCTATAGACTCATATAAAACATACCTAGAAAGACGGCTTTTTATTGGTATTCATGTACAATTGATGAGAAAATATCTCCTCCCCCCCCTTTTTTTTTTTATTAACAGCATTCTAAATATTGTCAGATGTGTTTGGCATTTGGATAAGAATTAGTATCAGTCACATTGTTTACTTGTGACTATTCTCTTGCCTTGCTTCCACTGTTATTTAAGCCTTATTTCTAATTTCACTTTGAAAAGCACATGAGAATGGAATTAATTTTGCTTTGATCTGGGGCCTTCTCTGATGACTGAATACTATAATTTACCCAACGCAGTGACTTTGATATGTTTTTCTTGGTTAAGCTTACATAGGTATTACATGTCACAACTGGTAGGGCTATAATAATTTTACTGTTCATTGAATGTCAAATTAAAAATGTATATGAGATAGCTAAGGATCCTATCCCATTAATTATTCTCTTAGGATTTCTGAAATTCTGTGTTAATGAGCTGTAACAGTCTGAAGACCAAATGCCTGAATGTATTAAAAGGAAGAGTGAGAAAACCTGCAACCTGAAAATTGCTCATGAAGAAGAATAAGCTAAAAATAAATGTGGTGCGATCATTTGACTTTTTTTTTTTTAATGAGGAAGTTGGTCACTTTTGGAAATGAAGATCACTCTTGTATTCATAAGTACCAATCTGTGTTGGTGGCTGTAAAATCCTGTGCATTGTAAAAACAAATCTATTCTCTTCATTGAAATTCAGGACCAATGAACGAATGAGTGAACGAACGAACGAGCCAGTAGGTTTTTTATTCTGTTGTTCTCCTCATTCTAAAACTGGGGCAAGTTGTTTGTTTCCCTGAACCACTATTTCCTCATTTATAAAATAAAGAAAATGGCTCCTACCTCTTAGTGGCTGAGACCTGAATAAATTGATTTACATATAATTGTTATATGTTTTCTAAAGTGTTTCTTGCAATATAGTTTTTTTACCCTCCCATTTGTGTTTGAATACTATTAAAATTTCCCGGAAGTCTATAGCCATTCTGATTCAACTGGAGGAACTTTGTAGAGTATGTTTATTCTCTGTGTTGGTACTCTTCTAGTTCATCAAAGGACAATCTGATAATTGCTTTTTCTATTTTTAGATAGGACTAGTTTATTGTGAAGTGTAGCTTTAACAGTTTATTTTGGGGGATGTCATAAGAATCCCAAAGACATTATGGAGAGTTTGAGCTCAGTAGTCATGGTGACATGATTTTGCTGTAAGCAGCCAGGTGGTCCCATATGGCAAAGGACCACTCTAAATGAAAGCTTTATCTTTGAAACTGTAAAGAATCTTCATTTTTAATCTCTCATTCATTTTCTCATGTGAGTCCCCAGAAGCTTTACTCAGAAATTTGTAGATGGTTATGCTTGCCTGGATTTCTCAATTATACGGAATTAGGATATGTGGCTTTATTCTGAGAATGAATTATTGCAGAGGAGTTACATGATGTAAGCCTGTATTTACTGTTGGAGGAGCAGTGAACATTTTCTTTTATTTCATCTTATTTTTGTGAACTCTGAAAAACTAAGAGCAAAAGGATGGCAGGAAAGTTACATGGGCTAGAAATGATGAGGAGCCCGGGGTCAAGGCTGACGGATTCTTAGATATCTGCATTTTCTTTAATGAATCTTTAAATGAGACATTAAAGAATTCGACATTAAAGAAATTTAAACTTGAGGACACTTCTAAGCACAATCCAAATTACTTGGGAAGAGGAGCTAGCACTCAGACTTCTTTTACGTTTTGAATAACCAAGAGGGAGTACATTCTGCAGGTGCGCTAGCATGGACTGCCTTTCAGTGACATTGTTATATTTTTAGCTCTGTTCTTGCCTCTGTGGCATCCCTACTCCCTTACCTTTTGGCTCACGTTAAATTTCTTGCTGAATGGTACTCTATCTGATCTTACATCTTAACCAGAATATACCTGTGGTTACCATGCAGTTTCTTTTCTTTCGTTTGTTTAAAATGTGTTAAAAGAAGTTTCCATATTCTTTTTTTAAATTTTTTTTAACATTTATTTATTTTTGAGAGAGAGAGTGTGAGTGGGAGAGGAGCAGAGAGAGAAGGAGACTCAGAATCTGAAGCAGGTTCCAGGCTCTGAGCTCTCAGCACAGAGCCCGATGCAGGGCTCGAACTCATGAACCTCGAGATCGTGACCTGAGCTGAAGTTGGACGCTTAACCAACAGAGCCACCCAGGCGCCTCCAAAGTTTCCATATTCTTAAATTTCACTGAAACTGTGCATCCATTTGAAGGCAGATTTTCCGTGAAACTACCAAAGCTTAAACATCAGGGCCTCCTGTTTGTATGAGCCTTTACCTAGGCCTTCATAAGGGCCTACACAATAGTGTATTCACAATTTATTTTTATTTTTGTAAGTTTATTTATTTACTTTGAGAGAGACAGAGACAACATGAGCGGGGGAGGGGTAGAGAATGAGGGGGAGAGAGAGAGAATCCCAAGCAGGCTCTGCACTGCCAGTGCAGACCCCACAAGGGGCCCCAAACTCATGAAACCATGAGATCATGACCTGAGCCGAAACCAAGAGTCAGACGCTTAACTGAGCCACACAGGTGCCCCATAATTTTCTTCTTTTAAGAATTAAAAAAAAAAAAATTAACGTTTATTTTTGAGAGACAGAGAGAGACAGACCATGAGCAGGCGAGGCAGAGAGAGCAGGAGACACAGAATCTGAAGCAGGGTCCAGGCTGTGAGCTGTCAGCACTGCGAGATCATGACCTGAGCCGAAGTCGGACACTTAACTGGCTGAGCCACCCAGGCGCTTCCATAATTTTCTTCGTTTAAAGGAGACTCTAAAATTGCTTAATATTTGTGCCCCACAAGATCTGAATATGCCCCAAGTTCTATTGCCAATACTACTGAAACGTGGTTGCTAACATTATCAGTAACTACAGGATTTAAGGTTTTACCTAACTGGGCTTCCTTGTACTTTATACTATTTATTAATCTCTTTTTCATGAAAAGCTTTTGCTTTGGTTTGTATTTTTCCCAGTTAGTGTGGTTTGTTGAAAGTTCCTCCCCATCTGAGATACAGGCTGTTTTCTTATCATCTCTATTGGCATTATCCACTTCTAGTTCTCCCTTCTTATTCAGTTTATACTTTCCATGTAACACACACTTTCTCACGTCTTCAACCACCCCCAATTCTGTAGTGTACAAGACAGTAGCCACTAGTCACATATGGCTACTTAGCGGTTGAAATATAACTAGTGCCATATGCTGAAAAAATATTTTGGATACATTGGTAAAATAAAATATAACTTTATTTGTTATAAATATGTTATAACTTTAAAAAAATGTAGCTACTAGAAAATTTGAAATTTCATATGTGAGATGCATTATATTTCTATCTGAGAGCACAAGAAGATGCTGATGGCTGCCAAATCTCTGTCTCCAGTCCAGACCCCTCGATGGAGTTTCAAGCATGAAAACCCTGCTGGTATCCTTCTGGCCAACTGAAGAGGCCTCAGACTGAACCTGTCACCTTCGTAGTCAGATGCTCCAGTGTTCTTTATGTCCGCTGGAGGAATGCACTGTCTTAATTCACCCAAACTAGAGACCTGATGTCATACTGGATTCCACCTTCTTGCTCATGCCTGTAACAAGTCCGTCAGAAGTAGTCAGATCTTAAAATTCCATTTCAACTGTATCTTTGTAATCCTCACCGTATGTATCCTGGTTTGAGCACTCATAATTTTTTTTTTACCTGAACTATTGTAACAACATTCCAAGTGTGTTTCCCATTTGGTACCTCTCATATATCCTCCAGTGACTGATGCTTTGTATAGGAGAGGCAATAGAGGCAGACTGTTGAAAAAACCAAAAGCCATGAGGCTTATGAGAGATGGCCATAGCTGTGTGAGCGGAGAAGCACATGCTTCTATTATAAGGCAGGTGCTTTATGTGGAATGGATTGCTGTATCAAATCATTAATCGCTAGCCTCGAATTGCCAATCCACTCAGAAGATAGGCAGGTTTCTCCAGTCTCATGACCCAGTAAAGTGACTCTGAGTGCATTTTTTCCCCTTACAACAAAACTTACAAACATTTTTACGTAGGCTTTGCTCTTCTCTTTGCCATGCTCACTGGCAGCTGGTTATGCATACCACAACCATTGTGTTAATACCTTTCTGTTGCTCCTCTTCTACGATGTCTGCTTTGGTGACTATTTAAGTTAAAAGTGCCTAGAATATTGAAAGTGAATTGTTTAAACAACATGGGGTGTGTTGGAAATTGAAAACATTATTATGATGATGTCATATTAACCTTAAGGCAAACACTCTGAAAAGCGAACGTTAATTTTCAAATAGTGGAAGGTACTTGGTGAGAAACATTGAGTAACAAATTAACCAAGTATCTTCTTTTTTTTCTTTTTAATATTTATGTTGAGAGGGTGCATGCGTGCATGAGTTGGGGGAGGGGCAGAGAGCGAGAGCGAGAGAGAGAGCGAGAGAGAGAGAGAGAAAATTCCATGCAAGCTTCTCAACATCACCTCAGAGCCCGACACAGGGCTCCATCCCACGAACTGTGAGATCATGACCTGAGCTGAAATCAAGAGTCAGAAGCTTGACTGACTGAGCCACCCAAGTGCCCTTAACCAAGTATCTTTTAATTTAAGTGTTACATTGAAGTTCTCCTCTTTTGGGGCAATGCATGAATTCATCAGTACCTTCACTGATTTTTTCCTCTTCTGGATCTTTACATTTTACTGACTAAAATTGTTACCTGGCATGTAGTGATCCAAAGTGAGGTAGAAATACTAGAGACTCTACACTGTCTTTACCTGACTTGGAGAAGGAGGGTTGCTTTATGCATAGAAAATGCTCAGCCTAGTAAAAACATAAAAGGAGCCTTTATCTTTCAATATAAAAATAAATGATCTTTGCTATAAATCATGAATGCAGTGGTACATGGTTGTAATCATGCTTTGTCTTTCAAAGGTATAAAGGATCTCTGTTCTCTAATGATGACCCTCTACTCTGGTGCTCTCCACTTCAATTTAAAATTTGTATCAAATATGCATTCAATTATTTAGATTTCAATACAACTTAATAAGTATTCTTATTAACGTTCTCTCTTGCAAACCCTTCAATTTTACTTCTGTGCTAAACCAGGCTTGCTGGGATGATTACATTAATAATACATCTCTATCCAAAACTGAAGTGCCGAGTAGAGAACATGCTAATGGGTTTCATTGATTTCAACTTGGAAATGGGTGCAGGCAATCAGAAAGCAGGTGCAAAACCTGACTAGCACTGAACGACTGGGAGAATATTGAGCCAGGATCCGTGGCAAGATTCATGGCTGTGATTTGAGTTGGAAAAATGTTAAACATAATGAAGTTAAAGCGATTAACGCCTTCTGGGAGAAATGTGAATGCTTCATTATGCTTTTCAGATGGTGGCTTTGAGGGATAAGAGTTCTAAATTCTGTCTTAGTAATTTTATTAGTTTTTATCTATTTTTCCTTCAAGTTAGCTGCATATAGACTCACTCTTCGTTTTCTAAAAACTTGGAAGATGAAGTTAAGGACACAGCTTAAAACATTCAAACAATCATACTACCCATGCACTTTTCTTTAAAATGATCTGGAGTTAATTTCACTGTTGGTAAAACTGTGTCATTAAAGCTAATTCTGTACTTGAGTGTATACTCCTTTGTATTTATTCCTTTATTTCTGGCCCTAAGAATGAAAGAATAGATGATACTGTGCATAAAAAGTGATTTTAGGGTAAGTTGGAGAGAAGGGCTTCTTAAAATGCAAGGCAGAAACAGTAGTAATACTCCTAATTTCTCTTGTGTTTTCCTCAGTCCTGGATTCTCTTCTTTTTGAAGTGTGCCCCTTCTGCTTCATATACACACTTTCAGACACTGTACTTCTCTATAGTTTTTGCATGGGTAATAATTCAAGTGATTATCATCAGAAACCTTCAGTAACACATAAAAATGGACTCATTCACTGGAAATTTAATAGGTTCATTTGGTTTCTTCAGACAGCTTATGAGAGGTGCTTGGAGGAATAGACTAATAAGGCTCAGGCCTCTGTGTTCTCTACCTGGAAATATCCCATACAATTTAGGGACTGCTATATGGGCATGGTCGTTGTAATTTGGAGCACATGCAGAGAATCTGCCTTACCTGGGTATTAATCCCCGCTCCAACGACTTGCCAGCTCAGTGACTTTGTGTCTTAAGAAATGGGGCTAATATTAATACCTATTTATAGAGTTGTTGTGAGAAGGACGTGAGTCAATTCACTTAGATCTGTTGGAGCAATGCCTGGCACATGGTAGGCACCCTGTGACTGTGAACATGTGTGGTAGTAGTTGTTGCTGCTGTTACTGCTGCTGCTACTATAAGATCCTCGTTTCTCCTTTACCAAAAGTGGCCTTACATCCTGACCCAGTTCCCACTGTCATTCATTCTAGCTAAGTCTCTTTGTTTTGCACACCTGCTAAAATACCATACTACATCTGCATCACTTTTCATTCCTGAGAAATTTGAATTTGACCTTTTGACGCTATCTACTAAGTCCTTATGAGGGGGTATTGATAATGCCAGGTAATGCATTGTATTCGCTTTATTGAATGAGAGGGCTGTCTGGCTTGAGCAAGGACCCAATCTACCTCAATGCTTGATTCTTACACTGGGAATGTTGGAAGTATATAAAAAAATAATTTGGGGGAGTGCCTGGGTGGCTCAGTTGGTTAAGCGTCTGACTTCAGCTCAGGTCATGTTCTCGTGGTCCTGGGAGTTCGAGCCCCACAGCGGGCTCGCTGCTGTCAGCTGGAGCTGAGCCCTCTTTGGATCCTGTCTCCCTCTCTATACTCTTCGCCTGCTCACGCACACTCTCTCTTTCTCTCAAAAATAAATAAACATTAAAAACAAGAATAATTTGTTCACAGACGGGATTATCACCCCTGAGGCTGCCTTCCTGAATCTTCTCAGCTATTATTTTACTGGTATAATTTTAACTTTTGATGGTCGTGTATGTGTTGAAAGAAAGAAGGTCTTTTTGGTTGTTCGTGCCACTTACAGTTTGTGTGGTTTTAATCAGGTACCTTAACCTCTCTATGACTGTTTTCTAATCTGTAAAATAAGAAAACAAATAGTATCTACTTCATAGGATTGTAGCTAGGTTTTACGGATTCAGTGTAATATTATGTCCCTGATACATGACGTGATCCTAATAAATTGTCACTAGTTACATCAACCCAGAAAGAAACATATTTCATAGTTCTGTTCTTGCCAAGATTTGCCAAGTCCTTCAGGCTACTTCTCACTGTAGCACTTGGTGAAGGAGCATTAGAGCCACAAATGGGAAATCTATGTAGACGTACCCCAGACTGCAGTGGGTGCACAGCCTGTTTGGTGGACCACACCTTCTTCTTTTCTGCCACCTATCCATGGCTGAGAATGATCCAGATCCCTTCCACTTTTTCACACTTGATTATGAATATTAATTTGTTTATGTGTTCAACTGTAAGCATTAGTCTTGGTGAGCCAGTGTTCAATTGTGGCCTTCTTCAGAAAAGGGTAGTGGGGTGCCTGGGTGGGTCAGTTGGTTAAGCGTCTGACTCTGGCTCAGGTCATGATCTCATGGATCGTGGGTTCAGGCCCCGTGTCCGGCTCTGTGCTGACAGCTCGGAGCCGGGAGCCTGCTTCCGATTCTGTGTCTCTTTCTCTCTCTGCCCCTCCCCCACTCATGCTCTCTCAAAAATAAAATAAACATTAAACATTTTTAAAAAAAGGATAGTATTTTAATATGTAATAACTAGAGCAAGAAAAATGTGAAGAGTAATAGTAGATGAAGAGGTAAAAGGCAAGCATGATACACGGTTGCCAGTATCTTTATTCTACCAGAGGAAGAAGCAAAGCAGATTCTCACAGATCCACATTCTTGATTAATGACCAGTTAAAGCCTAAAGCCATCCTGGTAAAACCTTTCATGTGGTTCTCCTCCTGCTGATAACTAAATAAAAATGAAGAAACTTAGGCCTATTTCCCTGTGTAAAACTTTGACTGTAACAAGGGCAAACCCAGAAGTTCAGCCATTAGGTCATCGTACTCAAATCATTCCCTTGTGAATTTGTCTTCCATACTGGAAAGTTCTTAGTGTCATTATTAAGCATCTTATGAAACTCTGTATCATTGTTCCTTAATTCACTTTATCATAATGTTCATCAGAGAGTTGGTGAGGTGTAAATGAAAGGTGAAATTATCTGTGGTTAAGCTGCCAATACACATGCTACAATTTTCAATTATATAATAACTTCTCCAATTAGTCATTTTAATTTCTAAAGGCAAGGGTCACAAGAACCCATTTTCCTTGAATGAATAAGCACTAGGAATATCATTTGAGGCCACTGCATTAAACAGTAGTAGTCCATTTTTCTACCAGTGCGGAGAATCCAAGAAGCTTTGGGAAATAACGGTTTCGTTTTGTTATGGCTGTCTGAAGAAGAAAAAGCTCGCGAAGCGTTGCCACATATTTCTTTAGCTACATTTGGGAAGGAAATTCAACTTGGTCAATTATGGATATGTATACTCTTCACAAATATTGTTCCTCTTTTATTAGATAGTTGTAGACATGTTCTTAATTTTGTAATACTATAGTAGATTAAATGAAATGGCGGAGAATACCTTAGTAATACCACTATTAGAAAAAAGATTTACTACATGATTATATACATACTTATTTCTAATTTTTCTCTTGCTACCATGAGTGTGGGTATGTGGACACGTGTATGTATTTGTGTTGACTCAAACACTTTGTCTTGGATTCCCCTCAACCATATTTCAGTTGAGGGACAATCTGTTTCTTATTGATACTTGACTATAGTTTTCTATTTTTGTGACCTCACTGGTGTTTGTAGTGTCTCTAGAAAGTATCATATGCTAAATTTGTTTTCCGTCCAAATCATTAAATTAAAAAAATGAAACAACAGACCCACGGCTGATTTGCCCAGTGAGCTGATTGTTGCTACAGGAAACAGATATTATCAAGCCGACTTGATGAATTTTCCACCCTCCCAGTCTCTTCTCCCTTTTCTCACCCATTGATCTTCAATTGAATATATTTTGGGAAATTTTCACATCTCATTGTTTGGGGACAAAGAGGCCAGTGAGAATCTATAGCACAAATAATTCATAGTTTTAATAAACACTATTTAAAGAAAAATCCAGAGTCCTGTACTTTGGCATTTGTTTATCATTCATTCATTCAACAAGGAATTACTGAATACGTGTGTTCAGATAGGTATAGCATAGATAAAATCCTGTTTATGGAATGTAACTACTTGAAACTCTTTTCAGTGTGTCCATTCTAGATTTGTGTACAATACAGGAAACATACTTTCAGGTATATTCTATATGTGAAAAAATACAGAAATTAGAATACAGCAACACAGAATATAGAAAAGAATTCATGTGTATAGTAACAAGTACAATGGTACTGTCACATTTTCCTGTCCAGCAATTTTCATATATATATATATATATATATATATATATATATATATATATGTGTGTGTGTGTGTGTGTATACATATATATATATATATATATATACATATATATACGTATATATATATACGTATATATATATATATGATATTGTTATTGCTCTACACATTTCACATAGGCTTCAAAAACTGGAAATAATTTATTATGTGCTTTTACTTATCTTGCAGGGTCTAGAGTTTTTGTTGTTGTTGCCTTCATTTCAGTTGCTTTAGTGTATGTCTCTTGACAACTACTGTTTCATTTCTGAGTACACAGATATAGATCCTGTGCAGACTCTTGCAGGTACTTCCAAATGAATATAGTGAAAACAGGAGGTGATGTGTGAAATGCTGCAGCAGTATCGATTGTCCTGCCACACGAACAGGAATAAACCAAATTACTGCTGTTATGCAGGCCTTTTATAATTATGGGCAAAGGCCAAGGTTAAGCTGGAAAGTGAATTGCTTTCAGAATACTGTATGACATATGGATTTTTCAGAAAGGATGGAGATTGAAGACTTGGAGAGATTGTGAACTTTGCCCTGTTACGTGGAACACATTTGTTTGACCAAGATTAAAAATCGGTGGTAACAGGCAGACATACCTTCTTATTAAATGCTATCCTTTGAATTGTAAACAAGGTGGTTAAAAAATCATTACCAAAAAAAACCAATCACATAGTTGGTGATCAATACATATTACTGACAAAAGTTTGTGAACTGACATAAGTTGACCAATTTTAAGATACACCAAACAAAATACTGGGAAAATATTCCAACCATTCAGGTTGATAACAGTTTGAACTCTGGCTTGTATCCTTCTAAATATCAAATAAAAAGTTTCCAGTTTCCTGCTTTGAAGTTTCCTCAGGATTCTTTTAAGTTCTCAGGAATCTAAATTCTTCATATGTAAACATTGCATTTGCTTGCAAGCAATAAAAAAAAATCATGAATTTGTATTTGATTATATGATACCCGAGATATTCAAGGCATTGCTTCTACTCATCAAAATGTTAAGTCAAATATTTTTCTTTTGTTTTTCTGTAAACTGTTACTTTCCCATTTTTTTTTTCACATTTTAGTCAAATGTATTAGAACAATATAGAGATAACCTTGTTGACTCTGGTTCTAGCAGTGACATTTGGGATGGAAAACTTGATAGGCAATAATTTTTACTATGTTTTTAAAGGAAATCTTTATGGTTTGTGGTTATGGCCCATCCCACAAATGTCATCATTTGATTGTATTCTTCCTTTACATTTGGTCTTATGTTTTATATTTAAATGTCTTATACATGATGGTAAACTTCTTCAGGGCAGGGATCATAGAAAATCCCAATAATTGTCAGCTTTTCTGAGGCCAGTGCTCAATAATACAAATTGTGTCTTGCTGAGAGAGAATAAGAAAGGAAAAGAGAGAACAAATACCAAGTCCAACACTGTTTCAAAAGGCCACATGGTCCAGAATGAAGGGGCTCTGGGGTAGGAATATTCTAGTCTCCAGTGCTGGACATTAGTGACAGGGGCAGTGATGGAAGAAAAGGTCACATAGGAAAGCAGAAGAGGCAGCATTAGTGGCATAAATGGAGGAGGAAGGAAACAAGGCAGTGAGTAATAGTTTTTCACATCCATAGATCGGAAATGCACTCTAAGTCAGGTACGTATTGCCTGTAGGTGAAAGATTATGACAATACAATACTACTGTAGGATTAGCTATATAATGAATAGCTATTGATTTACATTATCTAGACCAGCACTGTCTAGGAGAAATATAATACAAGCTACATATCTAATTTAAAATCTTCTAGTAGCTGTGTCTTAAAAGCAAAAGGAAACAGAGGCAACTATTTTAGTCATATAATTTACTTTACCCAATATTTCCAAAGCATCATTTCATCATATAATCAAATGAAAATTAGTCAACTACTTTATATATTTTTTGTACCAAGTTTTAGAAATCTGGTCAATTAACAGTGTGCATCTCCATTTAGACTAGTCGCATTCCTAGTGCTCAGTATCTCTACACGGCTAGTAGTGACTATACTAGACAGTGAAGGTACATGTATGTGTGTTTTAAATAAAATGTGCTCTTTCTTATATTCTAAAAATGGAAGTATACAGTTTCTGGGCATTTTTCACATTTGTATGTTTCCATTTAAAATCTGAGGATACTTTCATATATAGGATGGAAGTTTATAAATTTTAACAGAATAGCTCCAGTGTTATTGAGGTCACACTGTGTCCTTGGGGTCTTACCCTGGCCATGAATAATTAGGAGCTCTGGGTAATCCCTGAAATTATAGCCGAAATTCTTCATGTGGATGTATGATATGTACATGCAAAGGTTCCCATCCGCTTCTCCTGGTGAAGGGGGTCTATACCTTTTATTCGTCTCTCAAAGGGATCGTTATACTCCCGTCACCCCACCAAAAAGAGTTAAGAACTTTTGTGTGTTTATTTGCTTCAGGTAAAGAGACCAAATAGTAAATTGAAGTTGGTGAAATTAAAATCAGGACTGTGGTTGATACTGGCTAGAAAGCCTGCCATGATGACTCTTATACACATTATAACAAATACATAATTAGGTGTCTATGGGTCTGATGCACAGAATGAACGAATTAAATTATGACATTCTACAATATTGTAGTCATCATTAAAATTTGACAAGTAATTGTTTAATCCTTTACAGTTTTTAATGAGGTATTTACATAACTTGTAAATGACACATTAATTAACATAACTTATCTGAGGGATCCACAGTTTTGTTCTTTAATGACACATTTCTGGCAAGGCTACCTATTCAAAGAGCGTGATGAAAGTAACTTCAGTTTGTCCAGGATGCTTCATTTCTGATTTAGCGTATGCTATATGCTTTCAATCTAACTTTCCTGTGGGAGAAAAATTGTAATTCTCTAGTTCTATCATCTGTGTTCCAAAATCTCTTATTTTGACTTAAATAAATCAGAATTATAGTCCCACCTTGATGGAATTTGGGGTGAGGCAAGGTCTGTATTCCATTTTCCTGCAAGAGGTGTCAGGTGCTAAAGTCTTTATCCCTTTATTTCCCTTTTCCTTTTCTGAATAATTCCCCATTTGTAAGTGCATTTGAATTGCAGAGACTGAAAAAAGGTTTTTTAGCAATCTGTAATTATTAATTGATTACCTTTATATTATACAAGCTCCCTGGTGACTTGGCTGGAGAGAACTGTAATAAATCCCAGCATTAACATAAATTAATCATGAAAGAAAATGTGAGATACGTGAAGAGCTGGAAATGAGATTAGAGGTAACAATTTTTTTTTTTTTCTAGAAAATACAAAACAAGAGCAAAGGTTTTATCTCCCATGCAAGGAGACACAAGAAGCAAAGCCCAAGGATTGGGTAGTGTGAATGTGAGGAATGGGTAGAGAGACAAGGGTCCAGGTTGTATGGACAGACTGCCAGGGAGGTGGAGGACAGTGACAAGCCAGTTAGATCAAAAGATGAGAAGTGAAATCTAGTACAAAGCCATTTGGGAAGAATTAGAATGTAGTAGAGATCATTGTAGTAGAGAAGAAAGGAGGAAATTATACAGGATAAAAAAGGGAAAATTCAAGAGTGGAGCTAAGCCCCACAACCTGACAAAGCTGGCTGTCCCAAAGCAGAGCTCTGTCAGGAGGTTTTGATGGGTTCTCTTCAGGTGGCATCTGTCTCCAAACCTCCAAGGGATAGAGGCTGAAGTCATGATCGTAATTACGAGAAACGGATTTGGAACAGTAATTGTATCTTGGTCTGTTTGGGCTGCTATAACAAAATGCCATAGGATAGGTGCCTTATAAAACAAATGTATTAGTCCTGAAGGCTGGGAAGTAAAAGACCAAGGTGCCTGCAAATATCATGTCTATTGAGGGTCTACTTCCTGGTTCACAGATGGCTGTCTTATCATTGTGTCTTCATGTGGTGCAAGAGATGGGAGTGTAATCTGGGGTCTTTTATAAGGGCACTAATCCCATGCATGAGGACTCTCCCTTGTGATCTCATCACCTCCAAAAGGCCCTACCTCCTTTTTTTTTAAAAAAAATTTTTTTTTAACGTATATTTATTTTTGAGACAGAGAGAGACAGAGCATAAATGGGGGAGGGTTAGAGAGAGGGAGACACAGAATCCGAAACAGGCTCCAGGCTCTGAGCTGTCAGCACAGAGCCCGATGCGGGGCTCGAACTCACGGACCGTGAGATCATGACCTAAGCCGAAGTCGGCCGCTTAACCGACTGAGCCACCCAGGCACCTCTAGGCCCTGCCTCCTAATGTGACATTGGAGATTAGGTTTCAACATAGGAATGGGGTGGGGGGCACTGTTGGTCTATAGCAATTTCCTTCTTTCTTGTGATTCTACTGCAGGGGTTAAGTTTGGAAGTCATATTGAATAGGTGGGTGCACACTCACATGCACAAGACTAAAATCTTCAGGGGTTGAATGTCTTGGAGGTGTGCATCACCTTGGTAGTGCTGCCATGCCTGAATCTGACAGATTTCAAAGGAGTCCAGAAGCTGATGTGTCAGGGCCTTTCCTGTAACTCAAGCAGATAGGTTTATGGAATGGGGGCTCTGGGTAGGAATTTAACTGTAAGGTGGTCAGAATCATTAACAAGGAGATGGGGTTGGTTGATAGTTTAAACATCTTTAACACCATCACTGTCTTTCTTCTGCTGACCATTCCTTGCACGCGCGCATGTGTATGGTGTATGTAGAATAAATAATGGCTCAGAAAGGAGAATGTGTTGCTACATTTGAACTAAGCCAACATTTAGATATATGGACAGTCTGCTTGAGAGTTGATTTGTTAGAAGGCGTTTAACAGGTCTGATGCTCATATTTTTATAGCAAATATTGATGTATTAGAAGTAGAGCCAGAAAAGTCTGAATCCAGACAGTTCCTGCAAGAGCAGTCAGAAATTGCTTTGTGCTCCAGAGTAGACAGAAAGGAAGGCTGCTGTCTGTCAAAAGCTCGGTAGTATTGGCCTTTCCTTTACATTGCAAAGACTGGTTTGCTTCCTTTTGATAAAGGAATTCATCTGGGATCTCAATAAATTGTTCTGAAGCTCTGCACTGAAAGTTCTCAACAAAACTTTGATCAACTTTTTCCCCCCTGCTACAAGCATGAGAATCTTCTCTAGCCTGTAGTACTTCTAAGACCACTGCAGTAAGATTCTAAGAGACAAGATAAGTAGATAACTTGTTACAGCTCCTTTTTAGCATTAATCGACCTGGCTTCTTACATCCACAACTTCCTAGAGACATTTGTAACCGATAAGTTTTAGAGTAAGTACATCATTACATTTTGAGTTCTTTTTTTTTTTTTTTCTTTCCAGTTTTATTGAGGTACAGTTGATACAGAACAATGTATAAATTTAAGGTGTACAACAAGATGACTTGATTTGGGGCTCTTTCTTTGGTCATTTATTTATATATTTTTTCTAACTGCATATCTTTTTTTGAAATATAGACTCCACATATTCTGGAAGTTGGAGCAATGTCGAATTGCTTACTATAACATGGATATGTCAGTCATTCCACCCACCGTTTATATATTTGACTGAATGTCCCAGGGGAATAATAAAGCTGTGTCTTATTTTTAGCTACTATCTGGCCTTTGAAGAAGGAAAATGTGTGCTGATGAAGTCTATGGTTTTTAAGAACATTATAACAAAGTAGGTATACAAGTTCACATTTCCTGGCACACAGGAATAACTGACCTCTGACATAGCAGAAACTGTTTTTTCCCCTGGTCCCAAAGTCTGATGTCACCAGGTAATGTGCATCAACTTAAATGGTGATCTAAGCCATAAAATGCAAAACCTGTCTATGTCATCTTTACTTCAAGATACTAAGTAAATGCCGTGGGGATTTGTTTGTTTCTTGTTACTTGGAAAATGGAATCTTAGTAGAATATAAAGAATCTTAATAAATAAGATTAATGAAAGTTGGTAATCAGTGTATCTTATTCTGGGTAATAAAGTTTACCAACAGAAAAAATTTCTCTCCAGTAACCTTGTCAACAGTAAAATATTTATTAGTCTTCCTCATACACATGGTTGTATTCATTGGGAAAGGATTTTCTTCTGCTCAATATTTCAGTAGGTTACATATTTTCTCCTCTGCATGTGGTATATTTTAAGAGAATATTGGCTTTGTTGTCTTAAAATATTGTGTGTCTAGAAACAATATGATGCTTCAACTTCAGCCAAAATATTTGCATTTGAGAAACAGCCCATTTGTTTTATTAATTGTCTTCTATTTCTTCCTGTGTTTGGTTACTTACAAGCTCAGTCAAAAAATATATTAATGGTGCTAAGGTCTTGGATGTGGTATCTCAAACCAGTTGGATTTGTGTGCATTTTGCAGTGCTTTAGACCTACTGTTTTTGCATGTCCAATTGTAGATAAAGGGCTGAAAGGAATTTTAAGGATGGCATTCTCCTTCTAATTGAGACAGAAAACTGTGTGATCACTTATCCAATCTTCTTTTCACTGAATAAGGGAATAACATATTGATTGTACTCAAGGTCTGAACAATTGCTCATCAGAAAAAAAGTAAAAGTACCTTTTCCTCTGTGTTTCCAGATATTTTATGTGGCGTAGTGTATTAACAATCGTACCTGCCGATGTAAATTTAGAGACACTTACCCAAAATGTATTCTAGGAGTTGAAATGTATTGAGTGTACTATATTTTAAAAAGTAACTAACAATTTAGAAGTAACTTTTTCCTGTGTTCCCAACTCTTCATTTACATATATACAACTATGTTGTGTGTGTGTGTGTGTGTATATATATGTATGTATGTATATATATACATGTATATGTATATACATATATGTATGCATATATATGTATGTATATATGTATGTATGTATATATATGTATGTATATATACATATATACATGTATATGTATGTGTATATATATGTATAAGCGTACATATATACAGCTATATATATGTACGTTTATACAACTTGTACATATATGCAACATATATCTTATACATAAATACAACTATGTTTCTTGGTACTGCAAAGTTGGAAGATACAACTGAATGCTACTGATTTAGATAGTGTGTGAATGATAAATAGAAACTTAAAAACTTAGGTCCAAAGAGGTTGTGGATTGGCAGACAGAGTGGTTTCAAGAGAATTCAGGTTTAGACTGAACCTAAGTTAAATAAAGTTGGGGTAGCATCTAAAGGAGTATTTCTTCTGTATCCAATCGCTCATATACTTGCATCCATATTTCCTGCGTGTTCTACTCAAAACCATTTAACTCCCTACAGTGCGATGCTTCCACATCCCCATGGCTGTGCTTACTGTTATGCCCAGAATTCGTGATTCCCAAATACTGCCAGGGAGCCGAGTCCGATGCAAAAGCAAAAGAGCCTTTATTCGAGCTAGCTCGAGCTCAATCCCCTACCTGCACCGACGCATGGGTGAGATACCAGGGAGAGAGAGAGAGTTTCAAAAGCACAAAGGTTTTATAGGGGTCTAGGGGCAGTTGGTGAGGTAATGGCTGTGGCCTCAGCTGATTGGCTGGGGAAGGGTCAGAGTCCTGTTACGCAGGTCGCTGGGCGTGTTTTGATCAGGAAGTTTGAACGGGTGAGCGGGAAGTTACTCAAGGGGAGGAGGCATGGTCTAGGTGAAGGACAGAGAACAAGATGGAGTCGGCCAGCGTAGGCCCGCCCTTCACTTACTAGTGAAGTTCCACTGGTCTATAAATGTACATAGAACATCTGACAGCAAGACATCCAGCAAAGTAGCTTTTATGGAGCCAGAGATAATTCAGAAAAAGAGTATAGTCAAAAATTAAAGGAGCATCCTGCTCTCTGGGCATGAATATAAATTCTAGGGAGAGGGCCACTTTTTTGTGCCTCTTTTGATATACCCAAAGGAAATGAAATGAGTACCTTGAAGAGATACCTGCACTCCTGCGTTTATTGTTCCATTATTCACAAGAGCCAATGTATGAAATCAATCTAATGAATGGATAAAGAAATTGTGATACATCTATTGTGTCTTGTATCTATAATGTTTATATATGTCTATATAAATATAAGTATATAGATATGAATAGACATATATAGATATGTATATAAATCTAGAATGTTATTAGATATAGAAATGTATATAAATGTCTATATTGGTGTGTATGTAAATAAAGATATTATGAAATATTATTTAGTCTTAAAAAAGAAATCCTGTCTCCATTCCATCAGTTGCCTTTTATTTTGGTGATTGTTTCTTTAGCTGTTCAGAAGCTTTTTATCTTGATGATATCCCAATAATTCATTTTTGCTTTTATTTCCCTTGCCTCTGGAGCCATGTCAAGTAAGAAGTCACTGTAGCCTAGGTCAAAGAGGTTGCTGCCTGTTTCCTCCTGCAGGATTTTGATGGCTTCCCATCACACATTTAGGTTTTTCATCCATTTTGAATTTATTTTTATGTATGGTATAAGAAAATAGTTCAATTTCATTTTTCTTCATGTTACTGTTCGGTTCTCCCAGCACCATTTGCTAAAGAGACTGTCTTTTTTTCCATTGGATACTTTTTCTTGGTTTATTGAAGGTTAGTTAGCCATGTATCTGTGGGCCAATTTCTGGGTTCTCTATTCCATTGTTCTGTATGTCTGTTTTTGTGCCAGTACCATATTGTCTTAGTGATTACAGCTTTGTAATACAGCTTGAAGTCCAGCATTGTGATGCCTCCAGCTTTGGTTTTCTTTTTCAACATTACTTTGGCTATTCAGGGTCTTTTGTGGTTCCATACAGATTTTAGGGTTGTTTGTTCTAGCTCTGTGAAGAATGCTGGTGTTATAAAGAAGATGTGGTATATATAAGAACAATGGAATACTACTCAGTGATGAAAAAGAATCAAATCTTGCCATTTGCAACAAAGTGGATGGAACTATAGGGTATTATGCTAAGTGAAATAAGTCTGTCAGAAAAGGATGTCATATGATTTCACTCCTATGTGGAATTTGAGAAACTGAACAGATGATCACAGGGGAAGGGAAGGAAACATAAGATAAAAAACAGGGAAGCAAACCATAAGAGACTCTAAAATATAAAGAACAAACTCAGGGTTGTTGCAGGGGCAGTGGGTGGGGGGATGGGCCAAATGGGTGAGGAGCATTAAGGAGGGCACTTGTTGGGATGAGCACTGAGTGTTATATGTAAGTAACGAATCACTGAGTTCTACTCCTGAAGCCAAGACTATGCTGTATGTTAACTAACTTGAATTTAATCATAAAAAAAGAGGTTCTATCATTTGCAATAACAGATAAATCTAGAGGACATTATGCTAAGCGAAGTAAGCCAGACACAGAAAGAAAAATGCTGCACATTGTCGTTTGTATATGGAATCCAAAAAAGTTGAATTTATAGAAGCAGAGAGTAGAAGCATAGTTGCCAATGGGGAGATACTGGTCAAAGGGTACAAAATTGCAGTTAGGTAGGATGAAAAAATCTAGAGACATAATGTGCAGTATGAGTATAGTTAATACTGTACTCACCACTGGACATTAGCTGAGAGTAGATTCAGGTGCTCTCACCACATACATAAAAGGTAAGAATGATTGAAGCAGGTAGATAAGTTAATTAGCTTGCCTATAGTAATCTTTTCACTATGTCTATCAAAACATCATGTTGTACACCTTAAATGTATACAGTTTAATTTTTTTTAAAGAGTGAAATCTTTGATTCTTGCCAAATTAAAGGAAGAAACAAACTTCAAGTTCACCAGGAGTCTATGAAGCTAAGTTGCAAACCATAGTAAGCTACACAAATCGCAGCTCCAGCCACGAGGCAAGGGACCACCCGCCTGGGCCTGTCTTTAAATGTGTGTGGATCATATAAGAGATTCTGGGACTTCATTATGTTCTTTTAACAAATGGCATAATTTCCAATAGAATATAACTTGGAATTGGGAAACAAGATTTTCCCCCAGTATTTTCCATCTACTATCACTTTTAGATAATAAAGATATTTCCTTAAAAAGAATAAATATTTTCATGTCTTGCCAATTACCCTACAGGCAGCTTATGCAGGTAAATGCTAATGTTAAAATCAGCAGCAGTGGGGGGTGCGCCTGGGTGGCTCAGTCCATTAAGTGTCTGACTTTGGCTCAGGTCATGCCCTCACCGTTTGTGGGTTGGAGCCCCGCGTCGGGTTCTGTGCTGACAGCTTGGAGTCTGGATCCTGTTTCAGATTCTGTCTCCCTCTCTGTCTGCCCCTCCCCCACTCACACTCTGTCTCTCTCTCTCTCTCTCTCTCTCTCTCTCTCTCTCTCAAAAAAAATAAATAAATGTTAAAAAAAATTAAAAGAAGAAAAAATCAGCCAGCAAGTCAACTGCAGCTTTGTAAAGAAATATGAATAGAGTTGGCCCAACAAAGAAATTTGGAAGAGGAACTGTAAGACATCAGACCATCACCCTCCTATTAGGTCAGTGCACCAGATCTGAGAGCCAGGTAAATACCAAATGCTGCTGCTAAGTTAAAGGGATATGTCATGTAGGATGAGTCCAAGAAGTATCTTTTGCTCCTTTTCCAGAAAAAGAAAATTCTAACCAAATCTTTCTTACTGATGTTTAGATGAAGATGTGTAGGATGGCACCCTTTGGGATCATACTTGTTTTAAACCAGAATTTGCAAACTTGAAGCCAAGAGATCCAGCTTGTCTTACAGAGATGCTTAGGGAAAAAAAGTAAGCTGACAGTTGAAAATGAGAGGTTTTAATTTAAATACTTGGGTTTTTGACTTCCTAGAAGACTTGGAAGATGAACCATGCCGAGCCTGCATTCCTACATGGCAATATTTTCCTGAAACTCAGTATTACTGCCATTTTTATTCATTTAAAAAATTTTTTTAAAGTTTATTTTTGAGAGAATGAGAAAGTGTGAGCAGGGGAGGGGCAGAGAGAGGGAGACACAGACTCTGAAGCAGGTTCCAGGCTCTGAGCTGTCAGCACAGAGCCCGACGCGGGGCTGGAACTCACGAACTGCGCTACCATGACCGGAGCTGAAGTTGGATGCTTAACAGACTGAGCCACCCAGGCGCCCCAATATTACTGCCATTTTTAAAGGGAACATGCCCCATAACTTTCTGTAGTTTCTCTAAAACTGAGACCGTGTGTAGTGGTGTGCTTGCTGATGTGTCCTACTTGGCTCTTCACAAATAAAAAAACCCGATTTATAACATTTTATGATTTTCCAACATGGCGGATTTTAGGTTACCAATGCTATGTCATTTAACAAGGAATAGGGAAGACAGCCATACAGTTTGGTATGAGCTGGTTCTAGAATACCATGGGTAGTTTTCACGTATCACGCTTAGATGATTTTTTCTTAAAGTAAAGAAATACTTCTTTATTCTTTGTTCCATCAAAATTGGAAACATAAAAGACAATTCAAAAGACTACATGTTTCCAAAAATAAAAAGATGTGTCATTGTGATTTACTATCCAGATAGCTGGCACAATTTATTAATTTGTGGTTCCTGTATGGGCCCTCTGGGCATTTGCTACCTACGTCTAAGGGACCCTGAGGACATTTTGTGGATTCTAGGGAGTTTTAGGGAGGCTGTGCTGTAGTGGAAGGAACACCAGATAAGCTCTCAGGGGTTCATATTTTGATCTTCTACTAACTTGGTTGTTTGATCTTCAGTAGGTTATTAACCCCCCTGGGATGTTTTGTATCAGAGGCCATTAGAATTGGAGGGAGCATAAGAATCCTTGTCTAACCAGCCGTATTGGACGCAGCTCTGTGCCTCCCCAGGCCTTGTTAACTTGCCTAATGGAAGGTCTCAGCACATTGTCACCACTTTATCTCATAATAGTCTGCTGGGATAAGGCCTGGCCACAGTAGTCCTGACACTCAGGTCAGACTTCGGGGTCCAGGCTAACAAGACTCATGGAGGGTTCTCATAAAACTTCCAGGCTTAGAAGAGGTGCTATGTAAACAATTCCTAGGTTTTGGCTTCTGCTCCAGCAGTTATGCAGAGGGCAGGATAAATGAAACAGGAAATATTAGAGGGTTTTGACTTGGGGCTGACTCAGACCAGTGAGGGAAAAATGACTGGAAGAAATATGTTGACAAAATGCTCTCCTATCTGATTGACCTAAGGGGCTGTGTTTCCACACAGTATCCATATCTGAGGGCATCTCTCTACCATGCTGGAGTCATGGCTGTGTTTTCTTGAGAAACTTTATATAATACCTTCTCTTCCACCTTGTATTTTCTTTCTCCTCTTCCCTACTTTTTCCTTTGCCTTGGAATCCTACTTTTCATTTAAGCTTGATTCTGAAATATTTACCTCAGACATGGATTTTTAAAGAATTAAATATTTATTTTTAAATTTTAATTCCAGTGTAGTTATCATACAGCGTTACATCAGTTTCAGTGATGTGTGTACAATATAGTGATTCAACAATTCTATACATTACTCAGTGCTCATTGTGATAAGTGTTTTCTTAATTCTCTTCTATTTCACCTGTCCCTGCATTCACCTTCTCTCTGGTAACCATTGGCTTTTCTCTATAGTTACGAGTCTGTTTTTTGGCTTATCTCCTTCTTTCTTTGTGTGTTTTGTTTCTTAAATTCAACATATTAATGAAATCATCTAGTATTTACCTTTCTCTGACTTATTTCACTTAGCATAATATACTCTACTATTATCTATGCTGTTGCAAATGGCAAGATTTTGTTCTTTTTTATGGCTGAGTTACATTCTCTTGCCATCTTCTTTATCCATTAATCTTTTGATGGACATGTGGGTTGCTTTCATAGTTTGGCTATTGTAAATAGTGCTACAATAAATATGGGGGTACATATATCTTTTTCTAGTGTTTTTATATTCTTTGGGTAAATACCCAGTAGTGGAATTACTAGATCATATGATAGTTCTATTTTATCTTTTTGAGGACCCTCCGTATTGTTTTCCAGTGTCTATACCAGTTTGCATTCCCACCAACGGTGCACAAAGATTCCTTTTTCTCCACATCCTCGCCAATACTCATTGTTTCTTGTGGTTTTGATTTTAGCCATTCTGACAGGTGTGAGGTGACATCTCATTGTAGTTTTCATTTGCATTTCTCTGATGATGTGTGATGCTGAGCATCTTTTCATGTGTCTATTGGCCATATCTTCTTTGGAGAAATGTCTGTTCTTTGTCTTCTGCCCATTTTTAAGTTGGGTTGTTTTTTTGATGTTGAGTTGTTTTAGTTTTTTATATATTTTGGATACTAGCCCTTGTCAAGTATGTCATTTGCAAATATAAAGAATGAAATATTTAAAAGAGACTAGTATCTCTCAGGATTACGATACTAGTCTCTGGGGCACCTGAGTGGCTCAGTCGGTTAAGCGGCTGACTTTGGCTCAGGTTGTGATCTCGTGGTTTGTGAGTTCGAGACCCGCGTCGGGCTCGGTGCTGGCAGCTCAGAGCCTGGAGCCTGCTTCGGATTCTGTGTCTCTGTCTCTCTCTGCCCCTCCCCCACTTGTGCTCTCTCTATCAAAAATTAATAAAATGTAAAAAAAAAGATACTAGTCTCTTATCCAAACAAATTCTAACAGATGACTGAGTGACTTCTACTTGAGTAAATATTTACTATATTCTAAAAACTAATTTAATTGTTAAGTCAGAATTTCAAGAGATATAGAAAATAAATGTAATTCCTATTTCACATGTGTTTAAAGATAGAGGAAGTATTGCACAAAAGGTTAAGAGTAGGGACCTCTGGAATCAGAGAGACTTGGGATCAAATCCTCTTTCTTGTACTTGCAAGGTGTGTGATTTGGGCAAAGGTACAAATTCTCTCCCAGCTTCAGTGTTCTTAAAATACAGGTCTATGACAATTTGATTCTGTATCCCTGGGCCTTGTCTGAAACTGTCAAGGTATTGAGGGACTTGACCATTGAGTGGAAAGGAGGGGAGAGATTGGAGGTGGTTGGTGAATGTGTGGTCCCGCTTGCTGCTATGCACTTTGGTGTCAAATGGGTTCAGGTAAGATGATCAGACAGTAGAGTCTGTAGTGGAGACTGGAGTTAAAAAGATTACGGTCAAAACTGGAAACTGCAGCTGTGCTTTTCAGATTGTCAGCTGAAAACCAAATAAGAGGTTAGTAAAGGGCATCCAGGAATGTAAGATAAGATGAGATATGACAGCTTTGCCAGGAGGTCGTCTTGGGGCTGTGGGAAACGTAGAAGTGGAAAAACACATTTTGGTTTCTCTCCCCTCTTTTTAGGCGTAGCCTGGGGAAAGCCTGTAAGTTGGAAACATCACCTTAAATATTGTGTTCTGTTTCTTCCAGGCAATTTAGTAAGCCCTATTTTTCATTTTGAATTACTGAATATTTCATTTACAATATCCAAAATTCTAAGAGGAGGAAAGAGATGAGAAGGAGGAAGAAAGGAGGGAGAGAAAACATCTCTAACAGAAATTCATTTTCTGGCTAGCTGATGTCCATTAAAAGGAATTTTTTGTTTGTGGAAAACTACCCATTATCATATTTTATCAGGTTATTAAGTATTATGAAGTTGGAGCTTTGTGACAAAAGACATTTGAGGTTAAACTATGTTTTAGAAAATATTTATCTCTGTACTAAAACATGATAATCCATGCTATATAAAATTTTTTGAACTACTCTCCATTATGTAGTATTTTCATTTTACAGAGAAGCAAATTAGTATTAGCATACTTTTGCATAGCTCTATGTGATTCTTATTCATGTTTATATGACTTTAATTTATCAGGACTTTATAGAGTCATAACAACTTACTTTACGTGAAATATATCTAATGGACAGGTTTGTTAAGCTGAGCTCTTAAATGAAGATGGGGGAATGACAGAGACTTTTCACTTCGTATATTGCCAGACTAAAAGTTTCCTCTCTTATTGCACCATAAAGGCGAAATCTCAATGTTGTATTTGGGAGTGGGAATAAGACTTGGAATGAAGCATTTGTGTGTATATGCTTCGGTCTTTATGAGTTTATGCTCTAAATTCTTAACTATTTTTACAGTGGTGGGGAGAGGAGATGATAGAGCATATTGAAAAGCCCTTAATCATTCATGCATTCATTTATCCATCAACTGCTTATCAAGCAACCATTTTGGAATTTGGAAACCATTGTTCTAGTGACCATTTTTAGGCTTGAATTGAAAAACAAACAAAACAACAACAACAACACATTGCAGAACTGAAGTATTCACGTATCATATATGACTTAATGTTCAAAGGCAAAAATCAAGTAAAATATTTAACACAAAATAAATGGCTAAAAGCTTAGCCCAGCCTTATTTTGTGGAAAAGAAAAGAATGATATAATTTGAGGATCTATTTTGGGCCGAGTTCATTACTAGTAATTTTTTAGAAACGGTTTCATTTAATCTATAGACCATGAGAGGTAGGTGTGCTGTATGATGAGGACTGGTGGAACAAAGCTGATGAACAGGCCTCTGCCCTTGCCCTCAAGGATTTTATACTCTCGTGGGGACAGATAGGGATAATTTAAATGTAACATCTCAGTCCCACAAGAATATTAATCCATGCCTATTGATCTATATGAAGTGAAGGAGGAGGTCACATGCCAGACACATCTGACTCAGCCCAGGTCAAGTCAGGGACACCGTATTTCATCAGAATGTGTATGTGTGGGGCTAAGTAATTTGTCCATGGTTAGTGTCTTAAAGGGATATTCTGCAATTTGGGTGCTGGAGAATGGGAAAACTGAGATCAGCAGATATAGGTATGTTATTCAATATCTGAAGAGGGGTTAAGAATGAAGGATCAGAACTATCCAATGGCGTTCCCTATGGCCTTGGAATAATAATAGTATTGGGACATATACCCAGTACTGGGGAGCTAGTGAGAGTTGTGGGGTAACTACCTGCCATGTTTTTTGGACTTAAAACTGATGAGTAGGCACCCTGAGACACAGAGATAAAGTAACAAGACAAAAGTAACACAATTATTAAGTTGTAGGGCCAGGGTTACTCGAATCCCTGCTCTTAGCCATAATATTAAACTGTCCTTTCAACAACTACAGGTATTCTATACCCATTTTATAGGAAGAGAAACCTGAGGTTTACGGAGATTAAGTATGACTTCTTGCTTGAGGTCGTATAGCTCATAAGTGGAACCCACTGGGCTTAATTCCATATTGAATTTGCTCTGAAGCCATACCACACTTTGGTTAATTATTTTCAGGAAAAACATTTTTTACTTCAACGGTGCCAAGTGTAGGTTATTGTTTCTGGAGTATAAATTGTCCAAATTCACATGAATAAGATTAAATAATTCTTTTCAACGGTGCAGCTGGGAAGACAACTTGAATATCATTTTGGGGGCTAATTCGTTCTGGCAGGCCTTTCAAGAGGTGGTATTGTGTGCTAGGGGGGTGATAATAAAGGATGTTAACGTTTTCCTGGCCCAATTCAAGATTTGTTTGAGTTCTCTGGTACAGAACTGTGTAGGCTCAGCTTTGTACTGGGCTTGTCACTTGAGTGATTCCTACTTTTATTCCTTTAGAAAAACTTGAGCCTTCTCTCCTAAGGCATCTTGACAGCTTGTTGAGAGGTGAAGTGACCTTTCATTTGGGTGGAATCAGATGCCACAGTTTTGGGGTAAAGTGCCTGCTCGCCTCTTCCCTCTCTTGTTTCTGAAGGCTTTCACTCTCTTTCCAATGGATAGTATTATGTTTGTTCTTTGGGTACTCACTAGAAACTAAATCCTGAATGTACTGCTAGGTAGGTTACTTTGAAAATACAGGATACCCACAGTATTTTAGGCAGTATTTCTGAATGCAGGCTCTTATGAGATTGCACAGGCTACTTATCCATGAAGCTGGCCCTGATTTTAGAAAAATTATCTGAGGTAGTGATCCCAAATACCTGTGTTCTGGTGCTATTCTGTAGCGAAACTTTTACAAGTTATGGCAAATAGGAAAAACACATGTTAGAACAATTTGGTGATCAGACATTTGATAAAATTTACTAAAGGATTAACCTTTTGACTTAATATTCATACTTTTTTTCTTTTTGCATTTCAAATAGCCTTTCTTTTTAAAGTAATCATGATAGACATAAAAATATCCCTGTCAAAAGTAACACACAGAAACCCCTTCTACTTGTGTTCTTTTCTGAATTTACTCAGTAGAAATTCCTAGGGTCTTGAAATCACAGGTCAAAAGTAACTACAGACAATATTTCTTTGCGTTCAGTAAACTCTTAATCATATATCTTTAAAAAAATTTTTTTTTAACATTTACTTATTTTTGAGAGAGAGGGCATGAGCAAGGGAGGGGCAGAGAGAGAGGGAGACACAGAATCCAAAGCAGGCTCCAGGCTCCGGGCTGTCAGCACTAGAGTCTGACATGGGGCTTGAACTCACAGACCGCGAGATCATGACCTGAGCCAAAGTCTGACGCTTAACTGACTGAGCCACCCAGGCACCTCTTCATCAGGTTATATCCTAAGGAATATATTATTGAAACTTATGAAATTATTTACTGTATGTCTTTAGTCTTCATCAAACACTTTTATAAGAAATGGCCTTAAAAAGATAGTTTTCCCATCCCATATTCAAAAGATATTTTTTAATTTCATTTTCAACATCCCCCTTACATGTAAGGATTCACAAAATGCATTCTTCCTAGGACTCAATGCCAACAAAATCTGCCTCTCAAATGAACTTGCCTGCAAAGAGTACTATAAAATCCATCACAAAATTTTAGCCAAGTGCTACATTTGATCGTGAATGGCAGAACCGTTTTGTACCATTTTCCTAGTATCTTTCTTCACTTCTTTTATTTATCTTTTTTATTTTTTTATTTAACTTTATTTTTTTTTAATTTACATCCAAATTAGTATATAGCAAAGCAATGATTTCAGTAGATTCCTTAGTGCTCCTTACCCATTTAGCCCATCCCCCTCCCACAACCCCTCCAGCAACCCTCAGTTTGTTCTCCGTATTTATGAGTCTCTTTTGTTTTGTCCCCCTCCCTGTTTTTATATTTTGTTTCCCTTCCCTTATGTTTATCTGTTTTGTCTCTTAAAGTCTTCATATGAGTGAAGTCATATGATTTTTGTCTTTCTCTAATTTCACTTAGCATAATACCCTCCAGTTCCATCCATGTGGTTGCAAATGGCAAGATTTCATTCTTTTTGATTGCTGAGTAATACTCCATTGTGTGTGTGTGTGTGTGTGTGTGTGTGTGTGTGTGTGTGTGTGTATACCACATCATCTTTATCCATCCATTGATGGAAATTTGGGCTCTTTCCATACTTTGGCTATTGTTGATAGTGCTGCTATAAACATGGGGATGCATGTGTCCCTTCGAAACAGCACACCTGTATCCCATGGATAAATGCCTAGTAGTGCGATTGCTGGGTCATAGGGTAGTTCTATTTTTAGTTTTTTGAGAACCTCCATACTGTTTTCCAGAGTGGCTGCACCAGTTTGCATTCCCACCAGCAGTGCAAAAGAGATCCTCTTTCTCTGCATCCTCACCAATATCTGTTGTTGCCTGAGTTGTTAATGTTAGCCATTCTGACATGTGTAAGGTGGTATCTCATTGTGGTTTTGATTTGTATTTCCCTGATGATGAGTGATGTGGAGCATGTTTTCATGTGTCAGTTGGCCATCGGGGTGTCTTATTTGGAGAAGTGTCTATTCATGTCTTTTGCCCATTTCTTCACTGGATTATTTGTTTTTTGGGTGTTGAGTTTGATAAGATCTTTGTAGATTTTGGATACTAAGCCTTTATCTGATATGTCATTTGCAAATATCTTCTCCCATTCTGTCAGTTGCCTTTTAGTTTTGCTGATTGTTTCCTTCGCTGTGCAGAAAGAAGCTTTTTATTTTGATGAGGTCCCAGTAGTTCATTTTTGCTTTTGTTTCCCATGCCTCTGGAGATGTGTTGAGTAAGAAGTTGCTGTGGCCAAGATCAAAGAGGTTTTTGCCTGGTTTCTCCTCGAGGATTTTGATGGCTTCCTGTGTTACATTGAGGTCTTTCATCCATTTTGAGTTTATTTTTGTGTGTGGTGTAAGAAAGTGGTCCAGGTTCATTCCTCTGCATGTGGCTGTCCAGTTTTCCCAGCACTACTTGCTGAAGAGACTGTCTTTATTCCATTGGACATTTTTTCCTGCTTTGTGAAAGATTAGTTGCCCATACATTTGTGGGTCCATTTCTGGGTTCTCTATTCTATTCCATTGATCTGAGTGTCTGTTTTTGTGCCAGTACCATACTGTCTTGATGATTACAGCTTTGTAGTATAGCTTGAGGTCTGGGATGTGATGCCTCCTGCTTTGGTTTTCTTTTTCAAGATTGCTTTGGCTATTCGGGGTCTTTTCTGGTTCCATATAAATTTCAGGATGATTTGTTCTAGCTCTGTGAAGAATGCTGGTGTTACTTTGATAGGGATTGCATTGAATATGTAGAGTGCTTTGGGTAGTGTTGACATTTTAACAATATTTGTTCTTCCTATCCAGGAGCATGGAATCTTATTCCATTTCTTTGTCTGTTCTTCAATTTCTTTCATCAGCTTTCTATAGTTTTCAGTGTATAGATTTTTCACCCCTTTGGTTAGATTTATTCCTAGGTATTTTATGGTTTTTGGTGCAACTGTAAATGGGATCGATTCCTTGAGTTCTCTTTCTGTTGCTTCATTGTTGGTGTATAGGAATGCAACTGATTTCTGTGCATTGATTTTATATGCTGCAACTTTGCCGAATTCATGAATCAGTTCTAGCAGTTTTTTGGTGGAATCTTTAGGGTTTTCCATACAGAGTGTCATGTCACCTGCGAAGAGTGAAAGTTTGACCTCCTCCTGGCCGATTTGGATGCCTTTTATTTCTTTGTGTTGTCTGATTGCACTTCTTTTAAATGGTTTCTTATCTCAGAAATGTGTATTTTAACTGTTCTTACTCCATTTTAAATGTCTGACATTTAAAATTTTTCAAATCTATCCTTTTCTTAAGCTTTAGGTTGACTTAGGTAAGTAGTCAAAAAATAGTAGATACTGCGTGACAAGGGCTGTGAGTGTAGAGAAACATTTTGATGAGCTTGTAGAGGTTGGGTAATACTCAAATCAAAGTTACGTGCGTTTCCTTCCTGGCACCTCCTGTATCTGCGTCATTAGCATTTTTCTCATATGGTTGTGCCAACTAGTAGAAGGAAGGAAGGAAGATGAGGATGACTTAGCTTCTTGGGGTATGTGTGAATTCCAGGTGCTGAGACATTGATGATGAGGCTGTCGTTCTTTTTCCTCCGGTTTGGAGTCAGTGTGAAGTGTGAAGTATTATTTCTTTCTTCTCTGGAATTTAAGCTGCTTCTCTAAATTGTGATTTCAAACGTGAAGAGTAATCCTGGGTTCAGCTTGAAAATGCATGGGCAAAAATTGATGTGTCTTGAGAATACTACCGAAGGGAGCCTCCAGCTAGCCTGGTGTTACCTCACCTACCTGCATCTTAAACATATGACCGTACGAGTGTTTCCTTTAGGTTTTTAATGGTGACCTATAGTAAAACAGATAAAAATTCAGTGAGAAGTTGTCTGTAATCTTAAGAGAGGCTGATGTACATTTTTCCTTGAATTTTCACGGTAGATTGCAGTGCGATATCCATTAGGAAACACTTAGAATAGTGGTTATGCTTTCCGAAAGAGAGGGAAATAACTTCATTCAGTACTGCATGTGCTGAATTGTCAGGAATTGTCCATCAAGAATTGTCCATAAATTATTTTATTTAGTTTTCATAACTTCATGAAAATATATTATCTCTAGTTTTTATGTGTTGGAAAAAGAGGCTTGGAGAAATAAATTGCCTGATCTGACAAGGCAGAACTAGGAATTTCTACAACTATAATGTGACTGTAGAGCTCTCGGATTTCCTCTGATTCCAGAGACTGCACACTTGTCCTTTAGAGTAAGGTGGTAGCTGAGTTGGACATATGAGGCCTTTAGGCAGCTTGCGGGGAGGAAGTTGATGATGTTGGCTATTGTATTACAGATCTGTTGCACCAAGCCATACTTCACTGCATAAAGACTTACCTACCAGAGCCAGCCAGCCCTCATTAGAACTGTCAAAGCTCTTTGGAAAGCATACTAGTCATCTTTGAGAGAAACAAAGTTAGGAAGGTTTGGATTTAAGAGAAGGCATCTTTCTCCCAATGACCTGTATCTGTGACCTCTCCTATCTTCATTTGGAAGAAAAAAAAAATCTTAACTATGTGCAGAGTACTGTGCCATATTACAGCATCCTGAAGATACTGTGATAAGAAGTGCATGGTCTCTTTTCTCAATGAATTCATTGTTTATTGGGATAAATTAGTAAGCTGATAATCACATAGATAATTCGTTAATTAGAAGTGTGATGAATGCTGTAGTGGAGAATGACAGGATGTTATGATCATGTAAGAAGTCTGACACTAAGTAGTGGTCAGCTGAATGAAGGGAGTGGGAGGAGCTGAGCATTCCAGCCAGAGGGTCCAGATAAGTTATAGAAGAGCCACATGGAAATAAGCAACACATCTGGTAGGTTGCAAGATGCCAGAATAAGAGGATCACGGTTACATGGGCCATCAGACACTTTTAGTTAATAGTTGTGGTAGCTCTGAATTCCATCCTTGCCCCAAGTAGTTTTGTAGCACATAGTATAAGCTAGCACAGTACCTGCATATTGTAGGGGTCGCATGTGTTTTACCTGTTACCTATTGCTGTGTCATAAATCTTTCCCAACCGTGTTAACAAATAATTAACCTTTTATTAATCAGCTCTCAGGGTTCTGTGAGTTGACTGGGCTCAGCTGGGTGGTTCCAAGAAGCCCAGGTAGAAGCTGCAGGACTTTTTATCTGGTCTTGTAAGTTCGAGAACTTCACTTCTGCCATATTCTGTTAGTCAGAAAAATCACTAAGGCCAGCTCAGATTGAAGGGAAGGGGAAGTAGACTTCACCTGTTGGTTTAAGAGTGAATAGGTCACATTGCAGGGAAAGCATGCTGGCAGGAAGATACTGTTACCACTATCTTTGAAAAACACAATCTGCCAAGCTGAAGAAAGGAATTGGATGCTAGTCAGGACTGAGATACGCCCAGGAGGCTGGTTTGTCTGCTCCTTATGGTCTCAAGTTTCTGATCTGATTCATATTTTAGGAACTGCCAAGATTAGATATGTCTCCCTTATTTAATCAGATCCTACTCTGATTCATTTAATCCCTATGAGATGGCATTACAGCATACATCCTTGCCAAGTATTTTTGATCAACTTATATTATTTCTCTAAGTTTTTAAAAAGATGCTAGTAAAATATAGACTATCAGAGTTCTTTATCTGCCACATTAGGTTGTGGTAAGGTTGTCACTGATGTACTCATTTTTCAGCAAACAACATGACAGCAAAGCCTTAGGGTGCTTGCTTTAGCCTGAAGCTGTTCCACTACTTTAAGGACTATATATTCAGTAGTCCTTTTTTTTAAAAAAAATAATGTTTATTGAGAGACAGAGAGAGTGCGAGCAGGGGAGGGGCAGAGAGAGAGGGATACACAGAATCTGAAGCAGGATCCAGTCTCTGAGCTGTCAGCACAGAGCCCAATTCAGGGCTCGTACTCAGGATCTGTGAGATCATGACCTGAGCCAAAGTTGGATGCTTAACCTACTGAGCCACCCAGGCACTCCGATTCAGTTATCTTTGATAACAGGACTGAGGACCAGCTGTGTGCCAAGTAGCATATTCCATGCTGAGGATGTAAAATATTAACAGAAAAATGTGCAGTGCTGCCCTTAGGAGTTTCTAGTTTCAAGACTGGTTAAACGTTCACACAAATGTGAACTTACATCTCAGATACAAAGGCATGTAATGAGAAATAACTTGATTTAAGAAAGATATAGAAGCACCTACTTTGTGCCAGGCCTAGGTTAATTTAAATTGGTAGATGATGGTTTCTACTGTGGTTAATGTGTAAAGGTCACTAACATGTTTCAAGGAGTTTGGGGGGTGACCTGAAAAATTGTAAGATTCTGACTAGGTAAACTTAAGAAAGAAGCTAAAATAGGGATTTTATAATGAAATATTTTTGAGTGCTTCTGAAGAGTTTGCTCCTCATATTAATTTTCATGGACAGCTGTGACTGAAGCATGATGAAATTGCTTAAAAATGGTGTTTCTTAGCAGATTCTGTCATTTTTATGACAAATCTGCCCACTTTTCCCCCTTAGAAAATAAAAGAAAATAAAGTTGTCTTTCTGGTCCCATAACTTAGAAGTGTTTCCATCCCATAAAATAAGTAAAGCTACTTCTTTGGCCTTTTGCTAAAAGAAAAAAAAATGCTTAGGGATATTCTTCAAAAGGCACAGTGGCACTGTTTAGAAAACTAAAACTTTTCTATTTGGAGCCTTGAAAATCTGGCTTTGAATTTCCTCTCTACCTTTTCCTAACCAAACATCCTTAGATGAGTTACTTAGCACTCCTGAGCCTCTATTTCCACTGTCTGTAAAGTCATGTAATAAGATTTTATTTTTATATACACTGCACGACACTATGTAAAGCATTACAGTGTCACACAATTATCATTTAATACTACTTGGCACCAACTGGGACTGTAGAATGTTAGGTTTCTAGGTAAAACAAAAGCCTTTGTATCTCCTGTATGTTCTATTTTATTTTAAGGTCAATAATTGATTTCAAAATAATACTGGACCTCGAGGTCAATTGATGTTAGGGCTGGTGGCCATTTTGCATGTGAGATCATCTTTAATGTGGTCTTTGGAGTAACATTAATTTGGTCATCTTTGGATTCAGTGACTAATCAGCTTATTTTTCTTTATGATCCGAATACACAGAGAGTGCTTGATATCCATGTATAAAGTTGGGTCGAGAGCAAAAATTGGTATACTATTAAGCTCTTTACTGATTATTATCTTAAAAAGTAGTCTCCATTCAAACATCTCTTATGCTTAATGATGCCATCTTTCCCTACACCTGGTGTCAAATTCTATAGTGGGCAGTTACTTGCTGAAATCTAATGCAAATTCAGTGTGAATTCTTGGGAATGGAAATGATCGTTTTTTTTTTTTGAGTGAATCAGAAATGAACAATGCTTTATAAATGTTTTCACGCATTTTTTTTCAGAAAAATAATGTCTCTGAAATTTATATCTGATTTATTTTTGGTCAATTAAAAATATAGGACTTATTTTCCTTATTCCACCCCCCCAATATTTTTAATCACTAATTAAAATATAAATTTATTTATATATTTTAATTGACTGCTTTTGGTAACATTATCCTATAATACAGAGCACCTATTCTATACTAAATTAGAAGCTGGCATTGGGGTGCCTGGGTGGCTCAGTTGGTTAAGCGTCCAAATCTTGATTTCGGCTCAGGTCATGATCTCACAGTTCATGCCCTACTTTGGTCTCTGTGCTGACAGCATGGAGCCTGCTTGGGATTCTGTCTCTCTCTCTCTCTCTCTCTCTCTCTCTCTCTCTCTCTCTCAATCTCCCTCCCTCCCTCCCTCCCTCCCTCCCTCCCTCACTCTCTCTCTGCTCCTCTCCCTTTTGCTTTCTGTGTCTCTATCTCAAAATTAATAAACTTAAAAAGATAATTTAGAACCTGGCATCCAGTTTACCAGTGTGGTAAAGGGATGATAGAGATCAAGAAAAGAAATTAAATTTTGAAGGATAAGGTTATTTTCAGGAAGTTTAAAAAAATGGATTTCCTTTTCTTATTTATGTTAATTATATTTATTTATTATAGTTTACTTATATTTAGATTATTTGTAACATATACCAAAAAATAAGGCAGCTTTTTAAAAATAGTTATTAGTTTACTCTGAATTTTTGTTACTGAATTTGGGTTGTTCAGTCATCAGTACTTTTAGGTCGAGACTCCAATTTGAAGAAGACTCAGGGAGGATTGGATAAAATTGAGTTTCTTATATCTTGCCCTTGTTGCAAACATTTCAGTTTAAATTATACCTTGATCAGTATTTATTCTGACCCATGGTTCACAAAAACTTCAGAATCAACTGGGGAACTTCATAAAAGTTCTAATCCCCAGACCTCACCCAGTCCTTTATTTATTTATTTATTTATTTATTTATATTAATTTTTAAAATGTTTTTATTTATTTTTGAGAGAGGGAGAGCACAAGGCTCCAGGCTCTGAGCTGTCAGTACAGAGCCTGACATGGGGCTTGAACTCATGAACTGTGAGACTGTGACCTGAGATAAAAGTCAGATGCTCAACTGACTGAGCCACCCAGGTGCCCCTCACCCAGTCTATTTAAATCAGAATCTTTGAGGGGTTAGGCCTGGTTGCTTTTTTAAATTTTATTTTATTAAAAATTTTTTTTTCTGTTTTATTAATTTTTGAGAACAAGAGAGAGCATGAGCAGGGAAGGGAAAGGAGGAAGAGTGAGGGAGGGGCAGAGAGAAAGGGAGACACAGAATTGAAACAGGTTCCAGGCTCTGAGCTGTCAGCATAGAGCTCTGTGCAGGACTCAAACCCACGAACTGTGAGATCATGACCTGAACTGAAGTCAGATGCTCAACCAACTGAACCATCCATGTGCCCCTAGGCCTGGCTACTTTTTTTTTCTTTAACACTTATATATTTTTTAGAGACAGAGACAGGGCTTGAGTTGGGGAGGGGCAGACAGAGAGGGAGACACAGAACTCTAAGCAGGCTCCAGACTGAGCTGTCAGCACAGAGCCGGATGTGGGGCTCAAACCCACAACTGTGAGACGATAACTTGAGCTGAAGTTGGAAGCTGAACTGCTCGAGCCACCCAGGCGCCCCTATGCCTGACTACTTTTAACACTTGTCCAGGTGACTCTAATGTATGACAAGGTTGGGAAGTACTGACGTGGCAGATCCTGACAGTGGAATCACTCCCAAGGGGCTCTGGGATGGCAGCTAGTAACTGTCCATTTCCTGGAACCCATTGTTCCCAAATGTCTGCACCATTATTCTGTTCTCTGCTCTCAACTGTTCTTCCCATTGCTCCCACTTAGAAGATGTAACTGTCATTATTTAGAGCACAACTGGCCCCAGGATGCAGTTTTAGCAAGATTCCAGCTTGGCTGCCATTATTGACTAGAATTACTTGTGATAGAGCCAAGCCATTTTTCTCTCAAACAACTCAAAACTTAGTGTCATTGCAGCATGGTGAGGATGAAACAGCTGTCTAATTTTCTTTCTACCCCCAGACCCTGATGTAGCTTTTTAGCTATTATATATTGCCCTTGAAATGGACCACTATGAGGTCATGCTGGGAACTTTGGTGATTTTACATCAAGGAGCCGCCCAGACAGGCTGTGAAGTGAAAAGACCCAGCTGCTGAGGAGGATGAAGCTGCCAGTAACAGCTTTTGGTTCCGAAGCCTGGAACCTGGTCTGTCTTGTTCACTGTGGGGTCCCTGGCTTCTAGAACAGTATCAACCACAGAGTGGGCACATGATGAAAACTTGTTGAAGGAAGACCTGAAGCATGAAAAACCTAAGTGCTTAATGGCTTTGGGAAAGGCTTTTAGATACTATCTGTCAGCCTCCCCCCATACTACTCAATAATAATAATAATAATAATAATTATTATTATTGTTATTACCGAGACTTTACACATACTGGACAATGCACTAACTTATATGTACACCTACATACATAGGCACACATAGGGACCCAGAAATACAAGTATGTTACTTCCCCTTTACAACTCATAATAATCACCTTAAATAATTGTTTTTATGCATTATTGTCCTGCCTTGTTTGGGGACACTGAGACTTAGGCCAAATAACACAACCAATTAAAAGCAGAAGTGGTATCAAATTTCACATCTTCCAATTCCAAGGCTGCATGATAAAATCACCAAATGAGGCTAATAAACTAGGTCTCTAGCTTCCTTAAACATTTCCTTTCCAGTTTCCTTAAACATTTCCACAAGCTTCAGCCCTTCATAGCAGTTACAAATCCACGCTCAGAAGTTACCTTATTCCTGCATCTGTTCACCTGCTGCCTCAGTTAGCTTCTAAGTTCAACAAGAGAAGGAAATTGGTTTTCTTGTTCACCACATAAGCATCTAGAGAGTGGTTAAGTGGGTATTGGATGAATGAGTAAATGAGCCCACTTTCCTCTATGGTCCGTGTTTGATTGATAAGCCTCACCGTCCAGTTGCTCAATCAAGACAGCTGGAGATTATCTTTGATCCGTTGCTCATCCTCATTGATTGCCCGTGATTGGCCAAGTTATGTTTACTTCTCAAATGTTACTCAAATCTGTCACTCCTCTCCTTCATTTCCCATGCTACTGCATTAATTCTGGCACTTAGTGCTTCCTCTTTTGTGGTAGCATTCTGATCTGTTGTCTGGACTTGAGTCAGCTTCTGATTCATGAAGCTTCTAGTGTGGTGCTTCTCAACTGGGGAAAATTTTGCCCACCAGGTGAGATTGAGCAATGTCACAAGACCTATTTTGTTGTCACACCTGGGGATTTGCTCCTGGCATCTAGTTGAGAGAGGCTATGGATGTTGCCGAACACCCCACAATGCACAAGACAGCGCCCCAAAATGAGGAATTACCTGGCCAAAATGTCAGCAGTGCAGATGCTGGAAAACAGTATTCTAGAGAAGGTTACTAAAACTTCTTTCTAATTTATGTATAGTCAAACCCTTTTGATGACTGGTCTCTGCCAGTAGGGTAAAATACAAAGTTCATAGCATAGAGTATAATTATGATTTGCTTCCATCTTAGGACTTCAGCAACACCTCTCATTCTTCTGCCATATGTGCGGTGAAACTCCAGTTACTTTAAGCAATTTGCACGTTCTTGAAAGCTTTCAAGTATTTCTTATTGTTGATTTGTTAAAACTCTCAGCAATCTTCTGAGGTGTCCTCTTACACTATCCTAGTTACAGTACTTGGGTTAACACTGAGTGCTCAGTGTGTGGACGCTATGGTAGGCATTGAGGATTACAGCAGTAAATACAATAAACGTGGTCCCTCACTCTTGGAGCTTCCCATCTGTATCTACTGGAGTTAGCTTAGAGTTGTGTAGCACTTAGAACTATCAGTTTACCATTATTAAGACCATTAAATACAATTGAGTTGTCACTTCAGATAAAATGAGCAAGACATAAAAGTCATGCTCTGTTCACAGCAAAATCACATTTATTTATCTTAAAAAATGTGTGTATTTTAAGCAGTTAATTTCTTCAAATCAGGTTTCAAACAAGATCCATTCTTCGTATTGGGTTATGTCCTTTGTCTGTTGTAAGTCTTTTGGGTTCTTTTAATCTAAAGACCAATTTCTTTCCATCATCCCTCATTTTCTCTCCTTCCTTCCATCGTTTCTTCCCTTCTTCCTCTTCATCTCTCTCTTCATTTCATTCTTCTTCTCTTTCTCCCATTCTGTTGTTTTGTAGAAGCCATCGGTCATCCTGTAGAAAGTCCCATATTTTGGAGTTTAGATTTCTGACTGCTCCTTTGTCTAGGTACTTAACTTATTCCTCTATTCTTCATGTTCCCTTGTAACTAGATATTAGATAGAAAAGCTTAATTAGACTTATGTATCTTTTTTGCAATTATATTTATAACTAGTGCTGTGTATTTCACAGTTCATCATATAGGTGGTAAACAAGGTGTGGTTGCTGCACCTTTAATGATGCTTAAATTGGGTTTGGATGGTGACAGGTGACAACCTGATATCTTCCTTATAAACTTTCCTATCAATTTTGCATCTAATGGTTTTACCATTCACTGAAGAGCATTGTGTGAATCAGTTAATTAGATATTTTAAAATGTTGGCAGTCTAATTCTTCTATTCTGTTTGCATTTCTTAGGTAAAATTCCTTTATATAGAATTTGCATCGTGGTTACTGTGAAATAGAATTTAAACAAGATCAGCAGCATAGATTTTAATTTTCCTCTTCAATCATTAATTCGATGAGAAATAATTTAGTAACTTAACATTCTCTGGTGGTATCTAATTAACTTTAATTTGTTTTTTTCTTTATCCTTCCTATTTATTTTCTTCCGTAAGTATTATTATGAACTAATAGCACCTTTATGCCTATATCTCTTTTTAAATGCATGGGGCTCTAATATTTAGTACAAAGCTTTGTACATAATCAATGGATATTTGTGGGTTTTTTCCCCCGAAAATTAAAGGAATAATCATTGTTTTAGAATTTGGGTACGAGTTTATTAGGGGATGAAATAAAATAGTTGTTACTTAAGACAGTAGATCTTGTGCCTGTTTTCTTGCATCCAGTAGACACACTCTGACACGTACTAGACAACAGGCTAGATACTATTTTTGTTGCAGATTTACTTTTGGTCATAATATCTGTGAATTATTTACAATCAAATACCACTAGACTGTGCAACTTACTACATAATTTAGAGATATCTCAGAAATTATACCCTTGGTGGGAGCTCTGGGGGATGATTGTGGGTCACTGTGGAATCTTTCTCACATTATATAATTCCCTTGTGTGAACAAGCATTAGAGGACCTTGGTCAGTGACATTTTCTAGATGAGCTTATTATAAAGGATCTAGCCAAGTTAAAACAGGACCATGAATTCAGAGTAGTTGTTTGAAGTTTTGGTTTTGCTGTTGATTTCCTAGACATGCTTGATCAAATCTTTTGATCTCCATTTCCCCCAATTTTCCCGCATTTAACAAATGGTGTTTATGACAGTCTACTTACCTTTCAAAGGTGTGGTATAGTTTAATCAGTGTTATAAAAATGCATAAGTTTTAATTGAGTTTCAGTATCCTAGTCCTGTATATGTTTTGCTGCCAAATAATTTTACCTGGCTGGTACACATTTGGGAGTTTTTCTGTGCTGTTAGTGGACTGTTACATAGTTGATCACAGCTTAAATTACCTTTAATTATTGGAAATTGGAGCACAAGGAATGATGTGGCTTCTTTTATTTGTCACCTCTCAATTTAAAAAATTATAATGAACATAGTTATGTGAACTGGCAGTAATAATGAACTTACTGAATGCTCCTGGTCCTTGTCTGACAGCTTACACCAGTGATATTTTCTTTTGTATCCAATTATTTTCTCTTGATTAAAGTTGACTATGTCTTTGGATTATCTGCTTTAAAATATTTTTAAGAGTGATACAATTATTTAAATAAAAGTAACTTCAATTTATTGATTACTTACTATGTTCTTGGTCCTTTGATATTGTACCTTATTTGGTCCTATGATATTGTACCTAATTTTAAAAATATGCCTTATAATTAATTAATTTTAATTTTTATAACAGCCTAATGTGTTTCCAGAATAAATTTAAGTATTATAGAGATTTAAGAATTTTCCTAGTGTACCATGTATAGTTAGAAGTAAAGTTGAGATTAACTAAAGTCTGCTTGACTCTAAAGTTTATGCTCTTAACTATAAGCTACTGTCATCTTTGAAAAAGACCAATTCTTTTCCCACAGAGAGCTAGTAAGTCATGTTTTCCAACCATAATAAATGCTTGTTTATATAAGTGAGCATATTTTTATAATATGCACATATTATGTGGCCCTTGATAACTTAGACACCCATTCCTTAGTATCCGAACAGCATGGCATAAAACAAAGTATATGGCCCAGGATCATTAACAATACATTCTACTCTTAACTTGCTTAACTTGCTCTGATCTTCAACAGACATTGAAAGAACCTAAAGATACAGCCCATAGAATTTATTCACTTTCCCTTTTCTCTTACAGCTCTTTTCTCCAAATCCCCCAAATTCCTTGTCACAACCTGCCTTTTAAAAATATTCCCTCTTTTCTGTTTTTGTTCTTTCAGTTTGGGAGAAAATTCCTTATATTTAGGAAAGAGGTAAGGGAAAATCAAATTTGTGATTTCAGCAGTGACTTGCAAACTTTGTTGACTGCATATAATAAGTGAAAAGTGTTGGAAAATAGTACAGTGGCTTTAACACTTCTATGTTATTCCAGTCCATTCTGCTGCACCCTTACCCTGCTCTCTATCCCCTTCGCCCTGCCTATTTAAAAATTTCGGTTATGACCCATCCACTTGATTTTATGATTCATGAGTGGGTCATGGGCAGAAGTAAGAAACTCACTTAACACAATTATCTTCTATTGGAGAAAGAGAGAAGTCTATGAATATGGCTCAATTACTAATTTTGCTCCTATTATCCATATACATGCATGTCACATTAGTTGCTTTGCTAAGAATTACTTCAGTGGGAACTTATATTTTGAAAAGTCATATTAAAGTGATTATTAAGAAAAAAAGGATAATGATTAGGTCAGAGGGGAATGAAGTAAAACACTTAGAAAATAATAGGATTAAAGATGGATTATGGATTTAGTATATTTTGTTTCATTTAAAATGTGTTTGGTAGAGTTGTTTGACAACACAGGAAGGTCCATGGGAAGGAGGGTAAAACACAGTGAACAATTTTAATGGGGAGTAAAATGACCAAGAGAAATTATAAGTATTAATATGCATGTTTTATGACAGACAGTGAGAGAAGTGTTGGTGAGAAGGTTGAGAAATTGGAAACCTCATATATTGCTGATGGGAATGTAAAATAGTGTAGCCACTTTGGAAAACAGCTCAGCACTTCTTCCAAAGGTTCAATGTAGACTTAATATTTGGTGCAGTAAATCCACTTCCAGGTATACTATTGACAGCAATGAAAGTATATGTCCACACAAAAACTTGTTCACAAATGCATGTTCACAGAAGCATTATTCATAATAGCCCCAAATTGGAAATAACCCAAATGTCCATCAAGTGATAAATAAAATGTGGTATATTCACTCGATGGAGTATTATTCAGCAATAAAAAAAAGGAAGTGGTGATATATGCTGCAAGATGGATGACTTTTGAAAGAATTATGACAGCTGAAAGAAGCCAGTCACAAAGGGCCACATGTCGTATGATTTCCTTCTCAAGGAATGCCTAGAATAGGCAGATTTATAGACATAGAAAGTGGATTAATGGTTGCCAGGGCTGAGGGTAGGGTGGGGCATGAACAGTGGCAGCTAAGGGATATGAGGTTTCTGTCTTGGATGACAAAAATGATCTAAAATTAGATCATGGTAATGGTTGCACAACTCTGGTAATAGACCAAAACCCACTGAATTGTGCATTTTAAATGGGTGAATTTTATGGTATATGAATTATACTTCAATAAGGCTGTTGAAAAAGGAAATACATGTTTTAGAACTGAGTGGAAGTATTAAATGAATGGTATCATTTGGTGAATCAAGTGATCGTTTTTATGTTTTTGAATATTGCCTACTTGTTTTTCATAGTAGAGCCCTTGTTCAAGGTGCCTTCACATTGTAAAGAGAAAATTCAGCATAGCAGTTTGGCTCAAGTTTGTATAAAATCTGCATGCATAAGAAGAGAGGCAGTTAATAAAAAATGATATTTTCAGAAGGATATTTAAAACTAATTCCAATAAAATGGCAAAAATAGCTCAAGAGCAGAAGGACAGAAACTGTAAACTGAATTGTTTTCACAATGTAGACAGTATATCTCATGTTGCTAATTTTGATCCAAGATTTTTATAACTTCAAAATTAACTTTTTATTTTGTTCTCATAATTTAACTGGGGACTGATTGCTTCTGTCTTGCCAGTAGTTTAACTGCGATCTGAGGTAATTTGGAAAAAGACATTGGGGTTTTTGTATCATTAAAAACAGGAAGTTTAATTTTAAATAAACTTCATTTTTTTTGGAGTAATTTTATATTTGTAGAAAAGTTGTGAAGAGAGTGGACAGTTTCCTTAAACCCTTACTGATGTCCCTTAAGGTTAGCCATGGTATAAGTGCTGGTCAAAACTAGGAAATTAGTATTAACTAGCACACTGATAGTAACTAAACTCCAGAATTTATTCGGAATTCAGTGTTTTTCCACTGAGTCCTTTTTTTTTTTTTTTTCCTGCCATTCCTTCAATCTAGGTTACCCCATTGCCTGCAATCATTATGTCTTCTTAGTCTCCTCTCATTTGTGACATTTTTTTTAGTCTCTCCTTGTCTTTTGCATGACCTTGACATCTTTTAGGGGTAGTGGTCAGTTATTTTTTAGAGTATTCCTTAACTTAGTTTGGTCTGATACATATTTTTTATCGTCATTAGCTCTGAGTGACGAGGGTTGGGGAAGAATATCAGAGAGGTGAAGTTTTTTCCTGGTCACCTCGTGTCTGGAGATACATGGCATCAATATGACTTACTCCTGGTGGTAGTAATCTTGATCCCTTGGCTAATGTAGTGTTTGTAGGGTTTCTTCACTGAACAGTTACTATTTTCCCTATCCGTATCCTATTCTTGGGAAGTGATGAACCTAGTTTTATATGATAAATGGACTGCTTCATTTTTATTTCCCTGTATTTTATTTAGGCCCCAATATGTCTTTTGAATCTGTGCGGTAGGGTGGTTCTTTTTTTTAAATCTCTACTTAAAACATCTTATCCTTTTTGTGACAAATTACAGTGCTTCTTAATCAAGTGAATTTTGATTTTCATAACACATGAAGATTCCACTCTAAGTTAGGTGGTTTTTTACAAGTGACAGTGAAGATATTAATATAAGATGAAAATTCCTATACCAAAAGGAATATATTTTTAGGGCAATCCAATACAAAAGCTTTTCTGTGAGCGCTGTTTCATACAAACACTAAGACAAAAACACTCTACCGCAAATGGCATTTTGCACTGTGTTTGAGTAGATAGGTAGCTCTAATTTTCATGTACATTTTTTCATTCCATTTATGGAATTCTGTTCTTCAAAATGGGAGTGTTTCAGTTTAATTTACTCCGTGCACTTTATAATATAAAGTCCTGCATAAAAAATTGTATTTTTTCTCTCAGAGACATGATGTGTTAAAAACCTGCAGGACTTCTCCTATACAAGGTTAATTCCTCTTAGTTTGCTTCCTTCCTTCCTTCTCCAAGAAGGCTCAGCTTTAAAATGAGCATGTGTGGGGGTGCCTGAGTGGCTCAGTCGGTTGAGCATCTGACTTCGGCTCAGGTTATGATCTCACAGTTTGTGGGTTCAAGCCCTGCATCGGGCTCTGTGCTGACAGCTTAGAGCCTGGGGACTGTTGCGGATTCTGTGTCTCCCTCTTTCTGCTCTCCCCCCACTCATGCTCTGTCTCTCTACTCAAAAATAAATAAACATTAAAAAAAATTAAAATGAACATGTGTGCCCGGGTGCCCATATATATGTGTGTGTGTGTGTGTGTGTGTGCACGCATGCACGCACATGCATTCTTGCACTCTCGGGAACACACACACACACATCTCTTGAGGCTTAACATCCCATGGTTTCTCTGTCTGTCTCTGTCTCTGATTGTATCTCTACTTTTTTCATTCTCCTGAATCTCTTCAGAGGTTACATTTATACTTCATGTCACTAAATTGTACATTTAGAAATTGGTTAAAAGGGTAAATGTTGCTGTATCACATTAAAACCTAAAATAACCAACAAGAGGTTCGTTTATCTCTTCTTTGTCTTTATTTGCCATCTCTAACCCACTTTCATTCTGAATTGTACTGTATTCTCTCTGCTGAAATTATTTTGTCTGTGCCACCAGACATCTCTAATTTCCAAATCAGATGGACTTTCTCCTACTGGACTTTGACAGTTACTGACATATGGTGTGTATTCAATAAATATCAGTTGATTGGGTCTTAAAGGAACTTCTAACTCTCCATAAAATATTGGTATATATAGAAATACCTCTCACAAATGTGCTTTCCTCATTTGGTTAATTTGTAATGACTAGTTTCTCCCATATCTGTGTGGTACCTACTCATGTATGTGAATAAAACAGGAATATCTGGTATAGTCAGCGTCACAGCTTTTGCAATGTATATTTGATTATTGTGAACTTTTTTTTCTCCACTGATAATTTTAGTAACTGCTTTGGGGCCTGTTTGGTTAGTCCCCAACAACAGTATCACTTTCCACTTTCCCCTTTGGGTCCCCAAAGGCAAATATGTGCTTGTTTTGGACCAGGAAGAGTATACCAGAATAGCTATATATTCTCTTCCCAGAATAGCTCCCTTGTTCTCTTTCCTAGGAAAGCTCAGTTAGTCACCTGAACTAAGACATCAATACTTAAAAATGAGGCAGTAGTTGTATCCTAGATCTTATAGTGGAGGTAAAGTAAGATAGGTCACAGAAGCATAAAGAGTAACCAGACCTAACAGGGTAGGGTTTTTAAGCAATGTTAGAGACCCTTTCTCTGGTCAGCCCTTATGTTGATAAAAATTTCTCCAGGCCCAGATAAGGACTCATAATGGGAAACTTGTGCATCTTTAATATAAAGCCAAGGTGCTTTTCACAGTGAAGTTGTATCTATGTTTGTAGGGTCCTAGTGGGTCTGCTCAGTAGTTACCTCCCTTTCTTCTCTCATAATTATATCCCTCTTTAAACTTCTTTATTTCAAGACACATTGTAGAGAGAAATGGAATTATATATTCCTATTGGAGAGAGGTGCTTAGCTCTAAGCTCAGTATTGTCAGCATGTGGCTGGGCCAAGAATAATACTAATATATATCAAAAATAGTAGCAGCGTCAACAGCCATTTATTGAACCCAGACCATGTGCTTATGAAAGTCACCCAGACATTTTGCAAACACTCTAACGTCAGGGATCATGTCCACTATATCACCACTTTTGGCAGAGTCACTGGGACATAGAAGGCAAAACTTTTTCTCACCTTCAGAACCATCCTGAACAGGTCTATTATAGTTTCTCTTGTATAGAAGGAGAAACTGAAGCTTACAAGTAAATAACTTGCACAATGCCATTCAGTTAGTAATTATAGTGTCAGATTTGAGCTCAACTATATACAGCTTCAAGGCCAGGTATGTTTGCACTATTTCATGGTGGCAAGTGAGCAGATGGTTAAAATAATAGAAGAGTGAGTGAATGAATACATTGCTCTAGCCCTATTTATTTGTATTTATTACTCAGCCATCCCTAGGCTACCTTTGCTTAGAATTAGAGAATTGTGCTTGCCACTGTGTAGAAGACGGCTTTGATTTCTGCTTCCTTGTTCTTAAGATCCAGAGCATCTGTGGAGGTCAAAGACAAAGACAAAAACAAAACGACAAAACAAAACAAAACAAAAAAAACAGTGGGACCGTTGGACTCCAGGAATGTGCTCACACTGTGGAGGCCAGCCTTCTTAGGTAACTACAGATATGGGAGCTCTCTGTGTCTCAGATATGGGAGCATGTTCCGAAGGTGCTCAGAAATATTTTATCACCAAGGAACTGGGTAGGGATAGTAGTGGAGGCGGTGAATGAATGGTCATTCTGTCAGGTGCCCACATCATTCTTGGTGCTCTGTGAGTTCAGCTTCCAAAGAGTAATTCTGCTCTTTGCTTTGTCTGGCCCAGAATCTGGCTAACTGTCCAAACCTGGGGAGCTCACAAACCAAAACATCAATTTCCAAGAAGAGTGGCCTATTTAAATTCAATTCCAGGAAGGTACCGGAATCAGGGGGTGTTTAATAGGGCAGGTCCGAAAAAAAGACTGAGATAGGCAAGGACAGGAAAAGGGCATTTCTGGCAGAGAATAATGTGTTTATTATCACACTTGGGTAACTTTAAATTTTGATCCTTCTATTTGTCTTTCTGCTATTTTACTAGAAATTGCTAAGGAAAATTGGCCAGAAAGTAGAAGAAAAGGCCATACATCATCTAGAAGTTTAATAATTCATATTTGAGTCTGAAAACTTGCCTAATTAAGATATTAGATATTTAGATGGAATCAAATATGGAAGCAAAACTAAAGTAGCCAACACTCTGAGAGTGCTTTTGAATGACTTGTTGAGTGAGAGAGGCTTTTGTCTCTTGGAGAATCTTTTGCAGATTTGCAGCCCAAGAGAGTTCTGGTGCTAACAAGGTTGGTCTAATATTACTTCCCATTTGTTAGAGAATTGTAGTTGGTTAGCTGGAAATACAGTATTTCAGTTGCTAGGCAAAATACGTCTGTTGTAAGCAGTAATGCTTTTACATATATTTATCTGAGATTTTGGAAGAAATTAAATTTACCCTCTCTTCATTTACATCTCTAATGCATGCCTTTTGACTGTGCTGATTCTAAAGCATTGGTTATGATGCTGTGTTATGTTGTTAATTTATACAGTAGCTCACTGTTTATAGACCATTGGCTTCTGGGATTTGAGGCAGTTTATGAATAGAGTATACTGCTATTGTTTCTATAACCTCTTGTTTAAATCAGTAAATATTTGAGATTGCTGAAGGAGGATTTTTTTTTTTTTGAAGATCACTGAATGTACCTTATTTTATATTAAATCATTGACACTTTTCTTTGTGTCTTTCTTTATATGTAATAACAAACACTTTATGAAAAACGTGTTCTCACACATTTTCTTTTGTATCAGTTTTATGTCTATTCAACTTAATAACTTTATGAAAATGAAATAAGGCTATGTCTTTTAAAGGCATCAGGTCCTCATTAATAGTGTTTTAGAAGCGGTTAAAAGTATGTATGTTCTGAAGCTGAGCTTTCAGAATTCTTATACAACTTTAATCATTTACTGGCTGTGAGATTTTTAAGCAACTTAGACATCTTTGTGCCTTAGGTTCTTCAACTGTAACGAGATTATAATAGTATCTACTCACTAGTCTTGTTCTGAGGATTAAATGAGATCTTTTTGATAATGTGCTTATGTAGAACAATATCTGCCACATAGTAAACAATATTTATATAATCACATGTCTTTGAAGTTTAATAGTTTCTATTTGGTTTTGATTGGTAAGTATATTTCTGGTAATCAGAGTATTTGAATTAGACTATTGGATTATTGATTAGCAGGTTTTCATTTACTTACTTGAGATCTTATATCAACAATTTGTAAAGAATATTTTTTGAGAAATTCCAAAGGTATTGTGCATGAAGATCACATATCAAATAGAAATATACATATATACATGCATGAAATCATTTAGTCATATTGTATTAATTGGAAATGTTAAACTATTTCAGCCTATTTCATCTTTTTGCAAGGTTTTCAGGTTAAAGTGCTTCCCTTGGACATTCTTGTTAAAACTGTATGCTGTATTATTTTATTTTCCTTGTTAATCTTAGCCATGTCCTTAATAGATGGGCACTTTACGATGATAAAATCACTGAAATAGAATCATTAATCTTTTATTTTGGCAATTTATGTTTTCATATTTGTGCCTGCTCTTTAGAGGAATATTAGGAAAGTAAGTTGTATGTTTGAAACCTATAGAGTCTATTTTTTTAAATGTTTATTTATTTTTGAAAGAGAGAGAGTGAAAAGGGAGGAGCAGAGAGAGAGGGAGACACAGAATCTGAAGCAGGCTCCAGGCTCCGAGCTGTCAGCACAGAGCCTGATGCGGAGTTTGAACCCATGAACCATGAGATCATGACCTGAGCTGAAGTTGGACGCTTAAGTGACTGAGCCACCCAGGCGCCCCTTATATAGTCTATTTTTAGGTATATGATATAAAGTTCTGAGAAATGGTAATACCTTGATTTTGTAACATGTTGTTAGAAATGATGTATTCTAGATACACATATTTTTAAGGTGATTTATTCCCCTTTAATGTATCCTGTTTTCCTTGTCTCCTGAAGCAGTGTATAGTGAATATAAATTTTTCCTTTAATACAGGGTCATCATTAGAAATTTTTATTATTATGCTGCCCAGTGACAAAACACTGTTCTCAGCATATATTAAAATATGTAGTTCTGCTTGACCATGTACTAAATCAGTCCAGACAGCTGTCTTTTTGTGAATTCTCATGTCTACTGTTTTTCCTTACCATTGGCGATAAGCTAACTTCTAGAAAGCCAGTCCTCTTTATTTGTTGGTTTTGACTATAAGCCATGCTATCTGGAATTGTGTCTAAAATAACATTAGAATAGAGCTCGAGTAAGGACTTGATGTTTTCTCCTCAAGTGCAGTTCATAGGATGAGGTGTTAGTGTAGGTAGAGGAGATATTAGCTCCCTTAGAGAGCTCTGCTGGAAAAACTGCTTTTGATGTCTGGCACGCTATCTAACATACAACCAGAGGACCTTTATTTATTGATTTAAATGTTTCTTTATTTTTGAGAAATAAAAATATTTCTCAAATATTTTTGAGCGAGCGAGTGCGCGATGGGGAGGGGCAGAAAGAGGGGGGAACAGAGGATCCGAATAAGGCTCTGTGCTGACAGCACGGAGCCCATTGCGGGGCTGGAACATACAAACTGCAAGATCATGACCTGAGCTGAAGTTGGATGCTTAAGCAGCTGAGCTACCCAGGCACCCCCTGATTTATATTTTAAATAGATGGCTAAGTGATGAACTTGAGTATAAATGTGAACATTACACATATATTGAGTAGATTTGCTAAGTCTGTAAATAAGAGAAACAGAATTCTGAGTTCATAAATTAAACATCTTAAATATAATTATGCTAAAACTAGGAACAGGTATAATACGTGTTCTGGAGGAGTCCCTCTCCCTGGAGATATTTCACGGCATAACTCAAGAATTACTGTCTGTTATTTTTAGTCAGCACTTTGGTGGTGGAGGCTTTATGGGTCAGATGACTATTTGAAAACTTTTTGGCTCTGCCTTTGTTCTGTATGTTGGATATGAACATTGACAGATTGATTCATTCAATGATTTTTCATGATTTTATCTACTCAATTAAAGGTAGTGTGGGAGGTACTGGAGAGGTAACTAAAACATATATGGCCCTTGCCCTTCTGAAAAGGGGAGCAAAATAATCACGTAAAAGAATCCATATTTATCAATTGTAATAAGTCTTATAAAAGTATTGGGTGCTGTGAGCTTAAATATTAGCAAGAAGAGGTAATTTAGATTGGCAGTTTAGAGATGAGTTGGTGATCAAGTTGATATCTGACAGGTGAAGAGAAACTAGAAAAAACAATGCTCCTAACAGAGGAAGCAGTGTGGGGAAACTCTTAGAGATGAGAAAGAGCTTGGCCCATTGTGAGATCTGAAAGAAGGCTCAGGAAACTGGAATGCAGTGAGCAAGGAAGAGTATCCTTTGTGAGATAGAGATGGACACGTGTGTCAGTGATGGGTTGTGAAGAACCTTGGAGGCCATTGGAAAGGTTTTGAATGTTTCCCCAGTGTAAAGACATTGAAGAGTCTTAAGTAAGGGGATGGCATCATCAGAGTTTAAAAAAAACAGAAATTTTCTTCTCTGCTATTCATTGATTAATGGAAGTTGGAGAAGGTGTGAGGAAGTGTAGAGACTGGCAGAGAGGCTATGGAAGTAACAGAAGGGTGGCAAAAGTGATGATGGGCATAAGTGGACAGAGCCAAGATACGCAGACCAAGTCCTCAGTTCCATTATCTGTAAGGTGGGGATAGTTGCCGTGTCTGGTACAGGATTCCAGGTTCAGTAAATGGTAGCTTTGTTGTTATTTGTGTTATCCAGTGGAATTTTACTAGTTGATTAGTTAATTGAAAAAGCTGGCTAAGGAAGGAAAATAGTAAATAATACATAAACACATTCTGTATTTTAACTTAAAATATATAAATACTCATTGCTAATCTTTGAATGTAGTGTTGGGATCATTTACTGAATATAAATCTGTGAATTGCAGTTCTCAGTTGATTTCATTTGGTTTGGTTTTGTATGATGCAAACCCATAGATATATCCTCTGATTTACTGGTGTTGTTCACTGATGGTCCAGCAAGAATTTAAAGACATCTGTAGATGTCTTTAGAAAGCAAGGATGAGAACAGAGAACTTTCTATTTTTTTTTCCAGTGTGTGATTTAAAAACAATTCATAAAATAATTTTTCTTGGAAGTTTTTCAAAATATTTTACATAGTTTTTGTGGAATTAAACATTTTAAAATTGAAATTTTACCAGTTTATATAGTATTTAATTAGAATATATGATTTCAGTAATAAGTACATACTGATATAAGCAGGTTTGGAAAAAAAGTATAGCTGACTTCTGGCATTGATATCATTTGACTGGAGGGAATAATAATGTAGGGTGATACTAGAAATTAACTTTGTACTGGTGCAAACATTCCATGTGCCATGGCCATTCGTCAGTGTCTTTTTATAGAAGTAATGGAGAATATCAGTAAATCTCACAAGTAACTGGAGAAGAGTTAAGAGTGCTTTTACCGGGTTTTGGAAGTACTATTGATGGGACAGACCTTGATGAGGTGAGGGAAAGGAGAGTTCCAAGCATGTCTCCCATACTTCTGTGTAAGCAACCATTTTGAAGAAGGAATTATTTATCAAGATGGTTGGGAAGTTGGGGGATAGGCTCCAAATGTAGTTTCCAACTTAAGATGCCTGGAAGACATTCAAGTAGCATATTAAATAGGCCCTTGGCAGTTCAGCCCTAAATTTTAGAGTGATCTTGGCTGCCTTTGCTTTCGGAGCTGATGGGGAAGTGTAAGGAAGGCTTGAACCAAGACTGAGTGGCCCATGTGCCAGGCTGAATTATATAGCATGTGGAATCATGATGGCTGCAGGCCAAGTGGTGAGAAGGAGGGTCTGAATGGTCCTTGTGTAACGAGGCAGAGTGACGTAGCTGCAGAAGTGGATCTGACTGCCGGGTACAAGGGTCAAAGTGGAGCTTCAAATGCAGAAAGTAAACAGAAAATCACAAGTCTGCAGAATTAGTAGAGAAGGAAGTGCGGCAAAAAACAAATTAAGGTAAACGCTTCAGTGGTAAGACATAAAACTGCTGGGGTATTAGAACACCATTTTTTTTGCATTGTGGTGATTTAACAGTGTGTAGGCCAATATGAGAGCACCTCATACACAGTCAACAGGCATAAACATTGATTTGATTTCCTAAAAGTGTCAGTGGACTTTTCATAGTGCAGCCTCGATGCAAGGCTGCTCTTATAATCAGTGGTATGCGTTTATGGACGTGTTAGCTTCTGCTAGGGGTGCTAGATAAAGAAAGCAATTCCTAATTCCCTAAAAAGGACCTATGCTCTTAACCTTGGTCTTATTAACATTATTCTGTAACAAAATAAACAAACTGATCCTACTGATTTATTACTCTGCATGTGCAACAATACAGACGTTTGTTATCACCAGTGCCTGAGAATCATACTGATGTCCAAATCATTCCATTGTGTCGGAATTCATATGGAAAACACAACATATTTAGAAACTGGTGGAAATTGTAATTAGATCTGAAAGTATCTTGTCAATCAAAATAAATATTGTGTTGTTTTACCCAGCTGAGTTAAGTGGCAAATTGTGGTAAGGAAGGAAGCGATTATTTTTAGTCGATGAGTATAACTAATCTAGCCTCTCAGTATAGGGTGGTTGGGCTGTGAGATGAGAGATAATTTGGCTGACTGGCCACATGATGGCTTGTTAAATAATTTCAAACACACCAGATTGAAGATTTTCATTGATTTCCCATTTCCTGGAAGACTAGAGAGCTGAATCTGGGTATCTTCTTTTTGAAGAGGCAGTCTCTTAAAGGATGGTTTCTTCCTTCTGATGTGAATATTTATGTATTTAATGTTAAAACTGGAAATAGCCATGATTGATTTTTTTTGAAGAACTTGATATCTTACCTACATAGTGAATTTCTTAAATGTTTTAATCTTTACAGATACTTGATGTTTATTAAATTTTTTCTTTACCTATTTTAAAAACACCCCTGAAGAACTGTATTCTGTATGAAAAATCTGTCAATATCTCAGGTTTATAATACATTTTTTTTCCATTTTATATTTAGAAGGAGCCACACATCTCGTATGAATTAACAGCTCTTCTTGATTCCCTTTCTTGGGATCTGGTGCCATCATTCAGTCCCTTACCCAAAGTGGAAAACTGGGCTTCATCATTGACTCCTACTCTGCTTTCTTCTATACTTAACTCATTCTAGAGTCTGCTCAGATTCTCTGTCTTCATAGCTCCTACTTAATTCAGCCCTCTGCCTCTGCCCTACATTGTTTCAGCGGCTTTCTGGATTCTCTCTGCCACTACTTTTCAACTGATCCTTTCTCCGTTAGACAGCATGATGTATAATCATGCCATCTCCCTGCTAAAACATCAGTGGTGTTGCCTTTAGGGGAAGACACAAACTACTTAACATGTTGTATAAAGTGTTTTGAGGCCTGACCACCTCCTGTTTCTTCAGCTTCAGACTCCCTTTTTATTCCCTCACGTTCTAAGCTCCAGGCATACAGAAACTTAGTTTATGTTCTCAAATGTTACATGCCTATGTGGCAACTCCATCTTCACGCATGATCTTCCTTTGGTTTACCGTCTTCCTACCTTCTGGCCTTCAGTGTAGGTGTCACTGCACAGAGGAAATTTTCCTTGAGCAACACAGACAAGATTATGTATTCATGTTACGCATACCCAGTGCAACCATTTCATCCATATTGTGGCACTTTTTATTCTTCACTGCTGTTGCGTCTTTACTTGTCTGTACCTCCTGTAATAGACTGTAAGAGATGAGACCATATCTATTGTTCTGGTTATCTGTTGCCACATGTTTTAGTTTTGTTATGGTGGCATCCCACTTCTGGGAACCCAAATCTGTTCCAGTGACTATTACAACAAGTAAAAAACCCTTAAAACTTAGTGGTATACAACATCCATCATTTATATGTTCATGGCTTACATGGGTAAAAATTTGGACAGGGCATAGTCCAGCTATGGAGATGACAGGTCTCTGCTCCACAGTGTCTGAAGCATGAACTAGAAAGACTAGAAGGGCAGGGAGTACAGGATGGAATTGTCTGAAGGCTTCCTTCCTCATGTGTCTGGTACCCAGACTGAGAAGACTTGAAGATGTGGTTCAGTCAGGGTTGTCAACCAGAGTGCCTACCTGTGGCCTCTCAGTGTGTTCTTGGTATCTTCAGAGATTCAACTTCAGAATGCCAGATATGTTACATGCCCTCTCAGGGCCCCAGGATCAAGTCAGAAGAAAGTAGAAGCTGCATACCAATCTCAAAGCCGGCTGATTGTCAACCTTAATCCACCAACAACTTGAATTTCCCCTTGTCATATAACAACATATTTATAAGTTTTGGCAATTGGAATGTGCACATCTTTGGGGACTATTGCAGTCAATCCCACTCAGATTCAAGGTGACTCTTACCAACAGGGACTAGGTTTTGAGACTTGGCACTGGTCAGAAAGTCCTCTCATGAATGGACCCAAAGTCCTTACTCACAAAGACTGAATCATCGCTCTGAAGAGATCAGAGCCTGAGACTGTATTCTCCCCTCCATTGGTTAAGGCAAGAGGATATAGATTCACTCGTTGATAAAAAGAGGGTCAAGTAATTTGTAGCCATATTTTTAAGTTACCACATATGTTTTGTTCATCATCAGTCTGCTTCATTGTTTAACAGATAATAGGTACTTAATGAATGCAGGGCACTTAATGTTTGTATCATGATTGAATTGAATAATGTCAATTCTTATGAAGGAGTACCAGAAAAAAAATGAGCTATGAAGACTAGGAAACAAGTTTGTGCATCTAAGGAAATGCAGAGATTTTCAGTGGTTATCTCTCTAAATAAACAGATATGTTCAGTGACTACTAATGAGAAGCAATGATGTGTCAGAGTTATTATTGTGAACACCCCAGGGAGGCATGCTCATTTATGTGTTGTGATATCTCTGGTCTATAAAAAACTTAAATACATAAGACGTAGTGAGAATATATGATAAATATAACAAGTGTAAGTTTATGGGAAAAGATGAAATGAGAGAGGAACCAAAATGGACATAAAACACTATGGAAGTTTTAAAATTATGTTATGGGCTGAATTATCCCCCTGCCCCCAATTCGTATGTCAAAGCACTAGCCCCCATTGTGACTGTATTTGGAGACAGGGCCTTTGAGGAAGTTATTAAGATTAAGTGAGGTGTAAGGGGTGACCCCAATCTGATAGAACTAGAGTTCTTATAAAAAGAGGAAGAAACATCAGAAAATAGCTATGTCTGTCTGTATGCACAGAGGAAAGAGCATAGAACGAAACAAGAAAGCGGCCACCTACAGGCCAGGAAGAGAAGGCTCACCAGAAGCCAAGACAGATGGCACCTCGATCTTGGACTTCTAAGTCTCCAGAACTGAGAAAATGAATTTCTGTTGTTTAAGCCACCCAGTTGTTGGTGTTTTGTGATGAAAACCCAAGTAGACTAGTACTTGTATTTAAAAACTAAATGAATAGATTGAAGCTAAACTTTCTAAAGGATTAAGTCAACTTCGAGGACTTCATTAACTGGTGATCATAGAATATGTTTACTATATGGTGGTGATTGTTTCTTTTTCTTTTGTAGAAATGTGGCTCCAGGAAGTAAGGAATTTGAATCTTTAATAACTTTGGAACTTGTAATCTTATGGCACTAGGTCACTTCATCAGGTTAACGTGGTAGTTCCTGCATAGTGGGTCTCCATTCACAGTATTTGGGCGGGGAAAAAAAAACTTGTTAACTCATAATTTTTTCTTATCTTCAAATTGAAAACGCATGCCAATATTCATTTGACCCCCTGGTTTTGTTATCCTCTATGATTAATGTTCCCTTGAAAAGGGCTAGAAAAGCAGTTTGGCTAACTTCAATCAGAAGTGTCTAAGTAATGTACACATGTACAGAGTTCTCTTAAAGTTAGTGGGGTGGTGTGTCCCAGATAAAGAGATAAGTCATGATATTAATGATATTAGAAACCACCTGCTTTAACAGGTTCACTAAATCAAGCAATTCTGTAATTTGTCTTAACCCAGCTATTAAACAGACTCTCAAAGATGATCAGTTTTTATTCATGGAGAAATCATACTAGAAAACAAGATCAAAATCGCTGGTAATGCCTTTGGGATTAACTATATAAATGAGGGTTCGTTTTTTTTTTTTTTTTTTTTTTTCAAGCAGTGAATTACTGTGGTTAACTCAGTAAATAAATGCATTTATTTGAAGTTTAGGGTATAGTTCCCAATATCGAAAGTGGTAGTATAAACCAGACTTTAGATAGAACCAGGCATACTTATATGGCTCATGGGAACAGCAAAATTTCAATCCTCTTTCTCTGGCAGCTTTATGGTATAGGTGAACTTAAACTGCTTACCTGCCCTTGTACTCCCTTATGTGAATTTTTTTTTTTTAAGATTTAAATTTTTTTGGGAGAGGGCAAGTGGGGGAGGGGCAGAGAGATGCTATGAAGCAGGCTCTGCCCTGACAGGCTGACAGAGGTGAGCCCATTGTGGGGCTTGAATTCATGAACTGTAAGATCATGACCTGAGCTGAAGTCGGAAGCTCAACCGACTAAGCCAGCTAGGTGGCCCTCCGTTACATGAATGTCTAAGAGACAGAATTTTAGTTTGCCTGACACCTTACCTGTATACAGATGGCAAGAAGAAAGAATCAATGATGAGACCTTGAGGCATACCTTGGGAGTCCATAGTGGAAGAATCACCTTGATTTATTGTTCCACTGAAATATCACATAGGGAAGGAAACTTGTTTCCTAAAATGAACTAGATACTATTAGCAAAGCAGATGCCTTTCAGACAGCTTCAAGGCAAGAGCTATTCACTATACTGTTTCATTTGTTTGTTTTGAATGTATTTATTTAAATTCAAGTTAGTTAACGTACAGCATATTAATTTCAGGAGTAGGAGCCAGTGATTCATCACTTACATATAACACCCAGTGCTAATCCCAATATGTGCCCTCCTTAATGCTCATCACCCATCTGGCCCATCCCCCACCCATCTCCCCTCCAGCAACCCTCAGTTTGTTCTATTAAGGAGCCTCTTATGGTTTGCCTCCCTCTCTGTATCTTATTTTTGCTTCTCTTCCCCTGTGTTCATCTGTTTTGTTTCTTAAATTCCACATCTGAGCGAAATCATATATTTGTATTTCTCTGACTTATTTCACTTAGCATAATACACTCTAGGTCCATCCATGTTGTTGCAAATGGCAAGATTTCATTCTTTTTGATCACTGAGTAATATTCTGTTGGTATATATGGCACATCTTCTTTATCCGTTCATCAGTCGATGGACATTTGGTCTCCTTCCATAGTATGGACCCACAAATGTATGGCCAACTAATCTTTGACAAAGCAGTAAAGAGTATCCAATGGAAAAAAGAGGGTCTCTTCAGCAAACGATGCTGGGAAAACTGGACAGTGACAGGCGGAAGAATGAAATGAGACCACTTTCCTATACCATACACAAAATTATATTCAAAAAGGATAAAAAACCTAAATGTGATACCAGAAACCATCAAAATCCTAGAGGAGAAAACGGGCAGCAACCTCTGTGACCTCAGCTGCAGCAACTTCTTAATAGACATTTTTTTGTTTGTTTGTTTTTAATTTGAGGGCTTAAAGGCAATCTGGCTTTGCATAAGTAGTGCTGCTTTTGCTCATGGATCCCCTTTAAAAGAGTCAACGCCATATTAGAACCTATAAGTAAATGAATACATGTGTTTTAGAACTTTCTAGTAGTGTTGTGAAGAGTCAATATATTATGGTTAGCACAATACCTAGCAAAAAAAATTAGACTTTAAAACAAGCCTTGCCTTTGAGATGAAAATTGTTTTAGGGTTCCTACCAGTTTAAATAGAAGATTTAGGGATAGAACCACAAAAAAATCTTATACAAATGAACTATAATTGTAAATATATTTAATAAAATAATTAGAAAACTCAGTTACAATGTCAGTTTGTTCTCTCTATTAAGGAGATACATTTGCCTCTAAGAAGATAGTGTTTAACAAGGGTGTCAAGATAATTCAGTGAGAAAAGAAGAGCCTTTTCAAGAAATGGCACAGTGACAACTGGATATCTACATATAAAAGAATGAATTTGAACATTATTTCATGCCATATACAAATATTAACTCAAAATGGATCATTAGACCTACATGTAAAAGTGAAAACTATACAATTTTTTTTTCTATAAAACTCTTAAAACATAGGAGTAAATTTCCATGATCTTGGGTTAAGTGGTGGCTTCTTAGATATGACATCAGAAGTATAAGTAACAAAGGGAAAAATAAATTTGACTTACCAAGATTAAAAATTGTGTTTTTTTTTTTTTTTAAAAAAAACACCATCAAGAAAGTGAATCCACAACCTAAAGTGTGTTTTACTTACTGTATTTTCTCCCACAGAACTATTCCAACTCAATAAGACAAATATCCCAATTGAGAACAGGCAAAGTACTTGATATTTTTGTAAAGAAGGCATGCAGACATCCAGTAAACACCTGTATATGTTATGAGTCATCAGAGAAATGCAAATCAAAAGGAGATACCACTTCATGCCCAGTAGGATGGTTAAAATCAGAAAGATAGACAAAAACAAGTATTGTGAGGATGTGGAGATATTAGAACCTTCATATATTGTGGGTGGGATTGTAAAATGGTGCAGTCACTTTGGAAAACAGGTTAGCAGTTCCTCAAAATGTTAAGCAAAGGGTTACCATGTGACCTAGCCATTCCACTTCTAGGTATATACCCAAAAGGAATTTTCCACACAAAAAACTGTACATGAATATTCATGGGAGCATTATTCACAGTAACCAAGAAGTGGAAACAACTCAAATATCAATCAATTGATGAATGGATAACACAATATTATATGAACCATACAATGGAAGTTTATTTGGCATTAAGGAATGAATTAGTGATACGTACAACAATGCAGATTAGCTTTGAAAACATGCTAAATGAAAGAAGACAGTCATAACAGGCCACATACTATATGATTACTTATATGAAATGTTCACGTTAGGCAAATGCTCACAAACAAAAAGTAGATTGGTGAATGCCAGAGACTGGAGGGATGAGGACATGGGGAATGAATGACTGCTTATGGTTACAAGGTTTTTTTTGGTTTTGTTTTGTTTTGTTTTTGTCTTTTTGAAGTGATGAAAATGTTCCGAATTATGTAGTGGTGATGATTGTACAGTTCCATGAATATTCTAAAAACCACTGACTTTTGTATGCTTTAAAAGAGAAAATTTTATGGTATGTGAATTACACGTTAATAAAAGTGTATATGAAAGTGAGTTTAGCCAATAATAAAGGCTCCATGCTTGAGATTCTTTTCAAAGAGAGTTTGAATGCATATCTATTTGAATATTTTGAGAGGGATGTAAATGTCATTCTGTATTTTTAATTCATGTGTTGTATAATTTCTTGGATTCAAATCATGGCAATAAGGTATCACAAAATGTTAAAATGTAATGCTGTGTGTCAGCTATACTTGAATTTAAAAGTGTTACAGTGAGGAGTTAAGTAAAAATACTTAATATTTTTTCAACGTCATGGGTGCCTGGGTGGCTCTTCCAGTTAAGTGTCTGACTCTTGATTTTGGCTCAGGTCATGATCCCAAGGTTGTGGGATCAAGCCCTGCATTGGGCTCTGCACTGAGAGTGGAGCTTGCTTGAGATTCTCTCCCCCTGTCCCTGTGCCCCTCTTCCACTCTCTCCCTCTCTCAAAAATTAACATATTTTTCAACATCAGTGCACATGCATAGGAGTGAAAGGATGTAGAAGCAGAGACTGAAGGAAAAGGAGAAAGACGGATTTTGCTAATAAATCTTCATTTGGGTTTAATATATGTCTACTCTACATGTGGCTGTAAGAGAAACTTATTATAATTTTTGATGTTTGGTAGAAGCCAAAAAATTTATTCCAACCAGCTACGTTCAGCAATATTTATGTTCACTGACACTCAACATAAAAGTGAAAGAGGAGGTGAGTATAGTCCTACTTTTGTATTTGCTTTATCTAGAAATTGGAAAATAATTAGTAGGAAAAAGAAGGTATACTATGACTTATTTAAGTGCATAATGTAAAGAAAAATCTTATGCCACGATTACTGCATATCTTTGCCACAATTTGCATACTATTTTCAGGTAAAAACATGGATATTGTAAAATTTCTGATTACCAAACAATACATTACTAAATTCCCATTCATAATTTTTTTTTACTGTTTATATAATCAAGATTTATTGGAGATGCAAAAGAATTGGAAACAGAATTTTGAAGAGATATTTGTGCATTCATGTTCTTTGCAGCATTATTTAGAATGTCCAAGAAGTGTCCATCAATGGGTAAATGGATGAAGAAAATGTGGTGTGTGTGTGTGTGTGTGTACACACACACACACATACAATGGAATATTGGAAGGAAGCCTTTTTATATGCTGAAATGTGAATGAACCTGGAGGACTAAGTGGAATAAGTTAGTCATGGAAGGAAAAATACTGCATGATTCCACTTATATGAGATACCTAAAGTAGTCAAACTCGAATAAATAGAAAGTAGAATGTGGTTACCAGGGACTGGAGGAGAGGGAGAAATGGGGTGCTATTCAAAGGGCATAGTTTGTTTTGCAAGATGAAAAAGTTCTAGAAATCTGTTGTACAACAATATGCATATAGTTAACAGCATAGTTAACTACAGTTAAGTATTTTATACTTAAAAATAGTTAAGGTGGTAACTTTTATGTGTTTCTTTACCACAAAAAAAAATTCCTAAAATAAATGTACATCTGGAGCACATAGAAAAGGTATGACATTGTATTTAGAGTCTTTCTTTCTAATGGTGGGTGGTAGGGATATTTTCTCCGGAAACTTGGATAAAATGAGATATTTTATAGGTAAACAATAAAAAGGGTATATGAGTAAAAACTTCATTGTGAAAATTTAGAACTGCAAATTTTGAGCTGGAAAAATTTTACTTTATAGAGAAACGGCCAGAAAGTAAAAATTGCTATGCTTATTAATCCAGGAAATTTTTCTGTTATGAAAGCGTGATCAATAGGTAATATCTTTATGTTTAAAAACACTGGATATGGATGGACAGGCAGAATTCCAGACTGACTCTGTCTTAGGTAACACACCATCTAGTGTGGGGAAACAGATGCCTAAGCAATTAACGGTGCTCACAGCGAGGGCACAGAGAGCTCAGATAGAGATACAGTCCTGGAGCAAAGAGGATGCAGTGATGGACTCTGCTCAAGGCACAGGCAACGGAGTCATTATGGTAGAGCTGGGATTGAAAGAATGAGCAGTCTCTTCCATGGTAGGGAGGAAAAAATGCCCTTAGGTAAAGCCCTGGAGTCATGAAAGTAGATCATGCCTTGAGGATGATGAGAAGTGCAGTGTGTGTAGAGTTTGAGGTGCAGAAATGAGAACATTTGGAGCCAGAGTATAGTGCCCTCCAATGGGATATCCTGCACACTTCATAATTGGCTCTTTAGGTGTTGAGGAACTGTGCTATCAGTGACTATAATAGCTGCCATTTACTGAAGGCTAACCATGGACAAAGAATTACGTTATTTGCATATATTATCTTATTCCCATTTGGTAGACAAGGAAGCTAAGGTGCCCAGAAGTTAAGTAATTTAATATCACGTAACAGATGACTTGGAGAGCTGGGTTTGGAGCCACATCGTGTCAAATTCCAAAGATTCTGTTCTGAAATTATATAATGCTTGACAGCTTTCTGTGGCAGTATTTAAAGAGGGGAAATGTAGGTGAATGTGAGATGTGTTTTGGGAAGGTATTGCAGCAATAATGTGGAGAAAGCCCTGGAAGAAAGGAAGGTTACAGCAGTAATGCCGGTGGAAAATCGTGAGTTTGAATAAAAAGCATTGGTGGGAAGTTGTTGAATCTAAAAATGGTACAGTTCTGAGACGTCACTCTCCTTAGAAGCTAAGAGGTTTGCCTGTGAGGTAATGTGTGCATATATATATGCTAACAGAAACACGATACCTCTGAATGAGAGAGAAGACCATTTCCTCACAGAGCATTTTAGCAACACCACTCCTCATGCTGCAATTCTCCATAGGGCAGTGAAATGCAGACTAGATATATCTGTGCATGCAGGGACTGCACCAAAGGAAAGGAACCCCCCAAATTATGAAACTCAGAGTTTATGTAGGGCAGCAAGCATATCAGCCCTTAGTCCCCCACAGAGAGATAAGTCCTGTCTGGGGAGGGGAGGGAAAGGTCCCTAGATTTTTATTACCCTTTAAATGTACGCAAGTGGCTCTGAGGGAGATAAGCCCTTAAATCTCTCTAGAAAAATTTATCTCTAACTTCCAATGTGTGGTTACTGTTCAGGCATCCTTTAGCCTAGCTGCCAATAATTTTTACTCAAAAGGTTCTGAATGTGCAGAAACGTGAAAATACTCATGGAACATAGTTTCTCAACAGCAGTATGAACAACCTATTGACAGTGGATAGAAGTTTTATACCTTTTCTAAGATACTTCCACAAGCTTTAAAGAAATCCTCTTGATTATTCAAGTTATAGTTGTTGTATGTATATTCTTAATTTGAGTACCAATAAATTATGTTTGAGAAGAATCCTATTTCTTCTCTACTTTGAAAGTTGCTGAGGCCATACTGATTAGTGGTCCAGAGAAGGACCAAGGAACCCTGCTTTTATTGAGAAACCCAGGCAATTAACACAATTTGAGGAACACAGCAACATATCTCCAGAATAAATTGCATATAATAAAGCTACATTGGATGTGAAATTTTAAAAAGAGAGTTTCCCTATTTCGGCTGATAATGTATATCATAAACTCTTCTCTAGAAGACATAATGGCACTCAGTTCTGTTTTCCTTAAAAAATAAAAAGATGTGAAGATGAATTCTTGTTTCATAGAGATTGTCTAGGCAGGTACCAAAAAGAAGAAATTCAATAACAGCATTAAATCAAGAGCACATTGAACCAAGCTGAGTCTGACATTTGGAGAGTTAAAAAAAAAAATCAGTTTCTAGTATAATACAATGATCTTTCATTTCCGACTTTGTGTGTGTGTGGATGAGGGAGGTTGGTTAAGGAATAAGTATCAGGGAGGAAATAGGATGGAAGTTGGAAATAAGCAGGAAATAAAAATGAAACTTCCAAGGATTTTTAAATCTTGGTTTGACAGCAGGTAACTTTTCCAACATGTTACATGCAAAATAAAACTGTTAGGTTTTGTTTGTTTGTTTGTTTTCATGTTTCTCCCTCCTTTTCTCATTGCCAGAGATGATATTAGCCTTGATCCTATCACTTACATGTTAGAGAGGAGAAGGATATCAATACCCAAAACCAAGAAGTGCATGTTGGCCGAAGACCAGACTTCAATGTGTAGATCTTTTTTGCTTTTATACTTTTTAATTGGAATAATGATAAAATAGCAGTGTTTTTTTTTTTAATAAAAAGTTATACTGTTCTGTCACCATCAATTTGCTTTTCTGTATTACCTTGCATTTTAGATATACACACACATCCACACACAGCAGAGTTTTGGTAGTTATTAAGTACTTAATACATCTTCCCCATTAGCATTGTATTTGTTTTTCAAGGAGGTACAAAAAGCTCAAAATTGAATACTGAAAATTTGATTCAGGTGTACTGAGTGTTTTTAAGTCTGTCGGAGTAACCCTAGGCTAACATTAGTCCTGCCAGTGACACGTTAAAGTAGTAACAGGCATAAAATGATCTCTTGCCACAGCTGTTAGGCAAGATGAAAGTGCCAGTTTTACATTTTTTTGTTGCTAACCTCATAATAGTAATTTTATAAGATGCATGTATAAGCTTGATTGTTGCTTCATCAGAATAATTTATAGTTTCTTTGAATTATCAATTATTTTTGCATGTGTATTCATGCATGAATAACAATTGGAAGAGAAATGATTTTGATCTGTAAGTCAGAAGATCCTAGAACTGTTAAAAGCACTCAGACCTCTCCTGTATCTGGGCAAGTCTCCAATTTTGGTGCCGAGCCCGGGATGCTGCTTTAAAGTGGAGGTTCTTACCCATCTCGGAACAATCTGGTTTAGTAGGTCAAATGTGAGTCCTACTAAACTTACATTAAAAAAAAAATTAATAATTTATTTTTGAGACAGAGAGAGAGATAGAGTGTGAGCAGGGGAGGGGCAGACAGAGAGGGAGACACAGAATCTGAAGCAGGCTGTAGGCTGTGAGCTGTCAGCGCAGAGCCCGAGGCGGGGCTCGAACTCACAGACTGTGAGAGCATGACCTGAGCCAAAGTCAGATGCTCAACCGACTGAGTCACCCGGGTGCCCCCTAAATGTGCATTTGTTAATTTTTTTAAATGTTTATTTATTTTTGAGAGAGAGAACATGAGCAGGGCAGGGGCAGAGAGAGAGGGAGACATAGAATCCGAAGCAGACTCCAGGCTCCGAGCTGTCAGCACAGAATCCTATGTGGAGCTTGAACTCAAGAACCGCGAGATCACGACCTGAGCCGAAGTTGGACGCTTAACCGACGAAGCCACCCAGGTGCCTCAAAATGTGCAGTTTTTAAATGTGCCCAACTGATTTTGATGCATGTGGTTGTTGGACCACATTGAGAAAATACCAGCTTAGACCTCATCTTTTCAAGCACTTAAGAGAGAAAACTGTGGACTAGGGAGAGTAAGTGACTATCAGGAAGGCTGCAGGTGGCAAAACACATCTACCACTGGGTTAAACAGTAAGAAATTTTGCTGTCTCATGTAAAGGGAAATTCAAAGGTACAGTGAGCTTGAGGTGCAGTTCAGTGAGGGCCCCAGCCCAGATTCTTTTTGGTCCCTGAGATTTTTCCTTCTCCCTGTGTGACATCTCACAATGCTTCTCGTAGGGGAGCGAGATGGTACATTTGCCATGTTTCCTCATTCATATTCAGCAGTCACTTCCTTTGATACTTTTAACCTTTCTTGACACTTCCCATCTTATTGGCCAGAACTGGGTCCCAGGTCCATCTCTAAAATAATTATTGATAGAGGAAATAGAATTACCATGACTGATGTATACTAATTCTTTCTTAGACTTGGAGCTGAAGTCAGATCCATGATCTGCCTTACCTACTACTCAGTGGGCCAAGATGGAATAAATGTGGTAGCATTTCAAAGCTAATAATGCCTTGTTTAAGAAAAGAAAGAATTCTCTTGAACTTAATTTTTGATTGAAATTATACGAATAGTAGCGTATCTCTATTCTCGAAACCTTTAATGTTACCATTCTTGTTCGTTTTCCAAACATTATGCTTGGTAAATTTATTCCAGGATAACAATGTAAACTCCAAACTTTAAAGTGTTTTCAATATGTAAGAAAGCACCAGAGAGTTTTAACAGTATTTAACAAAGGTTCCATTAGGAAATTTAATTAGTATATCACACCAGCTTGCTATTCCTATTAAATTTCATTATTGACTCTATTGATATGGCAGAGACCTTGTCAATGCTAAGACTATGGTGTTGAACCCAGATTTTCAAATCCTTGTGCCCATGGAGTGTGCTTTTCAGTTGTGGGTTCCCACATGTATGCAAGTAATTACAATGTTGTTTAAGTTCAGGCTGCTGTAACAATACAGACTTGGTGGCTTAAATAACAGATATTTCCATTCTAGAGTCTGGAAATCTGTGATCAGGTTGCCATGGTCAGGTTCTTAGTAAAAGTCCCCGTCTTGGTTATATCCTCACAAAGCTTTTCGTTGGGGAATGTACTGAGAGAGAAATCTTGTCTTTTAGTATTTCTATTAGGGCATTAATCCCACCATCGGGGCTTCATGACTTCGTCTAAACCTAATTACTTCCCAAAGGCTCCACCTCCAAAAGCCATTATGTTGGGAGTTGGGACTTCAATATATGGATTTGAGGGGTGGAGACACACACATTTAATACATATGAAGTATAATGTAGTAATTGCTATAATAGGAAGAAAGCAGCAGGTGCTGTCGAAGTTGCATTAGGAACACCACACCAAGAGTGAGAGGTCAGTGTCAGGAACCTGGAGGGAGTGAATTTAAACCAATGCCTGACCTTTGAGCAGAATTTGGGTAAGAAGGGATAGAGTAGGGAGTTTCCAGGGGAAAAAAGGCAAAAACAACATGGTTTGGTTAAGGGAATTTGGCATCCAACATTTCACCATGTCAGTGTGTTTGGAGCAGAGATGGAATAGGTTAAGGTGTGGAGTAACCAGTGATGAGGGTGAAGAGATACTCAGTGCCAGATTCTTAAGAACCTTTGTAAGTTACACTGCAGAGTTGGGATTTCATCTGAAATAGTGGATTTCAGAAGGGTTAGGTAAACCATTTGGAACGTTCTTAGGGATTTCATCTTGGGGCAAATAGGGAGCCAATGAATGCCACTTAAAAAGGGAAGTGCTGTTATGGAATCTGTATTTACATTTTTTTTAATGTTTATTTTTGAGAGAGAGAGAAAGAAAAAAGAAAAAAGAAAGAAAGAAAGAAAGAAAGAAAGAAAGAAAGAAAGAAAGAAAGAAAGAAAATCCAAAGCAGGCTCCAGGCCCCAAGCTGTCAGCACAGAGCCTGACACAGGGCTTGAATTCCTGCACCACGAGATCATGACCTGAGCCCAAGTCAGCCAGTCAATCAACTGAGCCACCCAGGTGCCCCTGGAATCTGCTTTCAAAGGTGACTCTCTGTGAATAGTGGATTTCAGAAGGGTTAGGTAAACCATTTGGAAAGTTCTTAGGGATCCCTGTGAGGAAGAAGGGGGCTTAAGGTCAGTCTGAGGCAGCAGAGCCATAAAGAAGTTAGGCTAAAGAGGAATTTAAGAGACTGACTCAGCAAGCCTTTGTGATTAAGTGAATATAGTAATTTGGGAAGAGGAAGCCTTGCAGGATTAATGCACAGGTGTCTGATGGGAAAACTGTGTAGCTGTTGGTGCCGGCCACTGTGATGGCCATAAATTGAGTGATGCCTATGAATCCTTTCCAGCCCAGTGGTATCTTTAGGACTTGAAGATAAACATGAATGGGCCAAGTGATATATTTTGCATTATGTATCTTTTTTGTTCTTAAGTTTCCAGTTTTATGTCAGTATTGCTAAAATATTACAAACATTAAAAAATATTCATACATATCTTTTCAAACCTTCCTTGAAGCCCTTCTGATTTCTGTCACTGAAAAAACAATTATTAACTTTCTCTTTGGCACTTGTGTATTGCCCCATAGCTATGTCAGTTTTGAATTGTGTTGGGGTTTTGCTTATATTTTCTTGTGTCTTTGTTTTTTGATTTGTCCTTATTGCCTTCATTATTAAGCACTTGGGAATGCCTTATCTTGTATTCTTTCTGTGTCTTGTTAAGATACCTGATTGTTTTGATTTAGTAAAGGTTTTGACCAATTAAAATGTCTATAATATAGAATATGAATGTGGATTCTGGCAAGGATAAACATTACGTAAAGTTAGAACAAACTTATACTCCAGACCTGGGAGGTGAGATATGCTGGAAATTATTTCTATTCCCATTAATGTGTAAAGAAGCTATCAGAAAATTATTGCATGTGTAATTATTTGTTACATACCAGTTATATACAGAGGACCTTGTTGGAAGTACTTGTTGAATGAAGTATTTGTTGATAAAGGCTTTTGCATAGTAATTATTTTCTCATTACTGCAATGGAGAGAACTTTCTGAAATAAAATCAGGTCTCTAGCAATAAATCCAAGCCAATCAGACTCATCTCACTCAGGTGTTTCATGCTGCTGATGGCGATCTTGAAATTTCTTGTCAGCTGTGAAGAATTTTACTGTGGCATCAAAAAAACGTTATGAAGAAAATGTATGATAATTCTTTCAATTTTCTAAGTTGAGCATAAATGTTGTGTCCTACATACACAAGCTCTTCCATGCTCTGATTTAGTATTCAAACCCTTCGAATCTTACGTTCTCAAGTTTTGCAATCATTTTTCCTTCAAGGATCTCTTTTTTTGTTCAGGTTTTTATAAGGTACCTGGGATATCACTGTAGTTTATGGTCTTTAATGTTTTTGACAAAAAATACATAAAAAGAAAGCAATTAAACTCTTCCTTTCCTATAAATCCTATGAATATTTTCACTTTTAGAAAAACTTGTATTATGAATACCGTTTGGCTGAGTGTTTAAAGTTTTGAGCCACAAGGCCGTATTTGCTATCCTTCTTATTTATTTCTTATCTGTTGAATGTATTATCTCAGAGCCAGTGTCTGTGGCCAGATTGCTCTTGTTTTTTCTTTGCATGTACCTTTATTGGAATGATTCTTTTATCCAACTCAGCCCCATTGTTCTGTCTTTTATTATTGACGGGTATGTGCTGAGTCATTTCAGCTGACCCTGCAGGTCATTATTTAGCTTTTTTTAACAATGTGTTAGGTAATTATATTTGTTCTATTTGTCTTAGTCTCTTCATCAAGACCATAATGAGTCTCATCTATATGTTAAAAATCAATTATCTTTAATTTTATCATTAACTCTTTGTTGTAGTCAACTTTTGTAATTTTCCTTTACATTTTTGGAAAGCCTGTCAAATTTGATAGTTGTTGATTTGAATTTTACAGCATTTATTACTTACTTTCTCTAATGTTCATTTGACTTCCACTGTGGCTTTATAAATGACCCATCATTCTTTTATCTAGCCCTGTGAGTACATTATTTTTCCATGTTAGCATTTATACTAATTAGGATGGATTAGCCTATGCAGTAGGAATAAATAACCAAACCTGTAAGTCTGTAGCTCAATGAAAATAAAAAGTGTATTTTTTTTTCTCTTGCTGCACTTTATCTGAAGGTGGCAGTGTGCTGTGTTTCACACAGCCATTCCATGACCCAAGCTGATGGAGCCCTACTGCTAGTTACCCGCACCACCTGGGATATGTTACATTTTCCGTCATAGCACTGTGATTGAGTTTTTCTGTCTCATTGGCTGGAAGCAGGCACTTAGCCCAGCAAACTATATGTACCTGGAAAGAGTGGAGAATTAGATGTGAGTAACACTAGACATCTCAACTAGAGCACTTAGGAAATTAATGGCTATTTTAAAGTTTGTTTGTTTATTTGTTTAGAGAGCATGCACATGAGCAGGGGAGGAGCAGATAGAGAGGGAGAGAGAATTCCAGGCAGGCTCCGTGCTATCAGTGCAGAGCCCGAAGTGGGGCTTGGACCCACAAACCGTGAGATCATGACCTGAGCCAAAACCAAGAGTTGGAGGCTTAACCGACTGAGCCACCCAGGTGCTCCAGTGATTATTTAAAAGAAATTGTTTTGGGTGTATAAAGCAGATAGTGTCTAAATCTTACCTGTGTTTGTGTTTCTGATGGTAAAACTTTTTTAGAGGTATGATTGTCTTCTTTGCTTTGGCAGAATCTAGAATACAGAATATGAGAATATCATGTTTTAATCAATGTATTTTAATATACTAAAATGACAGATATAAATATTTTTTTTTAATTTTAACGTTTATTTATTTTTGAGACAGAGAGAGACAGAGCATGAACAGGGGAGGGGCAGAGAGAGAGGGAGACACAGAATCTGAAACAGGCTCCAGGCTCTGAGCTGTCAGCACAGAGCCTGACGCAGGGCTCGAACTCACGGACCGTGAGATCATGACCTGAGCCGAAGTCGGATGCTTAACCGACCGAGCCACCCAGGCGCCCCAGAAATGACAGATATAAATATCACAGACATCTTAAATTGTTTTCCCGGGTTGAGTACTAGCCAGTCACCCCTATACCATTTATCGGGTTGTTTCTTCTCACTTATTTGGATTGAATGATCATCTTTGTATACTAAATGCTCATGTATTTTAAGCACCTGGTAGGGAAAAGCATTACCTTTTTTCTCCTGAAGTTTTCTTACTATTTGTATATATTTAACCTTCAGGGGAATTTTAGAATCATTTTCTCAGTCTAAGTTTTCTGAAAAGATGCACGAAGTGGCTGCACCTCATCAATATTCGTAATTAGTAGAAAGTCGTAGAATTATCTTTTGTGGAGTCAGATTCCTAGGTTCTAATCTCAGCTTTGCCACATAACAGCCATATGACCTTGGGAGAATACTAGACTCTATATCTCAATTTCCTCATCTGTGAAATAGGGATGATAATATCATCTATGTTATAGGGTTATTATAAAGGTAAAGGGTCAGTAAAGCTCTTAGTACAATGTCTGATATGTATTCTGTGTTAGTGGTTTTTTAAATATAAATAAAGTAAAATTAAAAATGTTAATGCTGGAGCACAATAGAAATATGTGAGGTTTTTGAGAATACTATGCATGAAGAAATACATTTGTTCACCCTGGAGGAAAAAGACATCATGTGTGAATGTAGGCAGTATTGTTCTTTCTGGTGTTGGTTTTCAGGGCAGATGAATTGTCATTGTACCTGATGTGATATGTGAAGTCTAATCTGAGATTAGAACATTTGATATACCTGAAATACTAAAATTCTTGTCAGCAGACCCATACATTCTTGGGGAAAGGCTACCCAACTCCCAGCTTAAAAGCATTGTTCTTTATAGTAAAGTTTGCCTCTAGAGGTCTGTAAGTACTCATCTTTAGCAGAAATAAACTTGGAGGTTGTGAATTTTTCTGACCAAAGACAGCACTTTATTAAAAAAAAAATTACTATGTGCAGGCAACCTCTATATTATTTTGAATGTTTTACTTTTATGTCTGTTTGTTAAGCTATGCTAGAAGTTTTATGTGATTGTAAGATTGTTTAAATATAGGGTTTTTAAAAACCAGACTTTATCTTGAAGCATCATGAGATTTACAAAGGCATAGCAAGATCGGACTAATGCCCATTTTACATTAATATTAAAATACGGAGGCGTATGAACTGAAATGTGGCTATATTATTTGCATTGGCAACTGAGACGTCACATGAATCATTTTCATTTTTAAATGTTAAGAATTCTTTGCCTTCCACCGAAATAGCAAGAAGTATAGAGATAAACTATTTATTGCTGTGCTAGCACAAAGCAATATACCTTTTTTATTACAGAATCAGGCAACAATCCTCTGAGATTCTTATTGAAGTAGAATGGAGTGAATTTTTATTGATTTGTTATTTCATTTAAGACATCATTTTGCCCTCTTGCTTTCTTGTAGTATGAGTGTTCAATAAATAATACATTCTCTCTTGTACATGGTGCCACCTAAGAATTTGTTTGGCTTGAAATAAAACAGGTGTTTCTACAGCCCACTGTTCTGGCTTCTCTGTCATTTTGCATACCAGCTGTAAGGACTGATCTTCTTAATTATTTTATGTGATGTGAATTCAGGTTTTGATAATAAAGGTGGTCTGGGGTCAGTAGCTGAATGCCCTTTACTCGACGGCCATGTTGTGGACATGTGCTGCTTGTATTGTCCCTGGCTGATGTGTGGTGATGGTAGCTGACCTCTGCCTGTTGTGCGTGCCTGGTAGCCGATCGATGGAATCACCTCAGAATGATGATCAGTAACCGGGCCTGACAGCAACCAGATGTAAAAGCAGCTTTGCAAGTGAGACCCACGTTTCATGGTTTGATTCAACAGGGAGCATGGCTGTGACACAGCTGTATTTTCATAATCCAGAAGACGAGTGACAAGACAGGTCTTTCCAGAGAGGGTTATTCATACATTTCATCAATGGTTCCTTTTGGTTTTAATTGGAAATCCTAGCAGTGTCACTTTTTGATAGTTTCAGTTGGATTGAAAAAGAAGGCAAGAGGATGCAATTCTAAATTCTTTTTTTTAATGTTTTATTTATTTTTGGGAGAGAGAGAGAGCGTGGGCACGCGCGGAGGAGAGCGGGGGAGGGGCAGAGAGAGAGGGGACAGAGAATCTGAAGTTGGCTATGCACTGAAAGCAGTGAGCCCAACGTGGGGCACGAACACACAAATTGTGAGGTCATGACCGGAGCCAGTCAGACGCTAAACCTACTGAGCCACCCAAGTGCCCAAAGAGGATACAATTCTAAAATGGCAGATAGTAGGATTTCAGTGAGTATTTAATTGAAGTCAGGATTAGATTAGAAAGCATCTTTGGTTATTTCATGAAGCTCATTCCTCTTTGAAACTGTGAACACTGGAACTACCCGATGAAAATGAATTTAAATGGGAGGTACCACACCCATGTCAGGTCTTCTGATGCCCCATCTCAAGCCTTTCTTCAGGTAAGGAGTGCTGCTTATGGAGAAGGGTATGTGGTTTGTATTACACTGATTGCATTAAACTAAGGGTCACATTTTTGTTGTTAGCTCTCAAAGTTTTGGAGAAAATATGTGCATTTTTATTAATGTATCCCACTTGGTCCTTCACTTTTTAGTTTAATTTTATTTTTTAAGTTTATTTACTTTTGAGAGAGGGCACACGAACCAGCGAGTTGGGGAGGGGCAGAGAGACAGGGAGAAAGAGAATCCCAAGCAGGCTCTGCATTGTCAGCATGAAGCCTGATGTGGAGCTCGAACTCACAAACTGTGAGATCATGACCTGAGCCGAAACCAAGAGTCCGGACGTTTAACTGACTGAGCCACCCAGGTGCCCCATGATCCTTCACTCTTAAAAGAACCTCAGTTTACTATATTCCATACTTGACCCTTAACACAGGTTGGCCCAAGCTGGAAGAATACCATTGAATACAGTGAAAACACATGTCTTCAAAGGTGCATTTGGAATGATGGGCCTCTCTGGGACCCTACTTACTACAAATCACCTTTCGTTTTCCAACAGGTGGCTGATAATGGATTTACGTAGTGGTTTTAAGTAAAAGCTCATTTTACTTTCTGCTTAAGACCTAAAATTAAAAAAAAAATTAAGTTTATTTTGGGAGAGAGAGTGAGCATGCATGAGCGGGGGAGGGGTAGAGAGAGAGAGGCTGAGAGAATCCCAAGCAGGCTCCGTAATGTCAGCACAGACCCTGACATGGGGCTCAAACCTATGAATCATGACATAATGATCTGAGCTGAAATCAAGAGTTGGATGCTTAACTGACTGAACCACCCGGGCGCCCCTAAGATCACAAATTTAACATGATTATGAAAAGGGTCACGGCACTGGGGTGCTTGGGTGGCTCAGTCGGTCAAGCATCGAACTGTTGATTTTGGCTCAGGTCATGATCTCACAGTTTGTGAGATCAAACCCCGTGTCAGGCTCTGTGCTGGCAGTGCAGAGTCTGCTTGGGATTCTTTCTCTCTCTCTTTTTTGTCCCTCTTCCACTTGTTCTCTGTCTCTCTCAAATAAATAAGCATTAAAAAAAAGGGTCACGGCATTATAACCTTTAAAAAATAATGTATATTTCAATTAACAAAAAGCACTTTTTAACAAAATACATATTTTGAAGCTACACTGTGAATTGCACATAATTTTCATTAGTCTTTAAATACGTAAATACCTTAGATCATAACTCCTTCAACATTTGAATTCTTTTTGGATTGCACAAGGACATGCTAATGATGCTAATGGTGATACAAAACAGGGAAAACCGAGAAGACAGAAGGAAACTAAACAGCCAGGTATTGAGGAAGAAATCAGTATTTTAATCCTTATTTCATGTGTTGTTTACTGTCAGAGGAAGGCCTGTCCATTCTCCCAAGTTGAAAACAGAAAGATAATTGAAACAAGCAGTGTTAGTAAGAGATCTCTAATGCCAAGTCAGTAAGTATTATAATCATGCGCTATATTTCTTATTAATATTGGTTTACAATTTCTATTTAGTTGTTAATGGTCTCTTGGTACTGCCTTGGATTCCATATTTTTTTGATAGCATTTACTGTTCTTTTTTTCCGCTAATATAAAAGAAATTGTTATGTTAAAAACTTTGGGAAATATTTACAAGAAAAAATTAATGAAAAGCATTTGTAGGAAAATGATAAATGATGAAGTTTGCTTCAAAATGATTTTAAATGAGAAAAGAAGTGGGATCTAGTTGAAACTGTATTGGCCATGATAAACTTTGGGTACAAAGAGATGCATTATACTGTTTGCTTTACTTCTGTATCCTTTGAAAGGTACTATAAATAAAAGCACCTCTAGTCCCATTTCTCAGACATAAATGTTTCTTCTTCTGCAGATATACACATTCATAAAAGCACATTATACATATTCACAGTTTGCAATTTAAACAAAATTGGATTCCTGCTCCCCCAGCGGGTGGTATATTCAGTAGAGACTCCAGTAGAAACTCTGAGTCTGGTAGAGATCAGGTTGCTCTTTTTAAATGTTCTTGGCAGTCTTGTGTACAGAGCATTCATTTGAAGCTTGTGACTTGTCATTGGATGGTCAGGTTTGGTGAGTGACTTGTGTATTCAGTTCTGTGGGTTCAGCCCTAAAACACCATGAACGGCTACATACATTGACAGTGGACTGTTGGAAAAACTTAGAATTTGCTTGTGTTTGGTACTGCATTTAGACAGCTTGAGTATTTTCCATAGGATATGTGGGAAAAAATTAAAAAGCATGGAGGCTACCTCATTCTCATCATCTCTTCCTTTGTACTGTGTACTCCTTCTTCCTCTGAAAGAAATGGAGGGGAGACTGAGTAGAACCTTAGAATGGTTTAACTCTGAGAGCAAGGTATGAAAGAACTAGACTGCCACCTGCTTCGCCTTTCCCCAGCCCCTCCATATCCTCCACCGCAAGCCCCAGCATGTGTCAAGTTCATATGTACAAGTTCATTTACATAGTCCAGGCAATAAAAAAGTATTTTCTGAAACATAACATTTCCAGGACAGATCTAGGTAACGTGACTCAAGGGATCCTCTAGGTCATACTGATACTTCCAAAATGATAATCCCTATACAGACTCTGCACTGCCAGCACAGAGCCTGACACGGGGTTTGATCTCACAAACTGTGAGATCATGATCATGTATCTAAAGTATCTTAACTTAGCTCCTTGGAAGATATTCACATTCAGTTCATGCTTTGCATGAATGGTTTTATCTTCTGGAGGAATGTGAGAAGCATTCTCAGTATATTTGGCCCTCATCGATGCTAATTTTCAGAACACTGGAGGAAGGTTTAGGTCCAGGTGTGGAAAAGAATCACATTGATTATGGGAAATTCATTTTGATTCATGATGCAAATGGCTGCATAATTTTAAAAGCCTTTTCTCAGTGGAACTCCTGTTCCTAGGACTAGCCTTCCTTTGCATGGGTAGGCATGGGTAGTCTTTGTTTCTTTTTCTTTTTAATGTTTATTTTGAGAGAGAGACAGAGGATGAGTAGGAGAGGGAGAGGGAGAGGGAGAGGGAGAGAGAGAGAGAGAGAGAGAGAGAATATCCCAAGCAGGCTCTACACTCAGAGCAGAGCCTGATATGGGGCTCAATCCCAGGACTGTGAGATCATGACCTGAGCTAAAATTAAGAGTCGAACACTTAACTGACTGAGCCACCCAGGCGCCCCTGCATGAGTACTCGTTCTTGAATACTTTTTTCAGTACATTAGGCAAATACAAAGTTCTCACCATGCTAAGTATACCATTCCAGATACATGAATTCTCCTCATGCCTATTTATTTTAAACATTTGCCCTTACTAAATTTGTGTGTTTCTACACTGTGATGATAAGGTTTGATGTAGTGCTTGTGAAGCAGTTCTGGGCACTGAACTCTGGTGGTAAGACACAAGAGAAACGGGGAATATGATGCTAAGGGAACAGTCTACACTGCAAAAGCATTGGTGAATTGCATTGTAGAATTTTGGAGCAAACAAGATTTGTGTGTCTTTAACAAAGTCAGTGACCCATGTTTGTTTATGGCATAGGGCAGAACTTAGGATATTTTAAGTAATAGCAGAATATTTTAAATCCTAACCTGGGTTTTAAAAGCCCTATATTTTTAGATTTGGATTTATTATGAATTATACTCACAGGTTAGTTTGGTTTGTGGCTTGGGACTATTAAATGACATCAGTGAACAATGAGAATTTATGATTAGTGATTTTTTTTGTTAATGCCTACTTTAAAAATCTGCTTGGTTGACTACAACTAAGAACGAAGTGTTTCTTAGTAGTGTTATATTCTATCATAATTTATATTTTTTGCTGTAATTGCAGTAAGATATGTCAGCATTTAGTAAAAATCTTAATGTTTCCTCCAAATATCATTTAATGTTGTCATTGTTTTGTCTACTTGTATTTTAATTTTCCGACTGAAACCCTGTAAGAAATTAGTAAAATGATCATGTACTTTGAATTTTCAGTTGTTATACAATAACTAAATTTCTGTTGAAAATTTTTACTGATTCCTGGACCCAAGTAAAATGTAGCAAAATATTTTTTTAAATTATTGCCAGATTCTTTTGTCCAGATCCTGTGAGGCCAGCAGACCTGGACTAGTCCCAGCATTAAGCTGGTAGCTTACTAAAAGTAAACGCTTGATTGAATTACTTCTTGGAAATAAGGAATTTCCATTACTTCAAAAGGGTTGGTTTTTTTCTTCTTTTTCTTCTTCAGGTTTTTATTTAAATTCCAGTTAGCTAACATATCATGTAATATTAGTTTCAGGTACAGAATTTAGTGATTCAACACTTGTATACAACACCCAGTGCTCATCCCAACTAGTGCCCTCCTTAATGCCCATCACACATCTAGCCCATCTCCCGCCCACCTCACCTCCAGTAACCATCAGTGTTTTCTCTGTAGTTAAGTGTCTTGTATGTTCATCTGTTCTGTTTCATAAATTCCACTTATGAGTGAAACCATATAGTATTTGTCTTTCTCTGACTGATTTATTTCGCTTAGGATAATACTCTAGCTCCATCCATGTCATTGAAAATGGCAAGATTTCATCTTTTTTATGGCTGAGTAATACTCCATTGTATATGTGTATACACACACACACACACACACACATATCACGTCTTCTTATCCATTCATCAGTCACTGGACATTAGGGTTCTTTTCTGTAATTTGGCTATTGTTGGATAATGCTGCTATAAACATTGGGGTGCATGTATCCCTTTGAATCTTTATTTATTTATTTATTTATTTATTTATTTATTTATTTTTTGTATCCTTTGGGTAAGTTTCTGGCAGTACACTTGCTGGATTATAGGGTAGTTCTATTTTAAAATTTTTGAGGAAGCTTCATACTGTTTACAGAGTGGCTGCACCAGTTTGCATTCCCACCAACAGTGTAAGAGGGTTCACCTATCTTGCATCCTCGCCAACACCTTTTGTTTCCTGTGTTGTCGATTTTAGCCATTCTGACAGGTGTGAGGTGATACCTGATTGTAGTTTTGATTTATATTTCCCTGATCATGAGTGATGTTGAGCACCTTTTCATGTGTGTGTTACCCATCTAGATGTCTTTGGAAAAATGTCTGTTCATGTCTTCTGCCCAATTTTTAACTGGATTACTTGTTTTTTGGGTGTTGAATATATTAGTTCATTATAGATTTTGGATACTAACCCTTTATCACATATGTCATTTGTAAATATCTTCTCCCATTCCATAGATTGCCTTTTGGTTTCTTTGATTCTTTTGCTGTGCAGAAGCTTTTTATTTTGATGAAATCCCAATAGTTTCTTTTTGCCTTTGTTTCCCTTGCCTTGGGAGATATATCTAGTAAGAAGTTGCTATGGGCAATGTCGGAGAGGTTGCTGCTTGTGTTCTCCTCTAGGATTTTGATGGTTTCCTGTTTCACATTTAGGTCTTTCATCCATTTTGAATTCATTTTTGTGTATGGTGTAAGAAAGTGGTCCAATTTCATTCTTGTGCATGTTGCTGTCCAGTTTTCCCAAAACCAATTGTTTTTTCCAATTGATATTTTTTCTTGCTTGGTCGAAGATGAGTTTACCATATAGTTTTGGGTCCATTTCTGGGTTCTTCATTCTGTTGCATTGATCTATGTGTCTGTTTTTGTGCCAGTACCATACTGTCTTGATCACTACAGCTTTGTAATAAAACTTGGATTCTGGAATTGTGATGACTCCAGCTTTGCTTCTCTTTTTCAAGATTGCTTTAGTTATTTGAGGTCTTTTGTGGTCCCATACAAATTTTAGGGTTGTTTGTTCTAGCTCTGTGAAAAATGCTGGTAGTATTTTGATAGGTATTGCATTAAATGCGTAGATTGCTTTGGGAAGTACAGACATTTAACAATATTTGTTATTTATGGGGAGCTTTGGTTGCTCAGTTGGTTGAGCGTCCAATTTCGACTCAAGTCATGATCTCACAATTCATGAGTTCGAACCCTGCATCGGGCTCTGTGTTGACAGCTCAGAACCTGGAGCCTGCTTTGCATTCTGTGTCTCCCTCTCTCTCTGCCTCTCCCCTGTTCACACTCTGTCTCTCTTTCAAAAATAAATAAACATTAAAAAATTAAAAGAAAAACAATATTCTTTCAATCCATGAGCATGGAATGTTTTTCTATTTCTTTTGTCCTCTTCAATTTCTTTCATCAGTATTTTATAGTTTTCAGAATACAGATCTTTTACCTTTGGATAGATTTATTCCTAGGTATCTTACTAAGGTTTTTGGTGCATTTGTCAATGTGATCTATTCCTTAATTTCTCTTTTTACTGCTTCATTATTGATGTATAAAAATGCAACAGATTTCTGTACATTGATTTTTATCCTGCAGCTTTACTGGATTTGTATATCAATTCTAGCAATTTTTTGGTGGAATCTTTTGGGTTTTCTGTAGAGCACCATGTCATATGCAAATAGTGAAAGTTTGACTTCTCCTTGCTGATTTGGATGCTTTTAATTTCTTTTTGTTGTCTGATTGCTGAGGCTAGGACTTCCAGTACTATGTTGAATAAAAGTGGTGAGAATGGACATCCCTGTCTTATTCCTGATTCCCGGCTGTGGGTTTTTCATATATGACCTCTATTATATGACCTCTATTGAGGTATGTTCTCTCTGTCTCTATTTTCTTGAGGGTTTTCATCATGAATGGGTATTATACTTTGTCAGATGCTTTTTCTGCATCTATTGAGAGGATCATGTGGCTCTTATCCTTTCTTTTATTAACGTGGTATATCACATTGATTGATTTGTGAATATTGAACTACTTTTGCAGCCCAGAAATAAATTCCACTTGATCATAGTGAGTGTTTCTTTTAATGTACTGTTGTTGAGAATTTTTACGTCTATGTTCATCAGGGATATTGGCCTGTAGTTCTCTTTTTTAATGGAGTCTTTATCTAGTTTTTGAATCAGCATAATGCTGGCCTCTTAGAATGAGTTTGGAAATTCTCCTTCCATTTCTATTTTTTTTGGAATAATTTAAGAAGAATAGGTATTAACTCTTCTTTTATTGTTTGGTAGAATTCCACTGTGAAGCCATCTGGCCCTGGACTTTTGTTTGCTGGGAGATTTTTGATTACTGATTCAATTTCTTTGCTGGTTATTGAACTGTTCAAGTTTTCTATTTATTTCTGTTTCAGTTTTGGTAGTTTATGTTTCTAGGAATTTCTCTTTCTTTCAGATTGCAAGTTTGGTGGCATATAATTTTTCATAATATTCTTTTACAATTGTTTGTGTTACTGTGGTGTTGGTAGTTATTTCTCCTCTCTCATCTGTGATTTTATTTATTTGGGTCCTTCCTTTTTTCTTTTTGATAAGTCTGGCTAGGAGTTTACCAATTTTATTTTATTTTATTTTATTTTTTTCAAAGAACCAGCTCCTTATTTCATCTATCTGGGTTTTTTTTTTTTCTTTCAGTTTTTATATCATTTATTTTGCTCTAATCTTTATTATTTCCCTTCTTTTGCTGGATTTAGGCTTTGTTTGTCTAGCTCTGTTAGGTGTAAGGTTAGTTGTATATTTGAGGTATTTTTCTTGCTTCTTGAGGTAGACCCGTACTGCTATATACTTCCCTCTTATGATTGCTTTTCCTCCATCCCAGAGGTTTTGGAGCTTTGTGTTTTCATTTTCATTATTTATTCTTTAATTTCCTGGTTGACCCATTCATTCTTTATGAGCATGTTGTTTAAACTCTGTATATTTGCAGTCTTTCCAAATTTTTTCATGTGGTTGACTTCAAGTTTCATAGTGTTGTGGTCAGAAAATATGTATGGTATGATACCAATGTTTTTGTACCTGTTGAGGCCTGACTTGTGACCTAGTATATTGTCTGTTCTGGAGAATGTTCCATGTGCACTTGAAATGAATGTGTTTTCTGCTGCTTTGGGATGTTTTGCATATATCTGTTAAGTCTGGTCCAGTGGTGTCTTTCAATGCCACTGTTTCCATGTTGATTTGTGTGTCCCAGGCATTTTTCAGATTGCTGTTTTCATGCTGTCTGTCTCTGGGTTGCTTCCCTGCCTGGAGCAGCACAATGCAATTTGGGCTCTGTCTCAACCAGGTCTGCTGACTTTTAATACTCCAAACTTTAGGACCTGGTGTGGGGGTCCCTATGCTGGTCTTCTGGGAGAGTATCTTGCTGCATTGGGATGGATGCAGGTTTGACCAAGAAGGACAGTCCTACCAGAGCACAGGGGCATGGGATTTGGAACAAAGCAGGCTAGTGGTGCTTGGGTGGCTCAGTCGGGGAAGTGTCCAACTTCAGCTGAGGTCATGATCTCTAGGTACAAGAGTTCGAACTCTGCGTTGGGCTCTGTGCTGACAACTCAGAGCCTGGAGCCTGCTTCAGATTCTGTGTCTTCCTCTCTCTCTGCTCACATTCTGTCTCTCTCTCAAAAATAAATAAACCATTTTAAAAAAACTTAAAAAAATGGGCTAAACAGTTGGTGTCCAGGTTAGCCTCCCTCATCAGGTGTCTCTGATCCTATACAGGAGTGGGGGTGGGGGGTGGGGAATGGCATCCACTGACTCCTTTATCCCTGGAGAGGTGTCTGCAAAAACCACCTCTCACAGATGCAAGAGAGAACAGTCTCTCCTTGTGCACCTTAGGCAATCCTCAGATTGCAGTGTCTGCCCTGGGGTTGTTTTATTACCTTCTTTGCAGGTGTAGGGCAGCGTCCTCAGGGCTTTATGCCAACCAAGCCTGATGACCTCTAAAACTCCAGTCTTTGAGCCCTGCTATTTGCAAAATCTCATGAAAATCAGCCCCACTCCTTTTCCCAGCCAATGGCTTTTTGGGTAAGTGTTCTCCTTATTTGTATCCCTGTGCCCTACACTTGCTCTCACCTTTCTCCCTGACCAGGGTTTCCTCCCTCCATAGCACCTGTGATCCATTTCTCCTCCAAACCAGGTCTCCCCTTCTACCTTCTTTGATGTGGCCTTTTCTCTCCTTCTAGTTGTGCAGTTTGTTCTGTGAGTCCTCAGGTCGATTTCTTGGGTATTTGATATTCATGTATAGAATGATTTGATAGTTATCTAGCTGTGTTTGAGGGATGAGGTGAACCTAGGGTCCTCCTCTGCAGCTATCTTACTCTCTCAGCTCTCAAAAGGACTGATGTTTAATCAAGGTCGAATTCTAAAACATCTTTTTAGGATTCTGTGTTTGATTTCCATGAATTTGGTTTCTGAGGCCTTTTCCTTTTAATAATCTTCCTTTCTGAATTTGGTTTTCCTTTACCAAGGGGAAAATATTGCTTTCCAGATTAAATGATAAGCTGAAAACCAGAATAATAGAGGAATAAAGCCTTCTATTTCTCCAACTTGGCTAAAAGAACTCCTTTACTTTATTGTATTTGAATCAATAAAACATTTGTTACTTTTTTTTTTTAGAAAACTGAGCATGCTTACTTACTGAAGAATCAGCTTGGAGTTAGTTCTCCTTAATTTTCTCAGACCAGGTACTGGGAAAAGGTCTTTTCAGGGATGTGGAATGTATACCATTTGTTTCATAAAATTACTTTGAGTTTCCTCGGGGAGGCAGGGATTTGTTGTAATTTTCTTTTATTTACATGTGTTCTACGGAAGTTTCAGGAAGGGGAATTGGAGCAAATATATGGGATTATAAGAACCTAGAAAATGAGACAAACTACATCTCTTGATGACAGATGCAAGAACTTCATACTGGGATGTTGCTGAGTGTTTCTAGGAACCACGTTTGGGATTGTAAAAAAATGGGAAACATAAATGAGTAACAAGCAACAGCACCTACTCTCAAGAAACTCACAACCTAGTGAGGCACGTGTACTTGCTGTTATCCCCCATGGGGCCTATGTCACCACATTAAGATGATACACCATCACTTTACTGACTGCAGTCTTTCTGTATCTGCCAATTATAGCAGATGATAAAATGATATTCCTCAGGCCCAATAATATCAGAGCCAGTAGTTTGGGCTCATCCAAAGCATTGACTGATTAGTGCGTACAAATTTAACATGGTTCCTAGCTTTTATGACTAATACACAAATACTAAATGAACACATGAAAGTATATCTTTTAAGGTAATAAGAAAGATATTATATAAGGAAAAGGTGACAAGTGCTTACATGATTTAATTCATTGTGGTTTTTTAAATGTTTTTACTTATTTTGAGAGAGAGAGAGAGAGTGTGAGTGAGGGAGAGGCAGAGAGAATATATAAAAATGTCCCTTGGGCATAGGAAAAAGGGTTCAGATTCACTGATGATTTGGTAAATGCTAGTAAAATAGTACTGGGATACTATTTCTGAACCATCAGGTGAATGAAAATGAAAAAGTGTGATGACCTATCCCATTGGTGAGACTGTAAGTAGGTGCTCTCAAACATTGCTGATGGGAATGTAAACTGGTAAAATGCTTCTGAGTGAGAATTTAGAAATAGTTGGCAAAATTACATATGCTGCTACCTTTTGACCAGCAACTGCACTTTTAGGACTCTCCCCGGTAACTACATCTACAGCTTTTTGGAAATACCTATGCAAGGTTACTCAGTGCAACTTAAATTAGAATTGGAGAACACTGGAAATGACCCAGATGTTGACAAATGCAAGAATGGTTGAGTAAGCAATGGTGTATTTGCACAGTGGAACACTATACAACTGCAGAAAGCAAAACAAAAATGAAAAGAAAGTGCAAAAGACTGTACTATGCAACTCTTTGTATCAGAAATAGGGAGTATAAGAAAATATAGTGTGTCTGTTTATTTGTCCCAAATAAATTTAGAAAGGATAAAGCAGAAACTGAGATTATTACCCACAGAAGATGAGTGAAAACAGGGTTGAGATGAGAGTGATCCATTTCTTAATATAGATTTTATATAGCTGTGAGTCTTGGAAACATGGTAATCCTTCATGTATCTTCTCTGAGATAAACAATTAAAATTAACAGGACTTGGGGAGAACCCAAAGTGGAGTTTAAAGAGTAACAAATGAATATAAGTGTATTATAGATGAATGACATCACTACACTGATGATGGGGAAGGAAAGATTTAGGCAAATTGGGAAAACAGTATGTGGCTATGGACTGCAGGGTTTGAGACAAAAATGAACATAATTCAAATATTATACTGCAGTTAATTGAGACATTTCTCAGAGGCATCTGGGTTGGAAATTCTAAACTACTTCATGTGTATATTAGAACTAAGTGAAGAAATATATTGTGGATAAATAAGAGCCAGGTTTCTTGGAGAAAGAAAAGAGAAAAGAGACACCTCATATGAACCCATGATTTTGGTGAGAATCAGAGCTATCAGTATGATCTCATGGTTTTTAATATATAAGTAGTTAGAAAAATGCAGACATAAATATAGATGCATGTATATATGTGTGCATGTCTGTTGGTGTACATACTTATATTTCCATGCTTCGTCTGCTTGAAAGTGAGACTAAAAGTGGGAGAGAGATAGAGAATCCCAAGCAGGCTCCGTACTCGGTGCAGAGGAATCCAGGACCCTGGGATCATGACCTGAGAGCCAAAGTCAAGAGTTGGACACTCAGCTGACTGAGCCACCCAGCCGCCCATAAGATTTTTTTTGAATGGGAGTATAGTTGACAAACAGTGTTAGAATAGTCTCATTGTACATAATACATAGTGATTCAACAACTCTATACTATATTCACCACAAGTATAGCTACTGTCTGTCACCATTCAGTAAACTATTTTAAAAGCTTTTTTAAAATTTTATTTAAATTTTAAATTTAAGTTAATTAAAATTAAATTAAAAATTAAATTTATTCAAATTTCAGTTAGCATACAGTGTAATACTAATTTCAGGTATACAGCGTAGTGATTCAACACTTCCATACAGCCCCCACTTCTCATCACAACCAGTGTACTCCTTAATCCCTATCACCTATTTCACATACCCCGCTCCCCACCACCCTTCTGCTAACCATCAGTTTCCTTTCTGTAGTTAAGGGTCTGTGTTTTTGGTTTGCCTCTCTCTCTCTCTTTTTTTTTCTCACTTGTTTCTTATATTCCACATATGAGTGAAATCATATGGTATTTGTCTTTCTCTATTTCGCTTAGCATAATACTCTCTAGCTACATCCACATCATTGCAAATGGCAAGATTTAACTCTTTTTTATGGCTAATATCCCATTGTGTGTGTGTGTGTGTGTGTGTGTGTATGTATGTATGTATATATCTCTTCTTTATTCATTCATCAGTTGATGGACATTGGGCTGTTTGCATAATTTGGCTATTGTAGATAATGCTGCTCTGAACATCAGGGTGTATGTATCCCTTTGAATTAATATTACTAATTAGCATTAGTAATTAGTATTACTGGGCAAATACCTAGTAGTGCGATTGCTGGATTATAGGTTCGTTATATTTTTAACTTTTTGAGGAACTTCCATGCTTCCATACTTTTCTTCCAGAGCAGCTGTACAAGTTTGCATTCCCAACAACAGTGCAAGAGGGTTTCCCTTTTTTCACGTCCTCACCGACATCTCTTGTTTCTTATATTTTTGATTTTAGCCATTCTGACAGGTGTGAGGTAATATTTTGTAGGTGTATCTCATGTCTTCTGCCCATTTTAATTGGATTATTTGTTTTTTGGATGTTGAATTTTGGAAGTTCTTTATATATTTTGGATACTAATCCTTTATTGGATGTTTCATTTTCACATATCTTCTCCGATTCCATAAAAGCACACTTTTTTTTTTTTTTTTTTTTTTTTAATATATGAAATTTACTGTCAAATTGGTTTCCATACAACACCCAGTGCTCATCCCAAAAGGTGCCCTCCTCAATACCCATCACCCACCCTGTCCTCCCTCCCACCCTGCCCTCCCTCCCACCCCCCATCAACCCTCAGTTTGTTCTCAGTTTTTAACAGTCAAAAGCACACTTTTAATTCAGAATCAAGCTGCCTGTTTGTACCGTGTACTAAATAGATGACCTTTGGTAGACCTCAGTTTCCTTCTCTGTAAAATGGAGAGAATGAAAATCTCAAATTCGCAGGTTTCAGTGAGATGGTAATGATTCTGGTACAAAGCATGGCTTATAGAAAATGCTGTATGTTTGAGCTATTATAATCTCCATTCCATTTGAAAGGAGAACTTAAGGCTGAAAAATAACTCATCCACTGGCGGCAACAGTACATATTCTTCTATAGGATCACCATTGAAGCACAGTTTCAGTCAGAATTCATGTTTCTTCCTTTGAGCTCACTATGTGTTTTTAGGTCCTGGAAGAACACTAACTAGTCCTTAGAAGCAAATCACAGAATTATGTTTATTGACAAGCTAAAGAGATTTTGTGTAGTACTGCTAAACAAATTGAGTGAGAAATTGCCTTTATGAAAGGCCAGCAAAAGAAAATGTATGTAGTACCTTAATATAACCATTTTTTAATCAAAATGGTACTCTGCCATGTAAGCTAATGTTGCTGAAATCATTTATGTAAGTAGAATGTGTGTTCATATTTTTACAGAACTAGGCAGATATTTCTGCAGTGTTTCTTGTTTGCAGTTAGATATACTACTCATTGGAACCAGTGTTTTCCTCCAGAGAATAGCATCAAGGTCACCTGGTTTTGGTTGTTCTTTTTTTGTTTTGTTTTTGTTTAAACATTGTGTCATGCTAGTTGCTCTCTACAATTTGACTGTCAGGGTTAAAGCCAGGCCATTTAATGAGGGAAGTGATGGCTTCATTTTTTAATGAGTGGTAGATGTAAATTTATTCATAAGTTAATACAGGTTCACCACTGATGTCCAAATAAATAATTCCTTCTGCCCCTGTCCCTGTACTGGAAACTTTTTTTTCCTTTTCTCTAGCTCTCTGTGTCAGGGGTTGCAATGTCAAGTGCATCAATCATGTTTAGGGAATAAGTAATTATAATCAACGTGTGGATGACTAGTTTTAAGACAATAGCAAGTGGCATAAGCCGGCTTATGGAAAATTGAGAATGCATGGTTTGCCTAGTGACAATTAAAAAAAAGCAAGAAAATAAAACCATAGCACCCTTCCTGACATCCCCACACCCTCAACACACACTCTCTAATACTTAACCTTTGGGTCAGGTAGGCTGTCATTTTAAAAGCCTTGTTAATGTCCTTTTTCTTTCTTTAAGCTGTAGGTCTATCAGTCTTCATGGACACTTTCCCTTGGTTTCTTCTCATTTGAAACTACCCTGGTTTTACCAAAATGTTACTAATGCAGATAATCGGGATCAGAATTAATTTCACCATTTTCAACTCTTTTTTTCTAGAATACATTTGAGAACGTTTCATTTTACTGTGCCTTTATAAAGTGAAGTTAATTCCTGGCATTTAGTAGGTGCTCAGTGCATATTCATTGAATGAAGAAATACCTGACTTGCTTTTATGAATAACAAGAACCATTTGTAATCAACACATTTATTACTTGTAAACAGATTACATGTAGCTGAAGTGCTTGGAAGCAGCTAGTTCTTACTAACATACTTTTTATACTGTTGATTTGCTCTGAAATCTTTTTTAAAAGTATTAAAGAAAAATTAAGTCCAGTATAATTCTAATTTCTAAAATATAAATTCTGCATCATGTGGATGAATTAATGGTGATTCAAAAGTTTTTAAACACTCTGTTTCCCCTTTATCAGGTAGTCTTTCTTGTTCATTATCTTGACCTATTACATGAAGAGCCATATTTTCAGAAACATAGGCGTAACATAGGCCTTTACAAAAGAAATAACTATTAAATTTCTTTTGTTGGATAATGTATTCTTCCTCTCTCCCTTCCCGTTTCCTTATTTCCACAATCATTTGTTAAACTATGTGCTAAGATAACTTACTCCTGAAGAGTGAAAATAAGGTAGTGTTAACTGTTTCTTAAGTGACTCATTGTCTAGAGAGGTACTGCAGTGATTGTGAATATACTTATTTGATGATATTTCATGTTTCTCAAAATATTCGTTTTCAATGGATCATGAATGTTTGTACACAAAAGAGTGTATCTTCGTGTGTTTTTTTATGACTTGAGACCTAACGTTTATAAGCGTATTAAAATGAATTATTAGAGTTTATTGAAAGCTATTTCATAATGAGATTAGAAGTCAACGTAAAACTAGACCATTTGAAAATCGACAAGTCGTTTGAAAATCGGGGTGCCTGGGTGGCTCAGTTGGTTAAGTGTCCGATTCATGGTTTTGGCTCAGGCTACCATCTCGCAGTTTGTGGGTTAGAGACCCACATCGGGGTCCGTGATGTATGGAGTCTGCTTGGGATTCTCCCTCTCCCTCTCTCTTGGCCCCTCCCCCCACTTGCACTCTCTCTCAAAATAAATAAATAAACTTAAAAAGAAAATTGATGAACTGCATAAAACATACAGTTTATTGACTACTTTGTGCAGTGGCATGTTGTATATGCCAGCAGGCGCCGAAACTTTTATTGTGTTTTCTTTATTCAGACGTTACCAGTTCAACAACATTTCACTGATGTATGCGAAAACAAAACAGATAGGTTTTCAACGTGTGGTGACGACATTCCAGTAGAGAAGCAGAGTAGTGTGTGGTGCTATGGGATGATGGAGCCAAGGTATCCTTCTTGTACCTGTCAAGATAATGTGGTGATCAGAAATTCCAAATGGCTTAACAAAACACAGGTGTTTGTTTGTTTGTCTGTTTGTTTTTCCTCACTTGTATCATCGTCTGATATGCGTCAGGCCACTTTCCTTGTTGACTTTTCTTCAACTGTAAACTGAGGGATTCAAACTCTTCCCGTGTCAATTGCACGGATGGGAAAGAGTGATCGGAACTCACACTTATCTTGGACTGTCCGCTTCCAGAGGTGAAACCCCACTTGTGCATCGGTGAAAACTAAGCAATGTATTCCCAACCCTGTGACTGTGAAATGTGGTCTTCCTGTAATCACAGAAGAAGAAACTGCTGTGAATGTAGAGATTCTACAACTGCGAATAGTGAGCTACAAAAATTTTCTGCCGTTATCAAGAAAAAATATGCACAAAGAAGTGGTTTTACTAGACACCAAATACTACTGACTGTTCACTAAAGGGTTTCTCTCCCATCCTTTTATAAATCTCATCACATAAAGGAGTGACTCTCCATTGAGTGCTGGTCTTTCTCTGATAACTCTGTTCAAAATATTCCATTGGACCCTCTAATAGAAAATTTCCACAGTTTTATAGGCTGGGTAGACTTTTGATTCTCTAGTTAACATGCAGTTTGTGATATTTAATAAGATAGCATCTGTTCCTTTGTGTTGCACTAGTGTTCAAAGATAGGATATTATAGAAATTAAAGTGTAGACCATTGGGCTATAAAATGGTAACAAATCTGGTTTTAATGATCTGAAATCAGGGAGGGCTCAGAACACCTCTTAGCAAGGAGAATGTCCTAAAAGTTGCAATGCACTGATCAAGATAGCCTTGGCTAAGAAAGTGGCAGAAATTAGGAGGCAGTGTATGAAATCTTAGAATATTAAAGTTGTAGGTGTCCTTGAAGATTGTATATTGTACCTTTTTTATTCTGAAGATCAGAAAATTGAATTGAAACCATGATGAGTTACACATAAAAGTTTTGAAAACTTTTAATTCCCAGTTTGTGAAGTCCACATTATTTTCTGTGTCATCAGTATTCTTTTCAGTATTGCATGTTGCTTCAATAGTGTTGCCCAACTTCACCCTATGCCCTTCCTCCCAAATTCAATAGCTTAGAAAAATAAGCATTTGTGTTCTTGTTAATGGAATGGCCATGCCTCATCTGGGCTCGTGTGGTTTTGGCATCATGGCTGGATACATGGATATGGGTCTCCCTTACATTTCCCCTTTTTTCATGGACCAGTGGCTACCTGAGGCATGCTCTTCTCATGGAAGATTATAGGAAGGCAAGAAGGCAAGCTGATTTAAAATCTCTGCTTGCAGTGCTCTCTTGGGCAGCACTTATACTAAAATTGGAATGATACAGAGAAGATTAGCATGGCCTCTGTGCAAGGGTGACATGCAAATTCATAAAACCCCTGCTTGTGTTAATTCTCTCTTTTGTGTGCGCTCACTCTCTCTCTTGAGCAAAGTCAGTTATTTGGACAAATTCTAAGTATTTGGACAGGGGAGATGAGAGAATATTCACTGAAAACAGTCCAATCTATCATGTTCTCTATAAGGCCAAGATTTCTGAATTTAGGGTAAAGGAGAATCTGCTGTAACAAAAGTACTGTGGTTCAAACAAGATTGATGTTTATTTTTCACTCTCATAACAATTTAGAGTAGGTCAGTGTTCCAGGGCAGGTTAGAGGTTCTGTTCCAGGGACGCAGATTCCTTCCATTTCATTGCTCTACCATTCCATAGGGTGGTGTCCTTGTCACATGACTGAAGCTGTCTAACTGGTACAACATTACATTGTAGCCCATGGGAAGGAGAAGAGAGAAAATCACTACACAAGCAATCTCCTTTTCAAGTCCGTGTTTGAAAGTTGGTATGTGCAATTTCTGCTTGCATTCCATTGACCATAGCATCATAGAATGTCAAGACCTAGCCACCAGGTAAACTGGTTAAGGTAGTCTCTCATTTCTGCATAGAAAGTTATAATGCTGCCTACAGTTAGAACCTTGAGGATAAATAGAGAGTGGATCTTGGATGACAGTTAGCAGTCTTTGCTCTCAAGATAGTTTGAGGTAATTATGTATACGATGGAATGGGCATGGGTGGGAAAGATGAGGAATGCTCCTTTTGCCTAGGGGGAATTATGTAGGTAACTACCTTCCACAAGAAGAAAACTGGAAAAAAAAAATTAAAACTTTTTTTAGCTCACCAATTCTCAGTATGTTTACTTTTATGATTACCTAGAAAAAATGCTTGTCTATTTGCTGTTGTAACCAGAAACAGCCATTGTTTCACATCTCCCTTAGGCGAGCCTGTATTCTGTAAATAACCGAGTCCATGTACAGACTAAATGTAAGAACCTGATTAAATAAAAAGTTTGATTAAAATTATAAAATAAGGCACTGGATTTTTAAGCATACATCATCATTTTATGCACATAATGTGTGCCATATCATATGGGTTATGACCTGAATTATTGCGTGTGTGTGTGTGTGTGTGTGTGTGTGTGTGTTTCCTTTCTCTTCAAGGCTTAGAAACTCCCATTTCAGAACTATTACTGAAGATTGAATTGATGTCAGCCAGGAAACTGTAATTTCCTGTCACTTGGCCTTGAATTACTACTTTGAGTTTGCAGACAGTAAACAATTTAGCTAAAAGATGCAAGCTTTTTTCCTACTTATCATTAGTACCTAAGAATATGAATGTTTTGTACTGTTCCATCTCCATTACACATATACTTATTGGCTCAGAATGATATTCAACCCTCCTTGTGTACTTTTATCTTGAACTAATCAAGTCCAAACTTCCTGCTGCTGAAAACCCATGTATGTTCTTTTAAAGTGGGCTACAGAGCCAATTCATCTGATAAAGCAAATAATCTACCATTTCCAGTACAGAAATGAAGCAGAGAAGCCATGTTGCAAGGAACATAATGTTTTCCCCTGCTGTTTTTATTTGTTCTGCATATTTCAAGTGAGAAAGATGGAATTTTACAAGAACTTCATTTGTGAAGGATGCAAGGCAGTTATGTTTCTTTAAATACTTTCCCCGAATACTTGGTACACGAGAGAGAAGCTTGTTTTGTCTTACATAATTGGGTTGCAGTTTTTTGAAAACTAACCCACAAAATTTGTGTTCTATTAGTGTTGACTTTCTGGTTGCCGGTTTCGCTACGATGCCACAAAAAGGGATTCATTTATTTGTGGGGGGCATTTATGGGACAATCAGTAGCACCAAGTCTGTTTAACTGTGTGTAGCTGAATCAAGTGAGCTTAAAGATTTCATGGGGTTAATGTGATGGGGTCCTCGGCTGAGGGGATGGACTGGGAATTCAGCTTAGGGGTTGGGACTAGGGCAGAACCTCACACATCTTTTCTCTCTCTGGTCCAGGAACAATCTCTGACACATAGGAAGCTCTGGGAAAAGAAAAAAAAAATGTTATTAAAGCCAGCATACCAAGGAAGGAGGCCATCTTTTCATGAGAAGGGACTTGAGCTGACACTTGGTCAAGTCAGTCATGTTCCAGGGCCACTTGGTATGGTGACGGTAACCGTCAACAGGAGACGTAGGGACAATTTTTCTTTGCTCTGGATTGTACCAATGCATTGTAAAGCATTTATCATTCTTCCCCTTCCTCCCAATAAATGCCGGCAGCACTCTTGGGACAACCAAAAGGAACCCCTTGTCCCCGACCACATTGTCAGATGCCACGTATGAGGAGGTCATAGCTCTGCAGAAACTTACTGTCTATAGTCCCATAGTTACTTGTTTGGTTGATCGATTTAGCTATTATAAATAAATAATTTAATAATGTCTTTTTAAAAAAACATTTCTTGTTTTTATTGTGAACTGTTTTCAGTGTTAGGAAAACCAAAATGAATAATAATGATTAACTCTTGTGTACTCAACATCCAGCTTTACTTCATTTTAACATATTGCTTTAGACACTTTTTTTTAAGTACATGGAATACTGCATCATTATTAAAGCTTCCTTTGTAATCCTCCCCAACCTCATTTCCATGTCTTCACCTCAGGAAAAAACCTGCTGTTCTAATTTTGGCTTCATTACTTTTAACATGTTTTTATGCTTTTACCATACTTGCATGTATTTCTAAGTGGTATTTAGTATTTCTTTATATGTTTTAAATTTCTTATAAATGGTATCACGCTCTATTCCTGCATAATTTCCCTACTTGATGCATAAGTATGCTACCAAGATTTGTCTATGTGGATATGTAGAGCTTTGGTTCATTCATTTTAAATGCTACAGACTATGTCCTTATACAATTATATGCCATAATTTATCTAAATTTCTGGTTCTGGATATTAAGTTTATTTTTAATTTATTATCAATGCCAAGGATGCTGTAATGAACATTCTCATACACATCTTTTAGTGAATGGGTTTCTCCCTAGGAATTCAATTGATGCATAGTTGAATTTTATTAGATTTTGCCACATTACTCACTACAGTGCTTGCACTAAACCAGCACACCAGGTACCTACCCACCATCAATTCATGTAAGTTTTAGAATCATCACATCTTTTCCATCAGTTGCGGTTGGTAACATTTAAAAAGTTTTAACAATCTGTGATGTGGGACATAGCATCTTTTTTAAAAAATTGTATTTTCTCACTTTCTATTTCTCATGCGTATTGGCCATCCATATTTCCTCTTGTAGGGAATGTGTATTCATATACTTTGTTCTTTTTTCTACTGGGTTGGCTGTCTTCTTTGATTTTTAGTTTTTTAGTAAGAATTTTGTTTTTCATTTCTACACACACACATACATATACATATGTGTTGTAAATATATTTTCCCAATCCCTGGCCTTTCTTTTCTATGTCCACTTTTTGTTGTATAGATGGCTTTAGTCAATTTTATCACCCTCTTTATTAGAGTTTATATTTTTTATATATTATACAAGAAATTTTTTTATGCTAGCTTTATTTTTCCTCATGTGGATAACCAATTGTTCCAAAATCATTTTTAAAATTGTCAAGTCTTTTTTATTGAATTGCATGTTAATATTTGTGGGCGTATCTATTTCTAAGCTATATATTTTATCTCAGTAATTTATTTGTCACTTTCCTTGTCCTTTACTTTGTCATTGTTTTTTTAATCAATTTTGTTATCTTTGAAAGCATCCATTTTTTAAAATTGTCTTGGCTAGTCTTACCCCTTTGTCCTTGCATATGAAGTTAACATCAGCTTTTTAAGTTACATAATAAAGTTATATATTGACATTTAGGTTGGGAACTGAAATAAATAAACTTATGGAATAATTGGAGGACAACTGATATCCTTATGATATTGACTCCTCCTACACATTAACATGTATTATCTCTCCATTTATATAGTTTGCATGTTTTTAAATTAAAATGATTTTCTATGTAAAGATCGAAATATAGTTTACTAGTCTGTTTCTCTGAGGACATTGTATCGTATGTTTTTCTTACTAACGGAATTTGTTTTGAAATTACATTTTCTGTCACTGTTTTTATTGTTGCTGATCTAAAGTTTTTTTTTTTTTTTTTTGCTGGTGCATTACGAATAATAATCTTGTTTAGTGTAAATGATTTGTTTATAATTTTTCTTAATTGCTCTTTGTAGTCAATATTATATGCAAACTTTTTTCCTCCTTTCTTATCCTTATATTTATTGATTTTTTTTGCCATACCGTGGCAATAAGTGCCTATAATATAGCAGTTTATTGAAATGATAGTAGCAGGCATCTTTATCTTATTTTTTTATCTTTATTTTATTTTTTTTAACTTTGTAATTTAACTTTATTTTTTATTTTTTAAAATTTACATCCAAATTAGTATATAGAGAAGCAATGATTTCAGTAGATTCTGTACTGCCCCTTACCCATTTAGCCCATCTCCCCATCCCGCCCCCCCTCCAGCAACCCTCAGTTTGTTCTCCGTATTTATGAGTCTCTTTTGTTTTGTCTCCCTCTCTGTTTTCATATTATTTTTGTTTCCCTTCCCTTATGTTCATCTGTTTTTTCTCTTAAAGTCCTCATATGAGTGAAGTCATATGATTTTTGTCTTTCTCTGACTAATTTCACTTAGCAAAATACCCTCCAGTTCCATCCACGTAGTTGCAAATGGCAAGATTTCATTCTTTTTGATTGCTGAGTAATATACTCCATTGTATGTATATGTATGTATGTGATATATATATATATATATATACATATATATATATATGTATATATATACACACACACACACACACACACACCACATCATCTTTATCCATTCATCCATCGATGGACATTTGGGCTCTTTCCATACTTTGGCTATTGTTGATAATGCTGCTATAAACATGGGGGTGCATATGTCCCTTTGAAACAGCACACCTGTATCCCTTGGATAAATACCTAGTAGTGCAATTGCTGGGTCGTAGGGTAGTTCTATTTTTAGTTTTTTGAGAACCTCCATACTGTTTTCCAGAGTGGCTGCACCAGCTTGCATTCCCACCAACAAGGCAAAAGAGATCCTCTTTCTCCGCATCCTTGCCAACATCTGTTGTTGCCTGAGTTGTTCATGTTAGCCATTCTGACAGGTGTAAGGTGGTACCTCATTGTGGTTTTGATTTATATTTCCCTGATGATGAGTGATGTTGAGCATCTTTTCATGTGTCAGTTGGCCATCTGGATGTCTTCCTTGGAGAAGTGTCTATTCATGTCTTTTGCCCATTTTGTCACTGGATTATTTGTTTTTTGGGTGTTGAGTTTGATAAGATCTTTGTAGATTTTGGATACTAACCCTTTATCTGATATGTCGTTTGCAAATATCTTCTCCCAGTCTGTCGGTTGCCTTTTAGTTTTGCTGATTGTTTCCTTCACTGTGCAGAAGCTTTTTATTTTGATGAGGTCCCAATAGTTCATTTTCGCTTTTGTTTCTCTTGCCTCTAGAGACGTGTTGAGTAAGAAATTGCTGCAGGCAACTTGGAGAGGTTTATCATTTAATATATGAAATTACTTTTACTATATTTATCTGTATTTATAAATACTACCTAGTAATTTTAAACTTCATATAAATAGTATTCTATGTATTCTTCTTATAGTTCATCATTAAGTATGATATTCTCTGTTAGAGCTATTTCTTTCTATTTTATATTTTCTTTTTATATTTTAATCATGAATGGGAATTGATGTTTATCAAAAAATTAACATTTTTTGTGAGTCATATTGTTCCAATAGGTTTCTGTTTTTATAGTGCTGGATTCCTTTAGTACATGTAACACTGGAGTCTTTGGTCTGGGACACATTAGCAGGAGGGCAAGGAGAACTTCTGACCCCAACATCTTCTTCTGCTGGAACAACTTCTTACCCTGAAGGGTTATAGGATCCATCCTTTTCTTTGGGCCTGGATCCTCTTCTTTACACTTTAGATCTACTGATTTAGCTATGTAAAGAATATTCAACAATTCAATAGCAGAATTTAAAGAGCAAACAATGGCTATTCACCTCTAATACTTAAAATTCCAAAAGCAATTTCTAGTCATTTTTGAATAGTTTCTGGATTTGTGATTTGTTACTTCATCGGTAGTCTGGCACGGGAACTGTTGATTCTTTTTCATTCTCTTGGACTTGAATAGAGGTCCCAGAGCCTGGGAAAAATATGTGAAATAAAGCAAACTTTCTTATTTTTCTATTTGTAAAAGTGAAGACTCCATAAATCCTGAATTAGGATATTGAGCTTAAGATAGTTAAAAATCCCCCTATAGAATTGGGCTTTATTTTGGTCAGTTACATGAATTGGGATCTGTAAGGAAACCATCCCCTCCATAGAGCAAAAGAATGAGTTACCTAGTGCTACTTAAAATTACACAGATGGATCTTCCAGATTTAATGTTGAAAAAAAAAAAAGAAAAAACATACAGGTACATGCTGTATAATTCCACTTAATATGATAATTTAAGACCAAATAAATCCACAGTGATAAAACAGAGTAGTTGTTACCTATTAAGGGAGGGAGGAATAAAGGGGTCTTTTGGAGTTCTGGAAATTTTCTCTATCTTCATATAGGTGGTGATTAACTCAGTATATCATATGCTCTACAATTAAGATTTTTGTGACTTATTGTATGCATGTGATAACCTCAGTAAAAAAGAGTATGGCTAACATAAATTCAGAAAGGGCTTACTGTTCCTTCTATGTGATACATAGGTTTTTTCATAGGATGAGACAATTTTGGAATAACCTTTTTAGGTTTATAAGAGATTGGTAGAATATGTGTGTATGTGTGTATGCATGTCATATGTTTTCTTCAGAATCACATGAATCCTTTAATGAATGGTGAGCAGCTTCCAGGTGTTGTGTTATAACTTGGGGATTCTAAGAAAGTATATCGGGGCTGACAATCAGTGTAGAACCTGAGAAGTGTTAATATATTAAATTAGAAAGTCAATTTCATTTTTATTTGAGAGAGAGAGAGAGAGAGAGAGAAAGCAGGAGAGGGACAGAGAGGGAAAGAGAGAGAATCCCAAGCAGGCTACATGCTCAGTGCAGAGCCCGATGAGGGGTTCAATCACACGACCCTGGGATCATGACCTGAGCTGAAATCAGGAGTTGGACACTCAACTGACTGAGCCATCCAGACACCCTTGAAATTAGAAAGTTAAAAAGGGATCATGATGGGAAAAGTTTTGAATGACATGCTAAGGAATTTTTATTTTTATTATTATTTTTTGGCTTTAGATGGTAGGGAAGCATTGAAGATTTTAATTAAGTGGTGTGATTGGGGCTAATTTTGTCAGTATTTGGCAATTTGGATCCTCTCCCTGGAGTTCTTTCTTTGGTGCTTTTTTCTTTACTGTAACGTATATGCATCATTTCCTCTGTAGACCAGTGATTCCTAAATCTACATCTCTGTTCCAAAGTCCTCTCCTGTGTCTTCAGACTCCTTAGCAGAATCAATTGTTTTTCTGTCCCTCGATGCAAATTTCAGTTGTTTCTTATCACTTTATGTCACAAAACTTCACCTTACAATTTACACTATTTATTCCAATATGTTTATAAACATATGTTTCTTCAAAGCTTTTTCCTCTTGACCCAAACCAAGACTGACTACAAGTGCTTCTTACTACTACATTCCTGCTGTTTGGAAAGGACCTTTGTTCACCACCTCCAGGCTCAATAGGGTCTCTGTAGGAAATGGGGAAGAGGAGAGGTACAGAGAGACATTTTCTTATTGGCTGATCCTGTGGTAAGGTGGCTTCATTCTCTAGGCTGGGGGGATATTTAAACTGACTCATTGTTATTTGCCTGAGATATTTGAAGATTTCACTGTAGGGTACCTTTGATCTTCCCTCCCTTGACCTGAGTAATCATATCTCTCCTCAGTTTCTTTCCCCAGCGGTGCCTAGAGCTTCCTCTTGGAGGAATCACTCACGTGGCAAATTATTCTTTCAAGCAGAGCCCCTTTTATAAAAAAATTCAGGCAAACATTCCTACCACAAATTCCATTATCTTGTCTCTAAGATTTGTACATCTTAGATCTACGATCAGAGAAGACTTTAGTTTACTTCTCAGATGATTATTCTAGCCTGCTGCCACAGGTAACTTTACCTTGCTTAGGTACTGGACTTCTTTGTCTCGTCAGCTGCAGGGAACATACATCGGTTGCTCCGGACAATACGGAAACCTCATAGGTTCTCTAGAAAAATAAAACTATTTATATTTAGGCATTAAGAGACTTGATTTCACTACCGAATCCAACCACTGAGTTATATTGAGTAAGAATGGCAAAGAATTAGTATGATATATTGACCATTAACTTCATATAAGAGAATAACCTTTTTGAATCATTTTAATATACATAAATTCACTCTTTTTCTCTCCACTCCTTTAGAATTTTTTAATAAATGTTTTTTATTCCACAAAAGTAAGAGGTCATATTATATTCTTTATGCATTTAAAATGAATCAAAGCCATATTAAAATTAATTTTTATTTGTACAGTATTCCATTAATTAATTCTATCCACATGAAATTGACTTTTATCCTTGATATGAAATCATCAGTATTCTAAAGTGTTGATGTTGGACTAAATTGAAGAGTATGCTGATACTCATTAGTTTTATTTATACCTGACTCCTTACTGAACTGTAATTTCCATAAAGACAAGGGATGAATTTGAAAGTTGACTGTGCTGAGTGCATATTAGGCACTCAGTGCTATGTGTCTTTCATATGTCTTTAGTGCTATAAGGAAGATACTAGCTAAGGTGGATAAATTTGAATAATGTAGAGCATTCGTGATGCTTTGGCAGTATTATTTCATATCAATTTCAAGAAATGTGCATAACAAGTATGGTCAATAGGCTATAATAAGTCATTAAGGAAAATGGGAGATATGTTGGAAGTCTAGAGATGAATACATTTCCTGACACTTGATAGACCATGTATTTGTAAGGTTGACGTTGTTCTCAGGCAAAATTCTATGCCATAATCAAACAGTTGGTCATAACCTTAAAAAAGAGTGATGCCCACTAATAACAGGTTCCATGAGTCTAGGATACTTATTTGTTCCTTATTCGGAGCACCGTTAAAGGGAATACTAAAGACAGGATGTATCTGAATTTTTTTCTTAGTGTACTTTTTTTCTCCCCAAACATACTAGACATCAAGAAAACTGCACAGAATGTAAATTTACAGCTCACTGAATTGTTACAAAGGTAGCATCCATGTAGTGCACCCTCAAGTCACAAAATGGAACACTAATAGCAACTCCAGTTAAATTCCAGTCAAAACCCTTTTTGTCCCCCTCACCAAAGGTAACCACTATCCTGACTTCTAACCCCATAGTTGAGTTTTACGAATTTTTTGAACTTCTGTGAATGGAATCATGCAGTATATATTCTTTTGGACTTTGAATTCTTAAAATTTTTGATATTTATATTGATAAGTGTCTCTAGTTTTCTCATTTTATTTAATGTATGTTTATCTCTTGTATAAAAGTGCCACAAGTTACTTACCCATTGTAATGTTGGACTTTTGTATTCTTTCCATATTTTTGGCCATTCTGAAGGAACTGTCCTGCACATTTCTCTTCATGCACTATGTGTACAGTTTTGAAAACTACAAGTCTAGGAGTATTACTGCTGGGCCATACTGTATGTGTATCTTCAAACTTGTTAGATTTGCAATTAACAATTTTTGGTAAAAAAAAATTGTTGCCATTTTTGAGTGTGTGTGTATGAAATTACTGTACAAATTTATATTTTGGCCAGCATATTTATGTTCTTGTTTTTCCATGTCTTTGCCAGTAGTTGGTATTGTCATTTTAAAACATTTTTTCTAAGTTTTGAGTTTCAATTCCAGTATAATTAACATATGATGTTATATTAGTTTCAGGTGTACAATATAGTGATACAACAATTCTATATATGACTCAGTGCTCATCATGATAAGTGTACTCTTAATCCCTTTCACCTATTTCACCCATTCCCTCCCCCACCTCCACCTCCTCCACCATCCAAGGGGATGGTTACCTCCCCTTTGGTAACCATCAGTTTGTTTTCTGTAGTTAAGAGTCTGTTCCATGGTTTGTCTCTCTCTCTTTTTTTCCTTTGTTTGTTTCTTAAATTCCCCCTAAGAATGAAATCATAGGACATTTGTCTTCCTCTGGCTTACTTATACCGCTTAGCATTAGACTTTCTAGCTCCATCCATGTTGTTGCAAATGGCAAGATTTCATTGTTCATGGTTAAATAATGTTTCATTGTGTGTGTGTGTGTGTGTGTGTGTGTGTGTGTGTGTGAGTGACACCATGGAATATTTATACACACACACACACACACACACACACCCCACCTCTTCTTTATCCATTCATCTATTGATGAACACTAGGGTTACTTCCATAATTTGGCTATTGTAGATAATACTGCTGTAAACATCGGCGTGCATGTATCTTTTTGAATTAGTATTTTTATATTCTTTGGATAAATACCCGGTAGTGTTGGGACGCCTGGGTGGCTCAGTTGGTTGGGTGTCTGACTTCAGCTCAGATCATGATCTCACGGTTCGTGACTTTGAGCCCCATGTTCAGCTCTGTGCTGACAGCTCAGAGCCTGGAGCCTGCCTCAGATCCTGTGTCTCCCTCTGTCTCTCTGCCCCTCCCCCATTCACACAATCTCTCACTCTCTCTCTCAAAAATAAATAAAGATTTTTAAAAAATTAAAAAAAGTACCCAGTAGTGTATAGTAGTTCTATTTTAATTTTTCGAGGAACCTCCATACTATTTTCCATGGTGGCTGCAGCAGTTTGCATTCATACCAACAATGCATGAAAGTTCCTTTTTCCCCACATCCTTGCTGATGCTTGTTGTTGTGTTTTTGGTTTTAGCCGTTTTGACAGGTGTGAGGTGATTTCTCATTGTAATTTTGATTTGCATTTCCCTGCTGGTAAGTGATATTGAGTATCTTTCCATATGCCTGTTGGCCATCTGTAAGTCTTCTTTGTAGAAATGTCTGTTTATGTCATCTGCTTATTTTTAATTGGATTATTTGTGGGTTTTTTGTTTGTTTTTGTTTTTAGTGTTGGGATGTGTGGGTCTTTATGTGTTTTGGATACTAGGTCTTCATTGGATATGTCATTTACAAATATCTTCTCCCATTCAGTTGGTTGCCTTTTAGTTTTGTTAATGGTTTACTTGGCTGCACAGAGATTTTTATTTTGTTGTGGTCCCAATAGTTTATTTTTGCTTTTATTTCCCTTGCCTCAGGAGACGGATCTAGAAAAATGTTGCTACAGTCGATGTCAGCGAAATTACTGCCTGTGTTCTCTTCTAGGATTTTATGGTTTCAGGTCTCAAATTTAGGTCTTTGATCCATTTTGAGTTTATTTTTGGGTATGGCGGGAGAAAGTGGTCTGGTTTCACTCTTTTCCGTGTAGCTGTCCAGTTTTACCAACACGATTTGTTGAAGAGACTTTTTTCCCTATTGCATTTTCTTACCTTTTTTTGTTGAAGGTTAATTGATCATAGAATCACGGGGTGTTTCTGGGTTCTGTTCATGTGTGTGTCTCTTTTATGTGCCAGTACTATACTGTTTTGATAGCTACAGCTTTGTAGTTTATCTTGAAATTGTGATACTTTCAGCTTTGTTTTTCTTTTTCAACATTGTTTTGGGTATTTGGGTCTTTTGTGGTTCCAAACAAATTTTAGTGTTACTTGTTCTAGTTATGTGAAAAATGCTATTGATAGTTTGATAGGGATTGTATGAAATGTGTAGATTGCTTTGGGTACTGTTACCATTTTAACAATATTTGTTCTCCTAATCCATGAGCATGGAATATCTTTCATTTGTGTGATCCTCAATTTCTTACATCATCAGTGTTTTATAGTTTTCAGAGTACAGGTCTTTCACCTCCTTGGTTAAGTTTATTCCTAGGTATTTTATTATTTTTGGTGCCATTGTAAATGGGGTTGTTTTCTTAATTTCTCTTTCTGTTGTTTCATTATTGGCGTATAGAAATGCAATGAATTTCTGTACATTGATTTTGTATCCTGGACCTTACTCAATCCATTTATCAGTTCTGATAGTATTTTGTTGTTGGTATTGTTAGGTTTTTCTGTATTTAGTATCATGCCAATTGCAAATAGTGAAAGTTTTACTTCTTTGTGATAATTCAGATGTCTTTTATTCTTTTTTTTTTTTTTTTTTTGTCTTACTCTGTGGCTCGGAATTCCAGTACTATGTTGAATAAAAGTGGTGAGAGTGTCTTGTTCCTAGTTTTAGGAGAAAACCTTTAAGTTTTTCACCATTCAGTATGACATTAGCTGTGGGTTTTTCATATATGGCCTTTATTATGTTGAGGTATGTTTCTTCTAAACCTTTGTTGAGGGTATTGCCATTTTTGAAAATTATAGACCTTGGTTTACACTAGCATTTTCCTAATATAAATGAGGGTGTTTACTTTTTCATGCTTGTTGGCATTTGTGCATCCTCTTTTCTTCTCACTTTTTATTTTTAAATAATTTCAAATTCATAAGGAGTGGGGGAAGAAAGTACAGGGAAGTTTTATTTCTGTACCTAGTTTCTCTAGTTGATAACACTGTGTGTAACTATAGCACGTATCAAAGCCAGTAAATTGACACTGGTACAATTATAAGAACGTATTCATATTTCACCAGCTTTGCACTCTTTTGTGTATGTATATACATTTATTGCATGTGTAGATTCATGTAACCACCTCCACAATCAAGATAGAATTATTCTATTAATATAGGGCTTCCTCACATCACACATCCTTCTCCCCATCCTTCTCCCCACCACTAATCTGTTCTCCATGTCTGTTACTTTTCTCTTTTTGGAGCACCTATTCAAATATTTTTGTCTGTTTTTTTTTTGTCTTTTCTTAATTTTTAAATGTTTTTATATGTAGTTATATGTATAACAAGTACCTTTTCCTACTCTGGGTTTATATTTTCTTATTGGTGTAATCTGATGAATAAAAGTTCTTGATTTTAATATTATCTTAGCTACCATGTTTTCTTTAGGTTTAGTGCTTATGACCTCTTGTTTCTCTTCCTTCAGATCATTAATATATTCTTGCAGAGGCATTATTATCTTGTCACAGGTATATGTACAGTCCACCTGGAATTGATTATTGATGTGAAGCAGAGGTCAAATTTCACTTTGTACCCACATGAATGTCTAATTGAGCCAGAACTCTATTGAGAAAACGTCTTCCTTTCACTTTGCAATCCTACCTTTGCACTGAATCAAGTGACCCATATGTGTTAAGAGTTTGTTTCTGGGCTTCTGAATCCATTGGTTAACTTGTCTATCCTTGCATCAGTTATATCCCATTGTGTTTACTGTTGGTTTATATTTCTCAACATTTGGCAGAGCAGATAGTTGAAACTTGTTCTTCATAATGTCTTGGATTTTCCTGGTATTTTGCTTTCCCATATATATTTTAGAAGCATCTTCTGATGCTATAAAAACAAAACCGGGAATTTTGTTTGGTAATGGACTGTGTCTACAAATTTTTTAGGCATGAATTGGTGTTTCTGCAGTATTAAATCTTACAGTCCATGAATATAGCATAGTGCTCTATTTATATTTTGATTTTTTGATGTTTTATTGCTTTATTATAAAGTTTTCAACCATCTTTTATGAGATCTACTCCAAGATATTTGATATTTTTAATGCCACTGTAAATAGTATCTTCTTAAAATTTCATCTTTTTGAATATTTGTTGCCATTATAAAGGAATATAAAGGGATGTTATGCATTGATTTTGTATCCAGGAAATTTGCAAACTCTATTAATTCTAGTAATTTAACTCTTGATGCTTTGATATTTTCTGTATACATCATCATAACATTTCCAAATAAAAGTTATATTTCTTCCTTTCCAGTGCTTTCCCTGCATGCCTGTATCCCTCTCCTTCCCTTTTTCTTTCTCTCATACTTTCTTGTATCACTGCATGGTAGGACTTTAAGTACAATATTTACAATATTGTAGATAATTTACATTGGTAGTTATTTATGTGCTGTCCCTGAGCAGATGGAAAGTCTTTAATTTTTTACAAGTATGATGTTTACTATAGATATTTTGTGAATACACTTTATCAGATAAAGGAAGATTATAGAAATCCTTTTCTAGTCCTCCTTTGCCAAGGGTGTGTGTGTATGGTGTGTGTATGTGTGTGTGTGTGTGTGTTTGCGTGATGAATCAGTGTTTAATTTGTCAAATTATATTTCTGCACCAATAGAGATGGGCATATCATTTTTCTTCCTTATTTCATTAATCTGAATTATACGGATTCATTTTCAAACCTTAAGCCAATCTTTATTCCTGGCATAGGACCAACTTGGAATTGGTGTATGATCCATCTTGTACATTGTTGGATTCAGTTCATGTTCCTTTAGGAATTTTGCTCCTGTGTCCATCGGTGAGATTGGCTTGTAATTTTCTGGATTTTAGCAAGCATCTTTTGTGTGCTTTACAAGTCATTTTATCTTCTTCCATCCAAAGTGCTTCTCTTGGGGGATTTGCTGTTTTAGATAATGATACTATCCTTCCTGTGCTAATAGGAATAATGCATCCTTACATCACACACCCACACTCATGTCTAATCAGGTACCATTTCCATCAACTGTACCTTTAAAATATCATATTACTTAGTTTTGTCATTCTTTCCATTTCATCAGCTCCTGCACTAGTTCAGGATGCTACTGTCTCTTTATTTGATTGTTGAAGCAGTATCTAAGGTTTTTCTGTCACAGGTTTTGTTCCCTCCCATCTATCTTGCTTATTGCAGGTAAGATGAACTTTTAAAACCACAAATTCTATTATGCTTCATTTCTTCTTAAGAAATTTCAGTGACTCCTCATCGAATTACTCTGAGCTCATATGGGCCATGTGTTCTCTCATGTCCCAGCCTTGGCCCATGCTGTTTTCTTTGCTGGTAACATTCCCATTAGTACATAAACTAGGTATACCTCTGCAGCACATCAGAGGACTTGAGGAAGGAACAAGACTTGGGGAAATAATGGCTAGACAGGAAACTGTATGGAAAGGTACAAAAGGCAGTCAGGAGCTGATTTTTCAGACAGTATCTATTTAGTTTATCATTTATTTTATGCTTGGCCTGGCATGTTTTGTGGGACCTGGCAGTGAGGTTCTTAAAAGGAATACATCATGCCGAACCCTGGTGCTCAGCTCTTGATAGTGTAGTTAATGAGTCATGTAAAAAGTGAACCTCTTAAGTAAATAACCAGGGTGATGGGGAATTGGTGAAGGTGTAGGGATGGTTAACCTGGCTAAGGTGCTACTTGAAGACTTGTCAGATACAAGGGGAAATTAAAAATGTTTTGTGTACATTGATGACTACAAGGATATAAATAACCACAAATATACAGAAGTATTTAGGAATGCAGAATTGATCTCCAAATTAGGAAGACTTATTTCAAGGCCAGAAATTTAAAGACTGCTTCCATATGGAAGGAGCTGCCTCCCAAGATAACTGTTTTCTCTTGTGTAATGTACTTAGGCAGTGGTTGGTCAATTATGTTAAGGGATTTTATACATTAGGGCAGTGGTTTGAAGACTCAGGCCATATACAGACTAAATAAGAGTCTTTGGGGATGGGACATAAGAATCAGTAATTTTTGAAGCTTCCCTATGACTCCAAAATGGAGACAAGTTTGGGAAGCCCTACAGTAGTGGGAGGTCTCAATTCCTCAGTGGTTTCCTACATCAGGAGTGTTTCAAGGAAATGAATAAAAAAATGCACATTTCCGAGCACTCCTTTATAGCTTCTACATTAGTCGTGTTGGGTGGACCCAATAAATCTGTGTAATTAAGATTATTTCCAGATTATTTCATTTTCTAGCAGGGTTTGGAAACCACTGGCTTATATGACTTTTTAAAGGAGAAAATTGTGCATTCATAATTCAGCAAGGCACCTGAAAAACTAATTTATGGTATGCTTGTGGACAAAATATATAATATGAATTGAGACATCTATGTCTAGGACAAAGAATGGGTTTTGTGGGACATTTGGCTGGTTCAGTCGGTTGAGTGTCTGACTCTTGATTTCAGCCCAGGTCATGATCCCAGGGTCGTGGGATTGAGCTCCAAGTTGAACTCCCTGCTGAGTGTGGAGCCTGCTTAAGATTCTGTCTCTGTCTCTGTCTCTGTCTCTGCCTCTCTCTCTCTCTCTCTCTCTCTCTCTCTCTCTCTCTCTCTGTCTTCCTCTGCCCCCACTCACATGCTCTCTCTTGCTCTCTAAAATAAAAAACTTAAAAAATTAAAAAAAGAATGGGTTTGGGTTCAAAGTTATCTGAATTCTAATTCTAGTCCTGTTGCTACTTACTAGACTTAAAAAATTTGCTTACCATCTCAGTCTCCTCATCTTAAAATAGAGTAATAATAACAACTTTATAAATTCATTTTGAAATTTAAGTTATTTATGAGAACTGTCAGTCTAACATCATGTCTAAGTATATTGGGCTCGGTTTAAATTCTTTAGTTCTGTGAATACTGAAATTAATGAGTGGATCCATGGAGCATATACGCATGTTTGATGAGTGTATATGTATTCCCTATTGACTTTTAGCTTTGATGTGCTGTGAATCCCTAGTTTTAATATTCTGCTTTGAGTCAGGTTGGAATTGGTATTTTAAAGGCCAGAGGGGTAAAGAATAATGCCTTTCACCAGCTATTGCTTTTATGTGAAATATAATCCATGCCTACATTGTTTTTCTAAATTGCACATTTTAGGTAATTTTTCATTAATTATACTTTAAATGACGGGGGTGAGAATTAACTGTGTACTTTTTTTTTTTTAATCACAGGTTAAGGGGAACTGTGTAATTATTTATTAAAATGGAAAACTGTGAAGAAAGAAAAAGATAGCAGTTGGAGTTAAAATTCCTGGATGAATATTTTGCTTTTTGAGACATCAACATTTAAAAACGATATGCTGATTTGGAAAGTCCTGGGAGTACATTGCAAAATTCATCTTTTCCATTCAATAAATGGACTTTTTAATCACTCCTTGGAGTTGAGGAAGTTCGGAGACAGTGTGTGATGGGAAATGTGGCATGCCGGTGTTTTCCTGGTGATTGCATCTTGGATTAGGTTGCTGCCTATTTGAAGAGATTCCATTTTGAAAAGCAAGAACCCACTGTGATGGATGTCTCTTCAGAGATGAGCAGACATGGGAAGAATCCAGTGAGTCACAAGCTAGAAGATCAGAAGAAGGTAATGCAATACATTTCTTTTTGCTTCGTCCTTTTTGTTTATGCTTAGCGAGAATTTTCTGAATTGCAAATGAATGTGGTTTAAGAGATAAAATATACTATTTCATGGAAATAAATCCCTCCATATAGCCATGTATAGCTTTGGGCCTGGATCTCATTACCAGTTGGTGGTTTTGTTTCTGAAATCTTCTGAATTCATCCATCCAATAGGTTGGCAAAGGATTCTGTGGTGTTCTCTCACTCTTGACTGTGTTCTAGTGACCTGCTGGCCTGACCTCGTGGAACAGTTTTCTGAGATCCAGGATTAGGTATGAGTCATGGGGCATTGCTAGAGTAATGGAGCAAGTTAGAGCACTCCTAAAAGAGAACACCTGCCTTGCTGCCAATAGAAGGTGTAGTTGGCATTTGAAATTCTCCGATTTCATGTCCTTGGGGCACATCAACTTAAGCCTTCTCATTTTTACAGCTGGCCTGGAAAGAGAGTCATGAGGAAGCTGTGAGCTTTGGTTTGACTCTTCATGTGTGATGTCAAAGGAACTAATGGAAAATATCAAAATAGTGCTGTGCTAATATTTATTTTTAAATGGGGTTAGAGAGGTTCTGAGTGAGAAGCTGGGAATTCAATGCAGAGGTTTGCACTTAAACCTCATTTTTCTACCTTCTTAGAAATTCTTACCTGCTAAACCGCTGTGCTATAGTGAGAATCATCCAGAGAGTACTTACTAGAAGGGTCAAAGATGGTACCAGGAGAGAAATCCAAGTCTTAATAAAATATATTGTCTTTTGTGGTGCTTTCATTGATTCCATTAGTATAGGAGAGGTGTGTGGGGACCCAGTGGCTAAGTCACGAAATCAAGGAATAATGAGATAATAGAAAGGATATTTTTAGTTACAACTGGATCTAAGGGCATGATTAAAGTTTGTGTTTACATCTGTCTTAGAAATTTGTTGACTAGTCCTTTTGTACTCCCAGGAGACAACTAGCTCTTTTGCAGTTTTGGAGGTAGGAAGTTTCGAAGAGGCCATGTAGACAATAGCTTGTTAATTTGTTGTGACGTTTTGACTAGTGCCACTAGAAGAGGGGCTACAGTGATTGCTGTGCATCAATCTGGGCAGAAATGGATGGATTATTTATGCCCAACTGGTTTATTCATTGGGTTTACCTGCAGTATAAGTAAGTCTTGGAAATATTAAGTAGCATAAAATCCAAGATGCCTAGAGTCAATTTCGACTTCAATGTGGATATAAATTTCTGCACAAATAAGTGTGTTACCAAGAATGTTGTTGGTGTTTCAAGTGGTCAGCATTTTTTTCTTCCGCTGATACTAAGGGTGTTATTCCAAATAGATGGCAAGATTAATTTCTATCTAAACCACGCTCTGAAATTTCTTAACTACGGAGGGGCTGTTTTATCATTTTTCTCTATCTATAATTTTTATTTATTTAAAAATTTTTTTCAATGTTTGCAGAGAGTGCAAGCGGGAGAGGGGCAGAGAAAGAGGGAGGCACAGCATACGCAGGCTCCAGGTGCTCTGAGCTATGGGCACAGAGCCCAACGCGGGGCTCAAATTCAGGAACTGTGAGATCATGACCTGAGCCGAAGTCGGACGCTCAGCTGACTGAGCCACCCAGGCGCCCCTCTATCTACATTTTTTTTTAATGTCCTTAACTATGATGGGTAATTTGCTTACTGTATTAGATTGGTTAAGAGGGAAGCAAGTAATAGGTAAGTGGTTAATAATACAGAAATCTGACTTTTGGAGGAAGTCCTGCTTTTCTGGCGGGAAAGAAAAGCACCCCTGCAGGTGCTATCATTTTCTTTCCTGAATAAGAGATTCTTTCTGCAAACACAGAAGGGATTGCAAACTGAAGAATGGAATGAATTCTTCAAGTAATTCTGAAAATTCCTTGTATGAAACTTTAAACAATGGTCTCTAATGAGGCTTAGTTTCCCAGGCCAGTTCACAAAGGACTGTTCAGCTCATAAATAATAGTAATAGAGTTTAGGCAAACTATGGAGAGCCATGGCTCTGTGGGAAAATTAAAAAGACCAGTGTGGTAGTGTGGGACAAGAGGATCCCCATTCAACTGTAGCCTTCTAGTCGGTAGGGAGATGGGAGGAGGCATGAACATTTTCAGTGAGCATTATCAAGACAGAAAATGGGATACTAATGATTTCCTGGGTGTCCGATTTGTGTGAGCATTCACATTGAGTCAGCTAGAAATTCAGATGTTGATCGATTAATTGATAAGGACTTAAGATTCAGATTGAAGTGTCAGCAGGAACCCCTAGTCTCAATGACAGGTTTTTGAGTTTGCATTGAGGAGAAAAATGAAACGTAACATCATAAATCTTCGCAGACTAAACTCTGGGCACAGCCCTGCCACCACACAATTGCCAACAGAGATTATAAAATCATTCATGCAATTACTTCGAGTGTTTGTAGTCCTTTGTGATGAATTAATTTAACAGGCACAGTGTTTCACAACAGTGAAATAAAATACATTTATTCCAACTCGTGACTTAATCCAGAGGTGAAGCATCTTTTTGATACTACTGAAAAAATGTGTTCTTCTCACAGTGTTTGTGGCCTGCGGTAGATATTTAAAGCAAGACACGTGGAACTGACTTCAATATAGGCTCTTATTTTGAATACTGCCCCGCTGATTTTTTTGTTCAGTCTACAAATAACTCGTTAGATTTTTGTTCTTTTTTTTCTTTATTTATTTTGGGGGAGGACAGAAAGGGGGAGAGAGAATCCCAAGCAGGCTCCATGCTGTGAGTGCAGAACCCAATGTGGGACTCGATCTCATGAACTGTGAGATCCTGAACTGAGCCGAAATCAAGAGTCAGACACTTAACCCACTGAGCTACCCAGGCACCCCACTGGCTTTTGTTCTTGATTTAAAATGTTTGAATTTGTACTTCGTGTGCTCTACTTCCAAATAGAAACCGTTAGGATACTGGGCACATGAGTTTGTATGTGTGCGACTCTGGTGAGTAGGGAATGTCAGGGAAGAGGTAATTTATGGAGTGCTTACTATACCAGGAGCATGCTTGGTCCTTTCCAGTTCATGAAGAAAGTGTCTTTCTATAAAGATAAAAGGTGGTTTTACCTTTTCCGTCTCTCCTTAAGAAATTTGGTCCTGTAAAATTAATGACAAGTTCCTCAAAAGTATATATACGATATATATGTATATACAATATACAAAAATATAAATAAAATAAAATAAAATATATACCATTATTCAAAATTAAAGCTTTCAAAATGTGTGTGACTCCTTAGGCTTCTTTAAAATAATGCCCCATCACCTGACTAAATCTGGAAGACATAGATAAAGTTAAAAGGTATCATATCTACAAGTCCTATCTGAAGAACTCTTCATTATGGATAAACCAGAGATGTGGATCTTATAGGAGCTGAGAATACTTCTAAGAATCTCAACTCAACCTGGATTAGTGTAGGGGTAGGTGGAATTCAATTCTCTTTTTGATTCCTGTGATTTTTATCAGTAGAGTGGTCAGTTAGCGTTGGCCCATTATCCTGCACTTGGCATTCTCTTTCTGGAATGTCCCAGATGGGAAAATGATCCTGGCATCTCAAAGCTCCTGAATGCCCATAATGAGGTGTTTTATTTTTGAAAACTTGACCTTTTGACCCATGTTTGCTCCTTGTGCCAGTGAGTTCGGGATATTGCTTTCCACTAATTTTATTGCTTTGTGGGATTCTTTCTGCAGAAGCCCGTGGAACAGTGAAAGCCCAATAGGTACAAACGTCGCTTCTATTTAATTAATTGTGAACTTGAACTGAAAAGCAGAGCTCAGTAGGTTTGACTGTCACTCAACTGCAGCAGTTTGCAGTTCAGACAGCCCTGGGACACTGCTTTATTGGTCCATGAATAGTTTGTGTATTAAAACAAACATTTGTCATAGTCAACAGTTTGCTAGGTTGTGCTGAAAAGGGTAACAGGGACACACATTTTGAAATTATGGCAATGAAATGCAATAAATATTTAGTGACCTGTTGGAATAACTTTGTTTTTCTGTTCTCTGAAGCAGAAAGGGATGAAGAGTATTACTGAATATATGCAGAGATATTTACATTTATGGAAATGTCTAAGATTGATGTCCTATTATTTTACTGCCTAAAATCATATCTTTTACATATTAGTCAGCATTATTTTCACACTGCCTTGCAAAAAGCTCGAGATAAATTCTAACACATCATGTCTTCTTAAGAGATGGCAATTATTTCAAAAGTAACACAATCTGAGTGTAGTGAATGGGAGTCTGAGATGTGGAAAGTCATGTAAAATGAGAGAAATGATTGTATTAATTAATAGAAAAGGGGATGCTGATATGGACAAAGCTTGCTATTTGAAGGGCAACTCCAGTGATGTTGTGGACCTAAAATCAAGTTTAGATAGGGGTTAGAAAAAGCATCATCTGCAAGTGCCATTGAGGGCTTCATCAGTGTCTCTCCCCATAGACTAGTTTTGTTTTTCAGTTGACATCAAACAGAAGAGTGTGGTCCAGGTTCATAACGTAGTAGACAACTACGTTAGGCTACTCCAATAATTTTACTGAAAACCTTGCTCACAATGATTACCAGTGCTTTATAGAGCAAAAATAATTTATCAGTTTAAATCTAGCCTAATTTTTCATTTACTATTTTTCTTTTAGTGTGCTGATTGTGATTATCCTCACAGGTGTTGAGAACTACTTGAAATTGTTGATGTTGGAAGCTGATTAAAAACCTGTGTTCTTAAGAGAAAATATGAAGATAAGTCACTAGAGAAGGCTTAGAATAGATCTAGGCTTTTCATTCATTCTTTGATCTTCTTGAAGGATGGACTCATTACATGGTGCTTTATTTTCACAAATCTGCCTGACTTCTTTTTTGTTAGTATGTCTGAGATACGTTAAAAGGTCCGTAAGCGAGCACGAGGTTTCTGAAACAAAGTCACATCATTTATTAATCATCCAATGTGAAGCATGACTTGCTAATATGAATCGATTATCTGTGGGTTTCAACAAAATTGATGAGTCATCTGGTTGCTGATTAGCCAAATTTTTAATTTTTGAAATTCATTGAGCAGGTATTCGGCAATGATCTTATATAAATCTGGAATCCATGTGGAGACACAAATATGAAGGCCACGTTCACAAAGAAACTGGTACTGGAATTGTGGCATTCTGTGATACTGCCCCTAATTTCTGCCCCTGTTGTGTGTCTTTTTTTTTTTTTTTTTTTTTTTTTTTTTTTTTGCGACAGAGAGAGACAGAGCATGAGCAGGGGAGGGGCAGAGAGAGAGGGAAACACAGAATCGGAAGCAGGCTCCAGGCTCTGAGCTGTCAGCACAGAGCCCGATGCGGGGCTCGAACCCACAGACTGAGAGATCATGACCTGAGCTGAAGTCGGACGCTTAACCGACTGAGCCACCCAGGCGCCCCCCTGTTGTGGGTCTTAAAAAAGCTGCTGCAAACAGCTGTCTCCTAGCCACTTTACCTGGAGTTCTCTAAGAATGAATTAGATAAGGTGGGCTCTTTTTCTGCTGAGCAGTGATTCTAGAAACTTCTCTCTCAGATGTGTACTTGGATAAAACTTCTTTTAAAGCTCCTTCTATCATATCATAGGTGGTCCTCAAATAGACCTCTCCTGAAAGTTTATATGGCCACTTGCCTTTTTGGTCCTGACCACATACGTTTTCAGTGTAAACAGTATTTGTGCTAACAGGAAGAATTGGTAATAGATAAAAGTGAATATTGTATACCATGCTTAATGGTTCTGCTCCTTGGTTCTAAACTAGACCATGTTCTGTTTCCTGATTGGTGAATTTTAGATGTCAACAGGTGTAATGACTGCATTACATAATGCATAATGCATAATGAATGACTGCATTCATAAGAATAAACAGATACAACAGGCCCAAGATGGATGGATGATACTTGAGTGGTGTGATACACATTTTGAGCATTTTGAAGGCAAAATTACATGTTGTTGTTTGGTTATTACTTGTCCTTAATTATGTTCTCAATGATAATAATGATTACTAAGATATAAAGTTTAGTAAGTTTTAATTCCTGTTTATTCTTAAATACTTTTTTCTGTTTTGGTATTAACATGTGAATTCTGGCTTTTATCATTCCATAAAGGAATGACTGAAACTAATTTTTTCATCTAAAATATATTGGAAAAATGTGACCACATGCAATACAAAAAACTTGGAATATATCAATAGACTGACTTGCTCTTACCTTTCAATACATATATTATTATATTTTTATGTGTTTATATCTAGTGTGTGTATACATACACATACAACTTTTTAAAGCAGATATTATAATATTGTGTGACCTGTTTTGAATGGCCAATCATATCATTGTCAGTTTCTCTTTAAGATTATGTTCCTAAAAGGATTGAGACTTTCCTCCATTTGACCATATGAATAAATACTTTTGAACATAGCACAGTCATTTTATTTTTTAATTTAATTTTATTTTTTTAAAGTTTTTAATGTTCATTTTTTTAATTTTTTTTAACGTTTATTTATTTATTTAAAAAAATTTTTTTAACGTTTTTTAAATTTATTTTTGAGACAGGGAGAGACAGAGCATGAACAGGGGAGGGTCAGAGAGAGGGAGACACAGAATATGAAACAGGTTCCAGGCTCTGTGCTGTCAGCACAGAGCCTGATGTGGGGCTCGAACTCACGGACCGCGAGATCATGACCTGAGCTGAAGTCAGACGCTTAACCGACTGAGCCACTCAGGCACCCCACATTTGTTCATTTTTGAGAGACAGAGACAGAGCGTGAGTGGGGGAGGGACAGAGAGAGGGGGAGGCACAGAATCTGAAGCAGGCCCCAGGCTCTGAGCTGTCAGCACAGAGCCCGACGCGGAGCTCGAACTCATGAAGTGTGAGATCATGTCCTGAGTTGAAGTCTGACTCTTAACAGACTGAGCCCCCCAAGCACCTCATAGCACAGTCAATCTAAACCAATAGTTCACCTGTGTCCACTTGCCTCCTTCGAGGTTCCAGGTAATTATAAAAGGGTAGACTGAGAATTCTACAAAGCTTACCCTGGGGTAGCCACATGGACAACAAACCTATAAATGCACATAAAAATACCATTAAAAAGTGCTGAACATCAAAATCGGGGGCGGGGGGGGGGGACTTGCTCATTTCCACGAGTCAAAGATTTGAGATTAATCATGAAATCAGAGTACACGTTGGCACCAGAATGGAGTGGGAAGCAAGAACATGTGTAAGCAGAGAAGAGTCAGAGTGGGATGCCATGAGCTGGGAGTGGGATGATACGGGGAGTGCAATGACTTGTCTCGTTTGTGTCTTGTACAGCAGGCTCCTTGCTGGTGAGCAGAGCCATCTGATTTAATAACACGAGGACAGGGTGGCAGCATTTTTTGTTTTTTTCCTACATGGGGACTGACCAGATGTCTCCCAGACATGATATTCAGTGAATACACAAATGCCTGGGATAAGAGTTACATGAAGCAAAGCAGATTTAATGATATGTTCTAAAAGCACCGGACATAAGAAATTCTGTCAGTTTTATATGCAAAGTTGGGCAATTTTTATGAGAAATAAGCAGAAAATCATCAAGTCTTCGAAGTATGTTCTGAGGAACAGTAACAGTATTCTAATCAGAAATGTATAAGAAATGCGGAGTCTCAGGCCCCACACCAGAACTACTGAATCAGAATGTGCATTTGAACAAGATATCCAGGTGGTTTATTAATGCACAGCAGTATTGGAGAAGCACTGCCCTAGAGATCATGCCTGAGAGCTTCTCAGTGGGACTAAGCTTTTTTTTTTTTAAATATATTGTATTTATTTATTTTTAATTTACATCCAAGTTAGTGAGCATATAGTGAAACAATAATTTCAAGAGTAAATTCCTTAGTACCTCTTACCTATTTAGCCCATCCCCTCTGCCCTCCCATAACCCTCTGTTTGTTCTCCAGATTTATGAGTCTCTTCTGTTTTGTCCCCCTCCCTGGTTTTGTGTTCTTTTTGCTTCCCTTATGTTCATCTGTTTTGTATCTTAAAGTCCTCATATGAGTGAAGTCACATGATATTTGTCTTTCTCTGACTAATTTCGCTTAGCATAATACCCTCTAGTTCCATCCACGTAGTTGCAAATGGCAAGATTTCTTTTTTCTTTTCTTTTTTTTTTTTTTTTGGTATTTCATTTTTCTTTCTTTTTTTTTAATATATGAAATTTATTGTCAAGTTGGTTTCCATACAACACCCAGTGCTCATCCCAAAAGATGCCCTCTTCAATACCCATCACCACCCTCCCCTCCCTCCCACCCCCCATCAGCCCTCAGTTTGTTCTCAGTTTTTAAGAGTCTCTTATGCTTTGGCTCTCTCCCACTCTAACCTCTCTCTTTTTTTTCCTTCCCCTCCCCCATGGGTTCCTGTTAAGTTTCTCAGGATCCACATAAGGGTGAAAACATATGGTATCTGTCTTTCTCTGTATGGCTTATTTCACTTAGCATAACACTCTCCAGTTCCATCCACGTTGCTACAAAGGACCGGATTTCATTCTTTCTCATTGCCACGTAGTACTCCTTTGTGTATATAAACCACAGTTTCTTTATCCATTCATCAGTTGATGGACATTTAGGCTCTTTCCATAATTTGGCTATTGTTGAAGGTGCTGCTATAAACATTCGGGTACAAGTGCCCCTGTGCATCAGTACTCCTGTATCCCTTGGGTAAATTCCTAGCAGTTCTGCTGGGTCATAGGGTAGGTCTATTTTTAATTTTTTGAGGAACCTCCACACTGTTTTCCAGAGTGGCTGCACGAGTTTACATTCCCACCAACAGTGCAAGAGGGTTCCCGTTTCTCCACATCCTCTCCAGCATCTATAGTCTCCTGATTTGTTCATTTTGGCCACTCTGACTGGCGTGAGGTGATATCTGAGTGTGGTTTTGATTTGTATTTTCCTGATGAGGAGCAGCATTGAGCATCTTTTCATGTGCCTGTTGGCCATCTGGATGTCTTCTTTAGAGAAGTGTCTATTCATGTTTTCTGCCCATTTCTTCACTGGATTATTTGATTAAGCTTTAGTTACCCACTCTTGGAGTAAGATGCCCTTTATTTTCTGTGTTCTGATTCCTATCTCCCTTCCCGACTTCTCTCCCAGTATTTCCTGGCATCATCAGCTAAGTTAACTACTTGCACTTGAATCATTCTTTCAGGTTCTACTCTGGCAGAAGCCTAAACTAAGACATTCTGTATCTGAGGTTCTGGACCAATACGGTGTATTTGTTTCCATCAGCTAGTGTTGGACTCTAAGTTAACACAGTTATTTGGAATTTAAATTTTTCAGGAATTCTTCTATCTCGTTTATTTATTCCTATTTTATTTTTGGATATCCTAAGTGCACACCCAGATAATGGTGGTGTGCTGGCCCTCACTTGTACAATATGGCTGGCCCTGACTTATAAACACTCAATTAAGAGATGACCCACTCACAGGACAGCTGCTGCCACCTCCCACTGCCACCCCATTGTCAACAGCCTCTACAGCACAAATTGTCCTAAGAAGTTGTTGAAGGAGCTGTGAGCTCCTTTCCCCATCTCTTGCCTTCTTCAACCTATTCACTAAAAACCAAAACACAATTATGAGACATTTACTGAATCTATTGTTTGGCATGGGTTTTTATATGAAATCTTCCTATTCACTCCTCTTTTCCTTTAGGGTTCCTTGCTGGGGAAACTAAATATACACAAAACAATGTCTAAGTGGGAACAAAGAACTAGCTTTATGAAAAGAGCATGCATGTAAATGCTCCCAAACTCTCCTAAAAGTAGATCTTCTCTTAGATGCTATGGTGCTTCAGTTCCAGAAGCCAAATGTGGGTTTCCTACTACCCTCAAAACTTGGATCACTGCTCCAGTGAACTGACCTGAAAATACTAACTATGTTAGTTGTGTGGATGAAGATGGACAGAGAACCTACCCAAAGAGGAGGACCGTGTGGGGGGAGTTTATCACAGATGAGCAATACAGTGGAAAAAAAAGAAGTGATGATGCCCATGATCTTACCTTTAGTAGAAAGAAACACTGCCCAATAATAAAACTTGGCCCAATATTTCACTCATGACCTCACCCATCAGGCTAGCAACGTCTTTGGGAGGATCTAGTAAAAAGTAGTGTAATAAACAGTGAAAAGCAAAGGATCTAGAATAAGATGCTTGAATTTTATTTCTGGCACTTACTGAAATTACTCAACTCTGTCCTCTCCTAGTTTTCTCATTTGTGTTATTTTATAAAATGAGAATATTTAAAACAATTATATATAAAGCATTTGGAGCAATGCCTTGTACCTACAAAACACTCAATAATTGGTAGCTTTTGGGGTGAACTAAAGAGTTGGGCATGGTTTATTTTCCTGTGTGCATAGGCTAGAATGTGAGTTAATGGGCACAAGTGTTCCTCCCTTCTCATCACTTGACTTCCTATGAGGTCCGGAAATGCCGGTCCTGAATGACTTCCTGGTTAGTTGTAATCACAGCAACTCATTTTAGACTTCTCTCTACCATCTGTGTTTAACAATTTAAGCACTCATAACATTAGGCTTCCCAAAATGTGAAGGGCTTCTTTATTAGGGAGTGGGAACAAACTCTCCCTCCCTGCTCCCTAAAACACCGAAGTGGAACCAACCAATCCTGGATTATGCACTAGAGCTTAAGATGGGTGGTAGGTCTGAGCATTGTTTCTTGACTTCTATTAAACTTGGTGTTAGTAGTTCATGTGAGTCCAAGGCTTAGTTTGCCTGTTTTTTGGAGAGAGTCTGAGGATAGTTGGTACCGAGGGAATTTCATCTGAAAGTATGGATATCAGGTTAACTACGTGTGACTAGAGTTCAACCCTAGAGCCAGTCAGAAAAGACGTCTGTGAGTTCAAAGGCTTTAATTTTCTTAGGATGACAAGTTTGATAAACCAAAATATTTTCTGGCCATGACGTATTGATAAATACAGAGTTATCCTTAGCTCATGGTACATTTTAAATAAAAAAGTATTTTCTAAATCCTAAATATTTAGGATGAGTTTTGTTTCTGTTTTCAAGAGGATATAAAGAACATTGAACATGAGGAAAATTCTCAGTTGATGCAGACTTTATTTCTTTCATTACCAATGTGAGATTGAGAGTGTAAAAATGTATATAAATTTTTTTTAACGTTTATTTATTTTTGAGACAGAGAGAGACAGAGCATGAACGGGGGAGGGTCAGAGAGAGGGAGACACAGAATCTGAAACAGGCTCCAGGCTCTGAGCTGTCAGCACAGAGCCCGACGCGGGGCTTGAACTCACTGACTGAGAGATCATGACCTGAGCTGAAGTTGGCCGCTTAACCGACTGAGCCACCCAGGCGCCCCATAAAACTGTATATAATGAAGATATGTGATGAAGCAAACATGGTAAAATGTTAACCATACATACCAACTAGTGGTATGTATAAAGGTGTTTACTGTAAAATTGTTTAAACTTTTCTGTATGTTTGAAGATACATATAAGACAACATGGGCAAATATATTAATAAGTGATGTTTGCCATCAAGGTATTAACATTCTAGTAGCATATGTATAGTTTCTGTGCTTTACTTCCTTGAGCTTGATTCTCCTCCTCTGTGTAACTTGGGGATCAAGGGAGCTTAGAGGTTTTTAGAGGGAGACTAAGGACTGCTATTTTATTAGTCTTTCAGCTGCACTAGGTAGTTTTTCCAATTGGCCTGGGTCCTAAGCAGTGTTTCTTACATGATATATATAGGAAATGCACTCACAATTTTCAACAACTGACTTAAAACTCATTTAGAGGATCCATCCCCATATGTATTGATTTTCCTTGACTTAAAACTAAGTTCAGTATATTCAATCACTTGTATGTTTCATAGACACGCACAGTTATTGTGCTTTAATTTGAATCTGGAGATGTCCATTCCAAGCATTAATACAGTAAAAATAAATACCTTTTTCTCGTTTTTAGAATCATTCTTTATGACCAATTTTTCATATTTCATGGAATAAATGCTTTTTTTAATTCTTTTTTTTAATGTTTATTTTTGAGAGAGAGCACGAACAGGGGAGGGGCAGAGAGAGAGAGAGAGAGAAGACACAGAATACAAAGCAGGCTCCAGGCTCTGAGCTGTCAGCACAGAGTCCGATGCAGGGCTGGAACCTATGAACTGTGAGATCATGACCTGAGCCGAAGTCGGATCCTTAACTGACTGAGCCACGCAGGAGCCCCTGGAATAAATTATTCTTTATAAATGTTTCTTGACACATATTACAGCAGAGCATGTACTTGTTAAAAATCCATTAAAAATGTTCAATGTTACATTGCTTGTTTGGAAGGAATTTCTTATGAGCATTTTTGCATAATGGTAAAGTGGTTCCTTAGTGCCCAATGGATATACTTCTACAGTGTACGTAGAAGGTTCTACATATTGCTTGCTATCTTCCAGGTTTTGATAACTCATCAGGTTTTGAGAAGTCATTGTTTCAGAGACAGAGATGGAGGTTAGTGGATTCAGGTTAGTAACGTTGCTCTTTGTTTTACTATATATTGCATTGTAGCATAATATTTTGTTTGATGGTGGAAATTATCAAAGAATCAACCACAGATTTAAGAGATATTTTGCAATCTTCAGTGTTTATTTGTGTATTTATGGAGTGCCTACTAGTTCTCTGTGGTAGGCAACAGTAATACAATTTACTTGGTTAACTGCATTACTAATGAATGGATGTATCCATTTGTATCTATCACCTCCTCTTTGCATAAAAAAGTGGGTTAGGCTCCTAACTAATATCTGAATAGCAAGCAATCTGTAGTTTGCAAAGAACTTTTACTTGTGTTTCTGTCCACCCTCGCAACTCAGTGGAATTGTAGGTCCAGTAATTTTATGTTCATTTTAGCAATGAACTTGTCTCAGATGAGAGAACTCACCGGTTGCATCTTTTTATTTTGCTCAGTGATTTATTTTTATTTTATTTTTTAAAGATTTTTGAAATGCTTATTTTTGAGAGAGAGAGAGAAAGCCAGCACAAGCCGGGGAGAGGCTGGGGGTGGGGGGGCAGAGGATCAGAATCAGGCTCTGTGCTGACAGCAGAGAGCCTAATGTGGGATTTGAACTCATGAACTGTGAGATCATACCCTGAGCTGAAGTCGGACGCTTAACTGACTGAGCCACCCAGGTGCCTCAAAAACATGTAACTTATTAATAGGTTGTTAAAAATCTGTTTGAAAAATATAAATCTATGAAGACTTTTTGTTTTCATGTTAAATTTTATTCTAGGTGGGTGTGAGTATGATACACTTTCTTTAAGCAGATGTTTTTCGAGAGCTACTCCCAAATGACTTTGAAAAGATGTGAAAAATGAGGGTCCAGATTTGGGAACTGCAGTTAACCTGGTTTAGTCACGTTAGACTTGTCACGTTTGGGAAGTTGCACTCAAGGTTCTCCATCTATCTTATTAAAGGTGACTGATTTCATTAAGTCACATTAGGAAGCTTCATTTAATTGTTAGGAAAATATGTTGTAAGGGACACAGGTCATATTTAAATTTGATAGACTACATGGAGAAAAATTATTGCCAGTCTACACAGGTGGGGCCACACTCCCTCTCAGCTTCTCAGTTTTGCCAGCCCATCAGCCACCAGCTAACCCACAAAGCTTGGCTACCTGGTCCCCTGGCTGTGCCAATGACACATGTGAGTACACGCAGGTATGTAAGCCACCGAGCTCTCCTGTAGTGAGGCAGGATGTTCTGTTGGACCACATTCACATTCAGAATCTGCTTACCAGGGTGGAAATGAATGGGAAGTGGGGTCTGTCCCAGACATACGCCTGCTAGCCATTGTAAGCCATATCTACATCATTTTTGAGAGAATATTAAAAAAAAAAGTTTGTCTACCCATCTTTGGATCTAATTTATAGTGTGTTTGATTTATCTGATGCAAAATGAAGATGAGGATAGTGTTTTATACAAATGGCCCTTCTGACTTTCTACTTTGATAAATATCTTTCAACAGCTACAGTTATGACATTTTCCTAATGTTGTTGTTTTCACACATGCTAATGGCTCTAAGGTATTAATCCAAATGGGCACGTTTAGTTCTGAGGCAAGAATGTGACTGAAACCACATGAATTCACCTGAATACTTTCCACTTTTTGCTGCTGATAGTTAACTTTATACTTTATAGTTTTTATTAAAATTAGGTGTTTCCTCTGAAACTCTTACTGGCTGCTTGATTAAACAATATTGTTAGGTGCAATGTAGTAGTTTTACTTCATGCTGTCTCGGTAAGAAGGGCTTGTATCTTTTAACAGTTGCTGGTCTTGGCAAATTGTAATGCTTGCACATAACAGATAAACAACACCTTGTATGTGCTTGTTATTCTCTAATTAACACTGGGAAAGGATTTAGGGTTAAACTTGAAAAACAACATAATGTCTTAATCTGCTTTGCTTTGTAAAATATTTTCATAGAATCATGAACCGATGCAGTGATTTCCACATTGCTTTGGGGGGAAAAGTACAAAATAACGTTAAATAAAAATGTGCCTTTATGTTTCTGTAATACTTACCATTTTAGAAATGTCTTTCATATCCTTATCAGGTGCTAAATTCGTGTTCCAGCTAAATATACGATACTAAGAATATCCATGGGTATAGCCATGATTTTCTTTTTAACACATCTAGATTAATCACTTACCTTCCTAATAACCCTCCAGTGACCTTCTGGTGCATTTTGAGTACAGTCTGAACTCCTTAACGTGGCCCATAGGGCGCTGCATAATATTTCCATTTTTCCCCCAAAGTCATCCTTTGCCACCTTTTCTCTCCCTCATTCTGTCCAAGGTGTGTTGGTGATCTGTCATTAAGTTCTTTGAACAGTCAAGGGTTTTCTCACTCTCAGGCCTTGGCATTGACAGCTCTTTCTGCCTAAAGTACTCATTGCTCTATTTTTTGCATGAATGACTTCTCATCATTCAGGCATAGGGTATTAATGTAATTTCCTCCAGAAAGTGCTTTCCCATCCACTCCATCACTGTGTTCTGTTGATTTTCTTTCTAGTAATCCTTTCAATATTTCCTTCTTACCCACTTAATGGCTTGCTTGTTTATAATCTGCCTCTATTAGGTTAGGGACGCTGTCTGTCTTGGTCAACATTGTGTGGGAAACCTTGCATGTGATACAAACTCAAGAACTGTTGCTGTGGAACAAAGAAGAAAAATCTATATGAGTACTTACCAAATTGGGGTGCAATTTTTGATAAAAAGCTAAAGAAGAAAGATATAAATCCCTGTATTGCTCTCAGGCTAGTATATTGTTAAATGAGAAAATAGGAAAACTTTAACTCATGACAAGGGCTTTTGGGTTAGAGTAAATGCTTCTGAGTATTATTTGCCTAAACACCCTTGTATCTTTATTTCTCTGAAGGAAGAGTGGAATTGTCAAAGCATGACTCTCTGTGCAGTTCCTTTATTTTCTACTAACTCTCTGAAGCCTTCTAGCTCTTGAAGATGAAAGAAATGATAGGTTTAAAAGTTGAACAACTTTCATTCCAAATCATCTAGCTATTTGTTTATGAGTTAATCCACGATATTTTGTAAGCAAAAGAGATGGCATCTTTAGGATTTAAAATTGCTGAAAACTGGTAATACAGGTACTTATGTGATATTTGGACAATCTCCAAGCAGTATCAAAAATTAAGGCTAACATTAGTTAATATTTAAGGTTTGATTGTTTTTACTCACAAACATAGGGCAAAAGGATAGTCAAATTTTATTTAAGTTTTGAAATGATTATAAATGCCCTTATCTATCATATTATCACAGACACTAGTTATCAACTTCTGAGTAGTATTCGAGAATTCTGATGGCACAGTTGAAAGTGGAGGAGGGTAGGGGCACTCCTCCTTACCCACCCAAGTAGAGATAAACCCCAGTCTCATCAGTCTATGGCTTTGTGTTTTACTGCCAGATGGTGCTGACAGGTGTTTCTTCATTGCCTAACTGGTAATGCCTGCCTCTTGGTGGTTCAGGATGTTTTTTGACAGAATATGATCCTGCTTCCTAGGGCTAAGCTGGACTGTGCTTTTGCTACTGTAGCTGTAGTATTCGACGTTCCTCCTTTTCAGGTCACATTCAAACTCACCTCCCAGGTGTCAGCCAACACCGGGACCCTGCATCAGATCTGTTTCTAGGGTCTTTCCTCTCTAGGCAGTTACCGGTAGACATCAGCTACCATTTTCCTTTCCTACCAACAAACACAATTTGCTTGATTATGCACTCTTTAGCTGGGTAGTTAGGTTCTAGTAGAACTTCCTTGGACCCTAGATGGAGTCGATTTCAATGACTCCAAGGTAATTTCCAGCAGTTCACTTGCTAAGGGAGAGAAAACACAAATATGAAAAACTAAATTAAAATACTCTTTAATTAGCCATGCTACTATATAAAGTACACAAGTTAATAGGTTTGTTGATTTACTTACCTCTGTAGTATTAAGCATGTCCATTCTCAAAACTTCCTGTAATATTATAATTTATATTGGCCACCAGCTCCTTGTACATGAAGTCTATTCTGTAAATTCTTATAATATCATCTGGCCAAAAGTATTAATATCTCTCCTTGAAGAAGGATTTTATTTTCGGCAGTTAGGAGAGCACTTTCCTGGATAAGAAAATATAATTATCCCTTTTTATGCTTGTTTTATATGGTTAGTTTCTTTCCAGTATTCAAAAAGACTGGGAGTCCATTAGTGCACAGTTTTTTTTTTTTGTTTTTTTTTTTCAGAGATAATGGGCTTTTCATACTCTTGTTTACAAACATAATTAAAAATAGGCTTTTGTGGAGAGGAACTTAATTCTAATAGAATGTTGATTAACTGAAGTGTTTAGTTTTTTCTAAAAGTCTTAGAGAGCACCTGATATAAATTTAGGATTATTCTAAGAGAAAGTAAGTTAGAGCAGCTACTACAAAATAGAAACTAGAGCTTAAAAATTATTTGAATGCTCTGTCTGTGCTTGCTGGTGCAGTATCCACTAACCATTGTAACTATTACAATTTAAATTAATAAAAATTAAATAAAGAATTCAGTTCTTCAGTTGCACTAGCCATATTTCAAGTGCTCAGTCATTGCTTGTGACTAGTGGCTACCCTACTACAAAGTATATTTACATAATTACAGAAAGTTCTGTTGAATATTTCTACTGAAATATTGTCCTGGTTAGAATGTAACATAGAATAAGAAGTTAGGGGAATCCAAGAGTTAGACTTCTTGTCAGAGGAACAAGAGCAGTAATGGAGGCATTTTTTCTTCTTTTTAGTGCATAAAATTGGAATGGGAAGCCACTGTTGTTCCACGATAAAGGAACAATGATAAAGGGGTCAATAACCTTTTTGCTTGCCATAAATTTAGTAGACTAAAGTGTTTGCAAATATCTTAAAAGTCAGACCAATTACCAAGTTTATCTTTGAACTGTTTATCTTGTTTATTTTTGCTTAGATGGATTGCTTCAAAGCACCTTACCTTAAGAAGCAATATACATTGAGCAATGAGTGGGATAATCAGTTTTGTATTCTACATACAGAAAAAATGTGAATTATCACAAGTTAGTATCCATAATAAATTATTTGACAGTAAACTTTCAGTACTGAACCAACATGAAGACTTTCCAAAAATGCTTTCCATGACCCCGGGGGGGAATTGAATATGGTTTCAAATCTTAGGACATGATAAGGTTGTCAGGCAACAAATTAGCATCCAGGCAAAAGTACTGAGGTCAAAAAGAATCTTAAAGTACTTGCAAAAATACATGCATAGTAGTCTTTATCATTTTAGCAAATGATTTAACATCACGATTGTGTCCATTTATATTGTAGTTCAATCGGCCATATATATTTTATTGTGTTCTTGCCAAAAGATAAGATCAACAGAGCCATATGTTTCCTAAGCTCCTCTTGGACAGAAATTTTACTAAAACCGGACCAAGTAAAATATTACCTAGTCAGCAAAGGTCATCATTAGTTAAATTTGTGTTTCAGGAAGTGCTGTTCCAAAATAGGTATTATCAATAAAATAAAAATTATGATTTAACACAGCATTGTTTTCTGTTTGATGAGAAAAACAAAATTAAGTAACTTTGATACTTAAAATTTTTTTTCCAAATTTTATAAATTAAAAAAAATTAATGTTTATTTATTTATTTTTTAATTTTTTTTAACGTTTATTTACTTTTGAGACAGAGAGAGACAGAGCATGAATGGGGGGAGGGTCAGAGAGAGAGGGAGACACAGAATCAGAAGCAGGCTCCAGGTTCTGAGCTGTCAGCACAGAGCCCGACGTGGGGCTCGAACTCACGGACCACGAGATCACGACCTGAGCCGAAGTTGGACGCTTAACCGACTGAGCCACCCAGGTGCCCCTAATGTTTATTTATTTTTGAGAGAGAGAGAGAGAGAGAGAGAGAGAGCGAGTGAGCAAGCGTGAGCAAGCAGGGGAGGGACAGAGAGAGAGAGAGGGAGGCGTAGAATCCAAAGCCGGCTCCAGGCTCTGAGCTGTCAGCACAGAGCCCGACGCTGGACTGGAAGTGATAAATCGTGAGATCATGAGTGAGCCGAAGTCGGACGCTTAACCAACTAAGCCACCCAGGTGCGCCCCTCCAAATTTTAAATCTCTCCTCATCTTCTCAATGTCCGGAGAGCCAACTATAACAAATTCCAAATTTTAAATCCCTTTTGGAATGGAGTGTAGTTGGCTCTCTGGACACTAAGCAGAAGAGATGGGAATTGGGCTACAAGTTAGAATTGCGTTCGACAAAGTAAAGCTTAGAGGTGATTGGTAGGAGCAAGCTAAAGACACTGTCCATGTGGGGGATACTCCAGCGCTTTAAGGTAAACAGCCCAGCATCCAGGAATCTGAGTGTCTCAAGGTGGTGTAGGAGCATCAAGCCCCATCAAAATCAAGTAGCCCAGGTTACCACGAGGCTGGAGATAAAATATCTAAAAACTGAAAGAAAGATTGCTTTAGGAAGAAACTTTTTATAATTTTTCCCCTGTAGAAAGGTCTGAGTGGCATGAAATAGTAGGAAAAACATCAGCCTCGACAAGAGGCAGATAATAGTTCAAATCCTGGCTCTCTCATTTAGCAGATCTGTGAATTTAGTTCAGCGACTTAACCGTAGTGAGATTCACCTTTCTTCATCTGTAAAAATGGGTTTGTAATGTTAGTTCCCCTTTCCAGAACATAGTCTGCTTAGAGACTACTAGTCAGCAAGCATCATCTTCAATAAGGAAAATGTGGATGCTCTTTTTAAATCACTTTTATTATCTTTATTGTATAGATGACAAAAGTGACATTAGGAGTTCCAACAAATACATTGAATATCCTCATAGAAAAAAGAAATCTGCAAAAGTATACTCTCTTAAAATTTGCAAATAATATTTCTCCATGCTTGGATCAACAGAATATTTGAGTGTGTGTGGTATGGGGGTGTTTACTGTATTGTCCAGAAAGTACATTTTACAGATATCATACATACTGCACAGACACATACGCATACATACACTCTGTAGTTGTCCAGTTGGGAATATCCGAAAATGATAGGTAAATTTATAATCAGAGAAATATCGTATGTTACAAAACTCTGCTCCCTTAAGATATAAAAGTATTAACTTATATGGGGGTCGTAGTTCAAACGAAAATGAAAATTATACTCTTCTTGAAGTCATGTGCCAGTGTTCTCATGGTGAGAACTTAATTTTGTTCCTATTTTTTGGACTCTTGTGACTCTTAGTTGAATAGTGTGTAGGGTGTTGAGGGATTGCTGCTGCTGAAGTCCCATAATTATGGAAGAGGATAATTGTCCACAGGTCACTGAGAAGAGCCACAAAACCCTGTCCCTGACAAAGAGGTCAGTGGACTTTGGAGAATAGAGTTTTGACATAGTTGATGAGTTTGAAGTTTACCATGAACACATATAAAGTCCTTTGCTGAAGCCTTACCCAGTTTATTTTTTTTACACAGAAACTGTATGAAGAACCACAATAGAGGACATCTTAAAGTGACCCTGAATTTAGTCATCTACTACGTATGTTTTACAAAGAATAGAGGTTAAGGCACAGGCTTTGGAGTCTGACAGGCTGAGCGTGAACACCGGTTATGCTCTTTCCTAGCTGCTTCCACCTGATCAGGTGGCTTAATCTCTTCATGCTTCCTCGTCCTCATCTACAAAATAGGGACAGTAATAGCCTTTCCTCAAATGGTTGCTGAGGACATTCAGAAAGATAATTCACATAAACTTGGAAAAAGACTAAGCATTTAGTAAAGATTAGATTTATTGGCTACTATAATTCCTGAGTGATACAAGATTAAAACAAACTTAAAGCTCTATGGAGAAGAAAACATTAACTATAGGGCAGTTATTGGAATTACCAGAAGAGGTTGTGTACCCAAATCTGCATCTGGCATTTTAGGTCAACTGATGGCAGGACCTGCAAAACTGGAGGACAGGACCATGGATGGTTCGACAGTGATAGGGTAAGCTCCTGGCCTTCCTTTTGCTTGGGACCTCCATGATTAAGATGAGAAGACCCAACAATAGATTCCTCAGCAGGAGGAATGAAGTTAAGACCTCACACTTGTGGTTTTAATTATTCACATCAGTGTGCTCATTTATGGAGATTGATCATCAAGGTTTTATATATAGAAGCTTAGATGGAATTTGTGAATAGACAGATTTTGCAGTGATTAACAACCTGTTGTAGAGTCCTACAGATCTGGATGTGAGTGTCAAGATTACTGCATCTTGTCCATGTGGTCGCAGCTCCTTTAGCCTCAGTTTATTCATCTGGAAGAGGGGGGCTTAGTAATATCCACCTCGTTAGGTGGTTGTGATAATAAGGGTGACAGGCCATGTAAGTCCCGTTGTATGATGCTCGCTGCTCATTTAAATCACTGTCTTCTTAACAAAGTCCCTCAGTGAATTATTTTCTGTTTGAAACCTTATTTCTTAAAAGGAAAGTGGTTATTAATTTAGAAATCTGTTACTTTCATCCATCTCAAGCACTTTGGAAGATATTTGTCTATTTTATTAACTCTTGTGGACAATGGGATAAGTCTTATCCACCAGATTTCCTCTGTAGGTTTTTAGGATTATTTCCTGTGGGAAACTTTACAGCATGGGAAATACTTGTGATGTTCCTTCTTTAATTATTTTGTGCCAACTCCGAAGTTGAAGATATTCCAGGAAGATGTATAAAATATATAGTCAATAGTATTAAAATCTACACGGATGGAAGAAGCTGATGCTTAGAGAATTACTAGCTTTTCGAAGCATCCAGTGTAGATAAATTGAGTGATCAGGAAGCCTTATACATAACAATTTGATTAGTCATATCCAAATGTGTCAGTTGATTTCAAAACCATTTAAACATATAGCAAATTATTCTAGGTTTGCATATCTAAAACTGAGTGCACCAGGAGGAAATCCTATATAAAAATATATTATTTAAATATAAAATAAAAAATATATTTAAAAAAATATATATATGAGCTTGGATTTATGTGTGTGTGTTATATGTCTATTTCTATATGTATGTGTGTGTTTGTATGTATTGAAATGTATTCATATGCATATAAATACACCATCATACTTGATATTAATACTAATAAGAAAGTCTCCCCAATTTTTAGTAACATAAAAGGAATGTTACAAATTTCTGAGATGTTTTGTGAATTATGATATACATTTTTCATTCTGTGGAAGCATGTCTTCTGAAATAAGATTCAGTGGTAGATTGCTGTGTTGTTGTTAGAAAGTAGACATTCTGGGCCTCTTGTTGGGCAGGCTCTGCAGGTGCTTTGCATGGTGTCTGGCTCTAAAACCAGCTTTGGATCCTGCCTAGCTCATTGGGCTTTCCTCCCAGGTTTTCTGATCAGAAAACTGAAGGCCAGCTGCTGCCTGTCATTAGGAAGCTTAGTGAAAGTCAACATGGGACTGGAGGCTGGCTGGGGGCAGATGGGGCACTGTCCACACTCTGACTGAAGGTCACCCAGAGAAAGACTTTCTAATGCTGCCTAGGACTTGCTGCATAATGTGTCTGCTCTAAAGCAGCCCCAGAGAGGTAATAGATCGTTTTCAGAATGTTCTGTTTTTGTAGATAGATGTTATATCTGGAGAATTTTGAACAAGGTTTGGAGTGAGAGAGTGGTCACTCTTTGATCTCATGTAAATATTATTATAGCTGAATCAACAGATTCCTTTTGTGTTACTCTAAAATTTTAATTGAAGTATCTCCCTATCCTTTCCCTTTCTCACCATGCCCACCCAATGTCTTTTGTAATATAGCCTTAAGGGCTGATTTATTTTCTGACCTTCCTTAATGAAGATAATCAGATTTTGCCCTGGAGCCTAACAGTTGTTCTAGTCTTTGGTCTGATATCTTGATTGGTGCTAGGACATATGTTGTGCTTATTTACAAATGCTAAATTGCTACACTTTTCTAAATTCCTCTAAATATTTTGGCTGAGTGATTTCCTCTGGCAGTTGATTAGCCAGGTTGCCCATATACTGGGTATTGTGAATTTGTTCTCCTTTTATCAGACTATTTTATACAGTGTTATGTGTTGTGTAGCAAAGCCTATTGAATGAAAAGAAAATGCTGACATTTGAATGGAAAGCCCAGAGGGCTCGGGAAATGCCAGAGGAATTCTACAAATACCCTTTCTCAGTGGCCTACACAATTGGGATCTAATTCTTCCTGGGTAGCAGATGGAGGTGGTAAAAACTGAGCTTCTAAATGGCCTGAGTCTCTGAGTTAAAGGGCTTGGTGCAGTGCCATGCAAACAGCCCTGCTTTTTTCCAGCCTGCAAAGAGGATGGAAGCCAGCTTTCAGACAAGACTGGGCCTCTGAGAGGAAAGAGAAACCCAAATCGCCCTTGGGTGTCTAGAAATGATTATAGTTTTAAAAGTAATGGATCTGTTGAAAAGGAATGCCAGTGTTACACCAATGCTATTAACACTCATTACTCTGTGGAGTATGCATGTGTGTATATTTTTATCCCTTAGGTTTTAAACAGTAGAAAGCTGATTATATTTTATTCTAACACATTAACTTCTCTTTCTGAATCTGTCTCTCTCCCCCTTCCCCTTGCCTTCCCTTCCCTCTTTCCTAATCTCTTCCCCATCTCTCTTTTCCCCTCTCTTTCTCTCTCCCAAAAAGCCAAAAGGTATTTTTGTATGTGTGATTTTTTTTTTTTTGCGGGGAGGGAGTATTTGGGGCAGGAGGAATAGAAATTAGGCGTTTATAGCTTGTTTAAATTGTCTAATGTCTTAATGCTCTTTTCTCAATATTTTACCTTCTCTGTAACGACACATGATTCTTCTACCTTTGTAAGCTTGAGGACACAAAACTTACATATATACTGGCACAGCGTCTGTTGCATGTTTAGTTACTAATTTTTTAACAAATTTTACATAATTTTTATCTCTTCTCATTTTCAGCAGATGTCCTTAATGCCAATGACTAACAAATTCATAAAAGGAAAATCTTAGTAAGTCCCCTTGCTGTTGGAACAACTATAAAAAGATGCTAGTAAATTTTGTTTTTGAGAAGAGGAATTATGGGTATTGTCTCACACATTTACAATTGCAGACATTTTATTTAATCATTTCTATTGCTCACGGGGGAAGAGGGGGTGGGAGGGAGTAGCTGGTATACACTATTGAAAATATTGTCATGGAAAAGAGAACAGCCACACAGAATTTTATAATCATCTTCTCTAATCATCTATCTGTGCTAAGAAGAAAGAAAAAAATATAGCTTAGCCTTTCTTCCAGTGCTTAAATAAACGTGCCCAATTATTTTAACCAGTTTCCACTGACTTGTCAAAAATCCTTGTGTACAATAATGGTCTGCCGGCGGCAAGACTGGACAGAAATACTGTAGAGTAATTGATTTTGTTAGTTGAACATCTGGCAGAACAGCCTGGATATTTACTTGGAAGGAATGTTCCCCAACCGGAGTAAGTTCACTATTGGGTTTTAGGGCACTAAAGTGCCAGATCAGGCTGCACCAGGCATAAAACACATAGACGACAACAGGCAAGTAAAGCAGTAAAAGAAATGAGGAGAAGAGAAATAAGGAGAAGAAAATGAGGAGGAGAAGGAACACTTTGTACACATGGACTGAAGGTTAGAGGACATGTTTTCCAGGACTTCCTGACTAGAGTTCAAAATGGAAACCAGGCAATATATAGTAGGATAATTGTTTTACTTCATATGATTTGTAATTAGCTATTCATTTTCTTAAATGGGAGTGTTTCTTTAATAAATGCCAGTAAGGAAAACCCAATTGTGGAGGAAAGAATAATTTATCATTAAAATATAATCTTTGTGGGGCAACTGGGTGGCTCAGTGGGTTAAGCATCTGACTCTTGATTTTGGTTCAGTCATGATCTCATTGTTCTGTGGGATCAAGCCCTGCATTGGGCTCTGCGCTGATAGCACGGATAAAATAAATAAACTTAAAATATAATACTTACAAAATATAATACATCTGTGATGTTAGATACTGTTGAATGCAGTGTGGTACTGATTATGATAAACACCATCATTTGGTTTGTTTCCTGGCTAACATGCCTGGCGTGTGTATCTGTCCTTTTTGTGGTTTAGTTGTTATTCTCGTAAGTGTATGATTTTGACAACCATAAGAAGTTCACAGTATGTTCTCTCTCACCCTATCTGATTTCTTTAAGCAGACTATAAGTTACAGATTGTGCTTCAGACCATAAAATATTGCTAGGGATATTTTTGTTGTCTATTTAATTCTAAGGATCATGTGGTAGCATATATATTCTTCTAGGACATTAATAAAAAATGTTTTCCAAGGAAATGGTCCCTTGTGCTATCCACAAACCTAGGATATGTTGGCATGACCTCCTTATTTGTATTCCTCTAAATTGCAGTCGTTAATTCATTGTACCTACTAAGATGGACTCCCCAGTAGATTGAGATTGCCTTGTGGGTAAGAATGTATCTTACCGATTTTTATACTCTAGCCCAGTTGCTGACATATGGTAGTTATTAAGTGAATACTTATTGAACAAATTCCTCCATGATTTATATTTATTTTCATCACATCTTTTATCATGCCGAACAAAAGTTTGTGAAAGAAATAAGCCGTCATATTACAAATGTGAAGTGTATTTGCTTTGCTAGGTATATGTATAATTTGAATATTTGTCATATTCCCATAACTCTAATTGGCTCTGTGACAGCTACATTTGTTTGGCGGATAAATAATAAGGAACATGAAGGTAATGCACTGAGTTTTAAAAGGATTTGTTTCACGGAGGGGGAAATTTACTTTAACAACACTGGATATTCACTGAATGTATAGTTTTACTCACTTGGTGCATTCTGGGAATCTCTGAGCAATGTGTAATTTTAGTCCTATAACTAGTGACTAAAAGGTTGGACTCTGGGGCCAGACAAGTCTGAGTTCAAATCCCAGCTCTACCACTCTCCTGGTTATTTGGCATCAGACTGGAGGCTTAATCTCTCTGAATCTCTTGCAGTCAATGGGCATAATAATAGAATCCATGGATGGTTACTAGTTAGATAAATGAGGCAATGCATTTAAGCCTTTAGAAGTGCATGATGTATGGCAACATCTTGAAAAATCATATTTTTGATCACTTGAGCAGATTAAAAAACTGGTTTTATTTTGTAAAGACTCCTCATTTGATCAAAATGTAGCCTTTTATCAAATAATTCTTAATATTTATTGATTGGTATGTTATATCATAAATATTTTAAGCTATAAATAATAGTAAAATAAAAATTTAAATGTAATGCTACCAAGATATGTAATTCACAGCTTAGATCCCAAGTAAAATTGCATAAAATCTTATTCTCAGATTTATTTCTGAACATTACATGTTACTACAGTTTCATAGGCTATAGAGCAAGTCAGAGTATTTTAGCATCTTTGTATTTTCAAATTAAAGATTAAACAGTCTACTCATGAAGCAGTCATTTTAGATACAGCACTAGATGTTGAGAGCAGAGGATGCAATTGACACTTTCTCAGCTTTCAAGGCAAATAGAGAGGAGGAGAGAAAACTGATTTAATAATCAATGAAACAAGACAAGCTTATATAATACACGGAGGTAACAAAGAGAAAATAGTGATTAACTGCTGAAGGGGTGGACATAGGTGGCTATTTTGTTGGGATACAAGTCAGAGGTTTTGTTTTTTTTTTAATTTTTTTTAATGTTTATTACTGAGGGGGGGGGAGGGAGGGAGAGAGGGAGAGGGAGAGGGAGAGGGAGAGGGAGAAAGAAAGAAAGAAAGAAAGAAAGAAAGAAAGAAAGAAAGAAAGTAAGTGGGGAGGGACAGAGAGAGAGGGAGACTCAGAATCCAAAGCAGGCTCCAGGCTCTGAGCTGTCAGCATAGAGCCCAACACAGGGCTTGAACTCACAAACTGTGAGATCATGACCGGAGCCAAAGTCAGACGCCAACTGACTGAGCCACCCTGGTGCCCCGGTCATGGTTGTTTTTGAAGATGCAGAGACATGAACCAGGTTGGTGTGTTTGTGCCTCCATGTGCAGTATTACTTTGCCAGAAAGTAAAGATGATAGGTGGGGTGGAGAGAGAGAAAATACAGTTGTTGGTAAAAATGAAATCATGAAGGGTCTCTCAGACAAGGTGGGCGTGGCTACTTCCCTGTGCAACCACCGATTCTGTTCTGTAATTCAATAACATGGAAGGATGAACACTTTTTCAACTCAAAGAGCAATATGCTGTGTCCATCATTAGTCTAAAATTGGTGAGCATTTGCTGGCCTCACGATAGATGGTGATATGTAACATGAAATACAAAAACCCCGAAATGACAATTAGTCCGTGTTAATGGTATTTAAGATCTAAAGTGACAACTTTCTTCAACCTGTTCTCTATGGGGTAAGTTTGACATTTCTGAGGTATGTTATTGTTGACTTCTCTGTTTTCCCATATCAAGTTGCAGTGGCTCCTGTTCAGTCCTAGCCATATGATATGAAATGATTTATTTCTATTCCTGTCTCTTCCACTAAGGCAGGAAGTTTTGAAAGCTCCAGTATACAGAGCAGGTAATAAATATGCAAATTCTTTATCTTCAAGGGTTAGTAATTTTCAGTGATACTACGAAAAATATCACTTTTAATCACTTGAATAAGATTTTGGCGAGCATAGACATTATGCATGGGATTACATTTTAGAGAATCTTGAGTTACTCAGTTGTATTTTCAAGGAGGAATTTTAATGACTTTTGTTCAAAAGTCACTGAACAGATTTTGGGTATTGGGTGCTGTCCTGAATGGCAGGATATAAATATGAAAATATATGTTTTCTGATCTCAGATAGTTTCCAGTTTCTGCCTTCTGATACATGCAAACAATTGAAATACAGTAAGAAAACAGGTGTGTTCAAAATGCAGTAAGATAAAGCTGTGTCCAAGTTAACCTGAGAGGAACAGAAAACTTTGACAGAGGATGTAACATTTGACCTAGTAGCAAGATAATAGTTTTCAGGTGGGTATGTGGGGGACAGATTGGGTTGGAATTAGGCTTGGCAAAGAAGAAAGCCTCCTCCCATCTCTGACCAGGTAGAAGAAGGGAAAAGGAAAGGGAAAAGGTGGGAACAAGATAGGTGCAGATGTGATAAATTTATGAGGAAGGCTGTAAGTACTGAAGAAATGCATGCCTGGTAACCATTGTCTTTCAGTTTTATAAAAAATCATGCCATCTTCCTATAAATAGCTTAATTTTTTCGTAAGTTACATAGCCACATACATACATTGTGGAAAATTAAATCATTTTTTCCAGAATGTTATTTTACCTCCTATTTTGTCAGTGGAAATTTTTGTTTCATGATAAAGTGGCCATTTAAAAAATATATGTGTTAGTCTATAGTATCATTTTAAATAGTTGAATAGTCTTTTTATGGACGTATCCCAATCTAATAACCATTTCATTATTGTTTGGAATTTGATGGTTTCAATTTTTATTTGTGACAATTATGTATTATACCATTGACATTTTTCATAACTAAACATCTGCTAAGTATTTCAACATATCCTTCGTTTTTAGGATAAATTTGTAGAAATGGAATCATTAGGTGATAACGCATACATATATTTGAAGGACTATATCCTTGCCTAATTAGTCTCTAGAAATTGCATAACAATTTTAAGCATAACATTTTATTAATTTGTTTAAAATTAGCTTTATTGCAATATTATACAAAGTACATATTTAATGTATACAATTTGAATTAGGTTGTATCTATTCATACACCCATGAAACTATTGCCACAATCAAGGTAATAAACATACCTCCAATGTTGACTCAGGCCCTTTTTTGTTTATGTGTTAAGAACACTTAATATGAGATCTGCCCATCTTAGCAAATGTTTTCATTGCATGATACATTCTCATTATCTATGGCATAATATTGTACATCTGATCTCTGGAACTTCTACTCATCTTCCATAACTGAAATTTTATACACACTGAACACCTTCCTCTCCACCCGCTCCTGGAAATCTTCATTCTTTTCTGCTTCTATGAGTTTTATTATTTTAGATACCTCATAGCATTGGAAATATGCAGTATTTATCCTTCTGTGACTGGCTTATTTCACTTAGGATCATGTACTCGAATTTCATCCATGTTGTCACATATGGTAAGATTTTCTTCTTTTTTAATGGTGAACAATATTCCATTGTATGTATATACCACAATTTCTTTATCCATTCATCCACCGGTGGACATTTAGGTTATTTCCTTAGCTTGGCTATTGTGAATAATTCTGCAATGAACATGGAATGCAGATGGTTCTTCAAGATTCTGGTTTCAATTCTTTTGGATATATATCCAGATGTGAGATTTAAGCATGACTTGTGCATATTCTACTATGGGACAATTTATTTGGTATACTTACCAGTATGGTGAATTATAAGGTAATGCTCATTCCTTTTACTAAAATACAATTTGCATACCCCAAATTTTTCATTAGTCTAAAACAAAACAAAATTTTGTAGGCTGAAAACTATTCCAAGATAGGATATTTAATGTTTTGGTAATGGTGACATATATTGGCTCAAATATTTTAAAACACTTGTTTTTGGGGTGCCTGGGTGGCTCAGTTGGTTGAGCATTCGACTTTGGCTCAGGTCATGATCTCAGAGTTTGTGAGTTCGAGCCCCGTGTCGGGCTCTGTGCTGACAGCTCAGAGCCTGGAGCCTGCTTCAGATTCTGTGTCCCCCTCTCTCTCTGCCCCACCCCTGCTTGTGCTCTGTCTCTCTCTGTCTTTCAAAAATGAATAAACATTAAAAGTTTTTTTTAAAACACTTGTTTTTATCATCACTTTCCATATCTCATACCTTTCTCAGCTTTTCTTATTTCTTTAAACATATTAACTATTATTTTTAAAAAGACTCAGATCAGGTTTCCTTCTCTAATAAAATGTTGTGATTTACACTTAAGAGAAATTTTTAATTTTTAATCTGGTTAGTCTCTAGTTTATAAGGAGCCAAATATGAACAAACCTTAAGGAATATAGAGCAGGAAGGCACATTAGTGATTATCCAGTTTAAAGTCCAGTCCTTTTGCACTGTGAATAGAAAGTCAATTTGCAGAAATATTTTGCCATTAAGCCGGTAGAACAGCTTTTTAATTATTAAAGAAGCCTGTCAGATCTTTGAAAAACTACACAACATCACAGATTTTCTTCTCCTTTGTAGCCGTACTTGCTGTCGGAATATATTTAGAAACATTGATGCTTAAGCAAATGTGTAATACATGTGGTCAAAGTAATGCAGCCTAAGTGTAAGTTTACCCCAGGGAATGCAAAACTAGAGTTTTGATGTTTGTGTTGAAATATTTAGTACCCAGGCCAGCTCTAGGCAGAATCGGTAAAGCTTATCTTGGGCATTCTCATCTTCTTTCAGCTTTCTACGTAGGATTCCTGATGTACTGGGTCTCTGTTTCTGATCTAGTACTGATCGCTGCCCCAGTACATCTCAATTCTCTGTTTGACTGAAGTTTCCAAAGCAAGTCCTTCTGCCCTCCTAACTGTCTATTCTCTCTAATTAATCCTGCAACCTTCAAGGCTTTCCCAAGCTTCAGATCCAACCTGTGAAGCAGGAATTTTGTAGGACAATGGGGTATGGGCTGTTCAGGGATGGGGGGAAGCCGTAACGTAGATAAGGTCTTGAGATCAGACCAGAGACCAGAGAATTTACCAGAAATGCAACCAGCGGGTGCATTATCTCTGAAGGGGGAAAAAAGCATCATAGATCAGGGAATGAGTATGTAAACTGAAAGGTAAAAGAAAAGCATCCATTGGATGGCAGAGCTGGAGAGAAAAGGACAGAAATTTGGCCAGGGAGATCACTCTGGTTTATCCCATGACACGTGGTGATAGATTACCTTTAGATAGGGATGAATGTGTGTTCAGGATCCATCTAGCAGATATTGGGCTCTGGCTTCCAGTATCTTTACAGGTATCTCTACAGGTTTCCATATGCTGGGCCTTAAAGTGGCAGACTTCTGCCAGCCATCCTGTAACCCTTAAAACTGAATAGATTATTTCTGTAACTATTACCCAGTTTTAGAAAGGTATCCCTATCAGATAATAGTGAGAAAAAAAATACAAATAATTAGCCATCTTTGCTGTTCCTTCAAGTAGCCTAAGACCCTTTTTAGCTTTCTTTTTTTAAATTTTTTTAAAAATGTTTTTGAGACAGAGAGAGACAGAGCATGAATGGGGGAAGGTCAGAGAGAGGGAGACACAGAATCCAAAGCAGGCTCCAGGCTCCGAGCTGTCAGCACAGAGCCCGATGCAGGGCTCAAACTCACAAACCGCAAGATCATGACCTGAGCTGAGGTTGGACGCTCAAAGCTCAACTGACTGAACCACCCAGGCACCCTGGCCCTCTTTAGCTTTCTTTTCGCTTTTCTTTTTGAAATGGTAACAACAGCTAGCCCTTTTATAGTGCTTAGTGTGGAGGTTTCCGTTTTAACTGCATTGTATGTAAACTTATTATCTATTTTCATATTTATAACTTATTACAAATCCAAAGTCATGTTATCCTCACAAATACCATATGATTAAGAAAACTTATTATTCTGACTGCAGATGAGGAAACTGAAGCACAGAGAAGGTAAAGTGATGTGGCCCAGTGAATGACATGCTACCGGTTTGTGGCAGAGTTAGGATTGGAAACAAGCCCTGTGGCTTCAACGCTCATGCATGTGCTTTATGACTTTTAGGCCACTGTCTCAATTAATCTTTTCCCTTTTATCACCAGAATGAGAGAGTATGATGGGAGGAGTCCAATCTGAATGTAAGGGAAGGCTCTCACCACTGTACATTTTTATACTGGTAGGATGCTTCTTTATGTTTATTACATCAATCTTTGCAGACATACTGAACTATTGAAGGATAGATTCAGTTACTCCAAAATATTTATTATTGTCCAATACATGCCAGGGTGACCAAGTTACAAAGATGAATAAGAAATACTTTCTATTCTTTAGAAATTTAGAGTAAGTCGGAAATGCTTTCTCTTCTTTAGAAATTATAGTGAGTCAGACACGCAGACGGGTAAATTAAAATATGATTTATTGCTGCTGTTACATAATAGAACACAGATAATAGAGCAATAATCACTACTGGGAGATTTCGAAGAGTCTTCATTGAAGATAAGACATTTATAATGGGATATAAGGGTTAAGTAGGTGTTTTCATGACTAAGAAGAAGAGGCAAGGGGCATTTCAGCCAAAGAGACTCCATGAGTAAAGGCATAGGGAGGGTTGTAATAATTATGGAAATAATGGGGACTTCTGTGTGGCAGGAGCATGTGGTATGTCGTGAGGAATGGTAACAAGTGAGAAGGATTTCAAAGATCTGTGTATGCCAAGCTAAGAGATTAGGATAGTATTTGGTACATATTGGGAAACCTTCAGAAGTTTTGATGCAGAAGAGTGATATCAAGAGATTTGTTTTATAGGAAGATTATGTTACTGGCTGTTGGAGAATAGGCCACAATGTAAAGGGTATCAGGTACGAGACTTAGAAAATTCTAAGCCAGACCCTTTTATATCTAGACTTTGAGCAAGGTCTGTGCAGTTAGAAAAGAGGAATTGAATTTGAGATATTTTTCCATGATAGAATCAGTAAGATTTGATAAATGATTAGAGGTAGATGATGAACTATATTGAGGAACAGTGCCTTTGAAATTTCTAGCCTTAAGAAAGAAGGAAATCCTGCCATTTGGAGCCATGTGGAAGAACCTAGGAGACATTATGCTAAGTAAAATAAGCCAGTTGCAGAAAGACAAATACTGGTATGATCTCTGCTATATATGAAAAACTAAAATATTCAAGCTCATAGAAGTAGAGAATAGAATGGTGATTGCCAGGGTTTGGGGGGAGGAAAATGGAACGATGTTGGTAAAGGTGCATAAAATTTCAGTGATGCAAGATGAACTTACGTACAACAATACAGTTACCAATACTATATTGTATACTTGATGTTTGCTAAGAGGGTAAATCTTAAGTGTTCTCACCATAACAACAACAACAAAAATAATAACTATATGAGGTTATAGATATATTACTTAGCTTGATTGTGGTGATTATTTCACAGTGTCTACATATATCAAATTTCTATGTTGTATACCTTTAGTATATATACTTTTAATTGTGAATTATTGGAAAAAATGCATACATTTATTTCTCTTTCAGCCAAACAGTACAGATTTAGCAGTCTAGAGATAATATGGGCTTCTGTGGTATTACGGATGTAGATATATTTTTGTTGGTTTCTCTCCCTTCTCTCAGGGTGATAAAACTCCATCCATGTGGTTGAAGAGGTCTCATTGCCAAGAGTTACCTCCATAATTCATGAAGTAGGAAGGAGCAAAGGGAGAAGTGGCATGGCCAGGAAGTCTCCTCATATTCCGTTGGCCACAACTTAGTCACATATTTCTAGAAGTAAAGAAGGCTGGGAATGGTTGCCTTTATTTTGGATGGCCATGAACCTAGCTAAAAATTGGGAGTTTCATTGTTAAAGGAAGAGAGGGAGAATGGATATTAAGGTACAATTAGTAGTTTATCTAGAGTATCTGATGACCACACTAATAGCAGTATGAGATGAACAAGGGAGAACAGGTTTAGGGAAATAATGAGTTCCATTTGGATATATGAAATTTTAGGTGTCTATGAGACCATCTGATAGGAATTCTTCTTAGGAATTCTCATTAGGATGCTCTTTCAGAGTTGTGGAACCCATTTCACTATTCCTGTAACAGCAATCTGCAATATCCTGCACATATTACTGTGGCCATAAAAGTGATTCTACGCTGTAGCCTCCTACCTATCAGAAAGCAGCTTTCAAAATCTGAGGGTCCAGTCACAGTGGCCTTCATCCATGGCCTCAGTCTATTGCTTATTTTATTCATGGAAGCAAAGACCACTGCAACAGGGGATTCTAAGAAATTTTGAGGCACTTAGTGCTCAATTCAGAGAATTGAATGATATAATATCTTTCAGTTTCTTGCAATAATTTGTCATTTAGCTTCCTCAAACAGAGTCAACCCCAGCAGGGAATGTACATGTTATGTTGAGATTGCCTTCTGTTATATTTCTATTTATTGTCATTGAGGAAATGGGAGAATCAATGCTGTGAGATCCCAGACCTGATGCTGTACATGGTGGTTTCCAAGGCTGGTAGACTTTAGTATGACTCACTGGCACTGGCCCTCAGGTTCACCTGTAAGTACAACAATTTGAGCTTATTGGCATGTGAAAAGCAAGGATGGAGTGGTGGTTGAGAAGTAGGAAGTGCTGATGAGAGATCAAATAAGGTGAGAGCTAAAACTATGGAATGGAGTATGACATTCATGAAGTCTCTGGTGATTTCAGCAAAAGGCACTCTAGTGCATTGGGATTAGTAAAAGCTGAAGGATTGTTGGGAGTAATGCACACTGAACTGTGGATTAATGAAAGTAAAAAAAGTGATAATAGAAAATTTAGGTTATGCTTCCATAGATTTTGATGATGAACAGAAGCTGGAGGGATAGTCATGATGAAGGGGGCGAGATGTGATAGACCATTGAATCGAGGGCAAATCTATAATGAGTTATATTTTTCCTTCTGACTTCCTCCTTCCCTTACTTATTTCCAGTCAGAGTTTTTTTTTAATAAGTTTATTTATGTATTTTTAGAGAGGGAGTGTGCGTGTGAGTGGGGGAGGGCCAGAGAGAGAGAGGGAGAGAGAGAAACCCAAGCAGGCTCCACACTGCCTCACAGAGCCTGATGTGGAGTTCAGTCTCATGAACCGAGAGATCATGACTTGAGCCGAAATCAAGAGTTGGACGCTTAGCCAACTGAGCCATCCAGGCGTTCCTTCCCCGTGTGGGAGTTTTACATGTATTTACAGGCTGATAGGAAGAAGCCAGTGCAAAGGGACAGCTTAAAGTACAGGAAGGAGATGTTTAATATATAGAGGAAGTCTTTCATAAGAAAGATAGGAGCAGAGGGTGTAAGAAAATAATCTGTAATAGGTAAGTTTAGAGATGGAGTTTGAAAAGGTAAGTTGGGAGAGTTCCTGTTTGATATTTTTTTTCTCTGTGAATTAGAAAGCTGTCTAATCAAGTGAGTATACGGGACGGTTGGAGTGGAGAACCTAAGAAGAGTGAAGGGGCTGTAAGGAGTTGCAGAACTCAGTGCAGACAGAAGTGATGAGTCAGAGCAGTGCTCTTGGCTCACATGGAGGTAGAAACCATCCTACAACCAAATGGCATAGATGATAATCTCCAGCAACACTTTCAATTGCAAGCATTCAGGACAGAACAATTTCCAGGGCATGCAGGCCAGTGTTTGTAGCAGAAGGACAAGAGAGAAAGCGAATCAAGAACGCTGGAAAATTTGTGGTTCTATACGTACTGATACTTTAGTAAAAGTATAAACAGAGGTGTCCATACAGTACCTACAACAGTCCCTGGCACAGAGAAGTCACAAGTAAATATTCTTCAAATAAATGACTGTTTTTTCCCTCTAGGAATCATAAATTTATTCTTATATATTTTGGGGGGGGATGCATTTTGAGAAAAATAGCTCTCTAGAATGCATTTGAGATGCACATTGGGCATTGGATTATGTGTGGCTTTTTCTTTGATGACATTTCCTTCCTGTTGAGTGTTTACTAGGCTGTTTAGCTTGTGCTTCTATGGTCCTCAGTTCATTTATGTTTCTGTTGCCCTTATTTAGATAGACAGGTTTAAACTCTGTCTATAAATGGTGCTTATTGGTAAAATTCCAAGTAGGTTGGGGGATGTTTAAGTAGCATATTAAGAAGATTTACTCACTATCTCTCACAGAACTAGACTCTTACATTAACAGTGCACTATGTGCAGACATAAACTTTCTTCCTTTAAACTATAAATAAAAACTTGTTTAACTATTTCAGATTGTGCACTTAAAAAATGGTTGTTTGCTTTAGGATTTGACCTATATTGCTTTTCTTTATTCAACATTTACTGAGAGCCTAGTATTTAAGTTAAGTTATAATGTAAATTATGAACGATGGATTGAGGACTCAATACTTAGGGGAGAAAGAGAGAAGAGTCTGTATCATCACTAATGATGAATCATTTCAAAAACAGTTCAGTTTTCTCTGCTGTAGAAGTGTCTCCTAGCTATAGCTATTCTAATATTCAGAAATTCTAAATAATGATAATAATTTATGAGATAAATTAGAATCCTGCCTAGCAAGATGCCTTATAGTCATTCATTTGTTCAAGTATTTCAGCTTGCTTAGTCTCAGTCTCCTCATCATCTGTAAAATGGGAATAATCATTCCAACAAGATAGTTAATAACACCCTATGATAATTACCTCTAAATATTAGTTTTCTTCCCCACTTTCTGGTTATACTAGAAGATTCAGTCAGCCAATCCATTGATTCTCATTATATTCCCTTCTCAATGACAAGAAAAAAACAAAAAACAAAAAACAAAAAAAACCCAAGGGAGCAAAACTCCAAACTGGTTATATTTGTACAAATCCAAATAAGAAGAGTGGTATTACAGTTCTTTATTGTAGCACATTAATTTGTATTGGGACTTCTTTAACATGTTCATATTGTGCTCTAAGTTTAAAGATACAATCTTTTCCTAGAGGTAAGTGCATGAAATAATTGTATTTCCTGAAACTCTGATTACTGTAAAAGTGCACACTCTGGAAAAATAGCAATAACCAGCATTTGTCTTGAGTGCTTTATAATCTTTAACTCTCTCTCATATCCTGTATTGGATGTGACTCCACAGGGAACATTTCTGTCATACAGAAATGTATTTTAACACCCAACTATTTTACCACCTTCGCTTTTTAAAATAGCAGTTAATTTTTGCCTCACTGAATTTGTTGACTTTCAGGTCCTCGGAGATTGCTTCTTAAACACACCACAGGTAAAATAAATTACCTGGTTGTGGCCTCAGAGTCAGTACTTTGCATTTTGTCCACTGCAGTGTCCTTTCATGCCACACAATAAATGACAATCTGTTGCAGGAATGAGTTGGTGATTTCAAGGGGCTAATATTGGGTGAAAATATTAATATTTAGCATTTAAGCCACAGGCATGTCACATTGAGTGCAAAGCAACTAGCCACACTGCTAACTGGCAGATGGTCATCCATAAACCAGTGATGGGGTGTAGTCTGACGTTTGGATATCAAGTTTTTAAACTTGTTTTTATTGAACCAGTGCTGGAATGGATGCCCTTCCTTTTTAGCATTCCATTATCCCATTATAGTGTTTACCTTCTTAATTCACTGAAACACTACTGATTTAGTCTTTTTATCTTTTTAACTTTTCTGCTAGAATATCAGCAACTTCAGGGCAGAAATTATGTCTCATTCCTTGCTGCAATCCTAGAACCTAGCACAGAGCATGTGCTCAGTGAACATTTACTGAATTCATTAGTCATATGTTTTTAGTTGCAGGGAAAGGGGAAGCCCACTAAAAATGCCTTGAACAGTGAAATAATTTGACTTAATAATTGAGGCCCAATTTGATCAAGACTGCCTCCACCTCTTTTTGCAGTTTATTTGGCCCTTTACAGCTCCAAGCCAAAACTTCAGTCTTCTGCAGGCTTCTCTCAGGGAGTGAAAAGACTGAAACATGGGACCTTCCATATTTAGAGCAAGACATAGTCTGCCCCAGACTGTTAGGAACAGTCCTAAAACTCACTCCAACTGGACTCTTTTAGGTCACATGCTGTCCTTGAACCAATAACTATCATCAGATACAGAATACACTGATCGGCTTTGCCATGATTATGTGTTCTGCTCCTGAAAACTGATTGCAGTCAGGGGACAAATGAATGCAAAAAAAGCTATCAAAAAAAAAAATTCACTACAATTAATTAATGGATTTCCAAGTCTCTAGTGTATTTTAATGAAGTATAGGGGAATGAAACATTTTTTAAAAGTTTTAAATCTGAAGAATATCGCCCTTCAATCGTTTAAAATAGTTGCACCCTTGTTAAGACAAGTATATTTCAGTCTGTCCATAATACTTCTGCCTGCATATAATTACCTGAAATCCAAGACTTACCTTAGCAAACGTTAGAGTGGGCAATTGTCTTCATGCTGCAATTTAGGAAGAACCTTTCACTGCTCCCAACTCCTGTCAGTCTATGTCCTTGAATCTATGAGGAATTGTAGCCTTCAACAAGGGATGCTTTTTTTTTTTTTTTTTTTTTTTTTTTTTTTTTTTTATAATTAGATGAGGGAAGGCAAATTTGGGACAGGGAACATTGAGGGAATCAAACTTTGCAGACTCACATTTTTGCCTAGACCCATGCCAGATATTTCTGATTTCTTAAAAACATGATTTTGTGTGAGCATTTACATTTTGAAGGAGATAGATGAATGAATGAAGTGTCTAAGAGAGGGGATTGTAGCCAGGAAGCCAAAACCAATATTGCGTGGTAGTGCTAACTTTATATAAAACTGAAGTCACACACATCTTCTTGTAGACTGTGTGCTTATCAAGCCTTTGCCTCCATGGCAGTCCCTCTTTCTTCTGTTTCAACCCCATGCAAATCCTATTGTCTGATCCATTTTTCTCTTATTCCCACATTGCCTTGCGGTATCATTTAACTGTTTTCATTTGCGTGTTTTGTCTCCCTAAACAGAATGTAAACATTCAGAGAGCAAGAACTTTGTCTTGTCTTTCTATGGAATTAACTCCGGCGTTTCGTAGAGTTGCTCTGTAAATAACTGGTGCTGAATAAATGCTTGTGGGGATTGGCTCATATCATCTATTGCACAATGATTGGGGCAAAGATGATTGGACCACAGTGATGTGAAAATGTTTGCCTAACATTTTTTTTCACTGTGAAACTCTGATTAAAACTTAAATATTGACATGCACAGGAAAAGATCCAATAAGAAAGGAGACTATTGAAAGGCTTTCAAAGGGAACGGAACCATTGAAAATACATTCATTGCTCTTCTGATGCCAGGTTTCTAATGACTTTCAAACAAATAGATAATAAAGGAAGACATTTTATGGGTGTGTCAATGCATTTATATTGCTTCCATAAATCTGTTAGAATGTTGAGATATGGACAGACTATAATGTTATTCAGACATTTTTCTTAAGCAGATGCAGGGAAAGGAGGAAAGATGGTACAATGTCATTATTGTTCCCATATTTGTTGTAAACTGCGAAGTGCTTGTCTTTTGTGAACTGTCAGCTTAGAATATTCGGCCAAAAACCTTCTAAAGCAAGTCCTTATTAGAATTAATCACAAGTGTCAGCTGAGACAGTATTATCTTTTCTGGGTAATTTAAACAGACTCTTATGTACTATATGCAAAATACTTGCTTTGTTTTAGATGCAGAGTTGGGCCATAACAAGATGCTGGTATAAAAAAAAGAGTATCTTTGGCCCTGCTGGGTCTCAAAATGCTAAGCAGCTGAGGTCACTCCTTCTTGTATGTTGTAAAGATATTTTCTAGGTCTCTGACTTAATTTGTCCTAGCTGGTAGTAGCATTTCTGTAGTCACGTAGACCTATGGATTGCAAAGTAAACTGGGAATTCTCTATTTTATTATCTTTGTAGAGTTACTGGCCATGTACCATCAGTTCTTTCTTTGAAAATCCTGGCCATCTCCTTTTCTGATGTGTAGTGTGAAATACTGGGGATGAGGTATATACCCGGGAGATGTATGACCTTGGTTAAGTCATCTACCACTTTTTGATCTCATTTTCCCTACTCTTAAGGCCCTCCAGCTGACCTTCTCTGAATCCTCTACAAACATCCTACCTGTCCTTTTGCTATATTACACTTAACAGGTGGTAGTAACCTTTAATCTGGTACCTTTGCCCAGATCTCTGCCTCCTATAAGTCAGGGCTCCTGACCAATGGCATATAAATTTTTCTGAAGCATTGCGTTACCTGCTCACAAAATCTTCAATACTGGCTATTTTGCAGTAATTCATTGAGTTGGCACCAGTATGATTTGTGCACATTTCTATACCTGGATGTTATATGTCAACAAAAAGGTTAAAGAATCCCAACACTGAAATGGCTTTTTGTGACTCCCCGCTAAGGTCTGACACCTCAACCTTGAATTTAAGGCTGTCAGCAAACTGGCCTCAACTGAAGTTTCCATTTAAGCCTCCACTACTTCAGTAGTTCCCGAACCTTGCTGCATAGCAATATTACCTGGAGAGTTTTCTCTGCAGATTGAGAACTTCAATATGGAACTGAAAGGTGTTTTTCTTTTCTTTTTCTTTCTTTCTTTCTTTTTTTTTTTTTTTTTTTGTAATCCATTCTAGATGATTCTGACATTGTGAATCCACGGTTAAACGTTTGAAAACATTGGTTTTGCCTCATTATACCTTTACTTATGATTCTCAAACCTCAGTCCACATCAGAATCACCTGGGATGATTATTAAAATTTAGACTGTAAGGCTTGTCAACTCAGTAACTTAGGGTTTGAGCCCAAGAATTTGTAGTTCTAATTATTTCCCATATGATGCGGATGGTGTTGGTTTGGGGGCCACACTGTGGGAACCACTGCTTTATGCTAGTCCCTTGCCCTGGAATGCCACTTACTTACTTTCTTTTTCTTTCTTTCTTTCTTCTTTCTTTCTTTCTTTCTTTCTTTCTTTCTTTCTTTCTTTCTTTCTTTCTTTCTTTTTCTTTCTTTCTTTTTTTTTAAATTTTTAAAAATGTTTTATTTATTTTTGAGACACAGACAGAGCATGAGCAGGGGAGGGGCAGAGAGAGAGAGAGGGAGACACAGAATCCGAAGCAGGCTCCAGGCTCTGAGCTGTCAGCACAGAACCCGATGCGGGGCTTGAAGTCACAAACCGTGAGATCATGACCTGAGCCGAAGTCGGACACTTAACCAACTGAGCCACCCAGGCACCCCTAGAATGCCACATGTTCATCAACGTCATGATACTGCCTTCATAGATCAGTTCTTGAAGTCCCAGATAGAAGGGATCTCTTTGGCTCATATACTGCCAACATTTTATTCTTGCCTTGATTTTCACTATTACCATACTTGGATTATACTAGATTGTAAGCTCCTTGAAACTTTATCTCATTTCCGTAAAACCCCATATCTGTGGTTCAATGATTTGCACAAGAGAGGGAAATTCAATATACATATTTGAATGAATGTCAACCACTTGAAAATTTCTTTTTCCACATTTTTTTTCCTTCTTTTGCTCATGGCTTTATTTTTTTTAATCTAATAAGGCATTCTTAGAGTAATATTTCTGTTTAAAATTTTAAAAGGCCCTGCTGAATACGATTTTCAGGAAGATTAACTATGCCATTGAATTATTGATTTCTAAGATACACTAATTATTGCCTACATTTTAAAAAGAGTGTTTCTCTTAGTCACTCTTAATTAACCTCAAGTGCCATCACTTACAATACATTTTCTTTGAAGTTATCTTTTGGCCATGGTCCTGCTACTGCCCCCCTCCCTTTTAAACTATACCTTACATTTGTTCTCTGTGTTTTCTTTGTCAGGTATCTGGATAGGTAAGTAGCTTTGGTATTATATGGTATTTTGTTCAGTCTGTTTGCTGCTGGACGAATTACAGAAAGTGGCCATCACTGACACAGTTCACTCAAGGCTAGAATTGTAATGTTGGAAGAGATCTGTCAGGACATGGAATCCGTTTCACATTTACAGATAAGTAGGCTGAAGCCAGGTAAGATGGAAAGAGTTGCACTGGTCACAGATAGAATGGATGATGAAACTGTAACTCTGCGGTTGAGATCTCATCCTAGAACTCTTTCTGGAATCACTTGGATTCCATTTATTGAGACTCAGAGGAAAATTTCAAAGAACATCTCCCATCCAAGTACTAACCAGGCCCGACCCTGCTTAACTTCCGAGATCAGACGAGATCGGGCGCGTTCAGGGTGGTATGGCCGTAGACTCAAAGAACATCTCCTAAGTGCTTGGAACCAAGGCTTCCTCCCTCCTGACAGCATGGAAAAATTTTGTCAAGTTCTGCAGATAGAACTGGAAATGGGATCCTAGTCTCCATGGACTCAGAAGAAAAGCACCTCTTGTTGGCTTTTTATTTGGAAAGTAGAATATTTTAAGAGGCAAGTATGTTAGATCAAAGATGTGTGTGATCTGTACACTTTTAGAAATAGACAAGAAAGTAGAACAAGAGACAAGTAAAGACTAAACTCTTGAGAATAGAGGATGTCCAATTTTCAGATGATTTTTATTTTTTATTTTTTTTAATTTAATTTTATTTTTTTTCAATATATGAAGTTTATTGTCAAATTGGTTTCCATACAACACCCAGTGCTCATCCCAAAAGGTTCCCTCCTCAATACCCATCACCCACCCTCCCCTCCCTCCCACCCCCCATCAACCCTCAGTTTGTTCTCAGTTTTTAAGAGTCTCTTATGCTTTGGCTCTCTTCCACTCTAACCTCTTTTTTTTTTCCTTCCCCTCCCCCATGGGTTTCTGTTAAGTTTCACATAAGAGTGAAAACATAAGGTATCTGTCTTTCTCTGTATGGCTTATTTCACTTAGCATCACACTCTCCAGTTCCATCCATGTTGCTACAAAGGGCCATATTTCATTATTTCTCATTGCCATGTAGTACTCCATTGTGTATATAAACCACAATTTCTTTATCCATTCATCAGTTGATGGCCATTTAGGCTCTTTCCATAATTTGGCTATTGTTGAGAGTGCTGCTATAAACATTGGGGTACAAGTGCCCCTGTGCATCAGTACTCCTGTATCTGTTGGGTAAATTCCTAGCAGTGCTATTGCTGGGTCATAGGGTAGGTCTATTTTTAATTTTTTGAGGAACCTCCACACTGTTTTCCAGAGCGGCTGCACCAGTTTGCATTCCCACCAACAGTGCAAGAGGGTTCCTGTTTCTCCACATCCTCTCCATCATCTGTAGTCTCCTGATTTGTTCATTTTGGCCACTCTGACTGGCGCGAGGTGATATCTGAGTGTGGTTTTGATTTGTATTTCCCTGATGAGGAGCGACATTGAGCATCTTTTCATGTGCCTGTTGGCCATCTGGATGTCTTCTTTAGAGAAGTGTCTATTCATGTTTTCTGCCCGTTTCTTCACTGGGTTATTTGTCTTTTGGGTGTAGAGTTTGATGAGCTCTCTATAGATTTTGGATACTAGCCCTTTGTCCGATATGTCATTTGCAAATGTCTTTTCCCATTCCGTTGGTGGCCTTTTAGTTTTGTTGGTTGTTTCCTTTGCTGTGCAGAAGCTTTTTATCTTCATAAGGTCCCAGTAGTTCAGTTTTGCTTTTAATTCCCTTGCCTTTGGGGATGTGTCAAGTAAGAAATTGCTACGGCTGAGGTCAGAGAGGTCTTTTCCTGCTTTCTCCTCTAGGGTTTTGATGGTTTCCTGTCTCACATTCAGGTCCTTAATCCATTTTGAGTTTATTTTTGTGAATGGTGTGAGAAAGTGGTCTAGTTTCAATCTTCTGCATGTTGTTGTTCAGTTCTCCCAGTACCATTTGTTAAAGAGACTGTCTTTTTTCCATTGGATGTTCTTTCCTGCTTTGTCAAAGATGAGTTGGCCATACGTTTGTGGGTCTAGTTCTGGGGTTTCTATTCTATTCCATTGGTTTATGTGTTTGTTTTTGTGCCAAAACCATGCTGTCTTGAGGGTTACAGCTTTGTAGTAGAGGCTAAAGTCTGGGATTGTGATCCCTCCTGCTTTGGTCTTCTTCAAAATTACTTTGGCTATTCGGGGCCTTTTGTGGTTCCATATAAATTTTAGGATTGCTTGTTCTAGTTAAGAGAAGAATGCTGGTGTAATTTTGATTGGGATTGCATTGAATGTGTAGATAGCTTTGGGTAGTATTGACATTTTGACAATATTTATTCTTCCAATCCGTGAGCAGGGAATGTTTTTCCATTTCTTTATATTTCTTCAATTTCCTTCATAAGCTTTCTATACTTTTCAGCATACAGATCTTTTACATCTTTGGTCAGATTTATTCCTAGGTATTTTATGCTTCTTGGTGCAATTGTGAATGGGATCAGTGTCTTTATTTGTCTTTCTGTTGCTTCATTGTTAGTGTATAAGAATGCAACTAATTTCTGTACATTGATTTTGTATCCTGCGACTTTGCTAAATTCATGTATCAGTTCTAGCAGACTTTTGGTCGAGTGTATCAGATTTTCCATGTATAATATCATGTCATCTGCAAAAAGTGAAAGCGTAACTTCATCTTTGCCAATTTTGATGCCTTTGATTTCCTTTTGTTGTCCGATTGCTGATGCTAGAACTTCCAACACTATGTTAAACAACAGCGGTGAGAGTGGACATCGCTGTCGTGTTCCTGATCTCAGGGAAAAAGCTCTCAGTTTTTCCCCATTGAGGATGATGTTAGCTGTGGGCTTTTCATAAATGGCTTTTATGATGTTTAAGTATGTTCCTTCTATCCCGACTTTCTCAAGGGTTTTTATTAAGAATGGTTGCTGAATTTTGTCAAAGGTCTTTTCTGTATCGATTGACAGGATCATATGGTTCTTATCTTTTCTTTTATTACTGTGATGTATCACGTTGATTGATTTGCGAATGTTGAACCAGCCCTGCATCCCAGGAATGAATCCCACTTGATCATGGTGAATAATTCTTTTTATATGCTGTTGAATTCGATTTCCTAGTATCTTATTGAGAATTTTTGCATCCATATTCATCAGGGATATTGGCCTGTAGTTCTCTTTTTTTTTACTGGGTCTCTGCCTGGTTTAGGAATCAAAATAATACTGGCTTCATAGAATGAGTCTGGAAGTTTTCCTTCCCTTTCTATTTTTTGGAATAGCTTGAGAAGGATAGGTATTATCTCAGCTTTAAACGTCTGGTAGAAGTCCCCTGGGAAGCCGTCTGGTCCTGGACTCTTATTTGTTGGGAGATTTTTGGTGACTGAATCAATTTCTTCACTGGTTATGGGTCTGTTCAAGCTTTCTATTTCCTCCTGATTGAGTTTTGGAAGCGTGTGGGTGTTTAGGAATTTGTCCATTTCTTCCAGGTTGTCCAGTTTGTTGGCATATAATTTTTCATAGTATTCCCTGATAATTGCTTGTGTCTCTGAGGGATTGGTTGTAATAATTCCATTTTCATTCATGATATTATCTATTTGCGTCATCACCCTTTTCTTTTTGAGAAGCCTGGCTAGAGGTTTATCAATTTTGTTTATTTTTTCAAAAAACCGACTCTTGGTTTCGTTGATCTGCTCTACAGTTTTTTTAGATTCTATATTGTTTATTTCTGCTCTGATCTTTATTATTTCTCTTCTTCTGCTGGGTTTAGGCTGTCTTTGCTGTTCTGCTTCTATTTCCTTTAGGTGTGCTATTAGATTTTGTATATGGGATTTTTCTTGTTTCTTGAGACAGGCCTAGATTGCAATGTATTTTCCTCTCAGGACTACCTTCACTGCGTCCCAAAGCGTTTGGATTGTTGTATTTTCATTTTCGTTTGTTTCCATATATTTTTTAATTTCTTCTCTAATTGCCTGGTTGACCCATTCATTCGTTAGTAGGGTGTTCTTTAACCTCCATGCTTTTGGAGGTTTTCCAGACTTTTTCCTGTGGTTGATTTCAAGCTTCATAGCATTGTGGTCTGAAGGTATGCATGGTATGATTTCAATTCGTGTATACTTATGAAGGGCTGTTTTGTGACCCAGTATGTGATCTATCTTGGAGAATGTTCCATGTGCACTCGAGAAGAAAGTATATTCTGTTGCTTTGGGATGCAGAGTTCTAAATATATCTGTCAAGTCCATCTGATCCAATGTATCATTCAGGGCCCTTGTTTCTTTATTGACCGTGTGTCTAGATGATCTATCCATTTCTGTAAGTGGAGTGTTAAAGTCCCCTGCAATTACCACATTCTTATCAATTAGGTTGCTTATGTTTGTGAGTAATTGTTTTATATATTTGGGGGCTCCTGTATTCGGCGCATAGACATTTATAATTGTTAGCTCTTCCTGATGGATAGACCCTGTGATTATTATATAATGCCCTTCTTCATCTCTTGTTACAGCCTTTAATTGAAAGTCTAGTTTGTCTGATATAAGTATGGCTACTCCAGCTTTCTTTTGGCTTCCAGTAGCATGATAAATAGTTCTCCATCCCCTCACTCTCAATCTAAAGGTGTCCTCAGGTCTAAAATGAGTCTCTTGTAGACAGCAAATAGATAGGTCTTGTTTTTTTATCCATTCTGATACCCTATGTCTTTTGGTTGGTGCATTTAGTCCATTTACATTCAGTGTTATTATAGAAAGATATGGGTTTAGAGTCATTGTGATGTCCGTAGGTTTCATGCTTGTAGTGATGTCTCTGGTACTTTGTCTCACAGGATGCCCCTTAGGATGTCTTGTAGGGCTGGTTTAGTGGTGATGCATTCCTTCAGTTTTTGTTTGTTTGGGAAGACCTTTATCTCTCCTTCTATTCTAAATGACAGACTTGCTGGATAAAGGATTCTCGGCTGCATATTTTTTCTGTTCATCACATTGAAGATCTCCTGCCATTCCTTTCTGGCTTGCCAAGTTTCAGTAGAGAGATCGGTCACGAGTCTTATAGGTCTCCTTTTATATGTTAGAGCACGTTTACCTCTAGCTGTTTTCAGAATTTTCTCTTTACCCTTGTATTTTGCCAGTTTCACTATGATATGTCGTTCAGAAGATGGATTCAAGTTACGTCTGAAGGGAGTTCTCTGTGCCTCTTGGATTTCAATGCCTTTTTCCTTCCCCAGATCTGGGAAGTTCTCAGCTATGATTTCTTCAAGTACACCTTCAGCACCTTTCCCTCTCTCTTCCTCCTCTGGAATCCCAATTATGCGTAGATTATTTCTCTTGAGTGCATCACTTAGTTCTCTAATTTTCCTCTAATACTCCTGGATTTTTTTTATCTCTCTTTTTCTCAGCTTCTTCTTTTTCCATAATTTTATCTTCTAGTTCACCTATTCTTTCCTCTGCCTCTTCAATCCGAGCCGTAGTTGTCTCCATTTTATTTTGCAGCTCACTGATAGCATTTTTAGCTCCTCCTGGCTGTTCCTTAGTCCCTTGCTCTATGTAGCAATAGATTCTCTGCTGTCCTTTATACTGTTTTCAAGCCCAGCGACTAATTTTATGACTATTATTCTAAATTCACTTTCTGTTATAATATTTAAGTCGTTTTTGATCAGTTCATTACCTGCTGTTATTTCCTGGAGGTTTTTTTGACGGGAATTCTTCTGTTTTGTCATTGTGGATAGTCCTTGGAGTGGTGGGGAACTGCGGGGCACTTCCCCTGTGCTATCTTGAATAACTTGTGTTGGTGGGCAGGGCTGTAGTCAGACCTGATGTCTGCCCCCAGCCCACTGCTGGGGTCACAGTCAGACTGGTGTGTGCCTTCTCTTCCCCTCTCCTAGGGGCGGGATTCACTGTGGGGTGGCGTGGCCCGTCTGGGCTACTTGCACACTGCCAGGCTTGTGGTGCTGGGAATCTGGCGTATTAGCTGGGGTGGATCGGCAGGGTGCACAGGGGCGGGAGGGGCAGGCTCAGCTCGCTTTTCCTTCTGAGATCTGCTGTGGGAGGGGCCCTGCGACACCGGGAGGGAGTCAGACCCGCTGGAGGGATGGATCTGCAGAAGCACAGTGTTGGGTGTTTGCGCGGTGCAAGCAAGTTCCCTGGCAGGAACTGGTTCCCTTTGGGATTTTGGCTGGGGGATGGGTGAGGGAGATGGCGCTGGCGAGCACCTTTGTTCCCCGCCAAGCTGCGCTCTGTCGTCAGGGGCTCAACAACTCTCCCTCCTGTTGTTCTCCAGCCCTCCTGTTCTCGGAGCAGAGCTGTTAGCTTATAACCTTCCAGATGTTAAGTCCAGCTTGCTGTCTGAACACACTCCGTCCGGCCCTCCGCTTTTGCAAGCCAGACTCAGGGGCTCTGCTTGGCTGGCGGGCCGCCCCTCTGCCCCGGCTCCCTCCCACTAGTCCGTGCAGGGCGCACCGCTTCTCTGCCCTTCCTACCCTCTTCCGTGGGCCTCTCGTCTGCGTTTGGCTCCGGAGACTCCGTTCTGCTAATCCTCTGGCGGTTTTCTGGGTTATTTAGGCAGGTGTAGGTGGAATCTAAGTGATCAGCAGGACTCACAGTGAGCCCAGCGTCCTCCTATGCCGCCATCTTCCCAGGATCCCCCTCAGATGATTTTTAAAAACGTCATTAAATTTTTTTAGCTCTGCTTTGTAGTAATATTCATGTTTGGTAATTTCGAGTACTTTAATAATATTTGGGGGGCACCTGGTGTCTCAGTCAGTTAAGCATCAGACTTTGGCTCAGGTCATGATCTCCATGATTCGTGAGTTCGAGCCCCACATCCGGCTCCATGCTGACAGTTCCAAGCCTGGAGCCTGCTTCAGTTTCTCTGTCTCCCTTTCTCTCTGCCCCTCCCCTGCTCATACTCTCTCCCTCTCTCTCTCCAAAAATGAATACACATTTAAAAACATTTTTTTAAAAAAATAATTTTTCATTTTAAATGCCAGTGTGAGAAACGTTTGTCTTATACCTAATAACCCACATCAGAGGGTGAACACAAAATACTTTAACCAGAACATCCTGCAGGGCAATGGTTGCCAGTGAAGTCTCCCTCCTGACAAGCAATTTTGCCTTCTAATTTTCTGTTTATTTTAATGTTCCATTTTGTTTATCTTTTCCTTGTGTCAGAAAGCTTTTCTCTTGAGTTGGAGAAAATTAGTTGCAATGTATAGATATTTATAATTTACTTTCAGAGAAAAAGGAATTATAATTTCAATTGAGTTTGATGAGACTGGCAAGAAAGTGAAATACTAAAAATAAGTAGTAGCTATTTAACCTCCTATAAACTGTTTTCTTACTTTAAAGAAGTTTAAATTTTATTTTAAAAGAAATATGTGCAAGTGCATACAATTATATAAAATGAAAAGTCTTTTAAAAATCCTTTGTCAAGCCCCAGTTCTGCCTCCAGAAGCAACCATTGTGAACAGATTTTTTTTTTGTATCCCTTCAATTTATGTAGTACGCACACACACATACACATACAGCAGAAATTGAATCATGCCATACAAAACCTTGATTTTTCCTGAAATACTTTGAGAATGCATACTAAAAAATGATCAACAAAACTGTTATAATTATAATTAAAGGAAAGGAGAAATAAATAATTGAGAATCACTTATCAAGTATACTTTTTTTTTTTTTTACCCCAAACAGATTAAAAATACTTTATCCATTGGGAGAAAAGGGACTGAGCTTCTTTTTGTATTTTAAAATGTTGATTCAGGAAGCTTTTATTTATTTATTCAAAGACATTTGCTACCACTCATGGCTTTTCAAAGGTACATAAATGCTGTAAATAAGCTAAGGAGATAATGATCCCAGAAACTTCATATCAGATATTTTGGATTGTATTTATTGATATGATTTCATTGTACATTTCTATTTTGATTCTTATTTAAATATTAAAAAATCATTTTTAGGTGATAGTAGAAAAGATTAGACATTATCATTTCATAATCCCATAGTAAAAAGTATGGACAGGTTTTTAGAAGCGTAATTGATAGAGAAACCATTTCATATTACAGTATTATTTTAAATATACAGGACTATGTGAACTGGGTGGTTATACAGCCAATATTTGACCCTCATTGAGGAAGAATCACTTTTCAATCACTCATGTGGATAGTGCCTCCAATCACGATCTGCACTTGTAGAAAGTATGCAATTTTGAGTTTTAATAGAGTGAAACTTACGTATCTGATCCACTGTTGGATAAACAAGTAATGTCTGTCATTATGCCTTTCTTCCTGGTAGACGTGGTTATGTGAAGGCGCATAGTGTGTGCCTTCTCACAGGTCAAGGACCTTGTCACGTTCCCCTTGCTTTTGCAGTCTCTTGTCCTCTGAATTAGTGTTTCCTTACCCACCCTGGATGTGGGAGGCAGTAGGAGAGACTGGGAATCTCCTTAGTTATATCATTGTTACTTTTCCAATGTAATTTGGCTTAATGTGGACATGCATTTATTTAAATTTATTGCTACTTGTAGATTCAGAAGGTACCTCAACAGATTTCAGAGCAAGGAGATATTTTTCTCTGATGCGACTCTATTACTTCATACAATTACAGTTTTCCAGAAATAATATTTTCTTTCTTTTCATTTTTAAAAGTACCACCTCTGCAATTTGAAGGAGTCTTCTTTAGCAGCAATGATCAATCTTTCATTGACCACTGGACTTACCTTGCTTGGGAGCAGAATAAGTAGATTTTATTAATCTGTTTATTGGTTAGTTATTTGCATACTTTGCTCTGGATAGAGTTATAAAGAATGCAATGAGTAGATTTTATGCACATATGAGTCTTCTACTGTTTTAAGTTGTTCTTTGTTTAAAAGGAACTCAACAACTTTCATTTCCCTTTACTGGTGTTTTTGGTGTTGAAGGAAATTGATTAAATTGGTGTCTAATTAGGGAGCATTGGGAACACTGCAGTAAAGAGGGAAGTCTGGAAAATGAAGTTAGTAACCTTTAGCCTCAGGAAGGGGTAAGCAGCCTTTTATTTTTAAAGGGATTCTCTGTTCTTGAAGTATGCCATTTCATTTCCCATTTTTTTCTTTTGCTATTATTTGATGTTTACAGAAAATTGTAGAGGGAAATTCTTGGTATTAAGTGCATCCAGTATCTTTCCAGTACTTTTAAGTTAGAAAAGGATTATTTTCGGTATTTGTGGTTGAGGCTGGAAGAGTAGTTTGTGGAAAATAAATGGCCTTTTCACAGTATAAACCCACACACACTGTCATTTGTTTTTATATTTCATATGGTAATTTGCTGAAGTTTTAATACTTCTTTGTGGGGTTGTCTTTTTGTGTGTTAGGAACTTCAAGATTTTTCTTCAAAGAAACCATTTATTTAACTGCAAATCAAATTGATCTGATAGCTATTTATTCACTTGATAGGTGTCGGAAAGAACTAAGTGGCCTGGTTCTTTTTTTCTTCCTCCTGCTGTAGGCTTCTTGTGTATAAGTTAAGTGTATTATCCTATAAAGGGGAGCCTAGGCTTGGACCAGGCTCCTGCAGTCAGGGCCTTGCTACTTTATTGAACCTGGGACCTCAGCAAAGCTATTTTGCCTTTCTAAGACCGTTTCTTTTTGGGCAAAACATTGTAGTATATTGATTGGGATGTTTCTGCATTTCTTACCAATGGCCTGAACTAAATAGGTGTATTCAGTAAATAACTCTCCTTCCAATCAACCTTTGATTTTTATGTTCTAGTGTTCTCTGGGGTCAGTGTTCATCTTCCCAGGGATCATATTTTCCAAAGTATTGCTATTTCTCTCTTGCCCTTTGAAACTATGTTTAGTTTTACTACTACTTAGGATGTAAAACACTATGGAGTTTGGAGATTAGTGGAGATTCCTTAAATATTAATAAATGTATTAATTAAAGTTTAGGAGGAGATAAATATGTCAAGACTAGCTTGGTTTGTAACACTGCTGATATATTAGGCTGGGCAATGAGCTGTTGTGGGTGGCTCTTCCCCACATTATGGAACGTTCAGCAGCATGCCTAGCTTCTACCCACTAGATGTCAGTAGCATCACCTTTCCAGTTGTGACAGCCAAACATGTCTCCAGTCATTACCAAATATCCCTTGGGAAGCAAAATCACCCTTAGTTCAGAACCACTAGTCAACAGGGAAAGTAAGTCTAGGCATATATACCTCTTAAACACATAGCCTGTCATTATGCAAGTGTCATCCTTTATTGTGACGTTGGGAACACCATGTCTTTTTTATTTATTTATTTTTTTTTAATTTTTGATAGAGAGAGTGCTGGCAGAGGAGAGAGGCAGAGAGAGAGAGAGAGAGAGCCTCCATGCTTAGTGTGGACCCCAATGCAAGGCTTGATCTCATGACCCTGGGATCATGACCTGAGCCAAAATTAAGAGTTGGACTCTCAACCGTCTGAGCCACCTAGGTGCCCCAATCCTTTGTCTTCTTGAAACTTTTTGTCCTCAGTCTGAGTATACTAGTGTGAAGCAACTTTGTATTAATATTTACAATTATCTTTCGGTAGACTATATTTCAAATCAGTTATTTTTAATGCATATATATATATATATATATATATATATATATATATGTATATATATGAGCTCCTCTATAAATCAGCACTGTCCTATGTAATGAGTATTCTGATGAATATATAGGCAGTGTTCATTTAGAAGTTAGGAGCTTAAGCTCTAGAGTCAGACTGCCTGAGTTCGAAGACTGGTTGTAGCATTTCTGGCTATATGATCTTCAACAATGACTATCTCAATTTAATCATAAATTAAATGGTAGTACCATTTACTTTCATATACTTGCTAATAAAATTAAAGAAAAACATAGATATAAATCACTTAACAGTACTTGATGCATAGTAAGTGCTTAAAATATCTTAGTTGTGTAGACCTTTTCATTTTCTGCATCAACAGCATTATTATCAAGGGTGCTGTGCTCATTAAAGAGAACAGCCCCTAATTCTGAGCACAGGGGTGGTAGCAACATCAGAAGGCTTCCTGGCAAAGACAAACCCTGAGGTGTGCCCTGTAGATCTAGGTCAGCCAAAAGATTAGGAAGTGAAGAACAGGGTGAAGGGCACGCTCGCAAAAGTATTACATTTTCTTTTATGCATAATCTGATATAGAAACAGGTGAGTATTATTTGTTTTTTTGAAATATTTCAAAATGCAGTAATTTCTTTCAACTTTTATTTCTCAGCTTGCAACTCTTTCTAAGTTTATTTTGCTATTAGAAAAGTGTCATCAAGTGTTCTTTACACCAGTGAAGTATTGATTTTAAATGAATCCTTTATTTTTCCTTGAGAACGATATGATAGTCTTATCTGATTATAATATTCCTTCTGAATCCTAAAGGTTCAGACTGAGGGGAATCTAGGGTTACAGACTGAGGAGAGCCTGGTTATTTCCTACTTTTGTTTGCTTCTTTACAAATAATGTTAAAGCGTAGGTTTCATCTGATAGAGGTTTTTCTGTCTTTTAGCTACCTTATTTATTTGTGAACCTATAAGGGATCTAATTGGCGGGTGTTGGGGTGATGATGGGGTTCAGAGCCTACAGTCAAGAAAGAATTCTTGAAGACATCTTTGGTGCAAAAAGGTGATTTTATTGAAGCATGGGGGCAGGAACCATGGGCAAAAAGAGCTGCAATGGGGTTGTGAAGAATGGCTGATTATATACCTTCAGGTTGGGAGGGGGTTAGGGACAGCGTAAGTCTCTAAAGAATTTTGGAAGCAAGGTTTCCAGGACCTCGAGGGAGCCAGCTGTTAGGAAAATGTCATTTATTACCATTTAGTAAAACCTCAGTCATGAGATCCTTCAGATATATATTAGGGACCATATGCTTGGAATATAATTGCCAACATATACTTGGGGGTTAAAAATAAAGGAGGTTTGCAAAGGAATTTTTATGTGTTTAATGAGACTCACAGGATCCTGGGCGGGGGGGGGGGGGGGGGCGGTCAGGATAATGTTACGCCAATGTTCCCTTTTGCCCCTAGCAAAGTGTCATCATCGAGGCAGCTGAGCTCCTAGAGGAAGGTCACTCTGCCTCTTTCAAGGACTTGTCAGTGGGCTGTAAGCATTAAGGAAATTTAATTTTTCATTTTCCTTTGTTTCCCACATCACCATGGCAAGCACTTAAACCCCTTTACATCTTGATAAAGGTGATATTAGGGCTTCAGAAAATGGAGTCTGTAGGTTTCTGGAGATCAGGCTATGGATAAAATTGCCTTTTTCTTGAAGTTTCCTAAGTTATCCGTAAACTGAAGGAGACTCCTGTCCTGCATGACTGTGATCTCTATCAGTCAGCAATTTTGTTTTCTTTCCTTCCCTTTGTTCTTGAGCAACAGAAGTGTCTGAGCAATATCATACATATCCCACCTGGGGAGGGGGAAGGTGCTGTTAGCCTGTACTTTGCCCTCAGTTTGCCTTATGCTCCCTCATCATTATCATCATTGGGCAGTTGGTGATGAATGCTTACCTGCCCTCATGATTCAAGGATAATATTCAAAAACAAGCCATACCCCATCCTAACATTTATATGACATGGTGCTCTCTCCAACATATGTGTTGGCTTCTGTGACCCATAACTAACCCATGGATTAGGTGAGGGCAAGTTTACAGGTGAGGAAATTGGGCTCATAAATGTTACTTGTCTAGGATGATACAATGTCAGAACTGGGCAGGGAAACCAGGTCTTCTTGACCCCAAAGCCTGCTATTCCTATTACATATGCAGTTATGTTCAAGTGTGCTCTATGCATTCGTATACCTCGTTTTCAAAGACCTCTTATTAGCTATGAAGATAGAATGATGTTCTGCAGAAGAGTTCAATATCTCTTCTTCATTTCTTTTATATTTTATAATGCTAGGCTATTATGGAAGGACTAAAACTACTGATTATTTGAGCTTGTAACTAGTTTCATTACTTTATAAAGTCAATAAGAACAGTTAGGATCCATTGTAACATTGACACAATTCCAAATAATCATTTATCTTGCTCATTCGAGTGAGCTTCCTGAGGACATCTGTGACTTTTCTTTTTTGACACATTTCATAGTTTCTCTCACCAAGTTCCATACCTATTAGAAGCTCTTTGGACAACTGGCTACTGAATTTACCAGAGTGGACCAGATAGTTTTAAAATTCTGACCGTCTTGTAAATTAGGTGATGGTGGTGTCCAGCCTCCAGATATTCCCCAGCAATTCCTACTCCCTGATATTTAGGCCCTTGAGCAGTTTCCTCCCATATGGAATAGGGATGACTCATATAAACAATAGAACAATGCTGGGTTGTAAAACTCATTATAAGCTTCCATCCTGCCCTTTTGGATCCCTTGTTCTGGGGGAGGTCAGCTGCCATCTTACAAGGTATCTCTGTGGAGAGAAGCACACTGAGGCCTACTGTCTAGACCATGTAAGTGAACCATTAAGGAAGTGAATCCTCCAGCTACCGTCAGACCTTCAAGTGACTGTGAACCCTGGCCTGCACCTTGACTGTAGCATCATGACAGATACTGAGCTAGAAGTGCTCAGCTAACCTGCTAACAAAGTCATAACCCACAGAAACCACAAAATAATAAATGTTTATTGTTTTAAGCCACTAGGTTTGGGGATTTGTTATATTGAGCAATAGTACTCCTATGGAAGGATTTTAAACTTCTTGATAGTCAGATACTATTAAAACACAGGTGGAATATTAAGTGCTCTGCAGATTGTTTTGTCTTTTTGAAATGGAATATGATTTTTGTTTATCTGTGCTCGATATTATAAACAATGATTCTATAAATTGTTTTTTTATCATTAGTCATTAGTGTTTTAAATTTAAAATAAATGAGATATATGGAAAGCATTTATACAATAAAAATGTTAAACAATTGTAAACTATCAAAATAAAGTCACTTCTAAACTCTTGTGATGTGTTTTTATGTATTCGTAGGATTTCTCATAATATTAACAAAATAACTTGAAGAGATCCCCCCTTAAAAATGGTTGCAATTGTTGAATATTGCTTGTATGTTAGTATTTTATACAATTTATTCATTAATTTTGTAATGCCTAAAACAAATACAGGCAGAAGAAAAAAGGAAGAAGGATACTACAGTAAATAGTATCAGCCCTTGTCAACCCATTGAGAATTGAAAGCACATCAAGTCTAAATAAACCGATTGTCAGTAGCCTAGAAGAGGTACCTTCTAGTGTTAAAGAGGCTTTTCTGTCTTTAAGTTGTATTGTCAGGCTAAGCTTTGTGTTATGTAACCAAGAACTGTGTTCTTGGTACCTAAGGAATATTAACTTTTACTCGGGAGATGGCCTCACAAAATAAGAATCTTAACATAATCATTGAAAATATATTTTTATAAATCAGTTTAGTAGTGTATTGAATACTCTTAGCATGAAACACTTCCTTCATAAAAGAGTTTTATTATACTTTGCCATCTTTTGAAAAAGTGGTTTATGGCACTGGCACAACATGATCACTGCCAACCATGATTCTTCATGCTTCCTCAGAAAATAAAGCTGTCCTTATCCCCACCCCCTTAAGTTTATGAATGCTATTAAAAGCCACCACGCTTCCTGAAATACTTAAAAATAGTGCACATCGATCAATAATATTTTTTAGATTCTATGCACTTCTGCTGATGAAGGTCATAAACCACATCAGACAGATCCAGAAAATCAGATTGTCTTTTCTACTAGCCCTTTGTTCTGACCAGAGCAGTTGCATTTCGTTATTTCCTCTTCCTCGACAATTTCCTCTAGTGGTAAAGTAAATAAAGCATGTGTATTAAAAATATAGCTGTGAATCTAAGCATAGATTCTTGTCTTGAGCTTTGATTGCAGGTGTGCGTAGCCTTCTAAACGGGCATTCCACAGTTGCTACAGATGGTGTGTCCATCCTGTCAGCTGCATTCACACATGATGTATGACATTAATTGTTTTTGGACTATTGAAGGAATAAATGCTTTTGCTATCACAGGGAACACGTGGGAAAGAAAAAATGAGTAAGTAGAGATGTCATGGTGTGAATTACTTTCTTTAAATCACCATTTGTATTCATGTGTACCTCTTTTTAAAAAAGAAACACGAGGCATTCCATTCTCAAAATGACTTTGGAGTAGAAGAGTTTTTAAGGGAAGAAGGGAATTGCAATTTTTGGATAAGAAAAATGTCCTAAGTCTGTCTGTCAGCCTGTCTCTGCTTCTTCCTTCCTCTCTCTCTCTCTCTCTCTCTCTCTCTCTCTCTCTCTCTCTCACACACACACACACACACACACACACACACGCATGCGCACGCACACAGACACACACACACACACACACACACACTCATCTGGTTTGGAAGTTTTCAAATGTTTAAACATCCCTTTTGGGTAAAGAATTTTTTTTAAAGGATGTGAAAGATAATTCTGAATTTACTTTTATTGTTTAAATATAATTTAAAATTTTTAATATAAAATTAAGGGTGTTTTTCATTCAGGAAGTAACTTTTAGGCCATATCATAAAATAAAGTATAAATTTTGGGAACACTTCAAACGTTACAGTCCAAAACTGAAATTCAGCCTTTCTCACCTCCTGTTCCTAGCTTTGCCACTCTCTGGCTATGAAACCTTGGAAAACTTACTGATTATCCCCATCTCCCTGAGCCTCATCTTTCTGGTCTCTGTCATGGGGTTTTATGAAGATTATGGCTGATGAAGACTGGTTGTCACATGTTAACATCATATGTAGTTAGTTGCTCAATAAATATAGTTGTTTTTGTTAATCATGATAATGTTAGCAGGTGTTGCTGAGTCAAAAGTGCAGATATACAAATGGAATCCATTTACACAAAGGTATACTTGTGCTTGTGTTCTGTCTCCAAAATTACACTTCAGATTTTGAACATCCATTTTGTGAAAAAGGGAGAAGGTAGCTAGCTGTTGAAAGAGTACAAAAAGAAAATATTTTGGTATTTATATCAAAGAATTGAACAGTTGAAAATTTAGCAAATTATGAAAACCTAAAGTCATCAAATATTGGAATCAGTTAAAAGAGTTGAGAGACATAAGTGACATATAAAAGTTTGAAACAGGCACAGATGTGGCAGCGTGAAGGGTAGAGAAGTTGGAGAAAATGAGGAGGAGTGAAATGGATAGCTCAGATTTTCAAGGCTCTATAGATAAGCTGTTCTGGAAGGATTGGATTTTTGATGTATTTGAGTTCACTCTGAAACTTAGTCTTTCTGTGAGATGTATTAGCAGACAATAATCTTTTTCATTTACAAGTTTATCACTTATAAAATTACACCATATGTTTCATATGTGTGTGTGTGTGTGTGTGTGTGTGTGTGTGTGTGTGTGTATATATATATATATATATGATATAGATTAATATATATATAAATCAATTGCTACAAAATCCTAGGGGTTGGTTAGTTAAGAAGTCTTCCTACAACTGTTGGGCCCTATTTTGTTGCTGTGATTATAGACTCACACATATAAGCAATGCCCTCCTATTCAAAACATAGAACAACCAATCAAATCTGAGAAACGAACCACTGTAGCCTCCAGGTATAATCATCATTTTGTTTAAACCCTAAGGAGGAGGCTAGAAGTATGCAAATACAGCACCATTACTTCTTGCTCTCGCCACAGAGCTCCAATGCATATGCCACCTTTGAGCTCAACAAGGCTTAGCAAAAGAAGATGACCCCCCCCCCCCCCATTACAATCACATAATACACATTTCACTGTCCATTAGTATTCTTTATATCTTAGAACCAGAGAAATAAGATGTGGGTGAATACCATATACAGGCTTCAATGGGGATGGGGAAGGATAGACATGTTCAGAATTAAGGTTCATAGTCTGCTGACAGTAATATTTTGGCCCCCTTGTCTTTGCAGTATATAGTGCTTTCCACAGTCATTATTATTATTTCATTATAAAGATCAGGAAATTGAATAGAGGAGGCAGGAGACCCTTGCACCCAATTTCAAGCCGTTAGTGGTTTTCCACCAAATCACATTGATCAAGGTCCATTGTGCTTTGTATGATACTCAACCATCTGAATTTTTCATTGGAAGTTGGAGGAGAGATGATCATGCAAACACTGAGAAAACATGATGCTGGGGCGCCTGGGTGGCGCAGTCGGTTAAGCGTCCGACTTCAGCCAGGTCACGATCTCGCGGTCCCTGAGTTCGAGCCCCGCATCAGGCTCTGGGCTGATGGCTCGGAGCCTGGAGCCTGTTTCCGATTCTGTGTCTCCCTCTCTCTCTGCCCCTCCCCCGTTCATGCTCTGTCTCTCTCTGTCCCAAAAATAAACAAAAAACGTTGAAAAAGAAAAAATTAAAAAAAAACATGATGCATCAGCTAGTTGTACTAGTTCCAGAATATTTAGAAAAGCAATAATGTTCTTGTATTTTAGTTCCTGACTTTGACACATTGTGTTATATTAATCACATTAAGTTTTAGATAGAGACTTTATGAAACAAAGTTAGATGATATGTATGTGTGTATATATATATACATGTGTATCTATAATTTATTAAGTTTAAAAAATTTATTTTTCCACCACATTATCGGGTGTTATAAACAATACTGAGATTTAGATGCAGATATAGCAATTCTGTTATCATCTAGATAGGTACAAAAGTGCATATTTGTATGTGCCAGAGAATGTGATTTACCGACCATGATTTTTAGTCAATAATGTTTGTAATGCAATTTCATGTTAGGCAGTGTCATAATAGAAAGTGATGGATACAAAACTATATTGATGGAAGTGTGACTTGGCAAACATTGAGGAAGGGAGAGGAATGATTCATCAACATGTCTCCTTTAGATGTCTTTGTACAGGATGGGCTTTGAGGCCAGAACACATTAGCATGAATATGTTCTTTTCAAATTGAAGTATAGTACTTTCCTGTTACTGAAAACCGATTTTTTTTTTAATTCTAAATTCTGTAAGACCAAAAATAAAACAACAACAATAAATTTAAAGATACTAAAGGTCTGTTTTTACCCAGTGTCTTTTAGGCACCAGAGGACCAGGGACATCTTGATTAGAATCACTTCAGGAGGTTAATCTGATGATAATATATACAATAGATTAAAAGGAAACAGAATTAAGTCAGACTGGGAGGAGAATATTCCAGAAAGCCAAAAGTGAAGCTCAAGGTCTTGTAATCTATCACAGGTTCTTAACCGTGGGCATGTGGAAATGTTTGGAGACATTTTTAGTTATTACAATGCCTGGGAATGCCTCTGGTATTGAATCTGTGGAAATATGGAAAGTGAAACATCTTCCATTAGGAGAGGTCACCTGCAGAACAGAGAGTTTTCCATTCCAAGTTCAGGCATAGCCCTACAGTGAATGGCGGAACAGAGTCAGTGGTGGCTTGGAGGGTCTGCTCAGCAGCATAACTAGGGATGAGAAAGGTCAGGACACTCTTGCTTTTTTCTGTGCACCATTATTAAGGTCTAGCATTTCCATAGACAAAGGGGCCTTATGCAGTTGTTTTCACCTTAAAGAATACTCAAATGCCAGGGTTTTCCTTGAGTTTTCTGTTGGAAGAGAATCAGGATAATTCCTATCAGTAACATTAAGACAGTTAAACCTTTAAATATCGACGACATTTTCCAGAGGAAAATTATAGATAAGAATATCTGTAAAAAACTTAGTGCAGAAGTTTAAGGATCATTCTCCTTAAAGAAAATATGAAGACAACGAATGAGATGGATTCCCTTCTACACTAGGAAAACGATTATGAGAAGAAATTTTGTATTTGACTTCATCCATGCTTTCAACAGTGTGTTCTCAGCATCCGTTGTGTCAGGCACTGCCCTAGGATTGAAGCAGGTAGCAATGTCTTCTGCGAACTTACATAATAATAAGGGAGACAGTAATAAATAATGTCAGGTAGTGCAATGATGGAAAGCATTATTTTAAATGGGCTGGCCAAGAAAGGACTGAATGGGTGACACTTTGAGTAGAAACTAAATAAAAGGACACATGCCAGCAAATGAATATGTGAGGGGAACACAGTTCAGCAAAGATTAGTGAAAGCTCTAAGCACAGCTGGTCATGGTGAGGACCAGTTAGGAGACCACAGAACAAGGGGAAAGCTGTAGAAATAAAGTTGGAGAAGTAGCCAAGCTCCAAATATGCAGGAACTCCATGGTAGCCCATAAAACAGCTTTTATTCAGAGTTACCTTAAAAGCCACTGGGGTATCTTGAGTGTAAAAGGGATGCAATCTGACAAATGTTTCCAAATGCATCACTCTGTACTCTTTGTGGTTTTTGTGGTCTGGCCAGAGTGGAAGCAGAGTCTGTGACCATAGCTGATGAATGATGAAGGTTGACCTGGGCCAGATGGAAGGACAAAGTTGTAAGGTGACTGCTGAAGGTAGAGTTTTTGGGATGTGTTGATGGTTATAATGTAGGCTGGTAGAAAAAAGAGAAGAATCAAGACTTGAAGGTTTAGGAATTACCCTCAATTTATGGGATGCTCACTTGAGAAACACTGTATTACAAAATAAAAATGATTAACTCAGTTACATTATCTATCAGATTGAACTTCCTCAGGCCTTTCCAAAGATTGCGCTATTACTCAAGGCAGCCATCCCTAATCCTCAGGGCTGTTTTAGTGACCTCTTCTAGATTGAAGATTTTTCTAACCTTTGACTTTGGTTTTCCATAGGTTGGTAGTAAAATAGGCAATATGTAGGATGAAGTTTAAAATGCATGTAAGAAATACTTTATTGGGGAATTAAGTATAAATAATAGTGAAGTTGTTAAGAGTGTGAGTTCTAGAAACAGACTGTCTGGGTTTAAATGCTGACATCACTGTTAATGAGCTTTGCAACTTTAAGGAAATTAGTTACTCTCTTTTTCATCATCTGTAAATTAGAAATAATAATATTGGAGGATTGTGGTGAGGATTTAGTGCTTTCCTACATATGTAATGCTGTGAGCAATGCTTGGCACATAGTAAGCTCTTAATAAGTGTTAATTATTTTTTATTATCTGTTAATACTATTGCTGACAACAGATATGTAGTGATTCAAATAAAAAAAAAAAAAGGCAGCTTCAGAAACAAAAGGAACAAATAATCCATGAGCTGAAAAAGCCAAATGAAAAATTGAAACAGAGCTCTACATAAAAATAGTAAAAAATAGACTCAATAGATAAATTCATAAACAAAAAGTTTGAAATTATATCAGATTATTGGTGCTAACAGCATGGTTTAAATTTGTAACCTGAGAAAAGAAACACAATATCAGCAAAAGACACAATTTTTCAATTATTATTTGTATCATTAAACTATTATGTTCCACATTGCTGGGTTTTTTTCCTTGTTTTGAAAATTGCTTTTCAGGAATCCAAAATCTAAATGTACCTTTTGCATTTTCCAGGATTTTAAATTTCCTGGTGTCATTCTCAATTGATGGGGAGTACTAAATTGAATGTACAAAGTAAAACTTAATTGCTCGTATGTTTGAAAATAATTTTATCATTTTAAAGAAAGTTCTTAAGATTGCGTAAAACAAGTTTTTAAGATCTCTATTAATATCTATAGTACTTAGTAATAATTTAATCCTAGCGTAGAAATAATAAAGTTGTGAAACATGAGGCCTGGCTTATTTTCAACCTCATAAATACTGTCTTTCTTTAGAGTCTTGTCACAAGATTCCAAGTGGCTGAGATAGAAGTATTCAATAAATATTTGCAGTTTATTGTAGATTTGTAAATTTGCAGTTTAATGTTTAATTATGAACTTCATGTGCTAAATGAAGTAAAATAGAAATTTTGAGAATGCTGTATGAATCACACAAACAGCAGAAAGTAATGTGACTTTTAAGTTGTAATTGCAGTAAGTGGCCTTTAGTTTGACATTTTGAAGCTGACCTGACAACATCGGGATCATCTACCAATGTTTATCCATATACATTATTTAATGTGCGTTGTGATTGGACCTTGGGAGTTTCACTTGTAAAGTTGTGGGTAAATATGGTTCTTCTCTGGTTCTCTTGATCCCTTGCTTAGACTGTCGCAATACCTTTCTCTCTCATTTTTCCCTAGAATAAATTTTCAAACATTAAGTATTCCATAGGACGTACCAACTTTCATTTCTAAGTATTATGCTATTTATGCAGTAATATTCTATTTTACTGTCATTATATACTATATTTGTTAAATATATGCCATATTAACTTTTGTACGTCAGTTAAAAGCTCACCTTTCTGCTTAAAATGACATCCTGCTTGTTACTCTGAGTTTTGGGTATGCTAGGAGTACCATGCTGAACAAAGCTGCTTGGGAGAACACAGGAGGAACTAAACTGTAGAAAGAATGACTCCTTGACAGATTGTCGCAAACAATAGTACTAGCATTGTCCAGTATTCTTAAAAATTTCCATTTTGGCATAACCAAGGTCTTTTCAAGGGTGTCTGTGTTGGGACCAGCTCATGACAACAATGGTTCCAGAAGGGGTTGTTGGAGGAAGCCCCGTAGGTTTCACATAGGAGGTTATGGAACCTAGATGAGAGAAAAGCAACACTCACAACCTGGGCACAACTCTAGGACTCAACTGATGGGGGTCACGGTTAGATAGGGAAGCTGATGCCAGATTCTCTTTCAAATACTCTGTGAAGTTGAGAGTGTGAACAGCAGGCCATCCAACTCCAGATTCCTTTCACTCATGGTGGCGGAGCCTGTTCACTCAGTGTCTGTACCATCTTATTGGTGGAGTTCAGGGATGGGGCTGTGCCTATGGATGAGTGAGTCATTACTTGTGGCAGCTCTGTGCACCTCAGTCTGCTGGGGGATTTACCACGCTTCAAAGATGCTGGCTGAAAACCGTTTGCATCGGTCTCCTGGGCTAGATTTCATCTGTTTATCTTCTGTGTTACCAGGATCATGCTTTTTTCCCCTCTTTTATGGTACTTAGTAGAGTTGGCTTTGCAACAGAATAAAACCATGTACCTTCAGATCAGGCCTCCACTTCTCCCCAGTACCTCGCTCATAGCAAGCACTTAATACGTGACTTTTGAGTGTGTTGGGTGTATGAAATATCTTAATAAAGTGAGGAAAAACCAAATTTTTTTATTGACCGCATTTTCCGAATTGTCTTAACTGCTGGTCTTTGAGGTTTTAGGCTTTAATAAGCCTATCATTCATGCTAAGATCTATGGGAGAAAGATACATCTTTTATTGCTTTATTTCAATAAAATTTGCACATTCACACCTGATGATTTAATCATCCATTTTCAGGCCTCATTCACCTTATGCATGCTGGGTGAACAACTTGCTGCTCATTAAACAGATTGTACATTAAAAACTATAGAGTACAAAAGCAGAAATATCATACATTTGGTGATAATTAGCAGTGTTCATTTCCTTACTAAGTACTAGGGCATACCACACTGTTTCCATAGCAACTTCTATTCTGTTCAATTAACTGCCTAATGTGAATATATGAATAAGTTTCTGTGTTTAAGGAAAAAGCCCCCAAACAATGGGGTAATTTAAGAGTTTACAGTCACGGATATAAACATGTTGGTTTTATGTTATTTTCTGCTTTACTTTTGGAATCATATTTTTAATGTTTTCAGGTTCTGGTCATAACCAGAAAAAGCATAAGGAATGAATGAATTTTAATGAGTTTCTAAATGGCCTACTGAACCAGATTCTCCTAGTCCCTAGCTACTCCCTGGTTGTAAATTATGCAAATATACAAGCTGCCTTAACTCTTTCAGGACACTAGGGTACCATTTGGCAAATAGCAACTCCAGGGAAGTAATCCATCATGGGGGGTAGAAATAAAGAAAGAAACAAAGGCCATTTCATAGCGATTAAATATGTGTTGCTTTAATGTATTAAATGTCCCTGGAAAGCAGGATTTGCATTATGTTAATTTTTCTGAAGAGAAAAGCAGCTTAGATATTTTCAGCAGAGTCTCAGACACTGTGGCTGACAGTATGGTGTAGGAGGGCCAGCAATGACTTTGGAATCTAAAATCTAAGTTAGAATTCTAAAACCATATGCTAAGGCTGGGACTGGAAACACCAGCTTCCCTCATTGTGAGGATAATAATATTAACCCTGAATAGCTTCTTACTGTATACCACCCTGTACATGATTATATCAAGGTATAGTAATTATGAGTTAAGAACCATTGGCTTCTTGCTTTTATTTGGTGGAACCTCAGAATTGATCATTTTGGACCTTAAAGAGAGTAATTTCATACAGTTCAGTTTAATAGACAGGAGAGAGACACTGAGGCACAGAAAGATCAAGTAAGGAAGGCATCTAATGTCATAGGGCCAGTCATTGTATACCAGGGCCCAGGGCCTATTCTGTTCTCCTAAATCACTAAAACATCCTGTTTGTCTAAATAGCCAGTATAACCTGGTACATTGCAGTCACCCCCAAATTGTTACACTTTGTCCTTTTCTAGTCATTGGCTGGATCATGAATTGAATGTAGAAGAGAGCACAAGTAATGATCTGTTTTGCTTTGCCTGTGTGATTTGGAGCTTTGTGGAAGGACTGAGATTGTGTTGGGAGTCGAGAAATTCGTTTCGTATCCTACTCATTCCATTAAGAAACACACCTGGGAGCTTAACCATGTTATTCCTCCATTTATCTAACTGTAATAAGGATGGCAACATATGTGTGTTTTTTCGAAAGGGTTGTAATCTTTCGATGTTCTTTGTAAAAAAGTCAATAATAAGTGTACATTTTCCGTACATTTATATATATCGTTGTCAAATGTTTATTATTATATCTATTATCTTTACTGACTCTTTCAAAGAAAAAAAAATCTAGGGGCACCTGGGTGGCTCAGTCAGTTGAGTGTCCAGCTTCGGCTCAGGTAGTGATCTCACTGTTCATGAGTTCGAGTCCCGCTGGGGCTCTCTGCTGTCAGCAGAGAGCCTGCTTTGAATCCTCTGTCCCCTTCTTTCTCTGCCCCTCCCCCACTTATGCTCTCTCTTTCAAAAATAAATAAAACGTTAAAAAAATCTAAAGTCCATCCCTTATCCTACCAGTAATGAAGAGGCTTTTAAGAGCAATATATAAAGCTTTCCCCCTGTTCTATAAAGCTTTATATATAAACTATATTTGTGTGTGTCTTGTTTTATACTTTAATAGAGGACTTATATATTAAAATAAGGCACATAGAAACGTTTTTGGATAATAATATACTGAATATATCTTGGGAAATACAAACATGTATATCCCATAATTTAAAATTTTTTACTAACATTTAGCATTAAACCTACTAAACACTCAGAAATGTTAGCTCATTGCAACTGGTCTTCTTTTATATAATGATACTAATTTGAACAAAATTATTTTTCTAGAGAGTTCCAATTTTGATGTAGAGGTTCATTCAGAGAGAAATGAAAACATGTTTCTATCAGAATAAACACACTTATTAGGTGAATTTTATCAATTTTTTATAATATGCTAGGCAGTATGTTAAATGTTTTACACATATTAACTCATTGTATTCCTAAAGGTTGTGTTTCATTGTTATCTCCATTTAGTATCTTAAGTCCAGATCCCAATTGTACTACTCTGTGAATCCGAAACTATTTAACTGTATATATTTTTTAAGCAGAGAAAAGGGTTCAAAGAATTTGTCACCATTATAGGAATTAGACTCTTAAACACTTTTTTTTCTTTATCCTTATTTTTAAAGCCAGTATATGCCTAATAAGGAATAGCATTTCATTTTCTAAAGACAATCTATAATTGTTGCATATCAAGTATTCTTAATGAAGAAATTAAAATAAGTCATTTTTCCTTTAAAAATTGATAATTCTGATGAAGTTCATAGAAAATGTTCATCAAAGGTAATTATATATTTTTCTTGACACTATGCTAGAAATAAAATCTAAAAGATTCAAAGCACTTTCCACATGTTAAATAACCTGCTTAAAAAACTTAAAGGAGAAACTAAATAAATTAATTTGCATCCCAGAATAACATGTTCTTATCGAGGCTGGAAATTGTGGAGTTAGCATTGAGCAGTTATTTTTAAAGTGTTAGGTAGTTCTTGTAAACATGAAGTTCTGTCAAAAAATATTTCAAATATAAACCATTATTTTATTCATGAAAGCGTTTGCAAGATAACGATTTCCATTTGCTACGTATTTCTAAGGTTATGTTTACATAAGGTAAAATATGCTTATTTTTTTTTCTATTTGTAAAACAGTATTATTGGAGTGCTAATTGGAATCATGTCAAATTTATTTATTTTGAAAACATAACATTTTCATAGTAAATCTTTCCATTCCAGAATATAAAATGAATTTCTAATTGTCCAGATCTTGTTTTAAATCCTTTTAAATTATTTTGATGTTTCCTTCATATAATTCCCATCTGTCTTATAAAACTTGTTTCTCAGTGTTAATGGATTTGTTGTTTGTGTAAATGGAATATTCTTCTGTTTCTTACTTTTTTGTGTGTATTTTAGTCTTGTTTCCAGCCACCTTGGCAGATCTTCTTATTAATTCAGCTTGTTTTACAAGAATCACTTGACTTTTTGAGAGATGTAAAATGAGATATATTGTTACAGAGCTTGACGGTACTTGGTGCAGAGCAAGTCCTCAGTGAACAGTGGCTGTTGTCATCACCTGAGGTTCCACTTTCAGTCTGTATGGTCCTTATCTATATAACATCCCGTTCAGCATTAGTTGCATGCATTGCTATTTTGGTGTTTTGATCAATTTAATTTTACATAGCATTTATTGAATATCTGTGATTAAATGCTAATTGCTCTTGCATAGATGATTTTTATACTTTTATGAAGTAACATGAGCAGTATGTCCTTTGTTCTAGTGACTGTCATACCATAAACATTGCTACGAGGGGGACCAATCTGTAAAGTAATCTTGACTTGGGTCCACAACTAGTGTAATTAAGAAGGTTATAAAAAATGTTGAAAAAGAAATGCTCTTTTCTTTGCAGCTTGTTCACCTTTAATCAGTGACAAATTTTGCCTTCTTAGGTACACAAAAATATGTTTTAATATGTAAGATATGAATCTCATGGTGTGAAATTTTGTAATAAGTGTGACCTTTTTTTGTATCTTAGACTTGCTTTAAAAATATTCTGTTTATGTCAATGATGAAAATTCCATATTCTATTCTTATGCATTCTAAGGCTTTAGCAGTAATTAACAGAACACATTATCTCTATGACTGATAAAATTTACTAAGACAATAAACGTCTAAAAAAAGAAATGAGAAAATATTTCATCTCTAAAGACTTATAAGCAGTGATCTTCATAATCTAACCCTAGCAAATATTATTCTAAGGATAAATTTGCCTTCTAAATGAGAGGAATGGTTCTATAAGAATGAGAAATATAATTTAAGTTGGGAAAATATATGTAAATAAAATTTTCTCCTGAGTTGTTTATATGACAGCTTTGTGTTAATAGCAGTTGTTCATTGACAACAACAGCAACAACAACAAATATGAAGGATGTTCTCAGATGCCATAAGCTTTCATAACAGTGACTTTACCTAGTACCTCCTAATAAGTTGGGATTGATTAACTTCTCTAACTTACTGAAGAGGCACCTTAAAATTGATTAAAGAGCATTTGACTGTAAAAACGAATACTGTCAGCTAACATTTATTGAACACTTAAATTTTTCTAGGCTCTGAGATTGAAAACTATGCTTGAATTAAGCACATTTAATCTTCTCAACAAAAACAGTGTGAAGTAGGAACAATCACTATCCCTATTTTGAAGATAAAGATATTAAAGCTATGAGAATTAAATAAACTTTGAAAAGTTACAGAATTAATATAATGCTGCTACAATACTCAAGTCTTAGTTTAATCTGGTCTTCCTCTTGCCCTCTATTCTACTACTTAATTACCACAGAAATAGTGACATACTTTTTCTTTAAAAATATTCTACTAATTTATAAATATGCATGGACTCATAATAGATTTAATATGTAAAATAAATCAACTCTATAAACGTTTGACTTTGATATTATGCTTGTGATAAAACTTGACTATAGAATTATAATATTTAAACCATCACCAGGATGTAAAAAATTATTAATGCTACTTTCAGTTGTAAAGATTAAGTATTTATTAGAATTTTTGCAGGAAGACATCCCAATGATCAGGAAAATTGTAACATTTCTTCAGTTTTTGATGTTCAAGTCTAGAATCAAAGCAATTTACAATATTGATAGAAATACAATGTTTTTCAGAGATGTAGATACTTTAAGTCATTTTTATCATACGGATAGGGAGCAATTTCTGTAGTCTAGAGACTGTCCTAAGCACTTTAAAAATATTAACTTATTTAGGGGTGCCTGGGTGCCTCAGTCAGTTAAACGTCTGACTTCAGCTCAGGTGATGATCTCCTAGTCCCTGAATTCGAGCCCCACGTCAAGCTCTGTGCTGACAGCTCAGAGCCTGGAGCCTGCTTCAGATTCTGTGTCTCCCTCTGTCTCTGCCCCTCCTCTGCTAACACTCTGTCTCACTCACTCAAAAATAAACGCTAAAATTTAAAAAAAAAAATGGGGTGCCTGGGTGGCTCAGTCGGTTAAGCGTCCGACTTCGGTCCAGGTCATGATCTCGTGGTTCGTGTGTTTGAGCCCCATGTCTGGCTCTGTGCTGACAGCTCAGAGCTTGGAGCCTGCTTTGGATTCTGTGTGTGTGTGTCTCTCTCTCTGCTACTCCTCTGCTCATGCTCTGTCTCTCTCTGTCTCTCAAAAATAAATAAACGTTAAAATAAATAAAAATAAATATTAACTTATTTAATCCTCCTATTCACCCTAATGAGGTAGGTATTATTATCCCCCTTTTAAAGAAAAGAAAATGAGAAAAAAAAAAAACTTGTTCATGTTCAAATGGCTAGTAAGTATGGCCATTGGATTTAAATCTAGGCTAATTCCAGAATCTGTGCCGAATTCTGCCTCTCATACGTGTCTTCCAAACACCTAATTCAATAGTTCAGTCAGTGTTTTATTTTAAATATATTGCATATATTTTACAGTGTTCTATGTTCTATTAAATTCATGTATGCCAGTTATAATTTCAAATAATGTCATTATTTTTTAAATTATACTGTGATAAGGCAGAATCAAGCTTTTTAAATAGTATTTCCTTGTTTGACTACTGTTGTAGAAAATTTTTGAATTGACATTTTAATTAACAAGTCAAAGTTTCTCAACAGACACTATTTGCTGCATCATAAAGCAACCTTTGTGGTATATACTTTGATGCCATTTGTCATCTTATTTGTGCACTAGAGCATAGAACATAATGTTTCTTGTCTGTAGGGATTTCTTTAGCAATTGATCATTAATTGAAAAGCATAGCAGAGCTAAGTCTTATGAGAGAAATTAATGTCTTGTCCCAATTAAATGCATTAATTAAAATAAGAGGATCTTTGGATGATTTTTATGAATTGCCAAACTTCATTAATGCAGTCTCTTGCCAAGAATAATGGGGAATTGTTTCTCCTGCTTTGTTTGAAAGCAAAGGACAATTTCTTGGAATTTGGCTTTATACATCTTTCCAGCCCCAAGAAAGGATAGTTCTTTGCTTTACTACATCATTATTCTCTTTAAAGTCCAGGGATCTATGTAATATACTTATTTTTAGCTCACTACCACCTCACGCCTATTTTGTTCTTCATACCTTTTCTTTAATGTTGCATGTAGTGTGGGAGTCTGCTTCCTATAAGAAATTATGGGTCTCACATGTGTAATGAGTGTGCTCAGTCTTTCAAACAGAATCTAGAGACCATACTGCATGAGCTGCAATTCTCTCATTTACTAAGTACCTTCTCAATATTCTGAAAATAATGATTGAAAAATAGAGCAACTTAAGAGGATTCTTACACTACTTTTTGAACTTGAGACATGTTTATATACTAAAAATTTTGCCGCCATACTTGAATAGATTAAAACTCTCCAAAGAACAACAAAATCAGTGATATTTATCACCATAGAAATGTCTGCAATGGCTACATTGTAGATATCATGAGCTTGTTTAATCTTGTGTCTCTATTTGAATAGAACCATTTTTAACCTTGAACCTGCTTTTTAATGTACTTATGAGGCAGTGTTTTCATACTCTAGAAAGGATACAATATTGATTTGGACCAATATTATAAATATATATATTCTTTACCTCCACTATATTCCACATAGTTCTATTTAAAGGTCATTGATGTAATGGTATGAATATTCAGAAAACAATTTTTTTCACATGAAAAATATGTGAAAACTTTTTCACATGGTGGGCATATGGCACAATGAAACTTTAGAACCACTGAGGTAGATTCGGCGAAAACCCCTGTTGAGATAAAGTTTGGGATAACTTTATCCCATGTCTCTGTGTGGATGTGGATTTCTAGCAGATATAGGATCTGTAAACAAGTTTTTGTTTACCTTAATGTGTAAAGGACTATGCGAGATTTCTTCATTTATTAATTTAGTCCATTAAGCAGTTTAGTTTAGATGCCAGGCACCTGTCTAGGTACAAGTGACTCAGAAATGAACAAGATAGAACCACTCTGCTCTTTTGCAATTTACAGTGAAACATTGAAGCAGAAACTGAATGATTCATTCATCCATTTACTTAATACATTTTATTTTTCTCTGTAGCATTCTTTATGATCTGATACATTGTAAATTTACCAGTTTGTCTGTGGACTGTCTCCTCCATCCAGACTGTAATTCAGCGAGGGTGAAGATTTGTCTACTTCGTTCATTGCTGAAATGTCACTGCTAGAACAGTAGCTGCCTCATGATATGAAGACAATGTCAAAGGAGAAAAATGATATTACTATTGCTATTTAGCTATTTATCTATCACTATTTATCTATTAAGTATGAGGGTGCTCGGTGCCAGGTGTAAAGATGAATAGGAACCACAGGGATTAGGAAAGCCAATGTGACAACAGGCATCTTACTGAGAGGTGGTTAAGTGCAATGGCAGACAAATAACTCAGGTGCCTGGAGAAGTGAAAGGAGGAATAATAAGCTCCCATGTCAGAGGTGAAGAATAGCTTCCTAAAGGAAATGACGTCTGACTGACACAAGCAATCAGTGGCCTCAAAATCCAAGACCCTAGGTTTAGTGTTAATTCCTTCCCTACCTGCACACCCCATATACAGCCTCAGTTGCACACATAGAAATGCAGCGCATGCACAGTTGCTCGGATGTCAGACAGAAAGCAGAAACTAAGTCTGGCTGGAGGCATAAAAAAGACCAGGAGAACCGTTTGACCCAAGCATTCAAAAGGGGGCTCTGATTATATAAAAACGAGTTGAGAGTAACCCCCATGGCTGAAGGAATGGCACAGGCAAAGGTACTTGTATAGCATCTTCCAGACCATCATCTAAATTCTTAGATCCACATCTTAAGAGATTAAGGTTTGTTGATGATTCTTACAGCAGGCACCTTCCCCATTGTACAGATATGCTTCCTTTGTTTCCTTTAACTAAACATTATGTTATTAAAGTGCTCCAGAGAAGCAGATGATTGTAATTGCCAAGTACACTGTACAAAAGAAAAGATGTATTTGGAACGCTAATCACAGAGACAGAGCAGAGAGAAGAAAAGGACTTATTTTGCAACACACGGAAAGAAGCAATTCCTTGGTGGGAGATGAGTAATCATTTTGTAAAGGAGACTAGAGTAAAACAAAACTTTCTTCAAAGTGCTCCTAATGAAGAAAATATAAATTGCAAAAACATTTTGGAGAGAAGTTTGGTAAAACCCAGTGATCCTGAAGTGGCCCACGAGTTTCACTTCTATTAAGTTGAACTGTCTGAACCTGCTGATATGTAGCTGTTTTTAAACTTCAAAAATGGCAGTTTCCTCTGGCTTAATTGATAGGTACATAATCATTACACGTTCCTGTATACAGGTATATATCTTAGAGAAATTTATCCATGAATTGTGGCAAGAAATACAATTGTGGAAGCAAGACATTGGAAATAATCTAAATGCTGTCAAGAAGAGAATACATAAATTATGGCATAATCATACAATAAAAAGAGTTAAAAGGCTAAGTCTTTAACATCTTTACAGTCAAAAAAAGGAATTAGGGGAATGACTTTTTTTTTTTTTTTTGGTAAAGGGAGAGAGGCGCCTCTATGCATTAGGAAGGCTTTAAATGTCTTAGCTGGTACACCAAATTATATTTTGTTCTGTGTCTGCATCAGCTAAAATCACAGTAAGCTGAAGTCATTAGTCTTCTGTTCTGCAACCAGCTGTAGACTTGTAGCACGTCTTTCTTTGCTGAAACTGGATAGACAGTTTTTTTTTAAAAATCTCAGAAATTTGAGAAAGTTTGGGACATGAGATTTTATCTACATTTACTCTTATTCCATCCTTCTAGAAACACTTGAAAAGGCACGTGATCAGAATCAAGTCACTGCTTGTTTAGTGCTGTTTCTGATTCTATTATATTTGATATAAAATGAAGTGATTTATTAACATTTTATAGCTCGTCCTATTGTTAAACTGTACTAACTTTAAGGGATGGAACGAAGTAATATAGATACACCACTATTCCTACTAATATTACTACTGTATTATGTTTTACTACTGCAGAAAAATAAAGCCTGCAGTCAGGAAATTGCTTGATTTAAAGGCACAGCTCTACCTTTCCTATGCCACATAAAAGAGAAATGTGGTTTTCTGTACCTTAATTTACAGTGTACATCCCAGCTTCTCTTAAAACAGATGGGGGAATGCAATAATATTACATTTGGGGCCCCCACAACCAAGGAGAAACCTGGCAGCTGTTCAAAAATAATGATATAACAAAGAGAAGAAAACAGATCCTGATTTTTCCCTGATGTTGGACCCTCTGTCACTGGCCAAACAGAGATTTTGGCCTATTTGAAAAATTATGCCTATTTGGAAAGGCATACTAAATAACATTAAGTGTTTCAGCTTTGTCCGGTAAAAGTAAGTCCTGATTTCAAAGGAATTTCTTTGGAACAGTATAAAAGCCAAGAAGCTGCTGGAATTTATTATCAAACAGGATCTGATCTGGAATTATGCTATAATTCAGCTGTAGTTTGAGACCTGATCCTTATTACTTTTTCAGAAATATACACAGGCACCCATACATAGACACCCCTAATCTTAATTAATTGAGCTCTTGGTTGGTGTTTTAAGTCAGAAGCATCAAAGGTGGTGAACACTGCAGACAAGCAACTTAATAGTAGTATTTATATTTCACAGCTTGTGGAGTCTTAGAGTATATTACTGACTGGTTATTAAATGGTAATAGTTGGATCAGGGCCAACGTGATTATTCAAGCCTTTCTGCTTCTTGAGTAGGAGCATGGCACTCAGTGAAAGAGATATCTTCTGAACTCACTACTGTTCATCCAGTTATGAAGAAACTGTAGAAATCTACACCCACCAGGGCCCCTAATATATGTCATAAACTTTTGGTGACAGTTTGTTTTCAGTAATTATCTTACTTTGCCTCATGCATGAAAGGTAGACCTGATGAGACCTGCTCTACTTTCTCTGATGTGAGCATCCAGAACTTTCTACCTTTGCTGTAAGGTTCATTGGTTATGGTGTCTACTGGGGAAATACATTTTTTTTCTTTTGGAGTTGATTATAAATCCTCTGATTACACCATAAATTGTCTCTGAGGTCATTAATTCTTCCAGCAAGTCATAGAGTAAGCCATTTGGGAACTAGGAAATTACAGGGAGGTGGTCTAGATAGAATCAGGCTCAGATGATCTGTTGTAATCATAGATTATCCCCAGTATCTGGGTTTCCTCCTTGCTGTTCCATCCTCAATTTCCTAAATAAATTTCAGAATACAATTTGGATTAGACCCTGTTTAAACCAGTGGCTCTGCAGAGAGACCACTGCCACAACAGTGGACCGAGAAAGGAAATGAGAAGGTTGTTCATTCATTCAGTCAACAAATATTTATTGACCACCTACTATATGGGAGGCATTCTAAGTAGTGAGGACAATTTAGTGAACAAAACATAGGTTATTGTTGACCTTAAATTGTTCAAAATCTGATGATATTTATATATGTTAGTTTCTATGTTGAGTGTTAGTAATAAGAGAGAGAGATTTGGTTAAATGTAACCTCTGTGTGGTAATACACTATATGCTATGTTATCTTTTGTTCAATTGTTATTATTTCAGGTTTTAATTTATCTTGTTTAATTAAAAGGCATAAATTAGCACATAGTGTTTTCATCAAATTATCAGCTGAGTTCTTGGATTGTCTTTGATTCACAAAGTGCAATTCAACATACAGGCAGAGTAAATCAGAAATATACATACAAACTTTCAATATGAATTTTAAAATAAAAGCGAAATTCATGTGCATTGTAACTATACATTAATATGATCTTATTATAATCTTATTTAAAAATGACTGTTACAATAGACTGAATGTGAGCAGTCTTCTGTAGTATGACAAGATCATTTTCCCTATATCATTTTCTCTCTGCTCTATGTTGTATGACTAAAGATTTTTACATATGCCTTTGAAAATGAATGGTTTAATAGTTCTTTCTTTTAAAAATGACAGTCTACACATTTGTTTTCCCTTGCAATAGTTTTATTTTCTTTACCAGGATGACCTTGAGTTCCTCTTTTATTTCACTTTGGGCTCCTTCATGAATCATTTAGCCGGAATATGCCAAAACAAAGATCTTTTTGTTCAGATATAATTAGAGATGGTGTTTAATTTCTGTGGCATGGCCCTGGTATCCTTCCACCCTGTCTTTGTCTTGTAAGTGTGTCTCCTCCATATTTGGCTCATGTCAAATCTTCTGTTTCTACCTCTCTTTAGGTATTTTCTAAGTCCAGGCTTTGTGTTGGATTCTAGGGATACAGCAGTAAACCTGTTAATCAAACCCTTCTTGGATTTGATGATAAAGCAATGTTCCTTACATAACTAATTACATATAGTAATTTAATTTCTTGTTTTAGTATCTTTTAATTTTTTTTGAGACAGAGACAGAGCATGAGCGGGGGAGGGGCAGAGAGAGAGGGAGACACAGAATCTGAAGCAGCCTCCAGGCTCTGAGCTGTCAGCACAGAGCCTGATGCGGGGCTCCAACTCACGAACCGTGAGATCATGACCTGAGCTGAAGTCGGGCCCTTAACCAACTGAGCCACCCAGGCGCCCCTATTTTCTTGTTTTAATATCTTGAAAAAAGTATGAAGTGTATTAAGAGGTGTATTGGGGAACTTACCCTAGGCTGTAGAGAAAGGGGTGGATCAAGAAAGTCTTTCCTGAAGATAAACCATTTAAGCTGAACCATGAATATTGGAAAGAATAAAGAACCCTCCCGATGAGAAGAATCTCTGATTGCCACTCCTCTGCTGTCAGGAGATATTTCACTTGATGCTGAGTTTCAAGTACAGCTAGAAACCTTGTTACTGGGGATGCTGAAGTAATCTAATGAATGATTTGAAGAGAAAAGATTTAAGTGCAAAACTCCGATGGAGAGAAGAGCATTTTGTCATATGTTATGAACTATTATGTATTTCTGTATGTCCTTGATATGACTTGTTTAGTGTGGCTTATTACTTCAAGTTAAAATTACATAAATTGTGACTCACTTTTGTAAAAGGATATTTAGTTTCAGGGGGAGAATAAGCTTGAAGATATTCTTGGAAGATGATATCAGTTATAGGTAAGCATTAGTTAATGACTTAAAATTCTAATTTATGGTATTGCTTAATAACAAGCTAATAAAGGTCATAGAGATGGACTTCATAGTACATATGATTAGGCCAGTGAAAAGGATTAAAAATCAAAATAAGCGTACTGATCATGATATGCACTGCTTCCAAAGTTTCCACCAGTTTTCAAGTGATCTGACCCAATTGAGTAAGAGCACTGAGGATTGAAAACATTATATTCTTGTAAATTTTTAGCAGCCATTGTAAATTTAGACGAAATTCATCCAGATAACTAAGACTTATTAAAAGTGGCAGGTCCTGGGGTGCCTGGGTGGCTCAGTCACTTTTGTCTGACTGCATCTATCTATCTATCTATCTATCTATCTATCTATCTATCTATCATCTATTTAATTCAAGTTGGTTAACATATAGTGTAGTATTAGTTTCAGACATCACTTATATATAACACCCAGTGCTCATCACAACAGGTGCCCTCCTTAATGCCCATCACTTATTTAGCCCAACCCTTCACCTACCTCCCATCCAGCAACCCTCAGTTTGTTCTCTGTATTGAAGAGTCTCTTATGGTTTGCTTCCCTCTCATTTTAGCTTATTTTCCTTCTTTCCCCTATATTTGTGTGTTGTGTTTTTAAATTCCATATATGGGTGAAATCATATATTTGTTTTTCTCTGACTGACTTATTTCGCTTAGCATAATACACTCGAGTTCCATCCATGTTGTTACAAATGGCAAGATTTCATTCTTTTTGATGGATGAGTAGTGTTCCATTCTATGTATGTATGTATATATATACACATACATATATGTGTGTGTGTGTGTGTGTGTGTATATGTATATATACACACATACATACATACATACATACATACACCACATCTTTATCCATTCCATCAGTCCATGGACATTTGGGCTCTTTCCTAATTTGGCTACTTAGTTGATAGCGCTGCTGTGAACATTGGGTGGATGTGCCCCTTCAAATGAGCGTTTTTGTATCCTTTGGATAAATGCCTAGTAGTGGAATTGCTGTGTCATAAGATAGTTATATTTTTAATTTTTTGAGGGAGCTCCATACTGTATTCCAGAGTGGCTGCACCAGTTTGCATTCCCACCAACCTTGCAAAAGGATTCCCCTTTCTTCACATCATCACCGACATCTGTTGTTGTCTGAGTTATTAATTTTAGCCATTGTGACAGTTGTGAAGTGGTATCTCATTGTGGTTTTGATTTGTATTTCTCTGATGATGAATGATGTTGAGCCTCTTTTTATGTGTCTGTTACCTATGTGGATGTCTTCTTTCAAAAAGTGTCTTTTCATGGCTTTTGCCCATTTTTTTTACTGGATCATTTGTTTTTTGGGTATTGTGTTTGATAAGATCTTTCTATATTTTGGATACTAACCTTTTATCCGATATGTCATTTGCAAATATCTCCCATTCTGTCAGTTGTCTTTAAGTTTTATTGATTGTTTCCTTTGCTGTGCTAAAGTTTTTATCTTGATGATGTCCCTGTAGTTCATTTTTGCTTTTATTTTCCTTGCCTCCAGAGAGATGTCTAGTAAGAAGTTGCTGTGGCCAAGGTTATTTTGGCTCAAGTTATGATCTCAGGGTTCATGGAACCAAGTCCTGTGTTGGGTCCCGTGCTGACAGCATGGAGCCTGCTTAAGATTCTGTCTCTGCTTCTCCCTCTGCCTTTCTCCCTGCTCATGCTTTCACTGTAAATAAATAAGTAGATAAATAGTCAAAAACTTAAAAAATTAAGTGTCAGGTCCCATCATAGGTGCATCAAAGTACAAATATATTGCACATTGCTGATACATTTTACTGAAGAATGCCTGAGAGGACCACAGTACCTTAGAGTCAAATGAATCATAAGACCTTTCTACTTTTCTGCCCAGATGTTTGCATAATTACATACTGGCAAACATAGCTCCATCAATTTCTTTAAAAAATTTTGGCCATTAAAACCCATGGGAATTCCCCATCATATTTATATTGACTTTAAAAAATATTGAAGTAAAATTTCTGCTTTTTTCTCTGTGACCCCTTAATTCTTTCATACCTGTGCTGACTGATAGATTCTTGGGTTTCCTCCTCTGTGTTGGTGATTAGTTTGCTACTCCTAATGTATTTTCCCATGCTTTTTCTTTTAATAGTTATTGCTGCTTATGGGTGATGATTGCAGTAGATTATATTATAGCCATCGGGATTTTAAAATACCTTCAAATATACACATACCCCCCCCCCCCAACCAAAGAAAAACCTCTGAAACCGGGTCTCTGATTAGGAAAGCCTTTGCCCTTAACCTCCTGAACCCACATCCTTAGACGGTGTATATGTGCATTTGAACAGGTGACTATCACTTCAGTGTTGGCTAGTGTTCCTTACATATGTTAAGGCTCCAGGGGCTAGAATTGGAGTATCAGCTGAGCTGGTATTTATTTTTTAGACTACTGCAGTTACATACAAGAGAATACAGTGTGGCCCTTTAAACAAAAATTGAATTTGTGGAAAGGATGTCTGGTAGCTCATGTAATAAAAGGAATAGCTGAAGATCCAGGCTTTGAAAAAGAAAGGGTCAGAGATGCTCTGGGCTTTATATCTAGCAACTCACATCCAGGGCTTGCAACTCTAACTTTAGGGAGAATCTAGTTAACTTGTATTCAGTCAGCTCTCTAACTGTGGCTGGACAGGTACTAGTATGGAAAGAGTGGCTTTCAAAGCAGTAATGAGGGTGTGATGACCAGAAGAAAGCAGAATGATACAGGGAAGGCAAAAACGGTAGCTTTCTGCTTTGATTAATGGGATTAAACTCTCTGGAATGTCCTGGTCTCTAATACGGGAAGAGTAGTACCACTTCTCGAGTTGCTAACGGTAGTGAAACTAGAAACACTTAGAACAATGTTTAACAAATAATAAGCACTTGATTTCATTATCATCTCCATTTTATAAGAAATTATGGTTCAGAGAGGTTTAAATAACCTGCCTAAAGTCACACTAAGGGAGTGATTGAGGTGGTATTCAGACCATCTTATTACAGAGAATTCACTCTTTTTTTTTATGTTTGTTTATTTTTGAGAGGGGAGGGAGAGACAGAGAGCGAGAGTGTGCACAAATGGGGGAGGGGCAGAGAGAGAGAGAGAGAGAGAGAGAGAGAGAGAGAGATACACATAGAATCCCAAGCAGGCTCTAGGCTCTGAGCTGTCAGCACAGAGCCCTATGTGGGGCCTGAACTCAAAAACCCAAGATCATGACCTGAGCTGAAGTCAGATGCTCAGCTGACTGAACCACCCAGGCACCCAGAGAATTTACTCATCAAACCTTGCCACATTGCTTCGAAGTCCAGAGAGCTTACTCCTGTAAGGTCAACTTTCTCTTTTATTGTAGTATTTCTTCCTACAGCTGTCATTTTTTTTGGTAATTTTTTTTAAATTTATTTATTTTTGAGAGAGACAGAGCACAAGTGGGGGAGAGCCAGAGAGAGAAGGAGACACAGAATCCGAAGCAAACTCCAGGCTCTGAGCTGTCAGCACAGAGCCCAACGCTGGGCTAGAACTCGCAAACCATGAGATCATGACCTGAGCCAAGGTCAGATGCTTAACTGACTGAGCCACCCAAGTGCCTCTAACAGCTGTCATAAAGAAAAAGTTTGAATTGTACTCCTTCACTCCATACAACCTCAAATTTTAACATTTTTCGTGAATAGCATATATTACAATCCTTTTTAGAGGCCAGTAAGATGATCCCCATTTTACAGATGGTGAAAATAACAGCTGAGAGAGGTTAAATATTGTGGGTCAAGTTCACAGAGCAAGTAATGGTGGCAGCTGAGCTTTGAGCTGAGCTCTGCCCTATCCCGGAGCCTGTTGCTTTGATCCAGCTTTACTGCGCCCTGGAAAACAGAAAAGTGCAAGAGGGTCCTTTCCTTTAGACTAACAAAGAACGATCTAAATAAAAAGAGCATCTGTTCAAAAAAGAATATGTAACCAGCATACAGTGAAGAATGGAAGCTTCTATAGCAAAGTAGTATTTGGATATGTGTTTTGAAGTTCCAGACAGTATTCTAGATCCTTGCACCGTAAGATACACATTAAATCCATAAGGTACATATTAAAATTATCTTTATTTACAGCTAGGGACACTTAACACATTAATTTTGATACTTCCCCAGGATTATTTAGTATGTAGGTTGTGGAGCCAAACCTGTAGGCTCTGTGAGGATAAATCCAGTTACCTAATTTGTTTACCACTTTATCAGGGTACTCAATAAAGAGGTGTTGAATACATGAATGTCTTTAGGCCACAGATCCCAAAGTTCTGAATTTTTTTTTCTTTTTCAGTCTTGTCAGAAGCAGTCAAGATGTGAACAATTAATAGGAGTAATTGAAAGTCAAACTAGAACACCAAAAAGATGTGTGTCTCGAATACCAAGTAAAAAACACATACCCATCAAAAGGCACCCAAAACCATAGGCTCAAGGCCTTGTATTAAAAGATTAGTCAAATACTTGAGGCAAAAATATAATCTTTGATTTTAGAAAAGAATCAGAAATAAACCTTAGGGCTAGGAGAAAGTAAATGTTATGTCCATCTTTGATAAAAGAATGATTTGTGAGATTATAGACTGTTCAATGTAACTTCCACACCAGCTGGCAAAATAGTAGAGCCCATTAGCAAGCAATCAGTGTTTGTCAAGCCACAAATGCTGTAATCAGCTTGACACTGAGAAATGAAAGCAATGCTAGAAATTTCCGCTTTTCTTTTATGAAAGAGTTACAGATTTTATACGAGGAATTCCAAGGTATTAGTATTTTTTTAAAGTGTGCTCAATGGATGTTATTAGGATTAATGGCTGAAGAAATTCAGAGTCAAATTTTAAGAAACTCTAGAACGTAAAAGGTGAAAGTCCTCTTTACTATAGGACTACTCAGAACCTTTAATTTTGTTTATTTTCAAAAAGGATTGTAGAATGCAGCATTGCTAAAACAAACCCTACCATGACTTGAGAATCTTATGTACCAAATTTGCAAAATACTTAGGTGGACTTATACAAACCCTCCGTTTTGGACTCCTTGGCTGCTTTAGGGCAGGTGCTGTCCCTGTTCCTCTATCACTGATACCTAGCTTAGTATCTAATACACACAGAGTACTCATGGTGTATTTATTGGCTGTATGAATCACTGATAAATACTGAATAGCATCCTAAAAAAAAATGATGGGCTACTTAATATCTTGACGATATGATCTAACATATATTTGAAAAGAGGAAGCTGACTAAAAACTGGATTAAAATTATTCTCTTTGTCCTATTAGATTTTAGAATGGAAAGTCTATTTTCTAATTATATTTGATAATAAAATTTAGATTAACTGAAAATGTATAAACTTCTTGATATTTTCATGTATTAGAAATATCTTCAGAACCAACTTTTTTATAGTCATACACCCTTATTGATATGTGTAAAACAAAAGTTATAGCACCATTTGTTTTGAGTTTCTTCTTGACATGGGATATTGCTGGGAGGAGCCTCCAGAAGGCACTTTTGCCAGAGAATAGGTGTAGTGTTTTTGTCTGAATACTAAATGATGTATATATTTTATATTTATAAAAATTATATATTTATATAACATTTAATACTTAAAATATTTATATTTTATATTTGCAAACATAATTTTATTGTACAAAATATATGTACAAAATACATATGCATAAATGCATTATAGCTCTTTATGCATACATACATTTTTATGTTTGAAAACACGTTTTCATTTATAAATTTATATGGGAAGTATATTGGAAAAAATTTTGGTTTTCTGAGTGAAGAAAAACCATGCAAATGTCGCCTGAAGTAAGAAATGTCCGATAGACATCTTATTTTATGGTAATTACATAAATAAAATTAATGCATCAGAAATTACTTATAATGGGTGGAACAAAGTCTAATTGAAGTTTTACAGTCAGCTATCACCATCGTTTTAAAGATATGGCTTATTGCATGGGATAGAAAAATTTTACCAAGATGATTCCCATTTTTTCATTTTGAATTTAAGTCAAATATTGTGATATCATAAATATCACAATATTGGGACTTTGGAAGAAAATTGGAAAGAGTCACATCTGTGAACCAGTTCTGTATTTTTCAAATAGATTAGATATTTCCTGATTTTTTTAATGTTTATTTATTTTTGAGGAGGTAGGGAGAGAGAGCTTGCGCGTGCAGGGCATGCTCTCACAAGTGGGAGAGGGACGGAGACAGAAGGGGACAGAGAATCAGAAGGGGGCTGTCAGGGAGCCTGATGAGATCATGACCTGAGTCAATGTCTGACATGCAACCAACTGAGCCACTACAACGCCTCGATATTTCCTCATTTTTAAAGTTTATTGATTTATTTTGAGAGAGAGAGAAAAAAAAAGCATGAGTGGGGGAGGGGCAGATAGAGTGGGAGACAGAATCCCAAGCAGGGCCCACACCAGCAGCTCAGAACCCAGCTGTGGGGCTGGAACTCCCAACCATGAGACCAAGACCTGAGCTGAGATTCAGAGTTAGTTGGCTCCACACACTTGGATGGCTCAGTTGGTTTGAGCTTTGAACTTTGGCTCAAGTCATGATCTCACCCTTTGTGAATTCCAGCCCCACAACAAGCTTGCTGCTCTCAGTGCAGAGCTGGCTTTGAATCCTCTGTCTCCCTCCCTCTGCCCCTCCCCCACTTGCATGGTGTGTGTGTGTGTGTGTGTGTGTGTGTGTGTGTGTGTGTGTGTGTACTACGTACTCTCTTTCTCTCTCAAAAATAAATGTTAAAAAAAAGAGTCAGTTACTTAACCAACTAAGCCACACAGGCGCCCCTCCTCACTTTTATACTGTAAGGTTTATATGTGAATGCTCTAAAGATATTTATTTCAAACAACTTTGATAAGAATAACTTACATACTATAAAGTTTGCCATTGTATCTGCAGCTTGACCCTTTGGAGGAAATACATACAGTCATGTACCATTACCTCTGTCCAATTTTAGAGCACATCTGTCTTTGCCTAAGGTTCCCCTGTGCCCATTTGCAGTCAGTCCTCCTTCCCATCCCTGGCAAATTATTTTCCAAAGTGGGTGTACCATTGTACATTCCAACCCGCAATGAATGAGAGTTCCAATTTCTCCATATCCTCAACAAAATTAGAGTTATAAGTCTTTGATTTAGCCATTCTCCTGTGAATAGCAGTATCTTATTGCAGTTTTAAGTTGCATTATATAATGACTAATGCTGTTGAGAATGCTTTTATGTACTTACTAGCCATTTATATGTTGTATTCAATGAAAGGTGTATTCAGATCTTTTGCCTCCTTTGAGTTATTCATTGAATTATTAGAGTTATTTATATATTGTAGATAGAAAAATTTTAGTAGATATATGAGCTGCAGTGTTTTGACTCAGCTTGTGTCTTTTTACCTACCTAATGGTGTTTTTTTGAAAAGTTTTTAATTTTGCTGAAGTTCAATTTAACAATTTATTTCTTGGATGAATCATGCCGTTGGTATAACATGTAAGAAATGTTTGCCTGATCCCACATCTAGGCATTTTCTCCTAGTTGTCCTCTTTTCTTCTATTTCTTCCAGATGTTTTATAGTTTTTTTTTAATTTTTTTTTAACGTTTTATTTATTTTTGAGACAGGGAGAGACAGAGCATGAACAGGGGAGGATCAGAGAGAGGGAGACACAGAATCTGAAACAGGCTCCAGGCTCTGAGCCGTCAGCACAGAGCCCGATGCGGGGCTCGAACTCACGGACCGCGAGATCATGACTTGAGCCAAAGTCGGCTGCTTAACCGACTGAGCCACCCAGGTGCCCCTATAGTTTTAAGTTGTACATTCAGATATATGACTGATTTTTTATTTTTTTTTACTTTTGAGAGAGAGAAAGAGAGAGAGAGAGAGAGATAGCAAGTGAGGGAGTGGCAAAGAGAGGGAGAGACACAGAATTCGAAGCTGGCTCCAGGGTCTGAGCTGTCAGCACAGAGCCCAACACAGGGCTCAAACTCATGAACTGCTAAATCATGACCTGAGCTGAAGACACTTAACTGACTGAGCCACCCAGGCACCCCTATGGTAGATTTTTAGTTTATTTTTGTATATGATGTGACACTAGAATCTAAGTTTATTTTTTTCATATAAATATCCAATCATCCCAGTATCATTTACTGAAAAAGCTTTTATTTTTCTCCGCCCCTTGAGGTGCCTTGGTGCCTTTATCAAGAATCAATTGACATAATTAGAGGATATATTTCTGGACTTTCTATTTGGTTCCATCAATGTGTATGTTTATCTTATGAAAATAATATCCTGTCTTGATTACTCTAGCTTTATATTGACTTTTGAAATCAAACAGCATAAATCCTTTGACTTCAACCTTCTTTTTCAGAATTATTTTAACTATTCCGAGTTCTTTGCCTTTCCATGTAAAATTTAAGATTAGCTCGTCAATTTCTACAGTAATGGTTATTAGGATTTTCATAGAGATTCAGTTAAATTTTACTGAGATCACCTTGGAGAATTGCCATCCATGATCTTGATTCTTCCGATTCGTGAACATGGCATACTTCCCTTTCTTAGGGGTCTTTTAAAATTTTCTCAGTGATGTTCTATAGTTTTCAGGTACAGGTCTTGCATTTTTGTTAAGTTTATTCCCAAGTACTTTATTCTTTTAATGCTTTTGTGAGTAATTTGCTTTCTTAACTACATTCAGATTCTTTGTATTATAAAAAATGGATTTTTTACATTAATCTTGTATCTTATAAATTTGCTACATTATAGAACAAATGTCCTACTAGATTTTTTTGTCAAACCCTTAGGACTCCTTAAAAGATATGAATGTCTCCTAGAAATAGCCTGTATATGCTCCTTGGGAACAGATACCCATGTCTGTCACATAGTGATTGTTGAATATGTGCTTGCTGAATGATGGAGTGGATTTTTGCATGTTTCTCCAAAGTATTAAGGTTTCTCTAACTACATTTAATAGGTATTTTAGCTTTATAAAAATGAGATTTACATAAAAGCTTGATAATTATATATTTACATTTCATTACAATTAGATTGCATATGTTTTTTGTGTTAGACTTCATTCCTAGGCTAAAGAGACAATGTGAAAAAAAAAATCCGCAAGTTGGCAATAAGATAGATTTATTTTATCCAAGAGCATTTTGGTGATAAGAGCCACCTTTTACTTTTTTTTTCCCAAAAAGATGAGCATTTTAAGTCCATATGTGATCAATACTAAATGCATTAAGAATGAATTCCTTATTGTCAAGTTTTGATTTCATGAACGAAAAATGCTTATGCCTTATCACGTTTATTGCATAATTTGCAATTTATAGCAACAATGTATCTATTGAATTTTCACTTAAATGTTATAAATTACACTGTTTAAGGATACATTGAGTACAAATCTTTTTTATTCACTTAGTTGGTTTTTTTCTTTCCTAAACTAACATCCTGAGTCAGTTTAAACATCATACATTTTACTAAGATAATCTTTTTTTTTCCTTAAGTTGTAACTAAAGATTTTTAATTACATAAAACACAAACATCTGTTTTCTACACAGTATTAGTTGGTATAATGCTAACATACGTCATAATCTGACTATGTGAGATAATGTCAAAATATACCTCACTTTTCAAGCCAAAGACAAGTTTAAGGAGTTTTCAATTTGTCAGCTCTGAAACTGCATCAATTTGAAAATGAAGGACACAAAGGAAAAAGTAAACAAACACAAACAAAAACATACAAAGCTATCTTTTTCAGCTACAAGTAAGGCTTATATTACCTGTGAAGCAACATCTCTTTCAAGTGTGTGGAATGAGCTTACACCATGAGTACATGGGTGTATACCTACAGCTGTGCTCAATCCCTTCTGTGTTCTAATATGATACCCAGTGTATAATCAACATTAACTTAAGGGCTTTTACCAGATACATATCCCTTCATGTCACCATTACTTCCCAACCCATTTCTCCTTACCACCTGCCTTACGTATTTGTTGCCACTGCTCCCAGAGGCACCTGTAAGCAACAGATAAGAGCCAGGACTTTGGATGGTATTACCTAAGTTCACATTTTGGCTCAGTCTCTTACTGGCTGTGTAATCATGGGCAGTTTATTTACACTGCCATGTTTAATGTCATGTTTCCAATCTGCAAAATGGAGATAATAGTAGTACCTAGCTCCTCAGGTTGTATGAAGATGGAAATGTGTTTATCACTTTAGCCCTATGTGATATGTGTGTATGCGTATGTGTATATACCTATATACATATATATACCTGTGTATATATGTATGCACACACAGACACAATACATATGCAGAATACATGTGCTTGTATATCTGTGTGTATATGTATAGATAGGTAGATAGATACTGTTTTGAATAGCAATTACTGGTACATAATAAGTGATTAGTATATTTTAGATATTATTAAATCTGGTTGCTCTGATGTAATATCTCTCAGAGTTCCTGCTGTGTAAACCATTTTTTAATTAACCCTTTGGCTAGTCTGATGATAGTAGACATATGGGAAATGAAGTCAACCAAATAGACAAGCTATGAAATTATTCAGGTTTTGGTCCTTGCCAATGGTAAAGTACATACATGCAATAGCTAGTCATATGTTTAATGAAGGTTTTTGATCCAAGTTATTTTAGCAATGTAAGAGCCTTAAAATTTTTAAATACCTATGAAAATCATCCTGTTGAACATGTAATTTTCCAGGCTTGCACCAAATAATTGTGATATTCAGTGAACAATGAAGTTCCATTTAACATATTATTGCTTTTATTTCCTTAGAAGAGTTGGCTAAATAGTGGATTGGCATCTGGTGTTTCTTCACAATTCTTGAGGATATTTTAAAACACTTTTTTTCTTTTTGACACCTTTAATGTGCACTTGTAATTATATTAAAGAAATAGGTAATTTGACAGTCTCATTAATGAAGACAAATATGATCTAGTGAGGATATATTATTTTAATAGTACTCTGCTAAAGTCACAGATGACACTGTTCTCACAGTGCTATTGTATTTGCTAATTCATAATTTTTGTTGAACTTTAAAAGTAAAGCACTGTATTGCTCGATGAATCTTTTTTCAAACTTATTTATCAGTTAAGATTTGATATCTTAACTGTCTCCACTTACATATGTTTATTTAGGTTAAAAAACACAAATTAAAAAGCACCCTGAAATCTTGTTAATCTCTGTAGATTCTTGTCTGATAACACATTATCTTTGTACCTGAAAAATATTGAGTGACAGTTCCTGAATTCAGGTTTTCAACACTGTGCTGTATTGTACTTCACAGTTGTAACTTGTGTCAGCACTTCTGGAGTGGGGATACCTGAGGTTCTGTGGTTGGTTTGTGGACCCTTTTGAAAATCTGTGAAAAAATGTGTGAAAACCCTTGACTTTTTCCTCTCAAGCACATAGACACACATGCAGATAAAATTTTACGTCACTTTACATCACTGGATCCCTTAAAGCTCAATCAAGGACATACTCCATAGTATACTTCTTACTACTTTATGAAGCCCAATTCTATTTCTGTGTAAATCAGAGACATTTTTCAGTAATTCACAATTTCTTGTATTTAGTATCGCAGAAATTTTACTGCCTCTTTTGGTTTTACATTTTTAGTACGATGGAACAAATCATTATGGACGTGTGTCATTTCATATTACAGTTTTTTGTTTGAAGATTAAAATTTTTATTTTTTTAAATTAAAAAAAAAAAAACCCAAACACTTGTTGATTTTTGAGAGAGCACAAGCAGGGGAGGGTCAGAAAGAGACAGAGACACAGAATCCGAAGCAGGCTTCAGGCTCTGAGCTGTCAGCACAGAGCCCAATGAGGGGCTCCAGCCCACAAACAGTGAGATAATGGCCTGAGCCAAAGTCAGATGCTTAACCGACTGAGCCACCCAGGTGCCCCTGAGGATTAAAATTTTTATTAAAAAATTGTGTATTATTCTGGAAAAGAATAGCATCCTTTCTGAATCATATTTTCCTTATCTGCAAATAATTTGCTTTTCTATCAGGAAGTTGTGAGGAGGTCTTTGTTATTGGTCAAATATCCCAGTATCTTGGGAAAATGAAGACTGTTTAGAGTTCACATATCTTTAAAATCTGTTATGTTCTGAAATTAAGTTGTGAAATAAATCTTAACTATTACACATTGACTGCGTGCCAGTCTTTTATACTTGGCACATTTTTGACATCATTGCATTCATTTTCATAAAATCCCTGGAAGTATTGTCTTAGTCTGTGCATACTGTTAAAATGAAAATGTCATAGCTTGGGTCACTTAAACAACAAACACCTATTTCTCCCAGTTCAGAAATCTGGTAAGTCCAGGATCAAGGAACCAGCAGTTCCAGTATCTGGTGAAGACAAGCTTCTTGGCTCATACACAGCCATCTTGCTGTGTCCTTACATGGCAGAAGGGAGAAGAAAGCTCTTTGGGGTCTCTTTTATAAGGGTACTAATCCCATTAATGAATGCTCCACCCACATGACCTAACCACCTTTCAAAGATCCCACCTCCTAATACCATCACATTGAGGTTTAGGATTCAACAAAGGAATAGGGAGAGGGGGGATAAACATTCAGTCTATTACAAGTGTACATGATTATTCCTGTTTTGCAGTTGAGGTAACCGAAGATAGGTTGAAGTAACTATCCCAGGATTACTCAATCAGTAATTACTCAGAGGACAGTTGGGGATCCCAGCCAGATTGTCTGACTTTTTTGGCCCGGATTGTAAACATTCCACTGTAAGCTAAACTGATTTGCCTAGAATTACCGAATTGATGTTACTTTCATAATTTCTTAAGTCAGAAAAGAAATACACATCATATGATATCTCAGAGTCCTTGTAATTTCACTTTAATTCATTTATTCAATAAATATTTAGCTAGTTTTTGGATTATCTTACGTGACAGTTAAAAAAAACAGGAATCTATGAAATTAGGTTTATAATTTATTGCTCATAACATAGGCACAATTTTTGTTTCTAATGATCTCTCTTTCTACAAATTTCCATATTCTTTCATATATATTCATGTAGACACACCCCAGGTGGCTCCCATCACCTGCATGCTTAGTTTATTTAAGAGACTTCTTTATTGTGTCTTTCAAACTACCCATTAACAATTTCTTTTGAAATTACTGGCAGAACAGTGGTCTTTGATTTGTGACATCAATAACTCTTCTGTTAAACCGAATGCCTTATACATAGTAGACAGAGAACAAATAATTGTACAATTAATGAATGAATTTATAATGCTTAGATTGCACAAAAAGTCAGATTACTTACATTAAATGAAGGGACACAGTAGTTTAATCTGTTGTGTGTTGAAGAGGCCAAACGTCTTGAATATTGTCTGTTAGGAATATACTGCACAAGAAAATGATAGTTTCAATTTAATGTATTCTGAGATTGAATTCAAAGATTGTAGACCCAATGGCTTGTACTAAGTAAGTCTAAATATTCCGCTAAAGTATTAAGTTCAATTATGAATTAAATCCTCTTATTTAAAGATATCTATTGTACTTCTGTGAAGTTATTCTGTCTGGATTAAGGATTTTTGTTTGATATAGAATTCTGCCTTGATATTCACATCAGATAGGAGGATAGATTCTGTTTGAAAGAAATTTTGTAAGGTTGATTTGATTCATTATACTTCTGTTGAACGTATTCTATAATGTCATGGTTAGGTAACAGTGGGTTTCTCGTGGAAGTAGATTTGTTTTCTGGGTGTTTCCTAGTTAATTTCTTAAAGAAGTCAAAATATGTAATGGTCACCTTAAAATGAGGGTATCCTACACATGAAGAGTTTATTAAGCACAAATTATGTAAACTAAAATGGATTTTGTGAGGATTGAGTACTGAGTTACTTGGAAATAATAACCTCAAGTTTAATTTTCAGAATGCAAAGAGGGTTTGTTAAGTTTCCATTCTCATGGATCATGTGAAGTGAGGACACAAGGAATTTTGCAATACTAGTTGTGGTTAGTGTGAAAATGGATTTAAAAATTTTATGACTATTTTGAAAGGTAATAAAAAAAGTAAAGACTTCCAAAAAATGCATGCCTTTTCTTTTTCCTGTTCTTTTCCCCACTTTAAAAAAATTGATATGTATTTGAACATTAATGATTCTTAGCTTTGTACAAATGAGTAGTTATTACTTGAAAGTATTTTCTTATATTTAGTATTAATCAAGTATATTTTGCTATATAAATTCTATTTTTAAAAACATTTTTTACACTTACTAAATCAGATATTAGTTTATTGACCTATTAAAAAATTAAGTTTATTTATTTTGAGAGAGAGACACAGAATCAGCGGGAAAAAGGCAGAGAGAGAGGGAGAGAGAGAATCCCAAGCAGGCTCCACACTGCCTGTGCAGAGCCTAATGTGGGGCTGGAACTCACAAACCATAAGATCATGACCTGAGCTGAGACCGAGTCTGACACTTAGCGGACTGAGCCACCCAGGTGCCCCAGGAACATCAATTTGTTTTTAAAAGGAAGCTTGATTTTGTTTGTTTGTTTGTTTGTTTGTTTGTTTGTTTGTTTGTTTGTTTTGAGAGAGAGAGGGAAAGAGAGACACTAGGGGGGATCGGAGAGAGAGGAAGAGACAGAAATACCAAGCAGGCTCCAGACTATCAGCGCAGAGCCCAACGCAGCCCTGGAATGCACGAACCTTGAGATGATGACCTGAGCCGAAATCAAGAATCTCGTGCTTAACTAAGCCACCCAGACACTCGGGAATATAATTTTTTTTTTCTCATCTTTTTGTTGAAGGATGTTTCTCTCTTCAAGATTAAAAAAACTCCATCGATAATGAGTTTTAGTTTCAGTGTTTATACATATATTGAATTTAAAATTTACTCTTATAATCAGATTGCATTGCAAGAGCCTTGTATTAGTGTGCTGGATGAATGATTCAACAGAGTTTAATAACTGTAATAGCAATTTATTATGATTCATTGAAAGAAGAAGCATTAATAAACACTACTGATAACTATTAAGATTTTCTTTTATATCCAAAGTATAACATATATTTTCACATTCCTGTGTCAGCTTTTAAGCATGAAATCTGTCTTGAGCCAATGAAGGTATTTATCTCAGAGAATATTAAAGATGCAATAATTTATTGAACACCCTTCCAAGTAATCTGATTCACACACAACATCAAATTTATTTGGAAGTGAATATTTATTCCTGTATTTTTGTATGGTGTGTTTGTTTTCAGCTTCTCCTAAGATTAAGCTACTTAGAAATAAGTGATGAGGTAGTTGGGGATCCTTTTCTCATGGGAAGGATTTCATCAGGGAAGACTCATTTCTTAAACTGAAATTCATGGAAGAATTTTAAGCAAGTTCTCTTTCATATCTATTTTTCTTTCTAATATACTGTGGTCAGTACCTAATGTAATTGTGCTCTTTAAAATGGTATTTGATGTTCATTTTCAACCTTTTGTGTCAAAAGAACAAGAATTTGGTTAGCCTTAGATTGTGAATATAGGTTTTTATTAAACATATTTACAACTCCCTATATTCTCATTACCTAATTTTAACATCCAAATTAATATCCCAAGTCATGAGATGAATCATTATTTCCAAAGGGATCTTAAAATACTATTAAGAATGTCATAAAATGTTGTGCCATTTAGCTGTCTCAGAGAACCATAAAATCTATGTTTCTACATAAATGTAAAATTGGTGAACAGATTTATTAGGTCTTCATCTTGCAGCGTTGGCTTTAGGTCATCTTAGTTCATGTGATTTGGGCCCTATTAACTAAAAAAGAGTTTGCGATTGTTATGGTCTGACTGTATCTCTCCCCCCGCTCCTCGAAATTCATATGTTGAAATCTAACCTCTAAGGTTATATATTGGGGATAGGGCCTGTGGGAGATGATTAAATTAGAAGGATGTAGCTTTCCTAAAAGGGATTAGTAATCTTATGAAAAAGGTCCTAGAAAGATCCCTTGCCCCTTCCACAATCCGAGGATACAAGAAGTCTGTAATCCAGAAGAAGGTCTTCACTAGACCATGCTGGCACACTGATCTCAGACTTACAGCCTCTAGAACTATGAGGAAAAAATTTCTGTTGTTTGTAAATTACTCAGTCTGTGTAATTTTGTTATAATAGCCCAAACTCACAAACACAGTGATATTCAGTGGGCTGCCGACACAGGCAAAGCTAGTAATACCTGTATTTCTTACCTCTCAATTTTACATTCTAAGTCCTACACAAGTTTTCTTTGGACAATACAGCTAAGGGTCAACTACCAAATGCAGATATTTTCAAATTATATTCAATTTTGGAATATGTGGTTTTTTTATTTTTTTATTTTTTTATTTTTTTTTTATTTTTATTTTTTTTATTTTTTAATATATGAAATTTACTGTCAAATTGGTTTCCATACAACACCCAGTGCTCATCCCAAAAGGTGCCCTCCTCAATACCCATCACCCACCCTGTCCTCGCTCCCACCCTGCCCTCCCTCCCACCCCCCATCAACCCTCAGTTTGTTCTCAGTTTTTTAACAGTCTCTAATGCTTTGGCTCTCTCCCACTCTAACCTCTTTTTTTTTTTTTTTTTTTTTTTTCCTTCCCCTCCCCCATGGGTTTCTGTTATGTTTCTCAGGATCCACATAAGAGTGAAACCATATGGTATCTGTCTTTCTCTGTATGGCTTATTTCACTTAGCATCACACTCTCCAGTTCCATCCATGTTGCTACAAAAGGCCATATTTCATTTTTTCTCATTGCCACGTAGTATTCCATTGTGTATATAAACCACAATTTCTTTATCCATTCATCAGTTGATGGACATTTAGGCTCTTTCCATAATTTGGCTATTGTTGAGAGTGCCGCTATAAACATTGGGGTACAGGTGCCCCTATGCATCAGTACTCCTGTATCCCTTGGATAAATTCCTAGCAGTGCTATTGCTGGGTCATAGGGTAGGTCTATTTTTAATTTTCTGAGGAACCTCCACACTGCTTTCCAGAGCGGCTGCACCAATTTGCATTCCCACCAACAGTGCAAGAGGGTTCCTGTTTCTCCACATCCTCTCCAGCATCTATAGTCTCCTGATTTCTTCATTTTGGCCACTCTGACTGGCGTGAGGTGGTATCTGAGTGTGGTTTTGATTTGTATTTCCCTGATAAGGAGCGACGTTGAACATCTTTTCATGTGCCTGTTGGCCATCCGGATGTCTTCTTTAGAGAAGTGTCTATTCATGTTTTCTGCCCATTTCTTCACTGGGTTATTTGTTTTTCGGGTGTGGAGTTTGATGAGCTCTTTATAGATTTTGGATACTAGCCCTTTGTCCGATGTGTCATTTGCAAATATCTTTTCCCATTCCGTTGGTTGCCTTTTAGTTTTGTTGGTTGTTTCCTTTGCTGTGCAGAAGCTTTTTATCTTCATAAGGTCCCAGTAATTCACTTTTGCTTTTAATTCCCTTGCCTTTGGGGATGTGCCGAGTAAGAGATTGCTACGGCTGAGGTCAGAGAGGTCTTTTCCTGCTTTCTCCTCTAAGGTTTTGATGGTTTCCTGTCTCACATTCAGGTCCTTTATCCATTTTGAGTTTATTTTTGTGAATGGTGTGAGAAAGTGGTCTAGTTTCAACCTTCTGCATGTTGCTGTCCAGTTCTCCCAGCACCATTTGTTAAAGAGACTGTCTTTTTTCCATTGGATGTTCTTTCCTGCTTTGTCAAAGATGAGTTGGCCATACGTTTGTGGGTCTAGTTCTGGGGTTTCTATTCTATTCCATTGGTCTATGTGTCTGTTTTTATGCCAATACCATGCTGTCTTGATGATGACAGCTTTGTAGTAGAGGCTAAAGTCTGGGATTGTGATGCCTCCTGCTTTGGTCTTCTTCTTCAAAATTACTTTGGCTATTCGGGGCCTTTTGTGGTTCCATATGAATTTTAGGATTGCTTGTTCTAGTTTCGAGAAGAATGCTGGTGCAATTTTGATTGGGATTGCATTGAATGTGTAGATAGCTTTGGGTAGTATTGACATTTTGACAATATTTATTCTTCCAATCCATGAGCAGGGAATGTCTTTCCATTTCTTTATATCTTCTTCAATTACCTGCATAAGCTTTCTATAGTTTTCAGCATACAGATCTTTTACATCTTTGGTTAGATTTATTCCTAGGTATTTTATGCTTCTTGGTGCAATTGTGAATGGGATCAGTTTCTTCATTTGTCTTTCTGTTGCTTCATTGTTAGTGTATAAGAATGCAACTGATTTCTGCACATTGATTTTGTATCCTGCAACTTTGCTGAATTCATGTATCAGTTCTAGCAGACTTCTGGTGGAGTCTATCGGATTTTCCATGTATAATATCATGTCATCTGCAAAAAGCGAAAGCTTGACTTCATCTTTGCCAATTTTGATGCCTTTGATTTCCTTTTGTTGTCTGATTGCTGATGCTAGAACTTCCAGCACTATATTAAACAGCAGTGGTGACAGTGGGCATCCCTGTCGTGTTCCTGATCTCAGGGAAAAAGCTCTCAGTTTTTCCCCATTGAGGATGATGTTAGCTGTGGGCTTTTCATAAATGGCTTTTATGATCTTTAAGTATGTTCCTTCTATCCCGACTTTCTCAAGGGTTTTTATTAAGAAAGGGTGCTGGATTTTGTCAAAGGCCTTTTCTGCATCGATTGACAGGATCATATGGTTCTTCTCTTTTTTTTTGTTAATGTGATGTATCACGTTGATCGATTTGCGAATGTTGAACCAGCCCTGCATCCCAGGAATGAATCCCACTTGATCATGGTGAATAATTCTTTTTATATGCTGTTGAATTCGATTTGCTAGTATCTTATTAAGAATTTTTGCATCCATATTCATCAGGGATATTGGCCTGTAGTTCTCTTTTTTTACTGGGTCTCTGTCTGGTTTAGGAATCAAAGTAATACTGGCTTCATAGAATGAGTCTGGAAGTTTTCCTTCCCTTTCTATTTCTTGGAATAGCTTGAGAAGGATAGGTATTATCTCTGCTTTAAATGTCTGGTAGAACTCCCCTGGGAAGCCATCTGGTCCTGGACTCTTATTTGTTGGGAGATTTTTGATAACCGATTCAATTTCTTCGCTGGTTATGGGTCTGTTCAAGCTTTCTATTTCCTCCTGATTGAGTTTTGGAAGAGTGTGGGTGTTTAGAAATTTGTCCATTTCTTCCAGGTTGTCCAATTTGCTGGCATATAATTTTTCATAGTATTCCCTGATAATTGTTTGTATCTCTGAGGGATTGGTTGTAATCATTCCATTTTCATTCATGATTTTACCTATTTGGGTCATCTCCCTTTTCTTTTTGAGAAGCCTGGCTAGAGGTTTGTCAATTTTGTTTATTTTTTCAAAAAACCAACTCTTGGTTTCGTTGATCTGCTCTACAGTTTTTTTAGATTCTATATTGTTTATTTCTGCTCTGATCTTTATTATTTCTCTTCTTCTGCTGGGTTTAGGCTGCCTTTGCTGTTCTGCTTCTATTTCCTTTAGGTGTGCTGTTAGATTTTGTATTTGGGATTTTTCTTGTTTCTTGAGATAGGCCTGGATTGCAATGTATTTTCCTCTCAGGACTGCCTTCGCTGCATCCCAAAGCGTTTGGATTGTTGTATTTTCATTTTCGTTTGTTTCCATATATGTTTTAATTTCTTCTCTAATTGCCTGGTTGACCCACTCATTCTTTCGTAGGGTGTTCTTTAACCTCCATGCTTTTGGAGGTTTTCCAGACTTTTTCCTGTGGTTGATTTCAAGCTTCATAGCATTGTGGTCTGAAAGTATGCATGGTATAATTTCAATTCTTGTAAACTTATGAAGGGCTGTTTTGTGACCCAGTATATGATCTATCTTGGAGAATGTTCCATGTGCACTCGAGAAGAAAGTATATTCTGTTGCTTTGGGATGCAGAGTTCTAAATATATCTGTCAAGTCCATCTGATCCAATGTATCATTCAGGGCCCTTGTTTCTTTATTGACTGTGTGTCTAGATGATCTATCCATTTCTGTAAGTGGGGTGTTAAAGTCCCCTGCAATGACCACATTCTTATCAATAAGGTTGCTTATGTTTATGAGTAATTGTTTTATATATCTGGGGGCTCGGGTATTTGGCGCATAGACATTTATAATAGTTAGCTCTTCCTGGTGGATAGACCCTGTGATTATTATATAATGCCCTTCTTCATCTCTTGTTACAGCCTTTAATTTAAAGTCTAGTTTGTCTGATATAAGTATGGCTACTCCAGCTTTCTTTTGGCTTCCAGGAGCATGATAAATAGTTCTCCATCCCCTCACTCTCAATCTAAAGGTGTCCTCAGATCTAAAATGAGTCTCTTGTAGACAGCAAATAGATGGGTCTTGTTTTTTTATCCATTCTGATACCCTATGTCTTTTAGTTGGCGCATTTAATCCATTTACATTCAGTGTTATTATAGAAAGATATGGGTTTAGAGTCATTGTGATGTCTGTATGTTTTATGCTTGTAGTGATGTCTCTGGTACTTTGTCTCACAGGATCCCCCTTAGGATCTCTTGTAGGGCTGGTTTCGTGGTGACAAATTCCTTCAGTTTTTGTTTGTTTGGGAAGACCTTTATCTCTCCTTCTATTCTAAATGACAGACTTGCTGGATAAAGGATTCTCGGCTGCATATTTTTTCTGTTTAGCACACTGTAGATATCGTGCCAAGCCTTTCTGGCCTGCCAAGTTTCAAAGGAGAGATCAGTCACGAGTCTTATAGGTCTCCCTTTATATGTGAGGGCACGTTTATCCCTTGCTGCTTTCAGAATTTTCTCTTTATCCTTGTATTTTGCCAGTTTCACTATGATATGTCGTGCAGAAGATCGATTCAAGTTACGTCTGAAGGGAGTTCTCTGTGCCTCTTGGATTTCAATGCCTTTTTCCTTCCCCAGTTCAGGGAAGTTCTCAGCTATAATTTGTTCAAGTACCCCTTCAGCACCCTTCCCTCTCTCTTCCTCCTCTGGGATACCAATTATGCGTATATTATTTTTTTTTAGTGTATCACTTAGTTCTCTAATTTTCCCCTCATACTCCTGGATTTTTTTATCTCTCTTTCTTTCAGCTTCCTCTTTCTCCATAACTTTATCTTCTAGTTCACCTATTCTCTCCTCTGCCTCTTCAAGCCGAGCCATCGTGGATTCCATTTTGTTTTGCAATTCGTTTAAAGCGTTTTTCAACTCCTCGTGACTGTTCCTTAGTCCCTCGATCTTTGTGGCAAGAGATTCTCTGCTGTCCTGTATACTGTTTTCAAGCCCAGCGATTAATTTTATGACTATTATTCTAAATTCACTTTCTGTTATATTATTTAAATCCTTTTTGATCAGTTCATTAGCTGTTGTTATTTCCTGGAGATTCTTCTGCGGGGAATTCTTCCGTTTGGTCATTTTGGAGAGTCCCTGGCGTGGTGAGGACCTGCAGTGCACTTCCCCTGTGCTGTGGTGTATAACTGGAGTTAGTGGGTGGGGCCGCAGTCCGACCCGATGTCTGCCCCCAGCCCACTGCTGGGGCCACAGTCAGACTGGTGTGTGCCTTCTCTTCCCCTCTCCTAGGGGCGGGATTCACTGTGGGGTGGCGTGTCCCGTCTGGGCTACTTGCACACTGCCAGGCTTGTGTTGCTGGGGATCTGGCGTATTAGCTGGGGTGGGTAGGCAAGGTGCACGGGGGCTGGAGGGGCAGGCTTAGCTCGCTTCTCCTTAGGTGATCCACTTCAGGAGGAGCCCTGTGGCAGCGGGAGGGAGTCAGATCCGCTGCCGGAGGTTTGGCTCCGCAGAAGCACAGAGTTGGGTGTTTGCGCGGAGCGAGCAAGTTCTCTGGCAGGAACTGGTTCCCTTTGGGATTTTGGCTGGAGGATGGGCGGGGGAGATGGCGCTGGCGCCTTTGTTCCCTGCCAAGCTGAGCTCTGCCGTCCGGGGGCTTAGCAGCTCTCCCTCCCTTTGTCCTCCAGCCTTCCCGCTTTCCGAGCAGAGCTGTTAACTTATGACCTCCCAGACGCTAAGTCGCGCTTGCTGTCGGAACACAGTCTGTCCGGCCCCTCCGCTTTTGCCAGCCAGACTCGGGGGCTCTGCTTGGCCAGCGAGCCGCCCCTCCGCCCCGGCTCCCTCCCGCCAGTCCGTGGAGCGCGCACCGCCTCGCCGCCCTTCCTACCCTCTTCCGTGGGCCTCTAGTCTGCGCTTGGCTCCGGAGACTCCGTTCTGCTAATCCTCTGGCGGTTTTCTGGGTTCTTTAGGCAGGTGTAGGTGGAATCTAAGTGATCGGCAGGACGCGCTGTGAGCCCCGCGTCCTCCTACGCCGCCATCTTCCGGAACCCCCCTGGTTTTTTTAAATCTATATTCTTTTATGCCCATACACATTCGTTCACTTAATATTTTTTGAGTATCCACTGTATGTCCTAGACAGTATGTTTGATAATGAGGCTACGTTGGTGACCAAGTCAGACCTGGCCTCTGTCTACGTAGAGCTTAAACTTTAAAGGGGAAGACGAATGAATGTTGAATAATTAAACATTCGTTTCAACTGTAATAAGAGCTACAGGAGAAGAACAGGTGTCAAGAGCAGATCTAATAGCAGGACCTGAATTTGATGGGTGGTCAAGAAAGCGTTCCTGCAGAGGTAGATCTTTAGATGGGTACTTAGAAGGAGAGGGAGTAGGAGAAGAGCATTCCAGGCAAAGAGGGAGTATGCATGAAATCCTCCAGGTATGTAGGGCTTATTTACACGTACTAAATTATTCATGCTACAAACCACATGTGAAGAAAAATGTAGTATTTTATATCTTTCATCATTATTGTGGTCTTTTTTGTGAGTATCTGATTATATCAATCTGAGTTCAGCCAGAGATACGTATTAAGAGATTTATCGCATGTAATTGGCTTACACAGTTGTGGGGACAGGCTGGGTAAGTAAGGCAAATCCATAAGGCAGGCTTTCAAAAAGGGCAGAATGAAACTCTGAAGAGGAGTTAAAGCTGCTGTTCAAAGGCAGAATTTTCCTCAGCTCTGCTTTTACGACCTATCAACTGAAAGGCTCACCCAGAATAGCTTGGATAATTCTTCTTACTTAAAGTCTACTGATTATGGAGTTGAATTATATCCCCCAAATACCTTCAAAGCAACACCTAGGTTAGTGTCTAATTGAATAACTGGGAACTCTAACCTGCTCAAATTGACGCATGAAATTGACCATCACACCAGTACAATTTAAACTTGTCCAGTTAGAACATTTAAACGGTCCTTTTAGGTAAATTTCAGCCTCTCATTTAGATAAAAAGTGTACTCATACTACCTCCCTCTCACCTACTTCTGTGTCTGTGGTGACATCCAGGTGTCAGGGGGTGAGTGTTCTGGGAATGTTGTGCCTTATGAGATGTGGGGAGGTGTGGGGAGAGGTGTGAAGTTCCCTCTCATGCTTGTCTGTGTGTATATGTGTACACTAGCTGGAGTTTGTCACCTCCAGGTTCTTGTTCCCAGTTTATGGGGTTGATGCACGCTCTTCTGTCCTGTATATGGGTCCTGGCCAATGGTTCTAGACTCCTCTCAGAAGCTAGTAATGTAGACCTCAAGACCTCTCTTTACCTGCCATTTGGCCCTTGGTCTGGGAGTTTCCATAGTCCCTCACTCACCAGAAGGGGTCAGTGGTAAACCAACTGGTTCTCAGAATATCTACTTCACGTGAGAAGCCGCTTCTGAATGCTGGCTTTAGGACTATCCTTTGTCGGACGGGACTGCACCACCTTGATATGGTTGCTCCCTCCCTCTACAAAGGGGGGCCAGCAAGGCGGTATCCTCCTATGGCCTCTTTTAGGCAGATGATAGGCTATCCTTAGTGCTTTCCCCTGCAGAGCCAACTACATATCTTATTTTGGTTTTTATTTTATTTTATTTTATTTTTTCCTTCCCACGATCTCCTAGGGTTAGAAAGGTGTGGGCTCTCTCTCTCTCTCTCTCTCTCTCTCTCTCTCTCTCTTTTCAAGAACTGTTCTTGTGTGGCTTGCAAGCCTAACTTTTTAATGTCTTTTGAAAGGCATAATTCAAATATCGATTATGTTATCCTTCACCTGGGTATGGATTGAGGAGAAAGGACTTATTTTTCGTCTGTTGGTAAACTGTTCATTAGGGTTAAGGAAAGTTAAGTACGTAGAGGTGAGATGAGGATTGAATGTATTAGAGGTGGGAGTAGGGGAGTGAGGAGTGCATTCTTGAAGGCTTTGCTTAGAGCCCCAGCATTTAAATGTCAGCTAGATAGAAATGTTAATTAGATTGTAAAAATGATTTCTCACAGCCATAAAAATTCCTAAACCAGCACAGATGAATGTGAAGTATTTCTACCAGTGGTGCGCATGGATTCCTAATGATTCATTTATTTTTTCTTAATCCATCCCCACATTTAACCAAAGGCATTTTCAGCCTGAGTTATTGAAGAGAGGGGTTTAGTTAGCGGCCAAGAAGTAAGTTTATTTATTCAACAAATATTTATTGAGTGTGTCTAGGTGCAGCCTATAATATGAAATCTGAGTCTTCATTTATAATTGGCTAATTAGCCATTTTACAAAGACTTATTCTTTGAAGAATGTAATTTAGATAGATGAAAAAGATAGGATTTCACATATTTTGTGATCTGTTGGAGCAGAGGCAGGGCTGACTCCATGGGTGTACTTAGATGGGTCCACACTTAAAAAAAAAAAAAAAAGGTGGGTTGTGCCTGGGTTGCTCAGTTGGTTAGGTGACTGACTCTTGATCTCGGCTCACGTCTCAATCTCAGGGTCATGAGTTCAAATGCCCTCTTGGGCTCCACGCTGGGCATGCAGCTTACTTAAAAAAAAATAAATACATACAAAATAAAAAGAAGGGACCACACTTGGTTTAATGCTCTGCTGCTGCCATCTTAAAGTTCTCCATCTTTGAATAAGGGTCCCCACATTATCATTTTGTGCTGGTCCCAGCATATTGTGTAGCCTGTCAAGGGCAGAGGGATTGATCTTTTAATCCTGATGACACTTGTGAGCACTTAGGTTGCTTGGCTAAACTAAACCTTATTGCCTCATCTGTGAAATGGGGATATACCAGCACCTTCTCAGGATTGCTGAGAAGATAAATGTGTGACTGCTGTGATTCGTGCATTGCTCGGTGGTTACCAAGCTTGCAGTAAACCTTAGCAGCTGCTACCACTGTCACTAATACATAAATGAATGTGTTTTGGAGCCAAACTACGTTTCAGGTCTGAACAACCTACTAAAGTGAGGAGTAAATTTCATTGCTCTAAAGTAGAAACAATATAGGGGCACCTGGGTGACTCAGTCTGTTAAGCATCTGACTTCAGCTCAGGTCATGATCTCATGGTTTGTGGGTTCGAGCCCCACATCAGGATCTGTGCTGACAGCTCGAAGCCTGGAGCCTGCTTCGGATTCTGTGTCTCCCTCTCTCTGTCCCTCCCCTCCTCATGCTGTCTCTTTCTATCTCTCAAGAATAAATAAACATTAAAAATATACAAAAAATAAAGTAGAAACAATATAAAGTCTTTTAAAAAACATCCGTGGTATTACCCTAATATTGCCAACCTCTTTATTTACTGCTCACTGGTTAGTTTTTGCATAGCAAGTAATACGCCTTCGCCCCCCCCCCCCAACAGATTTAAATTAAGTTTAGAATTGTTTTTCTTGCAACTTTAAGATTGCTAAATAACATGGTTTTTTGAAGGAGAGGTAGCAGGCTCTGATATTAGGCCTCAGCACTGGTTTGCTGTTAGGGTTTGGCAATATTGCTTGTATCTTAAGTAATTAATATGCAATATAGATTTATAAATAAATTATACATAAACTATAAATAGAAAAGGACAGAACTAATGGACAAATTGGAGTGGTAGATTAGGAGGAAGGAACAGACATAAAACAATAATGCTATATTTTAAAAAAGTATAAACTATTTGAGAAATGATTAGAAACAGAATACTTAACCCATGCAGGATACTAGAGGAATGGATAAATGAACTTTTGTCACCACTGAAGCTTAAACATTTAAACTTGCAATGCTTGCTTTAACATATTTTAATGGAAAGTAATTGTTTCTGTGGAAATCTTAAGTATTGCAGACATCTGATTCAGAAAATAGAATGTGTTGAGCAATGTGTTTCTTTTATGAGTTACCTCAAGGTCATCACTGGGAATATCATGCTTTATTTTTATTAGAAAATATTTTTAAGTTTATTTATTTTGAGAGAGAGACAGAAAGAACGAGCAGGGGAGGGGGAGAGAGAGAGGGGGAGAGAGAGAAACCCAAGGAGGCTCCATACTGTTAGCACAGAGCCTGATGTGAGGCTCAAACTCACCAACCGTGAGATCATGACCTGAGCTGAAACCAAGAGTCTGTGCTTAACATTAAGCCACGCAAGTGCCCTGGGAATATCATGCTTTAAGTGTTTTCTCTTCTGTTTTCTCCCCTCCCCTTTCTTTAGTGTTTTGTTTTATTTATTTTTTTAAAGTATATTAACATACAGTGTTAGCTTCAGGTGTACAATATAAGTGATTCAGTAATTCTATACATTACTCAGTGCTCATCATAAGTGTACTCTTGTTCCCCTTCATCTATTTCACCCAATCCCTCTCCCCCACTCTCCCCTCCCCTCCCCCCCCCCACCTTCTGGCAATCATCAGTTCTCTATAGTTAAGAGCCTGTTTTTGTTTGTTTGTTTTTGTTTTGTGTTAAGTTCTTAAATTCCACATAGTTTCCTAATGACTCTTAATTGATGCAAGTGGGTCTGTTTCTTCTGCTGCTCCCTTTCTCGGGATTTTTAAATACATTTGATTCTAATCAGTCTCTTTCTGGGGTTAGAGTTAAGAGAGTTGTGAAAACGCAGGAGCAGTACCTTAGCCATCTCATAGCATATGGTACCCTAAGAAAGAGAAGTCTCCTCCCAGAGAGATCAGAAGTAAACAGAAGGACAAGGAGGAAAGAGAAGAGATGAAGAGAGTGTGCCCAGATTCCTGAAGGCTTTCTGGCTTCTGTTTCTAGAGCCTTGCAAGGTCCTGCTTCCTTTGAGCTACTTTAAGTATCTCATTATCTTTTAAGTAATTGCAAACTTTAAGAAAACATATAGTTTGAATTTGCATTATTTTATCTGTGAACCAAAGGCATCTGAAATGTGATTATATTAGTCTGCTAAGCAGTTACTATTCAATGTTAACTCATGTGAATTTGCAATTCACTAGCTCTGGATCTTTTCCTTCCTTCCTTTCTTTCTTTCTTTCTTTCTTTCTTTCTTTCTTTCTTTCTTTCTTTCTTTCTTTCTTTTCTTCTTTCTTCCTTTCTTAACCGAATTCAGCACTTTATATTTAGCTCTGTTAAATTTCAGTGTTACCAAAGTGATATATTTGAATATTGAATAGTCTGAGTTGATGAAGATGTCCGTTAGTGTTAGGGCCCTAATAGAGGGTCTGAGGAAACTGAAGGATAGGATGAGATGAGGAAGACTTGATAGGACTTGGTGTTAGCTGGAAGTGATGAGATAAATGAGAGGTTGAATCCTCAGGAGAACTGAATGGGTGGAGTTTGATGACATTCACTGAGATAGTACATGTGAACAGGACGATGAGTTCTTTCTGGTCATGTTGAGTGGCTTCACTTGGAGGAGGTAAGCTTAGGAGTCTGGAGCTCAGGAGAGAGACCCAAAAGACAAAATAGCCCAAGAGCTACCCACGTTTAAGTGATTGTTCACCCCAGGGTGGTGAATGAGCCTGCTCAGCAGATGTATATAGTGTGAGAAGAAAAACGTAGAGATGCAACCGTGAGGAACACCACAGTGGAAAAAGAGGACCAAGTGCTGAGAAGTAGAGAAGCAGTAGCCTGAGAGGTATGAGGGAAATAGGAAAAGACAGCATCAGAAAAGACAACAAAGAGACGTGCTCAAGAGGGAATGGTCAACATTGTCAACTGACATTGAAGTCAAGTGGGATAAGAGGTGATGCATGCCCATAAGCTTTGATTACCCAGAGGCAGTTGCTGACTTTAGATACAGTAATTTCAGATATCAGCAGGAGGAAAGCCACATTACAGAGGACGTATAAGTAATGGGCAGTGTGGAAGTGAACATCATGCTATTTGCTCTTCAGAAGCTCAACTGAGACTGGAAAGAGAGGATTTATATGTATAAGAGGATTCCTGGGTGAAGGAAAACCTTTTTAACGATAGAGATTATATGCTACTCATACTGAAGGAGGAAGGGAGCTCAGAGGTACAAGGGAAAGGAGAGATTAACTGATGGAGGGAGAATATAGGTTCTGGAAAATAACAGGTTCTGGAGATCCAGTGTCTGGATGAACTTCTGATAAAATTAAAAACACATACTTTTTAGGGGCGCCTGGTTGGCTCAGGTGGTTAAGCACCTGACTTCAGCTCAGTTTAGCCAAACTCACAGTTCATGGCTTCAAGCCCCACATCGGGTTCTGTACTGACAGCTCAGAGCCTGGAGCCTGCTTCAGATTCTGTGTTTCCCTCTGTGTCCCTCCGCAGCTTGTGTGTGTGTGTATTCTCTCTCTCTCTCTCTCTCTCTCTCTCTCTCTCTCTCTCTCTCTCTCTCTCTCTCTCAAATAAACATTAAAAAACAAAACAAAAGACCCCACATACTTTTATGTTATTGGGGAGGGATGCAGCAGGCAGGGGGGTGGGAAACAAAAATATTCTCCTTTCAGCCCATTGGTGATATTTTCTTCCATGAGGAAGGAATATTAGAGTAACAAAGCTTCATTCTACCTTCTTACCCATACTTTCTCAGGGAAAGTGGGAGGCATAATTTAGTTAATTTGTGACTTTGGAAAAACTGGGTGTTAATAGCCCACTTTTCTTCATTCATTGCTACTGTGAAATCTCTCTCTGTTCCTAAGTTGGTAAAACTGCTTGGTTTTGGTTTTCTTTTCAGTAAGAACTTTCAATTAAGAACTTTGAGTCTTACATTTCAGCCATGGTTGCCAATGTTAGCAATAGGAAAAATGATAATTTTTGGACTTCATTGACTTAATCTTATTTCTCAATTGGCTCAGAATTAAGACTGGAAGTATCCCTTGGTGCCCCTTATTGATTTTTTAAAAATATAATTGATATACAATGTGACATTAATTTCAGGTATGCAACTGATTCACAAGTTTATATGTTATGCTATGTTCACTTCACGTGCAGATACCATCCATGTGTCCTGATACATTGCTATTACAGTATAATTGACTATATTCTTTTTTAATGTTTATTTATATTTGAGAGAGAGACAGAACACAAGTTGAGAAGGGGCAGAGAGAGAGGGGGAGACAGACTCTGAAGCAGGCTCCAGGCTCTGAGTTATCAGCACAGAGCCCGATTGGGGCTTGAACTCATGAACCACATGATTGTGACCTGAACCAAAGTCACTTAACCGACTGAGCCACCCAGGTACCCCTCATTGACTATATTCCTCATGCTATGCCTCTTATTCCTGTGATTTATTCATTCTATAACTGGAAGCCTGTATCTCCTAATTCCCTTGACCCATTTAGTCCATTCTCCCCCCCGCCCCACCCTCTTCCCTTCTGACAACCATCAACAAATTTTTCTTTTAAGATGTGTGGAAAGCGGTTAATAATTGAAGTAAAATATTTCCATACATATATAAAGGTAACAAAGTCTTGACCCTTCCTAAGAGGAGGGGTCAGAAATGGAGTAGAATCTGAAGAGTGAGACAAATGTGGACACATAGGAAGAGTACTGATCGGCATTTTACATCCAGCTGAGAAAATTTATTAAAATAGTTTTCTCTTTTATTCTTTACCAGGGTGACCAAGGTTATAAGATAATGTTTTTTTGTTCTTTGTTTTTAATTTTTTTTAATGTTTATTCATTTTTTGATAGAGTGCGAGTGGGGGAGGGGCAGAGAGAGAGGGAGACACAGAATCCGAAGTAGGCTCCAGGCTCTCAACTGACAGCACAGAGCCTGATGCGGGGCTCGAACTCATGGCCCATGAGATCATGACCTGAGCTGAAGTCAGATGCCCAACTGACTGAGCCACCCTGACACCCCTGTTTTTGTTTTTTAAGTGACATTCATTGCTAGATTTCTGGCACTGGGATCTTCTCTATCCTTTCTTTAACTTTTTTCTGAAGTTTTGTTGAATATCTAAATATTCCTGGAATTTTTGTCTTTCTTGTAGTTAGCTCCAGGATAGCCTGATCAGCTCTCTGACAAGCTCTTTACTTTAAACATCTTTTCATTTGAAAATATTTAATATTTAATTTTGAAAATATTTCCCAACTTCATCTCTCTTCAGCGCAATAACATTTAAAGTCTAATGAAGAATAACATTAAGTTCAGTAAACATACTTTGGATGCCTTTTGGTGAAAGGCAGGCAGGTAACATTTATGTTGATGATATCAAATATCATCACAAAAAATACCTTTTTGTGAATGGCACAGGAAGTCCTTGACATTCCTTTTGTGTGCTGTAAGTGCAATGGACAAAGAGCATCAACGCATAAGGACAGTAACTAGAGTGTATTTGCAGTAAGGTGAATGCTTATTTTATTACAGAAATGTCTGCTTAAAAATTTAATTCAAAAGAGAATCTTGCCTGGATTTAATCACCTACATTTGAGTGGCATTTGCAGTTGCGAAGAGGTAAGAGTGACCAGTATAACATGTTAAAAAATTAGCTTTTTTTCCCCTAAGTAGATTTCTGACCTAAGGTGTCGTGTGCCCCTGGATATTCTTTTTCTTTTCCTTTTTTTTTGGTGGTATAATTTAAGACAGTCAAATTTACAAGATCCTAGGAATAGTTCGATGAGTTTTGATAAATATATATACACCATCTAACTAACACCTCAATCAAGATACAGAGCCATTACTGCCTTTCCAGTTTATCCCATTCTCCCCAGAGCAGTGACATTTCTGATTTCTTTCTTTATAGAATGGTTTTATTTGTTCCTTTTTTTTTACACTTATTTATTTTTGAGAGACAGAGCACAAGTGGGGGAGGGAGAAAGAGAGAGGGAGACATAGAATCTGAAGCAGGTTCCAGGCTCTGAGCTGTCGGCACAGAGCCTGATGTGGGACTGGAACTCACAAACTTTGAGATCATGACCTGAACCGAAGTTGGACGCTTAACCGACTGAGCCACACAGGTGCCCCTATTTGTTCTTGAATATTGCAACAATGGATTATACATTAGGTATGCTTTTATGTTTGGCTTCTCCTAAGAATAATATTTTTGAGATTAATCCATTTGCTGTAGATCAGAAGTTTATTTTTTTAATTTCTGAATACTCTCTTATAAATAAGTTACAGTTGTCCTTTCTATTGATGTATGTCTGTGTTGTTTCCAGTTTTAGGTTATTTTGAATAAGATTACCATGAATATTTGTGTTCAGTATTTGGGAGACATCTGTTTATTTATTTTGGGTAAATACATTAAGAGTAGAAATAATGGATCATAAGGTAGGTATATGCATAATTAAAAAAACCTGCTGAATGATTTTCCACAGGTGTCGATTGGTTTTATGCTCCCCCAATAATATCTGAGTGGTCCTGTTGCTCTGGATTCTCTTCTACATTAGATGCTATGCCCCTCTTGAATTTTAATCATTCTAATGAGCATGAAAAGATATCTTGTTACGGTTTTAATTCACGTTTCTCTGATAACTGTGATGAGCTTGTTTGCGTATGTTTTTTGACATTCTGATACACTTTCTTCTAAAGTGACTCTCAAGTCTTTTGCCCATTTTTAACTGGCTTGTTTGAGCATCGTCGTCATTATTTATTTGCAGGTATAGTTTAGATAACCTGAATATAAGTATGTGATTTGCAGATACTCTTCTTCTATTTTATGGTTTGCTCTTTTGTTTTCTTGATGGTGTCTTTTGTTGAGCAGAATTTTGATGAAGTCATATTTATTATACGTTTTCAATGGTTAGTTTTCTGTTCTAAAGAAATCATTTCAGACTGGTCACAGGATATTTTCCTGTAGTTTTGGGGCACCTGGTTAGTTCAGTCGGTTGAGCTCCCACTTCGACATTTTGGCTCATGTCATGATCCCAGTACTCTGCACTCAGCATGGAACCTGCTTAAGATTCTCTTTCTCCTTCTGCCCTTCTCTCCCATATGCACACATGCTCTCTCTGTATGTATGTATATGTGTGTGTGTGTGTGTGTGTGTGTACATATATACATACACACATATATGTGTGTGTATATGTATATGTATATACATATATGTATATGTATATATATATGACAGAGAGAGGGAGGGAGGGAGAGAGAGATAATATTTTCCTACGGTTTCTTCAATGAGCTTTATGGTTTGGCTTTTACATTTAGGTTTATAGTGCAGACTTAATTAATTTTTACATATGGCCTGAGGTATGAATCATGTTCAGTTTCCACCCCCCATACAGATATAGTTTAGCAAAACATGTTGGAAAGACTTTCCTTTCACCATTGAATTACAATTGATACCCTTGTCAAAAATCATTTGGATTTTAATGGACTCTTAACTCTGTTCCATTGATCTGTTTGGCCTTGTGTCGGTACCACACTGTTACAATTATTTTAGCTTTATGTTGAGTCTTAAGATCAGAAAATGTTAATCCTCTAGTTTCATTATTCCTTTTCAAGATTCTGAAGCTATAATTTTTATTAAGAATCACTTTATGCTTAATGTAGATCCTATTATTCTTCTAATTTTATGAATGTGTTACTGAAGGTAACACATGTGTAAACATGTATGCATCTTTTCACCATGTTCCTGAGAAGCACTATGCGACATGCCATGAGATTTGTAAAGTGTCTTAGAGCCATTCTTTTGTGCAGTGAAACAGGCTTCCTGATACGTGTGCCATCTGCTGATCAGTGTTTCCAACTGCATTATCTGATGATGAACTCTTAACTGTCTTTCGTCTCTTTGTTCACCCAGCATCTTCAAAGACATTCTCCAGCCCAATATTTATCACACTCCAAACACACACACGCACACACACCCACTTGCACAAATTTGCTGCTGTTTCTATATCTCATTTTTATCTTTGCTTCCTATTTACTTTTACCTTTTCCACCCAATATACAAGTTTAAGACTTTTTTTTTTCCACTCCCTTCCCAAGAGCCTTTTGGAATGGCCCTGAAGATCCAAATCTCCTCTGAGTAAGCTTCAGAGAACTCTAAAAATGCCTTTTTGTCAGATCATTGCCAATTGTTCCAAGCCTCATTAAAGTGAATTAATTTTAGTGTTTTTAAAGCTACTCTATGCAGTCTGAGCCTAATGGGGAGTAGGATCCATTAACAACTTTGCAAATTGTTTTTGTATATAATTTATAAATGGAAAAAGTTAACCACATCGAATATATTTTTCTTCCCTGTACTCTTGCCATTTAGAATGCTTAAAAGACTTGAGAAAACTTTGACAATGTTTACTAGAGGTATGGAGCTATTACTGACCAGGAGAGTAGTGTTTTTGTTGTTGTTGTTGTTTTTGTTTTAGCATTGCTAACTAAATATAAATGTCTAGTTTTTTAAAGTCACTATTTAATTGGAGAGAAAGATATTGATTTAACTATCTGGATGTGAAATCCCTCTTGCTCCAACATGCCTGATTCTAAGTGTCCTGACATATGACTATCCAGAGCCTACCATGATGATTAAGCTCAGCCATAGTGATTATTAAGGATTGTTTATCGCATAAAGTTAGAGACTTTGTTCTAAAGTTGGTTTTGTACTTTGTCTTTTCTTAACACAATTGTTTTATACCATATATATATGTATATATGTGTGTGTGTGTGTGTGTGTGTGTGTGTGTATATATATATATATATATATATATATATATATATATAAAATCATTGAATTATCAGATTTTGAATTGTAAGGCTACTTTAAGACTCAGAGTTGGGGTGCCTGTATGGCTCAGTTGGTTAAGTTTCTGACTTCGACTCAGGTCATGATCTCACGGCTCATGAGTTTGAGCCCTGCATCGGCCTCTGTGCTGACAGCTCAGAGCCTGGAGCCTGTTTCAGATTCTGTGTCCCTCTCTTGCTGTGCCCCTCCCTCACTTGTGCTCTGTCTCTCTCACCCTCTCAAGAATAAATAAACATTAAAAAAAATTAAAAAAAACTCACAGTCAATGATGAAGCTACACATAGCGTCCCTGAGTGCCGAGTACTTTGCATGTATTATTTCATTTTATTATTAACCTCATTTATAGAGATTACACAATGCTTATGGGGCTGATGTAACTTATCCCAAATCATAAGTACATGGCAGAGGGAAGCCAGTGTTTTAATCAGGTCCATCTGACTTCATAACAAGCCCTTACAACACAATACTGCCTGTTTCTCTTTTTTAGACATTTATTCTCTTAAAACAGCTTTCCATATAAAAGCTCTGATGAAGTTTTTAAATCTCAGTTCTTTTCTAATTAAGATTTATGTTGTAATATACAAACATAGAGTTGTAGGAGAATAATAATTTTTAAAAAGCCTAGTTGTGTATACATGTCCAAAATGCAATGCTGCCTCTTAGTGGGGTCTTTTTCCATAGCAGTCTTCACATCCTCACTATCCATTAGCCACTGTGCATCTTACATTAACTACGTTTATAATTTCCTGAAAATATTAGCATATGCATAATTTTATTTTTATTTTTTGAGTTAATGAGATATAATTGACCTATAGCATTGTATAAGTTTAACATATACAACATAGTGATTTGATACAGGTACAGAATTTGATTTTTCTAACTGACATTTTCTCATGTCTTATCTTTGGTCAGCCCAGTTTTCTACTTCAGTAACTTCAGACTGGAAGAACATGAACCGTTGGCATGCAGTATTCCCTTTTTTAATATGACATATAATCAGTTTCAAAAACAGAAAAAAAAAGTGAGCTGGTGTGTTTTATCATCCCAGGTCTAATATTTGATTTTTATTAGGGATATTCTTCATTATTTGGATATACTTCATGTTCATATGTGAGAGTGTGTATGTGTGTGTGGGGGGGAGGGAAGCTGTTTCAGAACCCTTATTTATCAGTGAGTCCTTTAACGTGCACTTTATCCTTCCTCTGAGTCTATACCAAATGCATTTCTGAGAATCCAATATATAAAAAGTCCTCAAATGTATGAATCTGTAGACAATCCAGGGTTTGGAAATAGACCCAGGAAATACCTAGGGGTAATAAGAGTGACTTAATTAATCAAGTTTATATCTGCCAGAGATTTAAGTGGGCTATTTAGTTGCCCCAAAACAGGCCAAGTATGAGTAAAAAAGAACAGCACATGGAAGCATTCTAGCATAGTAAAAAGGGAAAATCATGAGAAAAACTGGCTTCTTAGGCTCTACCACTGAACAGTAATATGAATATAGATAGGGTCTATGAACTGTCTCTACTAAAGCCGTGGTAATGCCTTTCTTGATTATAAGCTACTTGGAGGTCAGGACAGAGTCCCATGTATCACCTTATTGCATACTACCAATTTGTAAAAACATCAGTACGTCATACTCATTTTTGACTGATTATTTCTTCAAAATTATTTCTGTATATAGTATACCACAATCCATATCTTGATTTTTCCTTGTATCTCCAGAAGGATCAGATTTTAAGCATATTATAAATACTGCTTTTACATGAAATGTTTACACACTTTTTATTTTTTAATGTTTATTTTTGAGAGAGAGCGAGCGAGAGCAAGTGCGTGCTTGAGTGGGGGAGGGGCAGAGAGAGAGAGGAAGACACAGAATCCCAAGCAGGCTCCAGGCTCTGAGCTGTCAGCACAGAGCCCGACACGGGGCTTGAACCTGTAAGCCATGAGATCATGATCTGAACAGAAGTTGGACACTTAACCAACTGAGCCACCCAGCCACCTGTTTACACACTTGTAATTCCAGTGGAATATAAATATTGTAGCAAATTGAAACCCACTGATAATCACTTAAATAGTATATCTAAAAGCTCAATTTTAACAGATGAAAATTTTAAGTTATGTTTGCTTCGTCAAATTTTCCTTCCAACCTACTTCCCCTCACACAATTATGATCAGTCCACAAAAGTTCAAAACAACATTAATATATTGATAGATGCACGGTAACTGTTTGTCGCGTTGATTTTTATTAAGGACTCAGTAAGGAAAGACAGAGTAAGAGCTGTCAGATATGCGACTAGAAAAGTAGAGTATCTATAAAAACCAGTGGTCAAATAAAACACAATTATTATAAGAAATAATTTATTGCAGTTGTATAATTGTGGAGAATGAGGTTTCGGTAGAATGGAGTCAATGGAAGTTAGATTATGGAGAATATTAAAGACTGGTGGTTAATGAAGAAGGAGAGGCAGCAGAGGAAAAGAGAGAGTCACTGAAATTGAGATTTGTGAACATGGGGTGCTGGGAGGGAAGTGTAGTGAAGTGTTCTGAGCAGTGTGTTATATAATCAATAATGTCTAAGAAGTGATAAGCAACCAAGTGAAATAGGAAAATCTGAATTATTGGTGGGCCAAATTTACATAGTTTCCTAGCTTTTTCCAAAAGGGCTCTACTGAAGCCAGGATAATAGAGAAAGTGGAAAACAGGGGTCATCCAGAATTTAAGACTGGAATAGCAGGGTTGAGGAGGCGATGAGGTTGAGGGCGTTATTAAAGACCTCATCAATAGGACTGAATATGGAAGATTTCAACACACACAGCAGACTATTTCCAAGTATTAACAAGTCTAAAAAAGATAACATTTCCTGCTGAAGCTGCTGCTTCTTTTCCAAGCAAAATATGTTATTCTCATGTCTTGAACATCTGCTGCTAGTAGAAAAAAATCTAAAAGCTCAACGCTATATACCAGTGTTCAAGTCAAAGCAGCACTAAAATCTCTGAATGAATCAAGATGAGCTCATCCAAGAGTCCGTTTTAGAAAATATCTAGTCTTCTACCAGTGGTTGGAGGGCAATAAAAATTGTAAACTAAAAATAACAACCTTTTTCAATGCTGTACATGATGTCATCTGCTATGTATAACCAATACAGGAGAGCCCAAATTTCTCTAGGCAGTGACTTTTATGTCGTATGTTTCAGGAAGGTGGGTTAAGATGTCTGTGAACTTGAAACTTTTAATGAAATAGCAGATGGTCGTTACCTTAGCAACTGTAGCGGTGCACTATACTTAGATGTTTTTCTCTGAAAGCTGATTGCAGAAACACTATCCTGGTGTTCAGATGTAGTAAAGTGAAGAAAGAAATAGGAGCCTAAACTGAGGTGAGGGTTTATTACAAAGGTCAACATTTCCGAATGGCCATTGCTAAAGTAGAGCTTCTTCTTCTTCTTCTTTTTTTTTTTTTTTTTTTTTTTTGCTATTTTTGTTTAATTTAAGAAAAAAATGGTGAGTCAACATTTTTAGGAATGCCTTTATTTGGTACTATTAGAATTTTATTATACAATTGAATATTTCAATATTTTCAGAAATCACAGTAGGTCTAATTATCAACAAGTCAGCAATTTCGACTTTAGGGTTTTATGTATTAGTAGCAGTCTCCATCTCCAAGAGTGATGATCACATCGAAAATAAGTATGATCATGTGCAGGTCTTTTCTCCATTTGCCATTCTGAAATAAAATTGAACAATTATTAATACTGAGTTGTTTTTTTTTTTTTTTTGTTTTTGTTTTTGTTTTTTTTTTTTTTCCTGTCATAGGTAAGTGGTCCTCACACTTAGGGGAATATTAACATTTAGCTTTAGTAGGTTTTTCAGGGGCCATCTATACCAGAGTGATTTATGGTGTTTGATAAAATGCAGATTTTCAGGTCCTTAAGCACTCTGACTCAGTGATGCTGAATATGAATACTTTGTGATTTCACAAGTTATTCTGATACAGATGGTTCTTAGATAACACTTGAGAAACAAACTGTCTCAGCTTGATGCCCCAGGGAAGTCTTGGGTCACTTTGACAAATGAGAGACTTCACAGGAGGGAGGTAAATTTAGTGTTGATGTTGTGAAGCTTGGAATATAAAATCACTACTAAAATTTTTCGAAAATTCATTGTTTAAAAATGATAATGCTTGATTGCCATTATCAACAAAGTAATTAAAATACAATAAATCCTTTAAAATGTTTTGGTCCTTTGTAAACATCATTCTGATACAAATATATTTTAAATTCCTGAAACTTACATTTTTATTTCTTTCTATCTTAGGGGCATTCTTATCTTATTCTGCTGTGTATGGGGCAGTGTGGGGGAATGGAAAGAAGCTGGGTTATGCGGCCAGATAGCTATGCATTTCATTTCTTATTTTTTCTTCCTTCCAATATTTTATTTAAATTCAAGTTAGTTAACAAATAGTGTAGTACTGGTTTCAGGAGTAGAAGTTAGTGACTCATTACTCCAGTGCTCATCACCAGTGGCTGAAGGATGTCAAGCAAGTTTTCTAACTTTGTAAAGCCTCAGTTTTCTCCTTCATTACAGTAATTGTTTGGGAATAATAATAAAATATATGTGTGTCTAAAATAATATTCACTCAAAAATTGCCTCTTTTTCCTTCTTTCCTCATGTGAAAAGGATAACTCATTCAGTGTTAATTTCTTGAATTTATGCTTAGTAGGTTCAGATTACTAAAATTAAAGCAAAAGTCTTAAACCATGCCTAAATATTATCAATAAATTGTTTCTAAATTTGTTTTGTCCTATTTTTAAGTTATATCCATTATTTTCCTTATATTAATCTTCCAGTTCTAAGCTCAACTAAATATCATTATTTTTATGTTGATAATAGAATCATTAAAGAAATAAAGATTCTGGATGAAATAATACCAGAAAAAATATTATTAAATCACAATTGTCTTACAGACAAATAAGAAATAGGTAAAATTTCATGCAGTTAAGGTAGGATCAATCCATTACTCTTTGTTTTCCTAGAACCCACCAGATTGTTTTGATAAATGGTTTGAGTGAATAGTCAGTGAAGCCTTGGTAAATGACAAATGAAATCAGATTAAATGGAAACCTCAATTTAATGAAGTAGAAAGTTGACTACTCTGTGCATGTACTGAAAGGAAACAAGTAACACTATCCTGATAAGGATTACGTGAATGAGTATCTTTCCTATCGTGTCTTTTTTTAAATTCAAGAACACTTAAAATAGTACTTACAAATACAAAATTACAATTTTGAAGTAAAAATAAAACAGTAGCAGAGGAAACCAAATAGTTAGAAATCATAACATGGAGCAGCAGTTGGGAAAGCTAGTCAGAGAGATTTGATCATTCTGTGGCAAGTTCCTTAGAGCCATTAACAATCCATGATTGCCGTGAGTTATGGTTTCAGAATTCAATTAGTGTATGACATTCCCTTATGAATCGAATCCTTTGTTTTTGCTTAGTTTATTTGAACCTGCATCTTTAATAATTTAGGTATTACAATGGAAAGTTAGATGGCAGGATCTGGCATCAGCTCTGTAAAAGGTTTAATAGTGCTATTTCCTAGGAGGAAGTACCTACAAAACATATGAGATTGAATACATAGGGCACCATTATGAAGCTAAAAGTGAGTTTCCAAAGAAAATAAATAATTTATCTCATAAATTTAATAAAAAATCATGTGATATTTATGTTTTGAGTGTTTTTTAAAGTTTATGTAATTATTTTGAGAGAGAGAGACAGATAGCGAGCATGAGTAGGAGAGGGAAGGGGAGAGGGAGAGAAAGAATCCCAACCAGTCTCCATGGTCAGCACAGAACCCCATGTGGGACTGGGTCCCATGACTCTGGGATCATGACCTGAGCTGAAATTAAGAGTCAGATGTTCATCCGACTGAGCCACTGAGGCACCCCTATGTTTGTGTGTTTTCATTTGTTAATACAACTTTGTATGAATGACCAGATATTAATAACTGACCCTTTATGACAAATGTAATTTTTCTGTCTTCGAATTTTCATGTAATCCTGTAGCTTTATTATTTATTGTATTTTACTACTATATTCATTTCTGAGTGATTGGTTTTTTAAAAATTGTTTTAAAAATTATTCTGAGAGAGGGGAGAGATAGAATCCTAAGTAGGTTCCAGGCTCCTCACTGTCAGCACAGAGCCCAATCTAGGGCTCGATCATGAACCTTGAGATCATGATCTGAGCCGATATCAAGAGTGTAACACTTAACTGACTGAGACACCCAGATGTCCTGAGGGATTACTTTATACTAGATAATACTCTGAGGTTGGTATCATTATATCATAATTTACGTATGAGATCATTGAGGCTCAGGAAGTAACTTGCCCCACATCGAACAGCTAGTAAATGCAGGATCCTGGATTTGAAATCATATGTGTCAGAATTGAAACCACTTAGGTTCTTATATCACTTTCCTATGTCAAGTTTAAAATTAAACTCTTATCCTGTTTAAAAATAGGTACTATATCTTTCTTGCTATGGTGTCACTTTCAGCAGTGTTTCTAGATGCTTATCCATGGATGCCAAATGTTATTCCGTATCCAGCTTTCTCCAGTGATGCTAGTACACAATTTAGTTGGGAAGTTCCTATGCCCAAGATTGTGTCTCAGTAAACATTGGACTAAATAAACGAAAGACAAGGATAGGAGTACTGAGAGTACTAAGGGTGAAATATATCCATTCATACAATGAGTATATTGCTTCATGGGGATGCATTGATTAACTTTTAATGTTACATGAGAAATCCATAATGAAATATTTTACATTTATGGTTGTACTATATGTATAAGGACTTATTTTATAAATATTGCTATTTTGAATGGATTAAGACTCCAGCAACTTGAGTCAGAGGTGCTGCTCCATCATTTAATAGCTTTATGGCATTAAGTAAATCATTTCTTGTCTAAGCTTTAGTGTTCCAAATTTGTAATAAGGAAATGATATTACCAATCCTTACAGGATTGTGTTAAGCATCAGATGAACTCATTGAAGCTCTTACTGAGCATGATATACTACATTCTTTGAACCTAGCACTATATACTACTCATACTGTGTCCAAAAACTCCTTTCCGTCACCACCCAGCACCATTATTTAGTGATCGTTGTGAGCTACAGTGAATGCTTAGAACAAAGAAGCAGGTTTAGCTATTTATATAGAGGTATAGTAATTATATTTCCTTCACTCATTCAGCTATTCATTTTTGGTTGTTTATGAATGATATTATGGTATAAGGCAAAATGAGAAAATATGTGATTTTTTAAAAAGACAAGAATATGTTTCTACCCTTATGGAGCTTCATAATCTGTTGGGAGAAAGAGATGTCAATTAAGGAATCATAGAAATTATCTTATAATTATGGTAAGCCTATAAAGAAGAAGTACATAATTTTAAGAACATAGCAACAGGGAGACCTGATCTAATCTGGGAGGTCAGTGAAAGCTTCTCTGAGTCAGAACCTGAAGAATAAAATTTAACCAAGCACATATGGTGGCAGAAAATTAGTGGCATTCTTGTTAGAGGAACAATAGATACAAAAATCCTCCAAATGACAGAACGAAAGGCAGGGTGTCCAGGTCATGGAAAAGGAGAGGGTAGGGAGAGGTTGTCTGGGTCCAAGCCATGGAGAATTCTGAGGTGTGACTTCTAGATTCCTATATGCTATGAGCAAGTACACTACACCAGTGTCTCAGCCCAGGAGCCCGAATATCAAGCCATGAGAAAATCATGTCCTCCTTTCCATCTATAACCTTCTGTCCCATATAATCCAGTCTGTAATCTAGAAATCACTTGGACTAAGATCATTATCTAGCATCAGTTGAATGACTATGTTGTGAAACTGCCATTCTATGCTAAACATGAAATCACCCCTAGGTGGGAGTGCCTTTATTGACAACGTGATACTTATTATGCTTTCTAGTTACCTGCTGGGAACTCTGGGAAATCCTACTAGAGTTAGCTCTTCATACTGTTTTGGTGGAATCTTGAGACTGAACAACTTATTCCACCCTTTCTTCTGACATGATGCAACACTTGTTACCATCTGCTACATACCTGATTAGCGCTGGTGATACCAGGCTCATAGACTTACTCTTCTCTCAGTCATCACTCCCTATGACTTTTTGGACCACAGAAGTCCATTCATTTTCTTTTTCTATGTGCCCTTTTTAATTTAATGTCCTTCAAATAAGAAGGCATCTGCCTCTGCTTACAACCTTTAATCCCAACTGACGCAATTGTTCTAATTTCTAAGAAATTAGAATTCTATTTCTAAGAAATACTTATGATGCTCTCTTATCAGCAGGATAATTAGGACACCTTGCAGGGCCCTGGGCTTTTGCTATAGCAGCACAATCCCCTATTCCATTCTTAATATCAAGATTTTTATGGTTCATATATATATTCCCATTTTCTTTTCTATAATCCTCGGACCTGAAATAGAATTTTCTTATTGAATGTTGTCGTGACCAATATTTTCTACCGCAGGAATGGTTGTAAATAGAGTCCCTTTGTCTTTTGAAGCTCTAATGTGTCATGCACTCAAACCTTTACAACTAATTTCAGTGTCTGGCCCATGTGTTGACAGTTGAAAGCCAACTGCCAAGCAACCTTTAATATGCATGGTCTTTCCTTGAGCTGTCTTCAGTTTTGCTAAGATGTCCTCTGTAGTTTATATTTATTAAAGAAAAAAATATTCAGACACTTTAAAATGGTACAGAAGACTTCAGTGTGGACTATTGCAGTAGGTGTCAAGACTGTTGCAGTAAGGGACAGAGATAGGGCTTAGCTTTTATTATTTCTTTTAATTTTTTTGAGTTTATTCATTTTGAGAGAGAGAGAGAGAGCACAAGTGGGTTGGGGGGGGCACAGAGAGGAGAGACAGAATCTTAAGCAGTCTCCACACCATTAGCACAGAGCCCAATACAGGTCTCTAACTCCCAAATTGCGAGATCATGACCTGAGCTGAGATCAAGAGTCAGACGCTTAATTGACTGAGCTACCCAGGGTTCAACTTTCAATGTAACAATGGAAACTGGGGATTTACAGCCAAGGAGCAGGGCAAGGGAATCAGTGGATGAAAAAGACTATGAGGAGACATCAAGGGTGCAGTGATTCTTGTTAAATGGACTTAGGATTCTTTCTGCACCTGGACCAGGCAGACTGAAGGCAGGCACCAAGGATGAGTCCTAGTTGAACAACAGGCTCAGAGCAGCCTGTCTAAAGTTTGGTCAAAGGGAGTCTTTGTCAATGTCTAATCCTTGGTATTTTTTTCTATTTGTATTCTTTTTTTGTTTATTTATTTATTTTTGAGAGAAAGAGTGTGAGGGGACAAGGGGCCGAGAGAGAGGGAGACACAGAATCCGAAGCAGGCTCCAGGCTCCCAGCTGTCAGCACAGACCCCGACATGGGGCTTGAACTCATGAGCTGTGAAATCATGACCTGAGCTGAAGTCAGACACTTAACTGACTGAGCCACCCAGGCATCCCTTTCTATTTGTATTCTTGTCATTCCCCAACTGATAGCTTTCTGAGCTAGTTAAAGTTGGGGACTTTGGAATCAGAAAGACCAGTGATCAAAACACATACCCACCACTTATTCCACCACTGACAGTTTATTGCAAAGTGGATATAAAATAGTATCTAATATACAAGGTTATTAAATTATATAATGTATTCAGTAGAAGAGTTATTTAAAGATAAAATGCATGCAAAGCACTTAGCTCATTGACTGGCAGGCAGTAATCATACAGTAAATGTAACCTTTTATCAAGCCTCCAAATCATCACAGAAGCTCTCTCTCTTCCTGAATGTAAGGTTTTTAGGAACAGGGCTCTGTCCATTTGGATGCCAGTGTATTTCCTAAACATAAAACAACACCCTTAAAACAATAAATATTTGTGAAATGAATGAATGTAAAACTCACAAAATCACATTTCATCCATATAGAAATTAAAAGGAAGAAAAACTTTGGCCACTGCCTCCTGAAAAGATTTGCTACCACTCCATATAGTCTGAGCCTATAGCCTAAAAAGATATCCTTTGCCCATATACCATCCTTCATGGTACTGTTTTGAATTAAGATACTCCTATGCTAAACCTCATTGGGTTTGATGAAACAAACCACTATGTTAGAAAGACTCATGTGGTAAGCGAGGCCTCTGGCTGGCAGCCAGCAAAACATGAGGCCCTCAGACTAACAGCCTACAAGGAACTGAATTTTGCCAACAACGATGTAAGTTCAGAAACAGATTTTTCCCCAATTGAGCCTTCAGATGTGACTCTGCCCTTGGCCAGCACAGCAAGGTCTGTCAATGCAGCCTGGTGAAAGACCCTGAAGGAGAGGCCCTGGTTAATTAATTCTGCCTGGTCTCCTGCCCCAGCGGAATTGTGAAATACTAAACATGTGTTAATTTAAGTCACTAAGGCTGTGGTGATGTGTTAAGTTGCAAGAGATGATGAATACATCAGGTTAGCCTTTGGCAACATTGGGAGGTTAAGTAAATAGCATAGAGTTCTCTGTCTTAACTTGCTCTCTCACATTTTCCCCTAGCTGTGCCTCTACCTCAGGCCCCATTCTCCATGGCTGTATTATTCTGAGTAACACATGCTGGAACAGCCTCCTCATCCCTAGAGTGAATTCTTTTCTAGGCAGCTGCCTTCTTAAATCACATCCTGGGATTGGAACTTTAGGTGTATTAGTGGAAAGTGAGGGTTACTCATGGAGCTGATGTATTTTTCACAGAATGAGAACTCTAAGGGGAATTTTTATTTTATTTTTAATTTAATTTTTGAGAGAGAGAGAATGAGCTGGGGAGGGGGCATGGGATAGGGAGAGGGAGAGAGAGAATCTTATGCAGGCCTCATAGAGTTCGATGTGGGACTCTGTCTCATAACCATGAGATCGTGACCTGAGCCAAAATCAAGAGTGGGACACTTAAGTGCCTGAGCCACGCAAGCACCCCTTCTAAGGGGAATTTTTAGATGATTCCATGTCTACTCCTCAACATAAGCCATGACACTTTCCATCAAAGAGCTCAGTATCTAATATAGTAAATGAGGGCTTGAGGGCCATTTGGTGCTCTCTGAACTTTCTGTAGGAGCTGTGGCCAGCACAGAGGGCCCCTTAGCTAGGTGCTTCCTGAGTTTAGAAACCTTCTCCGGCTTCCTAATCAGCAACACTGACTCCATCCTAAGTAAGAATTTTTCATAAGTCATAGCCTTTGTACTGAAGATATTTTTCAACATTATTAAACATACCTAAAGTAGCCTTTCTCTCTTGCTGTTGAGTAAGAATCTTCTTCCTCTCGGAAGCACATGATTGATGCTCTTATTCATTCTCCTTTCTGACATGTGGCAAAATGCCGAGCTTCTTTAGTGCAAGGGTGATGCTGCTTTCTTCCTGTTATCTCTAGTGACTGTCCTTGTGGCTGAGCTGTGATAGATACAAATGAATTTGCTGAATGAGTAAATAATGGCAAGGAGTAAGGCTTCCTTACACTTAATCTGTTCACCTGTTTATAATCGAATGCCGTTTCAATATACACATGTTAGAAATGAGTGTGCTTTATCACTAACTCCTCCTTGGTTATAGATTTTGGCTCATGCACATTCTCTAATTATTTCCAACCACTACCAGTTCAAAACCAGCATATGTTTAGCTCATTAGCTTCATCTTTGGTGATATAGTTGAAAACCTCTTGCTGGTACCCTACCTCTCGAGCAGCTGGGCTTTTCACCTTTTGCTGAGCTATATCTCTCTGTGTCTGACCCAGTTTCCTTCTCCCAGAGGAGCAGCACATGTTGGTATCTTGTGTAATTCTCCTGGCCTGGGGTAGCATGGAATGAACTCCCACAGCCTTCCTACCTACCAGTTACCTCTCTCTTAAGGCTTCCTTGAGCCCAGTACTCTCCCAGCCCTCTCTGTGCCTCTAGATCACCATCAGTGTCATTGTCACCATCACCATCATCCAAGTCCTCTTCCTTCTCCCTACAGCTGCCCTCAGTCTTGTCTTGGGGCATCTCCAGACAGTGATGGACAGGTTGAAATGGCTGCAGCTAAATGACTAAGCACATTAGCTAAAATTAGGCACATCGGAGTCAGACTGTCCTAGATATAAATCCTGATTTCTTGTCACTTATAACCATGGCTGTATTGCTTAATCTATCTTTCTCAATTTTTTCATCTGTAAAATGAAGATGATAATGTTTTATTTTTGTTTTTTTGGACTCAAGTTCCTATTTCCCACATTTTAACCTGTCAGGAATATCCTATTAATTTCATATTTTTGTTGTTTCAGAATCAGGTATACTCATGACCTTGCATTCCACTCTCATCCCCTTAATCACTCATGAATTAAATAATTCTTTATAAGTGCCTATATATGGCAGATCTTATGACAAACACCATGGATAATAAGAATAGTAAGATATTATTCCTGCCCTCAAAGAAGTTACAGACTGAATGAAAGGAATGAAGTTATATAGAGTGCAAGAAGAAATAAAACATGTGCCAGAGCTTGAGAAGAGATGGGAACAGTTAACAGGGAATTCCCAAGGCCTTCCCAGAAGAAGCTATCATTGAACTTGACCTTGTAAGATGGGCATTAATGTAGAAGTTAAAAAGTGGTGGAGATGATAGTCTAGTAAGAGAAAACAATTTGCTTTAGGTTGCTTCTTTTTCTAGCTTCTTCAGTTAGAAACCATTCATTTTTTTCCAATATAAGCATTTAAATGTATAAATTTCCCTCTACCACTATTAGAGTTGCATCTCACAATTTTTCTTATGTAGTATTTACATTATCCTTGAGTTCCAAATATTTCCTAGTTTCCATTGTGATTTCTAATCTCTTTTTTTCTGTTTTTTTGTTTTTGTTTTTGTTTGTTTTTTTGAGAATGTTGTTTAATTTCCAAATTTAAATGGTTTTTCTCTATGTATCTTACTGTTAATTAATTCTTAAAATTCATTTATGTTAGTGGCCAGAGACTATATCTTGTAAGATTTAATTTTTTTTTTTTTTGGAATTTATTAAGACGTCTTATGGCCTACTACATGGTTTACTCTGGTGAATGTCCCATGTGAGTGGAGCAAAATGTATATTCTTTAGTTATTGGGCATTATGTTCTATATGTATCAGTTAAGCTAGTTGATAATGTTGTTCATTCTTTTTATATCCTTATTGACTTTTTCTAGTTCTGTCAATTATGAAGATTGGGGTATTAACGTATCCAAGTGTGAGTGTGAATTTAATTTCTCTATTTTACAGTGATGGGTTTATGCATTTTTGAGGTTCTGTAATTAGGTACGTGAACATTTAGGATTTTCTGTCTTTTTGATTAATTGACCCATTCATTAGTATAAAATATCCTTCTTTAACTCCAGTGATCCTGTCTTGAAGATTACTTTGTCTGACATAAATATAGTCACACTTGCTTTCAGTTTGCATATTATGTACTTACTATTTGCATAGTGTAATCTTCCGATTTATTTTTCTTTCATTACTTCCTACCTTGATGTTTTTCTATTAAAAGTCTGTCTCTTGCAGGGGCATCCTGGGTGGCTCAGGTTGTTAAGCATTGGACTCTTGATTTCAGCTCAGGTCATGACCTCATGGTTTATGAGATCCAGCCATGCATCAGGCTCTGCTTTAACAGCCTGCAGAGTCTGCTTGGGATTCTCTCTTTTCCCATCTCTCTGACCCTCCCCTGCTTGTGCACATGTGTATTCCCTCTCTCAAAGTAAATAAATAAACATTAAAAAAAACTGTCTCTTACCAAGAATATAGTTTAGTTTTGCCTTTTAATCCTGTAGGACACTTTCTGCCTTTTATTGGAATATTAAGTACATTTACCTTTATTGTATTTATTTTTACACCTGAGATAAGTTTATTATCTCTATTTTCTTTTTTTTTTAAGTTTATTTATTTCTTTTGAGAGAGAGAGTGGGGAAGAGAGAGAGGCGGAGAGAGAATCCTAAGCAGGCTCTGCACGGTCAGCATGGAGTCCCATCCAGGGCTTGAACCCATGAATCGCGAGATCATGACCTGAGCTGAAATCAGGAGACAGGTGCTTAACCGACTGAACCATCCAGGCACCACTTATCTCTATTATTTTCTATTTGTCACATTTATTTTCTCAGATCTTTTCCTGGTTTCATTCAGATTAATCAAATTTTAATACCTTTTTACTATTATAATTCATTTACTGGCTTTTTTAAAATTATAGTTTTCTGATTTTCTTTTTCTAGTCGTTGCTCCAGGGATTATAATATTCATCCTCATCTGTCACAGTCTACTTATGGTCAATATTGTATCACTTCACATAAAATGTAACAGCCATATAAAAGTATACTTCTACTTATTCCTGTTCTTTGTGCTATTGTTGTCATATATTTTAGTTCTATAAACATGAAACATTCCACATACAATATTATTGCCTTTGCTTCAAATAAACAAGTGCCTTTCAAAGAAATTAATGAGAGAATAGATAATAATTTACGTTTACCTGCATATCAGGAATTTCCCTTTCTCTGTAGCCTTTCTGTAATTTGAGTTTTCTATCTGGTATTATTTCCCTTCAGCCCGAGGATTTTCTTTCAAAATTCTTATAATGTGATGGTCTACTGGTGACCAAATGCCTTCAATTTTGTGTATATGAAAAAAATGTCTCTTTTTTTTTCCTTTTAAAATACTTTTTAACAACAGGTTTATTGCTATATACATAAAAGTCATTCTTTCGACGGTATAGTTTGATAAGTTTTGGTTAACATACATAGTCAGATATCTATCACAACAACCCAGATAGAGAATCCCTTAATCCTGAAGAGTTTTCTTATGCATCTTTGAAGTCAGTCCCATTCTCCCCTTCTAGGCCCTGGCAACAGCTGATATATTTTCTGTCCCTGAAGTTTTTGTTTTTGTTTTGTTTGTGTTTTACTCCACAGTGTTATGTAAATGGAATCATATACTGTATAAGATCATGTGTCTGTTCTTTCACTTAGCATATTTTTGAGATTCATCCATGTATTGCATATATCAGTAGTTTACTTTTTTTGTGGAATAATATTCAGTTTTTTAAATTTACTATAATTTATCCATTTATCAGTTGTGGGTATTTGGGTTGCTTCTGAGTTTTTAACTGTTCTGAATAAAGCTTACATGAGCATTTCTATATAAGTTGTTTTGTAGACATGTTTTTACATTTATCTTGATAACAAACCAAGAGTAAGCTTTGTGGGTCACATGGCAACACATGTTTAACTTTGTAAGAAACTGCCCCAGTTTTGCAAAATATCTGTAACATTTTCTATTTCCACAAATATTGATGGTTCAGATTTTTGAGAGAACCATTTGGCCTGCTTTCAGCCATATGTGCATACCTTGGTCAGGACAGGGTAGAATTCCCTTTCGACATTTCCACAAAGTTAAAATCAATGAGAAGGCAGTAATTCTCCAATGAAAACAAGATCCTGTCAATAGAAGAATGACTGCTGAGCAGGTAAAAATAGTGGTATTTTCTGCAGTGTAAGCCCTTGAAACATGCCACAGAAGTAGACTGTTGGCTCACTGGACTTGACTTTGATACCACTCCTAGACTTCCCAGTCATCATTTGCATAACCTTCCACACCACGTTTGACTTCTCTGTGTTACTTTTCTCTCCCTTGTGACACTAGAGGAATGTAATGGATGATGTTGATGAGATCAGTGCCATTTTGAGCTGAATCTGAGCCATAGAGATGAATTAAACATGTATTGAATGAACAACTTTAAAAGAATGTGTAGCTGAAGGTCTTCTCTATTTTTATATCTTTGGTTCATTGTCACTTTTAAATTGGATAAAGGACTTTTTTCTTATTAGTTTTAATATATAAAGCTATTAAAAAGGTCTAAGGTTTGAAATCTGTGTGTGCCTGTGTAATACTTTAAAGTAATTGGCAAGTGATTCATAGATGGGATTAGTAGCAATAGTGCCAATGTGGAATTTATAAGATATTGTTAACAGAGCTTCCATTTTGAAGCACCAAGGAAAGCTGCCGTATCTTACGTGCGATTTGGTCAAGCAGCCCTGATTCCTATTTGCTTGATTTCCAAACTAGTATTGGGCACACCTGCTCTGAAAATCTCACAGTCATCCGGCAATCATTGCTCTTAAACTCTTTAAAAATTTTATGCCATTCCACAAAAATTGCCTCATGGAAAGCAAAACTTATCATCTTTTTTTCAGAGGAAAATTGTTCCTGTTAATGAGAATTTTCCCATCATTGTTAATTACTAAGGGCAATAATAATAATGAAAATCTAACCTTTGATATTTGCTGAAGTGGAGTGAACTAGACTCCACTTTAACAAACTGTACATTAGTAAACTAGACTAGATGAAGCTGTATTACCAAAAAAAAAAAAATCTAATGCCCTAAAGAAGATTTATAAAAACTTTTTTATTTCCTACATTTTGAAGATTTATTCATCTGTCTTGCTTCCATTCTGTCCTACCAGATCAAAGACTTTTAGCCCATCTAGTAATTTTCAACTCAATGTGAGTTTCTGGAATAGCATTACTTTTTTCTATTTGAATCTCAAATCTGGTTTATGTTTGTGAAATAAAAGATTTTATGATACTATTTTATGATACTATTTTAGAAACTTGATAGTGAATCGTAAGTCATTTTTAAGGTACAAGAGATAGTGATAAGCAGAGTGGAGAAATCTTATTGCTACCCTGATATTACTCTGACCCTATTTCTTATACAGATAAGGTGAATGGATCTTTGTCATATTTAAGTGTGTATTAAATAGGACCCTTTCTCTCATCATAGTGAAAGAAATCACAGCTCGTTCTAGCTTGAAATTGAGAGGGAATATATTAGCTAACAAAACTTAGAAATTTAAAATTATGAAATGGCTTTAGACCCAAATTTCCAAAATTATATTTTTAGGATACTGTCTTTCCAATTTTTCCAATTTTTAGGATACAAATTTTTAGGATACTGTCTTTCCAATCTTAGGATTACTTTTCTATCTGGTTCCATTCTTGGGCACAGTTATTTGGGGCATATATATATATATATATATATATATATATATATATAGTTATCAGCAGCTCCAGCCAGATGGACTTCATTAGTTAGTTTCACCTGGGTCATTTGGTGCCCCTGGATTCAAGGATGGATTTAGTCCCTCTGAAATCATGGGTACTATTCTGAATTCTGAGAACAAAGAGTCCAAATTTATGCCATCATAGAGCTTCTGTCTTAGCCACAGATTGAGGAAGTAGAGCTCTCTGTTATTAATAATAGAAATTTCTTAAAGCTGGATTAGAGTTGCTATTTTTTTCCCTTAGTCTTATGAATTTTCCGACACAATAACCATCTCACTTCTGATTTTAAGTTGCATACTTTTTCACACGTATTTATTTTTTCAATTAGAATGAATCTTTGATGTGTTTATCCACTGTGATTGGGTTTTCCTTCCAGAGCTATTATAATAGAGGGTGGCCTTACAGTCCATGATATCTGTAACAGAAAATATGATTCTTTTATAAAGACAAGACAGTTATTATTAAACAACTTCTAGCTTTTATGATTCATAATTCAAATCAAAGAAGATTACCCTGTAGTGTAGCTAAGAGATATGAATTAATAAAAAGTTAATGAAATTTCAGGTAGACCTATCAGTGTGCAAACTACTCCAGAAAGCCTGGTTAATCATTTTGGGAACTAAATTAACAACAGATCTCCATTACAAATGCTGAAAAAAAATAATGTGACTTTATAAGTACACACTATATTTCCCAAAAGTTGTTCAAAGAATTTGAGATACTTTTCTTATTACACATAAAGAGGCTTTCTTCAAAGTAGGGGCCAACTCAACATGTTGACCTCCATTCACTATTGAGACCTGCTTTGAACCTCTACTTTTACTGTGCAGAGTCAAAGACCTGCTAGTAATAAGTTACCGTGATTACCTTGATTAGTCCTGATCAGTTTTTCCTAGAAAGCAAAAGATAGACCCAGAATGAGAAAACCTGGAAGAGAAAAGGAATGATCTTTTTGCATACTGATTTTAAGCAGATCTGTATATGTATGTTTTGCCTGTTTGGGATGCTTTCCTTTCCTTTGTTTACCTACTAAACTCCTACTCCATTTTTCAGGGACCAGTTTGAATTCTACCTTTTTTCTTTTACTGCGAAGTAGTTTTAATTTTCTTTTCCTCCATGCTTCAAGCCCCTTCATTTACACTATGTGCGTACTGTGAATCTGCTCTGTAAGGCACTGAGTGTATAAACGTCAAGCGCCTTTAAGAGTCATGCGGAAGAGAGGAAGGGGAACAGTATTTATAGGTAGACACCAGAGATATTGTGGGCTTAGTTCCAAACCACCACAACAAAGTGAATATTGCAAGAGCGCCTGGATGACTCAATTAAGTGTCTGACTTCGGCTCTGGTCATGAGCTCACGGTTCTTGAGTTTGAACCCCACGTTGGGCTCTGTGCTGACAGCTCAGAGTCCAGAGCCTGCTTCAGATTCTGTGTCTCCCTCTGTACCCCTCCCCTGCTCATGCTGTGTCTCTCTTTGTCTCTAAAAAATAAATGAACATTCAAAAAAAAAAAAAGCTTCAAAACAAAGCGAATCTTGCAATAAAGTGAGTCAAATGAATATTTTGGTTACTCACTACATATAAAAGTTAAGTTTATACTATAACATCTGTTAAGTTGTTATATGCAATAATATAACACAATAGTGTTATAACTAAAAAAGAAGAAGAAGAAATAGTACTTTACCTTAATTTGAAAAATACTTTATTACAAAGAAATGCTAACCATCATCTGAACTTTCAGTAAGAATCTTTTTGCTGGTGGAGGGTCTTGCCTCGACCCTAATGGCTGCTAACTGGTCAGGGCAGCGGCTGCTGAAGGTTGCAGTGGCTGTGACAATTTCTTAAAATAATACAGCAATGACGTTTGCCACATACACTGACTCTTTCTTTCATACTAGTGATTTTTCTCTAACGTGTGATACTATTTGATAGCATTTTGCCCCCAGTCAAGTTTCTTTCAAAATTGGAGTCAGTCTTCTCAAACTTTGTTGCTGCTTTATTGACTAACCTTATGTAATATTCTAAAACCTTTGTTGTCATTCCTACATTCTTTACAGCATCTTCACCAAGAGTAGATTCCATTAAAAAACAAAACAAAACTCTTTGTTCATCCTTAAGAAGCAACTCCTCATCTGTTAAATTCTTATAATGATAGTTCAGCAATTTAGTCCTATCTTCAGGCTTCGTTTCTAATTCTGTATCTCTTACTCTTTCCATTACATCTACTTTCCGCTGAAGTCTTGGACCCCTCAAAGTTCTCCATGGGGGGTGGAATCACTTTCTTCCAAACTCCTGTTCACGTTGTTATTTTGACACCTTCCCATGAATCACAAATGTTCTTAATGGCATTTGGAGTGGTGAATCTTTTCCAGAAAATTATCATTTTACTTTGCCCAGATCTATTAGAGGAATCACTCTCTGTGGCACTTATGTGGCTTTACAAAATGGATTTGTTAAATAATAAGATTTGAAAATTGAAATGACTCCTTGACCCATGGGCTACAGAAAAGATGTTATATTAACAGGCATGAAAACGTTACTGTTATTGTACATCCCCACCAGAGCTCTTCAGTAACCAGGTGTATTGTCAAGGAGCAGTCATATTTTGAAAAGACTCTTATTTTCTGAACAGTAGGTCTCAACAGCAGGCTTAAAATATTCTGTAAATCATGCTGTAAACAAATGTGCTGTCATCCAGATTTTATGGTTCTATGTATAGAGCACAAACAGTAGCTTTAGTGTAATTCTTAAGGGCCCTCTGATTTTCAGAATGGTAAATGAGCATTGTCTTCAACTTAAAGTCACCAGCTGCATTAGGCCCTTATGAGTGAGTCAGCCTATCCTTCGAAGCTTTAAGGTCAGGCTTTGACTTCCCCCTTTTAGTTATGAAAGCCCCAGATGGCATTTTCTTCCAATATAAGGCTGTTTCACCTACATTGAAAATCTGTTGTTTAGTGGCGCCACCTTCACAATTATTTTAGCGTATCTTGGATAACTTGCAGCAGCAAGTGCTGCTGGACTTTGCACTTTTATGTTACGGAGGTGGCTTCTCTACTGAAACCTCATGTACCAGCCTCCGCAGCTCTCCCCTTTCTCAGCCTTCACACAATTGAAGGCAGCGTTAGCTCTGGCCTAAGGGAATGTTGTGGCTGCTTTCATCATATATTCCGACCGCTCAAACTTCCTCCGTTTCAGCGGCAAGGCTGCTTTGCTTTCTTATCATTTGTGTGTTCATCGGAGTAGCACTTTTAATTTCTTTCAGGAACGTTTCCTTTGTGCCCACAACTTGGCTGCCTATTTGGCACAAGAGGCCCAGCTTTCAGCTTGTTTGACTTTCAACACGCCTCCTCGCTAAGTGCCTTCGTGGCTAGGTTTTGATTGAAAATGATATGTGTGACTGTTCCTTTCACCTGAACACTTAGAGGCTATTGTAGGATTATTAATTGAATTAATTCAATATCTTGTTCTGTCTCAAGGAATAGGGGGCCCAAAGAAAGGGAGAGATGCAGGGAATGAGGTGGAACAGTCATAACACGTGCAACGTTTATTAAGTTCATTGTCTTATGCCCCAAAACAGTTACAATAGTAATATCAAAAATCGCTGATCACAGATCACCATAACGAATATAAGAGCAATGAAAAACTTGGAAATCTTGCGAGAATTACCAAAATGTGACACAGACACAGGAAGTGAGCACATGCTGTTGAAAAAATGGCACTGATAGACTTGCTCAATGCACGGTTGCCACAAACCCTCAATTTATAAAAACAAAAACAAAAACACAGTATTTAACTTGGATGTAAATTTTAAAACACAAATTAAAGGCAAATTTAAAAAAATGCAGTATCTGTTAAATGCAATAAAGCAAAGTGTCATAAAATGAAGTAGGCTTGTGTATAAATTCAATGAAGTATATTAGGTGCCATAAAGATATTTGCTTCGTACAGAAAGGGATCACATCAAACATAGTGTTTTAAGCTATAAAAACTCCTTTATGTATGAAATTTCTGCTTACTTAAAAATGATGAGTTACTTATATATCTTTTTGATAATTTAAAAAACTGAGGTATTGAGAAATTAGGTAACATGCCGTTGTCCTGGTCTGGCAAAGGACTTTTTAATGCAAGTACACTGTCTTGCATTTATCCAACCTCCTTATTAAATTGCTGCCTTCAAAGTGATTTTGTATTTCTGGCAGTTAGCATTGTGACTGACATGGAGAAAACGCTGAATAAATTTTGTTTACTTACAAGGTTTCTGTTTTCCTTCCATATATATTTTCAAGCTATCTATTAATCTGTCTCTGTTCAGTTTGCCAGTATTGAAGACTCAGCCAAACCTTATAGATAGAGTTATATGATATGAATCTAGATAAACTATACAGAATCTTGAACCTTCTAGAGGACCTACTATGGGCATCAGTGGAGACCAATATCAGCTTGCATTACTCTTTAAAGTGACTTGTTTTCATAGTAGTGCATGTCTTAGCTGCATTTTGAAAGCCAATAGTTATTTAATAGTTCCTAGCAACAACAACAAAAAATCAACCAGTGATTATTCTTATTAGGGTGTGCATTTTTTCTTTTTAAATATCCTAATGTATTCCAAACGTACCATACTTCAAATCATTAAAAGTTTAGCTCTCTCCAAAACACTTAAAATCACTTAGGAAATGAAATGCTTGTGTATGGACTGTCTCAATTATGACCCCCAAATTACAAATCTGATCATAGATTTAGCTTGTGAGTCTAAAACTTTTGAGTTTTCCTGGACTTGATTTTGAGCAACTGTTACCTGTTTGGAGCTCTTGAGAAATAATTAACATTTTGGATGCCCTGTGCTTTACCAATTCAGTGGATTAAGAGCAGAAGTGGAAAACTGAGTTCAAGTTTGAATTTGCCAATGTTCTTTGTGAATTTGAAACTCATTCGTCCCCTGTACCAATTTTTACATCTGGAAAATGGATGTTAATGTGATTTATGCTCCCATAGGTGCCAGTAGAAATCACTTAAAAGTGATTGGAAATATATTGCACAATTGTAATTTAATGAACAAATTAGGAGATGTTGTTCTGTACTTTTTAGAGAACAAAGACCTGAAAGAGTATCTCTGACAGGACTTGAGTTCTTTGTTTCTGCTTTCTTGAATCTTCATAGAATTCCACTGACATATTAGAAAAATAGCACTGCATGTTACTTATATTTCTAGAAACAATCAAAGTGTTTTCCTTGTTCTAGCTCTTGGCAGTGGATTAAGTGAACTAATCTAATATGCTTGGCAAAATTTCTTTGAGTAGGGTTTTCCTTTTTTGGCAGCTGCCTTTAAACATAGTTTAAAAAAATTATTTCTAAGAATTTTTATTCAATTTTTATTGGTCAGAACTTTTGTACCATGACATTTCTTGATTCCATCCCAAACCAATGACCTTATAAAACTACAAACTGACTTAAAACACTTTTCAAATACTGTGTCACTTTGCTTTTCTCAAAGAAATGAAGCAACTGAAAATTGTGTGTTTTGGAAATAATTGCTGGTCGAACTGGTTTGGTACACAACAAAATTATTTGAGTGCTTTGCATTTTGTGAAACATCACACCCGCTTAGAACGGCTAAGTCATGTGCATCCCTTATGTGATTTTGCATTGGAAGTGCTAGTGTGAGCCACAGAGACTCATAGGGACTCACAGAGACTCACTTTTGTTAATGTGGTCTAACCCCATGCTTCTGGATTGAAGTAGAAGGTGTTTGTTTGTTTGTTTGTTTGTTTGTTTGTTTGTTTGTTTTAAAGCTCTGGCCTCTGCCCTGACTTGCATTGTCTGTGCATCACTAGTCTCCAGGGAAGTTCCTAGTCTTTCTTTGTTTTGTATTATGATTTTCCCTCCCTGACTTCAGGGGTCAAAACTGGAAGAGTATTGTGCCAATTTTCTTTTCTCATCTCCATACTTCTGAAATCTGGGAGAAGAGGCAAGCACTTTGACCTTGAAATTATAGCTTAAGTACTGGAAGGAATTACAACTAGGACCTGGCCCTTTCGTGGGTGTGGCCTCGAGTATGTTGTCAGGGACAGGTGAGGGAGGGACAGGAGCTACTGATGGCTTGCCAGTCTTGTTTCCTCAGCTGCCTGAAGGAAGTGAGTCAGGATGTCAGTGGCACAGAGGATCTTAAAAGGAGGGAGGTATCCACAAACTGGAAGCTTTTGTCTGGAATGATGTTTTCTCATTGGTGTGAATCTAGTGATAACTTTTTTTATCACCATCAGCTGGGAGCTGAAAGAAGGCAGCTGTCCCTCCATGCTCTTGGTGCCTGTGTGTGCTTTTTTCTGTCTTTTCCTCCCAGGGGTCCATGCTTTAAGTCCCTGGACCTTTCTTCTCACAGAGGGAGGACATCACAGCATGAAAGCTATATTTTCTTGTAGTAAATCAGACACAGTTATTTGGTTATACTTAGATGCAGGCATGCAATGTTTAACAATATGTTTGGGGACACTGCTCTCATTCCCTCTTTCTCAATTCTCTCATCTTGAACACTACTCCTGAACTAAGCTCTTTTCCAGCCCTGGGCTTTGGGAAGAGAGGCCTTCTTTCCAGTTGAAGTATCCTCTTTTAGCTGGTTGGAAGCTGCTATACCGATAGCCACTAGGCAGCCACTAAATGAGCTCTCAGGAAATTCTCTGCTTAGTCTTCTGTACTCAGCCTCTATACCAACCAATAGATCTGAGGTTCTTTCTCCTTCAGTTTGATCTTCCTGTTTCCTATTCATTGCCTCCTGTATTTGGTTTTACCATTTCTTTGGCGGGCTATTTCTAGAGCCCTCTATGTCGAGTGAACTCAGTCTGTCTTCTCTCTTTTTTCCTCAAAACCCACAACTCTATTAAAAAGCTTTTAGTTCTTTGAATTAAGTCTGCCTGCATCTGTCCTTCAAACCCCCAGGTTATTTAAACCACCTGTAACTTGTAAAAACAAACACTGGTTTTAGCCATCCTGTGTTATTTTCTGTTATTGCATTTTGTCATGTCTAACTTCGGTCTATTCCTTAAGCTACAGTCTTCTTTTCAGAAAGAAAGAGATACTCTTGTGAAAGTAAGCAGCAGAGACTAAGGGGAACCCAAGAGAGGAAAAAAAATGCTGGACCAATGAAAGACATTGGAGGTTAAGGAGAAGGGGGCTATCATTCTATGTTTGTCCCTCATGAATTTGTCCCACTTGTGAGAGCAGTCAGTCATCATTTCCAGAAAACACCAGTTTAAATGCACACAGGCTCCCTTCAAAGTGAAATATACTAAAAGCCCCATCCTTACGTTAAAACTCCAGAAACAGGAAGATGCCAATCATGGATGAGTTAGGAACCAACATATTTTGAGATCCAAAAAGTGTCCTTAGTGAAAGGCCGCTTCTAATTAGAATTAAAACTCCAGTAAAGTATATATTAACCTAATGTCCTAGCCAGAATATATTTATAAGGAGCCAAAGGTCCCTACAACCTTAGTTTTGCCTGTTGAATTCTTACTCACTGATGGTTGTAGTGAGTCCCAGCTATGGATATTTCTTTTCAAATGGAGCTCATTTTAATTCACATAAAAGGCCAAACAACACAGATCCCTCTGAGATAGCAACCATTGCCTTGCGGTTCTGTGGACTAGAGTTTGCATGGAAACAAAACGAACTCATACATACAAATTACTCATGTTGATGAACAGGCAAGCAAGTGGATAGAAATCACTTAACACAATTACTCATAGTTATATTTCATAAATCATGCTCTATGGCTAATAGCTGGTTTTCTCAACAAAGTGAACAACTGGCTCAATCCTGTGTGGATGTCTGTTTCTGTGATGGTTCCAGAGTTCACAGTTGCTTGTGGCTGTGGCCCCAACTGCCTTTAGTTCAGATATCGACTGCCCTACTGCCCCTCTGGAGTCAGGGTCCTAGCTCCAGCCAGCAGGGCTTTGTTTCTTCCACTTAAGACAGTGCTAGGACCAAGAAATGGCCTTTTCAGTTGGTTACATTTCATCTAAGTTGGCCTACCCATACATACCTATGCATATTTGCACGCTTATTTAAGTATAAAAAAACACAACTAATTTGATCAATCATCTTAAAGAGGGAAGTTGATGTATGTATGCATTGGTTTCTGATTTTTTAAGCATTTGTTTTTCTATTCATTTATAAAAACCATATATCTTCAAACAAAAATCTTCTACAAGATTGTATATCTTCTACAAAAATAAGGTGTGTTCAGAAATTATCCAGCCATGCTGTATATCTGCACCTATCTATTCCTTTAGTGATGGAGGTTTAAAATTTGGCTTTTAATGTATGTTCATTTTACATACTGTTTTTAACTTGTAGAGTGAACAGTTTGCCAACCTAAAATATTAGTCTGAAACTTTATTTTAATGATATGTCTGTTCTTAATTTCACATTTAGGTGAAAGTCAGTGGTGTTTAGTGAAATATATAGAGTATATGAAGCTCATGAAATGTTAAGAAGCCCTCCTGTTTATTTTGTTTTACTCTTTATCGTGTTTTAAAGATTCATTTAATGATCTTCCTTAGATCTTTTCTATATGACCTTTTGAGGTTTTTATTTCCCCTGTTCCATCCTTACTTTTTTATCTCTTTTCATCCTAAGATTAATTATGGATTTATACAAGCCAGAAATGGAAATAAAACAAATGTGTATAATATCTTGTGGTGGCTAACGGCACGCATGGTCTTTGCAGTCAGATGCCGTGGATCTGAATCCTACCTCTAACATTTACCAGTTCAGTTGATGTTGTGGACTACGTAATTATTTATATTTATTTATTTAATTATTTCTAAAATGAGGAGGGTAATATTTCCTAGCAAAATCAAGTGCTCAGTTGGTGTTAATTGCTATTATTAATAATAATAATAATAATGATAATAATAATAATATATTACAACATTTTTGTATGAAGGAAATACTTTATCTTTTTCTGCATGGCAGAAAATATCATTCAGTTTTCTAGAGATAAAAAATATGTATTTCTCTGTTTTCTTCTGGGAATATAGTTTGTTATATGTGTAATGCATGGCTTGTGATTGACATTTGGAGAAATTCCAAGTAAATTGATGTTACAGGCTCTGCTTCTCAAAACCTTGCTCAAAAATTGAGGATAGAAGGCATAGAGATGTCAAATTTTTGTAACTTAGAAGTGTGAGAAATGAAGCTCTGAAGAAATAGCCAGAATAATACCACATGAATGGGTAGAGAAGATTCAATGCAACCCTAAACCATACTCAAATTTACCCTTGGAAATTCATCAGTTGACACTGTTTTTTGTTGTTCTTTTCACTTGCTAGATGCATGCTACATGTGCCAATAAGCCCTCTGCACAATCACTGCTTGATAGATCTAGTTCCTGATCTGTTGGAACTTGTTCAACTTTGTGTCCTACAGCCTCTCAAATCTTTTTAGAATTGAAGACACAGGCCCATGTGTGGGTTAGATTCCATTCCTATTCCTCCCATATAGATTTGAATAAGGCTACCTTAGAACATTACTGTAGTACGATTAGTAATAGGCATCGGTCCATTAGATTTTGAAGAAAATGTTAAAATATATTAGTGTCAATATCATTTACCTATGGCTTTGTTTATAATAAAACTTCTAAACATCTCTGAATCCAATTTTTATTGTGGGATTGAAAGATTTTGCTTTCAAATATATTATGTGCTGTGTAGAGGGAAATTTTCAGTTATTTAATTCCCTCCTTTTATAAAGTATCCCTTACAATTTGGGAATCTTTACTATTTGAAATAGACTATAGGAATTAAGTTTATATAAAGGTTATTAAAAGTTCCACTTGGCATAAATAATTGAATAATATTGGGGCACTAGGTTGACTCAGTTGGTTAAGCATCCGACTTCGGCTCAGGTCATAATTTCATGATTGGTGGGTTCAAGCCCTGTGTTGGGCTCTGTGCTGATAGCTCAGAGGCTGGAGCCTGCTTCAGATTCTGTGTCTCCCTCTCTCTTTGCCCCTCTCCCGCTTGTGCTTTGTCTATCAAAGGTGAATAAATGTTTAAAAAATTAAAATAATTAAATAATATTTGTATTTATAACATATAGATTTTTCAGATCCCCCAAGTATCTTTACTTAAAAATATATTTACTTTTCATGATTTAACCCACAAGAATTTAATTTATATTAAGAGCCATATAAGTGTTGATAGGTGGCAAGTCACTCTTGGTAGTAATTTGGCTCTCCCACTGAAATTGTAACCACAACAACTAGAAGACATGAGTTATAATCTTGTCAATAGAACTGTTTTGGTAATCTGGCAGTTGTGATGTTAAATCCATAAGAGAAAAGGGAGCATCATAGGAAGTATGATTTGAGGATTAAATTTGAGTAAAATGTATCTTTTTTTAATTGAGATACAATTGACATAAAACATTGTGTTAGTTTCAGGTGTACCATATAATGCAATTATGCTACTAGGTATTTACCCAAAGGATACCAAGTACTGATTTGAAGGGGCACTTGCACTCTGATGTTTATAGCAGCATTATCAACAATAGCCAAATTATGGAAAAAGCCCAAATGTCCATTGACTAATGAATGAATGAAGAAGATATGGTACGTATGTACAATAGAATATTACGCAGCCATCAAAAAGAATGAAATCATGCCATTTGCAATGATGTAAATGGCGCTAGAATATATTATGGTAAGCAAAATAAATCAGATAAAGATAGATACCATATGATTTCATTCATATGGGGAATTTAAGAAACCAAACAGATGAAATAGAGGAAGGGAAACAGAGAGGGAGACAAACCATAAGATACCTTTAACTATAGAAAACAAACTAAGTGTTGCCAGAGGGGAGGTAGGTGGGGGATGGACTAAACGGGTAATGGGTATTAAGGATGGCACTTGTGGTGAGCACTGGGTATTATATGTAAGTGATCAATCACTAAATTCTACCCCTGAAACCAATCGTACACTGTATGTTAACTAATTAGAATTTAAATAAAAACTTGAAAAAAATAAACATGCAACATAACAATTCAATATTTGTCTATATTGCAGAATGATTCCAGAATAAGTCTAGTTAACATCCATTATGATACATAGTAACAAATTTTTTTGTTGTAATGGGAACTTTTAAGATTTACTCTCTGCACACCTTTGAAATATGCAATACAGTATTATTAGCTAAAGTTGCTATGCTGAAAATGTACCCTATCTTTATTACACCATTGAAAATGACATCTGTAGTCAATGTTCATCAATATATAGTTGATATAGAGTGGAATCTAAATTTTTTAATGTTTATTTATTTTTTGAAGGAGAGAGAGAGAGAGAGCGAGTGAGCAGGAGAGGGGCAGAGAGAGAGGGAGACACAGAATCTGAAGCAGGCTCCAGGCTCTGAGCTGTCAGCAGAGAGCCCAACTGCAGGGCTAGAACTCAGAAACTGTGAGATCATGACCTGAGCTGAAGTAGGACGCTTAACTGACTGAGCCACCCAGGCGCCCTTGATACAGAGTGGAATCTAATCCTAAGTAAAAATTTCCACATTTCAGCTATTAAAATTAACTTTGAAACTTTTATTTCTTTGTTTTATATTGTATTTACTTCCTATTTTTATTACTTTTTGAATACAAATGCTCATTATTTTAAGAAATGTTTAGAACAACAAATATTTATGTCTATTTGTATAAGGTAGTTATTAAATTATTAGAATATTTATTTTAAAATTTATATTTATTTCATACAGTATTAAATATTTTTAAAATTTGTAGCTGGTGAAATATAATTTTTACCCAAAAAGAAATAGGGTTAATAAATTATTATAACATAGATGTTATCATGAAATGATATCAGTGAAATGAAATTGGCCATTACTGAGGACACTGTTTTTTAGATACATTAAACCATTGATGATATTTGCAGTAAAGTCCTTTTGCCAATCTTTTGTTACTATACTGCAGGATGTCTTATTAATTAAGCAGACACATATGGGCTGAATATCAAAGCTTTGCTGACTCAGCTATTTTTTGCTTCTTGTTGTGTATTTTCTCTGCATAGTATGCTATTTTTCTGAGTGAAGAAAAAATTATGGTAGACTTTAGTCCTTGTTGTCAGATGCCATTTATTTGTATTATGAGGGCATGAGGTCTTTATTAAATTATTTTTTAGGTACATTTATAGGCACTACTTTATACCTATGCTGCAGATTTTCAGAGAGATGTAGAGCTGAAGCCATTATCCAGATTTAGAGGCAAAAGGAAAATCATTGTATTTCACAAGTACAGTATATTTACAAGTTGTATGTACAAGGTGCAAACCTATAACTGTAACTTTAAACTTCTTAGAATTTGTCAGACTCTTTTTTTTTTTTATTTTTTTTTTTAACGTTTATTTATTTTTGAGACAGAGAGAGACAGAGCATGAACGGGGGAGGGTCAGAGAGAGAGGGAGACACAGAATCTGAAAGAGGCTCCAGGCTCTGAGCAGTCAGCACAGAGCCCGACGCAGGGCTCGAACTCACATACCGCGAGATTGTGACCTGAGCCGAAGTCGGACACTTAACCGACTGAGCCACCCAGGCTCCCCACTTATAATGAATTTCAAACAATCTCATTTTTCAAGTTTCTTTCCAGAGTGGAATCTTGAGGTCATCAGTATTTTTTCTTCTAAATAAGAGTTTATATACTGTAATATCTATTGGTTTTTAAAATAAGTTTTGCACTTCAAGAAATCTAATTGCATTTCCCAAAAAGGAATAATAATATTTTCTTTTCTTTACACATCTGAGCAATTGCATTTGTCGAATCTAGAATACAGTCACTGATTTAGAGGAATAGAAGAAATAATCATGACCTTTAGTTTTCCTGCACATTTTTCAGTTATGACATAAAAATTTATAAACACCTTATCTAAGCAACTGAAATCATTTCTCATTTATAAGTTCCCAGAGATAAAAAATGGCAGATTCATAAATGCTGGATGTCATTGGGAAAATGATACATCACTTTCTCAATGATAGAGAATTTTAATTTGGGCAGTAAATTGTGCTTTGTAGAAACATGTACTTTATATAAAATATTTATTTAAAAGTACATTAAAACAAAATTATGTGTAACACTATACTTGTACCACAGAGAAAAAGAATGGGCAAGAAATGTTATTGTTCTCAAGAAACTTGTGTAATGGTTAGGGAGAAATTATTAATTGTAAGTAATATAGGGTTGGGCAAAGTATATTGTGCAAAATAATAATCACTAATTCTTGTGTTTCTATATTTTTTCAAAGGATTAATAGTTTTAAAAATTCATTTTTATATTATTACCATCATATAACTAAGTTTATATATTACTCACATTTTATGAGCTGTAAATATAGAAAAAGTACAAGTGAAATTATTTTTTCCCCAGGATCACATAGTAACAAATCGATTTACCAATGAACGAATCTAAATGCCCAGTCCTTCTCATGGACTGAAATCATGGATAGAATCCTAGACTTAACAGAGTTCAACAGATATAACTTAATTCTAAGCCACACTACTTACTATCTCCTTACTTAAGAATTCTGTGCCTTAATTTTCTTACCTGCAAAAGTGGGTATATATACAATTTATCACCACACCAGATTTTGATGAACATTAAATGAGATATGATTGAAGGAAACTAATGTGTCAAACAGATTAGACACTTATGCTGACAGCAGAAATCTTATAGAACAAAGCTTTTAGGAAACTGCCTCTTAAGTTTATTATACAGAAAGCATTGTAGTAAAGACTAAAGCAACTGTGCTACGCGGCTTGCTGAAAATTAAACACCTTTGTGCATGAATGTATGCATATGTGTGAATGTGGGGAATTATTGAACATCTAATTTTTTATGCTTCCTTTTTTTAATTGTAGTAAAAACACATAACATGTAATCTACCCTTTAAAAATATTAAGGGTACAGTATGCTATTAACTATATGCACATTATAGTACAGCAGATGTCTAGAACTTGCTCATCTTGAAAGACTAAAAGTCTATACCCATTGAACAGCAACTTTCCGATGACTCTCTTCCTCTAGCCCCTGTCTACCACCAATCCACTTCCTGCTTCTGTGAGTTTGACTGCCTTAGACACCTCGGGTAATTGGAATGATACAGTATATGTTATTCTGAGAGTGGCTTATTTCATTTAGCATAATTTCTTCAAGATCAATCCATATTGTAGCATATGCCGGTGTTGGTGGTATAGTGGTGAGCATAGCTGCCTTCCATATTGTAGCATATGTCAAGATTTCCTTCTTGTTTAAGGCTGAATGATATTGCATTGTATGTACGTGTCACATTCTCCTTATCCATTCATCCATTGATGGATGATTGGAGATTTCTATCTCTTGGATATTTTGAATAATGCTGCAATAAATATGACAGTGCAGGTAACTCTTTGAGAGCCCGCTTTAAGTGTTTTTTGGATAAGTACCTGTAAGTGGGATTGCTGAGTGCCATGGCAATTCCATTTTTTTTTGAAAGGAAGCTCCATACTGTTTTCCATAGTGGTTACACTATTTTGCATTACTGCAAACAGTGCATAATGTTCTAATTTCTTCATATCTTCATCAACATTTGTTATTTTATTTTGTTTTATTTTTATTTTTTATAATGGCCATCCTAACAGGTATAAAGTCATAGCTCTTTGTGATTTTGGTTAGCATTTCCCTGATTATTACTGATGTTGAACATAGTTTATATACAGGTTAGTCATTTGTATGTCTTCATTGGAGAAATATCTGTTCAAGTCATTTGTCCAATTTTTAGTAGGGTTGTTTATTTACTGTTTTATTGTAGGCATTTCTTATATGTTTTGGATATTAAAGACTGTGACAAATACATAGTTTGCAAATATTTTATCCCATTCCATAGATTGCTTTATAATCTGTTGGTTGTTTCCTTTGCTATGCAGAAGATTTTTAGTTTAACGTAATCCCATTTGTCTATTTTTGCTTTAATTGCTTATGCTTTTGATGTCATATCCAAGAAATCATTTCAATGTTATGTTCAGGCTAGTGTTTAAAAGCTTTTTTTTTCCTGTGTTTTATTCTAGGATTTTTATGGCCTTAGGTCTTCTTTTTAAGCCATTAATCCATTTTTGAGTTCATTTTCATGTATGGTATAAGATAAGGATCCAGTTTTATTTCTCATGTGAATGTCTCGTTTTCCCATTACCATTTTGTTGAAGACTATCCTTTCCCCATTGTTATATTGGCACCCTTATCAAAGATCATTTGACCAAATATGTGTGGGTATATTTCTGGGTTCTCCACTCTTTTGCATTGGTCTGTATATTTGTCTTTATGCTAGTACCATACTCTTGATGAGTTTTGCTTTGTAATATGTTTTGAAATTAGAAGGTGTGAGGCCTTCAGCTTTGTTCTTCTGTCTCAAAATTGTTTTGACTCTTCAGGGTCTTTGGTGGTTTCATATTAATTTTAGGATTTTCTTTCTATTTCTGCAAATATACATTAGAAAAAAATAAACCGGGTCTCTTGTAGATAGCAAAAAACTGGATTTTTTTTTAATCCACTCAACCATTCCATGTCTTTTGTTTGGCTAGTTTAATCTGTTACATTTGATTATTGTTTGGTATGGATTTGCTATTGCCATTTTGTTAATTGCTTTCTGTCTTACAATTATTTTGTGTCATTTTCCCTCTCTTTCTTTCTTCCTTTCTGATTTGTTGGGTTTTGTGAAGTGATATGCTTTGATTCCATTTTCTTTTTCTTTTTGTGTATTTTCTATAGATATTTTCTCTGTGATTCCCATGACACTCCATAAATATCGTGTAGTTCTAACCATATTTTTCAAGCGCGTAACAACTTAACTTTAATTGCACACAAAAGCTGCCTTTTTTACTCCTCATTTTACCCACACTTTGTTATTTATGTCACAAATTACATCTTAATACATTGCATATCCATTAACATAAGTTTGTTGTTAGAGTTATCTTTTACACTTTTGTCTTTTAACTTCTCTATACCAGAGTTAAAAGTGATTTATGTATCACTATTACAATATATTCTGTATTTGTATAAGTTTCATAGTGTGGTCTGAGTCTGATTTAGAGATTGGTGTTTGTTTATTGTTTTGTTTTGTTTTGTTTTGTTTTTTTTCTAATAAAATTAGAGGACTTGCCCCAAGGAATTCACTGTAAGCTAGGGAGCTAAGGACAGTCATTCAACATGTCTGAAATTCTGTTCTGTCATTTGTAGGATTTGAACGCTAGTCAAATATTCACCATTACTTTTGTAAGTACATTGTAAGGGTATAAAACACTAAATGAATTGTACTGATTGTGTGTAATGACTGTAGGATATATCCTGAATATGTGGATTTTTTTTTCCAACCTAATTCATACAGTTCATTTTGACAGCTGCTATTTTCCCCTCAGTATTAGCATTTCAAAGACATTCAAGTCTACTGCAAATTCTGAGTAATTGAAATTTCATTGTATCTTCTCTTTATGTTTGGCTTACTGCCCTCACATGTATGAATGCATCTGTCTCCACTTCAGATATGTTAAATCCTAAAATTCAGTAATTTAGGTAGATGTTTTACATTTAAATTAGTGCTACCTGTAAGTAAGAAGCATGGATATAAAAACATGAAGCATTGAATCAAAAGTAAAAAGAGTAGCTTTAGTTATTTGTTTATCTTTGCTAAATCAGTAATTCTTATTATTTTTCCTTTATATTAAGATAATTAAGTATTACATTCAGGATCTGGAATGCTGAAAGCCATATTAACTTCTACACACCCATTTTTGGAAAGTGCTCTGTAGTTATGTAGCAATTACCTAGTACATTTCCTCAAGGAATGCAAAACAGATTGTGACTATTATCTGATTCATGTGAGGTAGCATACATTTTCCTTTATTTAAGATCGCAAAGTCCATTAATTGAAGGAAAATTCTCTTCAGAGGCTTTTCTGATTCAGGAAAACCAATCCAAACCAGGTCTGAAAACTGCATTGTTCTGGATTTTTGCGGGTAAGACATGGAAGAATAGCACACCTGAAAGAATTGTGATTTTACACTGTAGCAACAATTGCCATAAACCATGTGTTCTGTGTGTTGAAAAGGAACTGAAACCCAACTCAATTTTCTGTTGGACAAATGTTTGCACTGAAGAAAACAACGATGAAACCCACGAACAACCCTTTCAACATGCATGTCTTTGTGTATTCTCTTGTTTTAAGAGTGGGATTTCTATAGAAAATGAAAGACATGACAATTATTTCAGTCATGTTTGGTAGTATTTTTCTACACTATCTACTGGCCTGTGACTGACATAGTTCATTTGATAGGAATTATAAAGCATCCTTCCTTCAGAAAAAGGGATTCAAGACTTCCTGTGATTAATTTACTTGTACCGTTTTATGAAAAGTGTGTGCTGTGGATTTACATATTAAAGCACCAGGTAGTATAAAAATGTTGATATGGTAAGTGATAGCTTTCAGATTTAGAATATTTAAACCTTGCTTCTACAAAGCCTCATGCTGGTAATGCTGTTTAGCAATAACTTTTGATTACTAGAGGGGTATGAGAATTTTCTGTGTTTTAAATGGGCCGTATTCATATTACACATAAATTGCAGTAATGGAAAAAAATGAAAACTATTTTGCTATAGTCTGGGAGAAATTTTGTTAAATAATGCTATTATATGGGTCATTGAGTTCTTTAGAGTCTTTTGAAGAGCATCCAGGCTATTTCCATGCTTTGTTTATATGGGGAAATGGTTTAAATAAAAGAATGATCTGAACTATTTTTGAATTAAGCCAAATATTTATCTTATGGCATTATTGATAGAAATTTTGTCATGTTCCTTGGAAATCATGAAATGTTTATGGGGATAGCAATTTTCTAGCCAAAACCTTACTCATGAAGTTCAGTTCTCTGACTTTAGGAATGATTGTGCTTTTTCTACTGCTTTGCCATGCATACTTGGCATAGACCTCAATGAGGCTCGGTCCAGATGAATGTATACAGTCTTTCTTTCCGCTGTGACTGAATACACGAACATTACCGTAGCTTTTATGTGACTGGTTCTAGTGATTTTCCGTGTTTCTGTCTTTCAGATTCTTACTCAGTATTCTCTTAATTTGTGGTCCACTCTGCAAAATATGTAGCTTTGTATGTATATTGTCCATTCTTCAACAGATACCTGATTATCTACTATGTGCCACACACTTCGCAGAGTAGTAGGATGCAGAGGTGACAGTGGCACGGTCTGTCCCTCTTGGAGATGGTGTGATAGACCAAACCATCTTTTCTCAGTCCCCTTCCTTTCCCTGCCTTTTATTGAAATGCCCATCAGTAAACTACACTGAAGGGTAAATCACTGTATGCCTTAGCCTTTCGCCTTTACAGAATTCATGCCATTTAATTGTCACAGTGGTATCAGGAAGTTTTGAAAATGTTTGGACATATAGGATAGTGCTGCGCTGAGGGATTGTGACGAAGAGATGTCCTTAAAGAGGCTGGCAGGATGCTTCGGCCATGTGGAGTCACTGAGCAGATAGTTAGCAAGTCACACACACTGTGTGCCCAGTACTCTGTAGGCTGTTGGGAAATCAGTAATAAACAAGGTAGAGATGATCTCTGTCCACTTTATGTAAATAAATTTCACATTTCAAATTACGACAGATGCAATGAAGGGCTTGAATCTTCTGGCTCATGCATCTTATCCCAGCAGGAAATCCAAGTACAAAGGCAAATTATAATTCCTTGGTTGCTTAATGATCATGGGAATAGAGGATTAATGCAGATTCTGATCACTAACCATCTGATGCCCTTTCTGTGTCTTCATATACATTTAGGGGTTATCTTCTTGGTAGACTTAACATTTTGTACCTATATTTCAGTCACAACAGATACCATGATAGTTTGATTGTTTCATTTCTGCCTTTTGCATACAGTGAATCATACAGTGAATGCTTTCAATATAGTGATAAGTCTTTTTCATGCTAAATTCCCAATGTTTAGTCCTTGATATATACATGATTTTAAGTAACGGATACATCCATTCATTCAGTTATTCATTGAATATGAAAGCTCATAGTTGTCTCTGACTTTAAAATTTTTCTATTTGTTACTTAAAAATTTGCCAAACAAATGATTACATCTTGGTATCCATTCAATGGAGATAATAATACTTATCTCATTATCTTACTGTGTAATCAAATAATATCATGTGTATGACATATTTTAACATTATACCAGGTATTCATATAAGATCTCAAGAAATGTTATATATTAATGACACTAAATAATACCACATTCTAAATCTAATGAGGAAAAGTTTGGCACAGTTCTTATAAAAATGCTTCTTTTATATATAATCCCAGGCTGAGACTGTATATATGGGTACTTGTGTATTTGTGTATAGTCTTATAATATTTGATCCTGCTTTTTTTCCATTTTTTTTTCTTTTAAGAGCAGAGGTTGAAAAAACTCATGATGCCTACAAGTAAATTAGCTCAAAGATGTTCAATTTTGGAAGGAGACTTTAAAGTAATCCTTTGTGATATGCTCGTATTATGATTGCATACCTGGAACTACAGAAGAAGTTAAAAATGTATTTAGGCTGATTTAGAAGCAATAAAGATGTTGAGTAATACCTTAAGTGTTAAAATTTGCAGTAAATTATTTCTGTCAGTGCTACAGGATTCAGCAATACACTGTGTTTGCCACCAGAAGGGGCTGGAGGGAAATGAAACCAGCTTCAATGAATGCTTTGCACTAGGTTTTTCCCTTTATTCTTGGTGTTCTCTCTCTCTCTAGGTAATTTCCTGTGCTCAGTGGCAGATTTTCACATGGTTTTGATAGGATATTTATGAAGTTTCAGGGAATTGGTCATATGCACAAACAAAAACAGATTCCTAATCTGTTAACCAGGAAATAACTAGAAAAGTCTTTAGGGGAAAAAAAATTGTATGAGTTATTTAGGAACATGACATTCACATAATTGATAATATTTTATACTTCTGCTTAAAAATTCTTTCATGTCAAGTTTGTGAAGAAAGCTTATGTTTTATGCTAATTTAAATTTGAAATCTTTCAAAGGTCAATTTATCTTGCACTCACACTATGATGGAGATGAGAATGGTATTGCTGAGCGTGTAATTGTGGAGTGCATTTCCTAATCTCGTAAGTGAATTCACTATCCTTAAAGACTTTGCTGTCTTCCATCTTTCCTAAATATAAACTATCAGGTGTCCATGTGTATTTTATTCACACAGTATATTTCAGACAGTTTAAGCAGCTAGGAGATGCTGGTAGTATTAAAAAAAAAATCATTGTGGGGCACCTGGGTGGCTCAGTCGGTTGAGCTTCTGACTTCGGCTCAGGTCATGATCTCACCGTCTGTGAGTTCAAGCCCCGCGTCGGGCTCTGTGCTGACAGCTCAGAGCCTGGAGCCTGCTTCAGATTCTGTGTCTCCCTCTCTCTCTCTGACCCTCCCCCATTCATGCTCTGTCTCTCTCTGTCTCAAAAATAAATAAACATTAAAAAAATTTTTAAAAAATCATTGAGGATTTGCCTTTTCTTTCCCATTCAGTAACTATGACATACTTCATAGATTCCAAAATCCATTGCTTGTTTTAGTACTGCTCTAAAGGTGCAAGAAAATGTTAAAACCGTAAAAGGACAATAGTATTATCCTGGGAGCTATTTCTGTCTTTCAGTGCTAAAAGTCATCAAGCTGTATAGACATTTTCTAAAGTCCTTTTGTAATATGAATGTACCTGATGAAAATGTATTCATTCATCATTTTAGCAAGAAAAATTATGAAATTTCTCTGGATATGTTCTGTCTACATTTTTACTTAACATGTCTTTGGGGGAAAAAATGCTTGCGTTTGTGAGCCAGATAGTTTCTCCAGATTTTTTTTTTATTTCATGTGTTGAGTAGAAATATGGCAGTCTGAAGCACAGTGTTAGAAACTATACTGATCAGATAGGACAAAAGGTAGAGAAAATACAAGTTGCAGAGAGCTTGTCCACAAAACCATATAAAATTTGAAAAGGAAAAAATACGTGAGAAGTCTCCTCTTCACAAATATTCTCTTATGTTAGCTTCCTGTTGCTGCTGTAACAAATTAGCTACTGCAGACTAATGTCTTAAAACCCAAAAGTATTTTCTCTTAGAGTTCTGGAGGTGAGAAATCCAACATGGGTCTCATTGGGGTAATATTAAGAATGCAAGGCTACGTATTTCCTGGAGTTTCTGGGAGAATTCATGCCCTTGACTTCTTCAACATCTATAGGCTGTCCACAATCCTTGGCTCGTGCTTCCCTTGTGTCTTCAAAGCTAGCAGTGGCTGCTTGAGTTTCTCCCATGCAGCTTGACTCTCAATCTGACTCTTCTGCTTCCTCTTCCAGATTTAAAAGACCCTTGTGACTATATGGGGCCCAACCAAATAATCAAGGATAATCTCCTCATTTTAAAGTCAACTGATTAGCAACTTTAATTCCCCCTTTCCCACATAATGTAACATATTTACAGGTTCCAGGGATTTGGGGAACGAGCCATTTATCTACCTGCCACATCTATCTTCTGTTAGAGGGCTATGTATATAATTTGTATTTTTGTATTTTTCACCTGTAGTTCTGATTTGCATTTTCACACATCGACACTTTTTAGTGTGTATTTTTTCACAGCGACAGAATACTACATTACAAGAATTTACTCTAATTCATTTGCCCACTTACCTAACGTTGGCCATTTCACCAATTCAAAAAATATCTATCGTGTTCCAATTATGTGAGAGATGTTCTGCAAAGAAATGTGGGTTTAATTATAAACACGAAAAAGCCTCTGCCTTTGAGGAATTTATGAGAAAATGGAGGAGAAAAGAGAGTAAGAAATTAATGAAAATATTATTAATTAAAATTCCAATGTAGGCATGAGAATGAAGAATAGGATTCCATAAAAATGGAAAGAACATTGCTCATGTGGGGAGTCAGGTATGAGTTCATGTGACATTTAAGCTGGGACTGGAAGAACGGATGGATTTATACAAGCACAAATAAAGACCACAAATCAGGAAGTAGCTTGGCACGTTGGAGGAATCCGAAGATGTCAGACAAGTCTTCTCCTTGTGAGGACGAGATCGACTTAAGATAAAGATAGAGAGGTAGACAGAGTCCAAATCATATAAGGCTTAACACGTCACGGTAAGAATACTGAATTTTGTTTTATAAACGGGAAAGCTATTGATTCCTTTTAAACAAAGGAGAAATCCAGTAAGGTTGCATTCAAAATGATCCCTCTGGCTGCAGCACTAACTAATCATGAATTAAGGAAACAGAAGTAAAGGGGTAGCAGGGGACCGTGTTGAGAAATGTCCAGTTTGTTAATGGAATGGATAGTGACAGTGGCAAGAATGACCAGCAGGTCATTTACTTGAATAAGTATAGGCAGGGAAGAAGCAGTTGTGGTAGGAAGATTGGGTTCGGCCTTGAATATATGGAGTTTGAGAGGCCTTCGAGTCGTAAGCATGGAGGTTCAGTGGTGAGTTTAAGAATTTATTCAAGATCTCACAGCTCACTTTGGGCTGGAGCTACATTTGGGGGAGTCTTTAGTTTACAGAAGGCAACAGTAAGCATAGCACTGAAATTAAGAGAGGGAGGAAAAGACATTGCTTCCTATTTTAGCTCTTAAGAGGAACAAAAAACATTTTTTGCAAAAAATAATTGTGTTTTGCATCATTTAGAAGTAATATTACCAAATTGAAGGTATAACTGTTTCAATATTGAACTGAAGCTTACACGGCCAATAGGCAGACAAAATTAGGGAAAGACATTCCAGAGAGAACAGCATAAGCAAAGGCCACGAGGCATGGAGAATGTATATGGTTCAGCAGAGTTTGGAAGACTCAATATGAGGAACGGGAGAAGAAATAATACTGAAGTATTTAACACGGGCCTGTTTGTAATGGGTTCTGTTGGTCATGGTAGGAGAATTCAGTCTGCATATACATGAATAATATTTATTTAATACTTATATGGAGATGAACTTGTTCTAAGAATTTCCTGCTTATTAAATCAACAAGTCTATGAGGTAATTAATGTCATTACTCTTATATCTTAGATCACTAAGGCACTCAGAAGTTAAGTAACTTGCCCTAGTTTTTTAAATTTACTTTTATTTTTTTTAATATTTTATTTATTTTTTGAGAGCAAGAGACGGAGTGTGAGTGGGGGAGGGGCAGAGAGAGAGGGAGACACAGAATCCGAAGCAGGCTCCAGGCTCTGAGCTGTCAGCACAGATCCTGATGCAGGGCTCAAACTCGGGAACTGTGAGATCATGACCTGAGCTGAAGTCAGACACTTAACTGACTGAGCCACCTAAGCACCCCTAACTTGCCCTACTTGTATAGCTGCGGAGTTACTGTGTAGAACTCAAGTCTGGGGAGTCTGTATTACATAGTAGACAGCCACTGTTGCCCAGCATTCTTACAATTACTCTTTTTTGGGGGAAACTGCTCCCTTGTTTATACTGCTGGCAATGATTTCCATTCTCACTGGCTATCAGAATGGGCAATGAACTCTAGCCGGCCTCATTGGTATCTTACTGTAGGATTTTAAAAATTAGAAATAAAGCAGTAGAGATCCTTGCTTCCCTAGTAGCAAAGCTGGTGAAATGTGCACTCCAGTTTGCAAGTGACTGTCATTCCAGTGTTGGGGACATAGTTCAAATACCTAAGACACACCAAGAAAGGCATAGAAGAGATCTTAGAGAGTCTATTGAAGTTTTTTCGAATGAACCGCTGATTCATTCCGGTATGATGGGGGCAGGCATCCCTTCCAGCAGTTGGGTCATATGAATTAAAAAAAAATGCCTAAAGTTGCATGAGTTGGTTACTATGGCTTGTGAGCAAAAATGTTTCATTACTTTTCAACAGGCAACAACGTAAAAATTGTTTGGGATGGCTCACACTTGTAGTAATATGGAAAGTGCAAGACTAGAGACAGAAAGAATATAATTGGACTATTTCTGTAGCCCAGGTAAATTGATGAAAAAATGGAGTAAAGCATTAGCACTGAAGGTAGAGAGGAAACAGATCTATAAAACTCATTAATTCAGTCATACCTATTGAATTCTATTTTAATTTAAATTCAAATTAGTTAACCTACAGATTGGGAAGGGTAAGGGACATGGAGGAAATACATAGATCTTTGGCCTAAGTGGTGAGTTGGAGGCAGTGATGGCTTGAGGGTGGATGAAACAGCCCAATTTTGTAAATAATATCCAGAACACACTTGTATATGCTGATGTGAAGAGAGGCCCAGGCTTGATATATATAGGTTTGGACAATTATCAGTATATTGGTCTTAGAATGTAGAATGCCCTTATTGATCCTTGCTAAAACAGTTTTAGTGGCAAGAAAGAGATAGAAGCCTGATTTCATCATTGAAAAGGAAGAGGAAGTCTTCTACTTAAACACGGAAGATTGAGTTCATACGTTTACTTTTACTTCCTCTGAAATTCTGCTAAAGTGCTAGCAAAGATAAAAACCTACAAGGTAAAGAGATGGGGGGATTGTATGAGTGAGATCTATGGCATGTGGGAAAGTGAAAAGGAAACATGGTCAACAGAGTACAGAAGTTGAAATACAATTCGTTGAAGAAGGGAGAGCCAACAATATACATCGTTTTACCTTAGGATGCTAAAATGGCTCAGGAATTGCAGGTCACAGGCATCACTGAAAAAGGGGATGAAAGATAGCTGAAATTCAGACTGAACAATTAGTCTCCTAGACTGGCTCCACAGCGATGTGATAAGTACTCTTCAGTCCTGAAATAAGGAAGGTGGTTTACTCACAGGTGAAATTGAACCAGAAATAATATGACTTCAGGATATCACACACAATACAAGGCCTGAAAGAAGGTAATCCATTGATGAGGTAGATCCTAAATAGAGAAACATAAAATCCTTCTTTTTCCAGGATGCAGCATCCAAGGTTTTAACTCCTTAGATAAAAGAATGATAGAATTGTTTCTCAAGAAAGGTGAGTGAAGGATAGAAGAGATTTCTAGTTGTTGACATCTGGAGCTTCTGTGATGAAAAGATACAGACTCTGCTCATTTACTTTCCTATAAGACCCATGAAGCAGTAAAGTCTACTCATTCATATTGACCTCTCAATCTACTTTTATATGCCTCACTTTAACATAGACTGCCAAGGAATCGGGTATTTGTGAAATTCCTTTAATGTGAAACAAAATATATGGGCAAAAATCAGGAAAAATAGTTACGAGAAATGAAAACATTTGTAATACACATAGCAAAAATAAATAAAAAGTTTAGATAAAAAATAGAATATACATGAGAAAATAGGATGAGATTTTTTTTAAAGAGCATTTAGGGGTGCCTGGGTAGCTCAGTTGGTTAAGGATCCAACTCTTGATTTTGGCTCAGGTCATGATTTCACAGTTTGTGAGTTCAAGTGCTATGTAGGGTTCCATGTTGACAGTGTAGAGCCTTCTTGGCATTCTCTCTCCCCCTCTCTCTGCCCGTCCCCCACTTGCTCTCTCTCTCAAAAATAAATAAAAATTTTAAAAGGAGCTTTTAGAGAAAAATAAGATTTTTAGAAATAAAAATGTATGATTCTGGAAATTAAAAAAAAGAAATAGTAATGTGAGGTTTAGTAGTTAAAAGTGAAGAAGACACTTAGAAAACCTAAAAAAAATAACAAAAAACCCAACAGCAACCCAAAGACATAGAATCATAATAGGAAAAAAAAAGTAAACTAAAAGGTCTAGTATCCTAATTAACATATTTAATCAATTTTTATCAAGCATCATTATGTGCCATTTATTGTTCTAGATGCTGGGGACATCTCAGTGAATAAAATAAAATCCTATTATCAGGAGTCCCAGTAAGATGGCATTCAGAAAATACAAGTGAATAAATTAGGAATGAAATAATTTGTATATTGAAAAATCTGACCTAAATATTAAAGTTCCAGTTTGAAATTGCACATCGAATAATGATTTTTTAAAAGGCGTGTCATCATGAGATTTGAAGAATCAGGATAAAGAGAATATCTTAAAAGCTTTCAGAAAGGAGGATAACTTTCAAAGAAGAATGTCCTTAAAAGCAACAATGCTAGCAGTACTCATAAGGAATTTGATATTATGCTAATTTCTGAATTATATGAGGATTAAAAACAAAAGAAAACTTACAAATAATAAATCCCATAAGGGGTTAATATCCAAGATACATAAAGAACTTACACAACTCAATACTAAAAACAAAACTAAACAATTACAAAATGGACAGAAGACCTGAACAGACATTTTTTCAAAGAAGACATACAGGTGGCCATCAGGCACATGAAAAGACACTCAACATCACTCATCATCAGGGAAGTATAAATCAAAACTACAATGAGATATCAATATCACCTTACACCTGTTAGAATGGCTAAAATCAAAAACAAGAAAAAGCAAGCTTTGGCAAGGGTGCGGACTAAAAGGAATCCTTGTGTACTGTTGGTAGGAATGCAAACCCATGCAGCCACTGTGGAAAACATTATGGATGTTCCTCCCAAAGTTAAAAATAGAACCACCATATGATCCAGTAATTCTACTACTTGGTACTTACTTGAAGAATACGAAAACACTAATTCAGAAAGATATATGCACCCCTATAGCATTATTTACAAAAGCCAAATTATGGAATCAACCTAAGTATCCAATGATAGGCAAGTGGATAAGGAAGATGTGGTATAGATATACAAGAGAATATTATGCGCCATAAAGAAGGATGATATCATGCCGCTTGTGGCAACATTGGATGGATCTAGAGGGTATCATGCTAAATGAGATAAGTAAGACACAGAAAGACAAATATCATATGATTTCACTCCTATGTGGTATCTAAAAAAGAATAAACAAACAAAAAGCAGAATCAGATCTATAAATAAAGATAACAAACATGGTTGCCCGAGGGAAGGAGGTGGGGGGGTTGGCAAAATAGATGAAGGGGAGTGAGAAATACAAGATTCCAGTTGTGGAATGAGTAAATCACAGGAATAAAAGGCACAGCCTAATGGATATAGTCAATGATATTTTAATAGTGTTGTATGGAAGATGGTAGCTACACTGATGAGCATACCGTAAAGAATTGTCAAATCACTGTTGTACACCTGAAACTAATGTAACATTGTCAACTACCAACATTGAAATATTAACAAAAAGAATGGTATTTCAAAAAACATGATATTGAAACTTTACCACTCACATAATTTACAGTCTATAAAATGAAGGGATTAGGTCAAGAATGAAGATAGCATGGTGTTCATGAATAAGGAGTCCTAACACAATAGAGGAGTGAAGGTGATTTCCAGAAAAAGGAAGTTCAGGACAAGAATGATGCCTGCATACTAGGCTTGTGCATTAGCTCCTCTTGATTGTTGGAGTAGGAGGGAGGGCTCCAGATGAAGGTCTTTCAGAGGAAAGAGAAGGTGGAATGTTGCGTTATCTATCCTGTGTGCTGTATCCCAGAGATTTACAGAAGAATTAGGAACATAGAAAACTATGCAGATTTTTTTAAAGAGGCAATTAATTCCAAGAAAAACGAAACGGTGTGTAACAGAGTAAATGATTTTATGATGTGATACATGACCTAGCAGTAAACACAGTTACTTGGTTACTATAATATAAATACTGAATATAGATTTCTATCCAAACTATGATTGGAGAAAGCTCATCAGGGAGTAAAATTTGGACTATGAGAGAGAATCATCCTCATCTTCCATATAGGAATTCAAGAGATGGTTGAACTTTGAAATAGTAAATAGCCTGGATATTGTTTGTACATTTGAGATAAATTCTAGAAGAATGACTTAAAAGAATTAAAAAATAATTAAAATAGTTACCTTTAAGGAACTGAGCTCAGTGATGATACAGAGGACTGTTGTCATTAAAATATTTCAAGTAGTACTTAATTTTTTAAAAGGTTTGCATGTAATATTTCCAAATATAAGATGTTTATATTATAATAATTAAAAATTAGAGAATGGCTGCTTGAGGAAGTGGAGACTGCAAATATAGCACAACTGTAGCTAGAATTAAGTTGCGAGGGGCAGAAGAAAGAGACGTGAGAAACCATTGCTGCATTTAACATTGAGGGGAAGGTTGATTTTAGTATGGAGACGTATGAACTGGTTTATAGGATACAGAGATGGAAACAGAAGTGAAGAGAAGAGTATGCAAACAAAGCAAGAAATAAAAGAACACACAAATTAAATTTCCTAAGTAGTAAGGTTTGCATTGAACCACCAAAAAGGATTGGGGTCACTGCAAATTTCTTCCTCTTTACCAGGGTTCCTAGTGCCTTCTCCCTGCTTCCCCCATCCCAAATTCAAGAACCTATTCTGCAGCCATGTGCAGGAGTGATGAAGTAGGGCTATATCAGTTGATGAAAATTTCCTGAAAAAAAATATGGCCTTGAAATGGAAAGAAGAACAGATGGGGAGGGATTTATGAAGCTTGACATTAACTGAACTTGAGAAGAATATGCCCTCACAGAGGACATTCCTATACAGAGGGAGATTTAAGGAGAGGCTCTTTTCACTGCTGCTGAAGGTGTTTCCATGAGTGAGTGGTATTAAGCTATAGGACCTCAACATTGCATCTAAGTTGCTTGATTATTTTTGTGAAGTACTCCCCAAACTTAGGTAGAGTTCAGCACTTCCTATAGGTATTAATACATATAATTTTGGTGATTATTGCTAACATTTACTGTGAGGCTACTTCTGGTCTTATTTTCATTGCTTTATATTGATTGTCTCATGTAATCCTCACCGCAACTCTCTGAGATAAAAATGGCTTTTTTTTAGGATTTATTTTTATTTTTTTAGTGAGAGAAAGGAGGAGAGAGAGAGAGAGAATGAATGAATGAATGAATGAGTGAATAAATGAATGAATGAATATCTTAAGCAGGCTCCCTGCTCAGCACAGAGCCCGATGCAGGGCTTGATCCTACAACCCTGGGATCATGACCTGAGCCAAAATCAAGGGTCGGATGATCAACTGACTGAGCCATCCAGGTGCCCAGAGATAAAAATTGTTTATATCCCCATTTTACCAATGAGAAGAACAAGGCACACAGGGTTTAATTGGCAAATGACACCCAGCTAGAGAATGGAGGAGTTGACATTTAAATTTGCGTGTCCTGATTCCTCACCCTGGTTAGTGTGGCTATTCATTATCTATGTCACCTATAATTACATTGTCGACAGAGGAATAGCAAGCACACAGGCAATGAAGGTGAAAGAACAGAGTATACTTGGGGAATTGAAAGTAATTATGTAGAGTGAGAACATAGGATGTATTGTGCACACGTTAAAGATGTATGTGGGAAAGTGGTAGAGAAAATCAGTAGACATCAGAGAAACTGATTCACAAAGAGCCTTGTTGTCATATTGAAGACCTGTAGGCTTTACCCTGATAGCTAGAAGGATCCACTGAAAGATTTTAAGTGAGAAAATAATGTGAATGGAGAAAGGGTTCTCTGACATTGTAGAAGATTGTTGGAAAGATCTAAAGAGGGGATGCAGTGATGAGAACATTGAAGAGACTGACACTGATTGAGGTAGAGTTCCAGTAGGCGTAAGAGGAGGGAATGGATATGAGTGACAAGAAAATGATATAATCAGACTTAGTGGAAGAATGGGTAGGAGAGGAATAAGGGTATGACTCCTTCTTTTTTGGTTTGGGTAGTTAGGTGGGTGAAACACTATTCACCTGTATAAGAATACCAGGAAGAAGAGCATATGAGAGATAAGGAAAATATCAGTTCAGTTTGAAATGTATCAACTCTGTGTGACCTGGGAAACTTCTAGATAGAAATGTGACCAAAGGAGTGCCTGGGTGGCTCATTCGATTAAGTATCCAACTCTTGATTTCGGCTCAGGTCATGATCTCACAGTTTTGTGAGTTTGAGCCCCGCATTGGGCTCTGTATTGACAGCATGGAGCCTACTTGGGATTCTCTCTCTCTCCTCCTCTCTCTGCCCCTCCTCCACTCATGTTCTGTCTCTCACAATAAATAAATAAGTAAACTTAAAAAGAAAGAACTGTTCACAAGTGCATCAGGATGAAAGTCAGAACTTGGTGCAGAAAATCTAGCAATCTGTCAACTTGATAGATTCTCTTTTTTACATCCTGTCTTCCGTGAGCCAGTCATTTTTTTTCCTCTGAATTCTTGCTATATTTGTGTTTTCATCTGCATACTTAAATTGGTTCTGAGACCCAATTTCAACATGTGTGTAGAAGATTCTCCGCATACCTGCAGCAAGTAGTTCTTGCATCCCAGCAGGACACCAGCCGGATGTCCAAAAATTCAACTCAGTTCTAATGTTACTTACCCAGAGATAGCATCAGATTCCACAGGTTAAGAATTAAGTCTCACAAGACTATCCCACCACCCCACCACATGCACACACTTCAGAGGCAAGAGCCCAGGCTCTTACCTGTACTTCTGACCTACTCACTATAGACTGGAGGTTCCCACGACCCCCTCCTTAGACTTCAGAAACCGGTTACCAGTCTAGGTTGTTATCTCTGCTTCTGCGTGACTGGCTGCAAATTAGAGGTTCCCATAACCTCCTTTTTGGGTTTAAGTAATTTGCTAGAGCAGCTCATAGAATTCAGAGAAACTGTCACTACTGGGTAACTGGTTTATTATAATAAGACATAACTCAGGAACAGCCCGATGGAAGAGTTGCATAACGCAAGGTATGAGGAAAGGGGCATGGAACTTTGCAAGCCCTCTCCAGGCATGCCATTCTCCCTCATCTCCATGTGTTTACCAACCCCAAACTGCTTCCTTTTAGGTTTTTATGGAGGCTTCATTGCATAAGACACGATTGATTAAATGATTGGTCATTGATGATTAATTCAACCTCCCTCTCTCCCCCATAGAAGTCAGGGGGTAGGACCTCTAATCACATGGTTGGCCCCACTGGAAACCAGTCTATCAGTCTCTCCTTCCATGCTTTGGAAATTTCAAGGATTTAGGGAGCTATGGATGAAGACCAAATACATATGAGAAATGTATTCATTCATATGAGCAAATATATATTTCTCATAAATCACAAGATTGCAATACTTTTTTTTTATCTTCATGATAAACTTGAAATTACAGGCCATGTCCATTTGTCCTTCTAATTCCCTAGATTCCATGTGTATGCTACCTGCTTGATAATCTCTAAGGAATATCTTGCTGATAGCTGGATCTATACATGTGAAATACCTGGCATAGAATGAAACGATTTTTAAGGATTTTCTGATGACCCTTATAGAAGTCAGAGTTACAGTAACTAAGTTTGAGGTTTTCAATTTGCGTACTTGGATATAATTTTGCAGCCTGAGCAGATGATCTACAACCTGGCCTCAAAGATCTGTATGCAGTAAATTGTAAGATGTGCCTTATTTATTTTTTTTTTTAACCTCCAAATGTGGAAGGGATGAGTCAGCCTATCTTGAATTTTAAACTGCCAGTTCCAGGGACACTGCACAACCCAAAGCCATGCCTCCAGCAAATTACTATTAAATATATTCTCTGCTAGGCAGGACTGCCTAATATGTCAACTGTGGCCAGTTCCTTTAAGTAAAAGCAAACATCAGGAAGCAAAAACAACAGAATTACTACTGAAGAGAGTGGAAAGGTTACTTCCTTCATTTGCCTTTGAACATCTGATGTTTTTGTTTTTGTTTTGTTTTCCTGCTGGCTTTGACGTTTTATAAGAAGAGGCATAAGTAACTCATTTTACCAAGGACAAGATGAAGGTGAATCAATTTTCTCTCTGAAAAAGCAAATAGTATGCAAATCGATGTCTAAATGTCAGTGAGTACACTGTGTTTGTGCACTTGAATGGTATCATAACCCTTCCTTTGCACAGATACCAGGAACATGAGATTATTCACCTAACTACATATATTTAGGCACAACAGGATAAAGAAGATATTTTAAACAAAATACATGGAAAATTATGCAGAATGTGACAGTCTTTCAAAGTCTTATTCCTGTTGAAAATGAGTGCGCTGGAGATTTGTTTACAATGTCATTTTAATAAGAGTGCTAGAAAATGATATTTACCTTCGAATATAAACACTTTAATTATTCTTAAATAGGATTTGTATGTCAATGCAAGCGAGTGTGTGTGAAGAATATTATTAATAAATAAATTACCCTAAAGGAGAGTGCAGGTCACTGTTCACCATAGGAGCTCAACAATGGTTAGCTGAATTTGAAGGATGTAAAAATAAGAAGAAAAACATGTTAAACTCTCCTGTAAGCTGAAGATGCCTCCTGGAAGGAGCCCATTTTTTTTGTTTTAGGTTGATTAAAGACTTTCTTAGTATTCAGGGTGATTGTTTATCTTGTAAAAATTTTTCTGTAGTTTCTGTACTATTAGAAATTATTTTATCATTACTATCAGAAATATATATATATATATATATATTGATTTTTGAAAGACAGATTATAAAAACCTACTTCCTTACTTTAAAGTTTGATTTTTCATACCTGCCCTTTGAATCTGCTGTTGTAACTCCAAACACAACTGTTCATAAAAGGAGGTGCTATGTGCAATGAATGAGTGAATACCACTACTTAAAAATGTAGCAAAATGTAGCATTTGCTTAAGAATGAAGCAAAATCTTTAAAATCTTTAAAAGAATTATCAAAATAACAATAGAACATTTTTAACACCACCATTCCTAGGTTTGATTACTTTGCCTGCATCCCTCTGATGTCTACACTTCCCATCTGCTACCCAAAGACAGATTCTAAAATGGACTTACCAATCTTGTTAGCCGTTCAGCTAACTATGTCTTCTTGCAGTGTATCTTCATTACATTTTGCAAAGACACTCTGGAAAATCTGTAATGCTTGTAGTTGACCACTATTACATTCTGTATAACGGATCCAAGTAAACATTGTTCAGGTCATATGGATTAGAAGCTATTTCAGAAAGCAAGGAGGGAGGGAGGGAGGGAGGGAAGGAAGGAAGGAAGGAAGGAAGGAAGGAAGAAAGAAAAGGGAAGGGAAGGGAAGAAAGAAAAAAAAGAAAAAAAAAGAAAAAAAACCTTATTTGTTCAGTCTTACCAAATAGTCAAGTAACGTTAAATCAGTTTTCTCCTACATATACCACAAATAGATGTGAAAACCCTTCCCAGATCCAGGAGCTGTTTTATATTTTTGTTGAAATATAATAAATACCTCAAAACTTAATCTTCAAAAAACAATCATTTGCTCATGATTCTGCAGTCTGGGTTGGGTTCAGCTGAATGGTTCTTCTGCTGGTCCTGCTGGTAGTAACTAATGTGGATTTATCCAATTTACAGACTGGGACCTGGGATCCACTGGACCGGTGAGACAACATAGCTTTTCTTTCTTCTATGCAATCTCAATACCTCTTCTCTCCATGAGGTCCTTCTGGAGGAGGTAGATATACTCCTTACATGTCAGTTAAGAATTCTCAAGAGTGCAATTTAGGCTTAGGACAGATTATAGTTAAAGTGAAACACAAGTTCACAGGGAGAGAACTCTGACAAAAGCACAAATACTGGAATTTGTGAATCATTGGGGTCCACTAATGTAATATAAAGAATACTAAATTCAAGATGCAGTGTGTATGCACACAGCCCCTAGGTGGCACTGTAGGTCACTATAAGAGTCTTGGCTTTTGCCCAAGATTTAGGTCAATGAGTGACATAGTCAAGTAAGTCTCTTGGACAGTGCTGTGGAGGATGGATTTTAGAAGAACAAGACTAGTGTCAATGAGGCCAATTCAGACGTATTGCAGTAATCGGGTAAGATGTGCTTTGAGCCCAAAATTAGGCTACTTTTTTTTTTCTCCTAGAATTTCCTTCAGCCTTCTTTTAACTCTGGGAGAGGATGAAGAAATAAAGATGTGGGGTGAAAGACAAATTTAGTATGGTTCTCTGTGTGTTAACACTATCCAGTCAGATCAGGGAGGCAGAGAGAACATTAAAAAAATCTCTTGGGGTGCCTGGGTGGCTCAGTTGGTTAAGCATCTGACTGGCTCAGGTCATGATCTCACAGTTCGTGGATTTGAGTTCCATGTTGGGCTCTGTGCTGACAGCTCAGAACCTGGTCCCTGCTTAGGATTATGTGTCTCCCTCTCTCTGTGCCCCTCCCCCGCTCACTTGTGCTTGCACGTTCTCTCTCTCTCACTCTCTCAAAAATTAAAAAAAAATAATAAAAAATTAAAATCTATTGACTTTGATGTTTCTTTGGAGGTATAGGCAGAAATATGCACCAGGCACATGACTATGTGGGTTTGGAAGAAGAGAGATCTAGAATGGTGGTAAGACTTAGGAGTCCTTAGAACAGAAATGTTTTTTTGAAGGCCCAGGAGAGATTGAGCTCACCCAAGGAGCTGTCACAACAGGAGGAGGGAAGTATATCAGGATTCACTAAGGGTCATTTATAAACTCTACATTCTAAAACTCTACCCTGTCTCCCAACATCACAGGAGTGGAGAAAGGAGCATGTGTACTTTGAAAAAACTCCCAGGTGCTTGATATTTTATCCTCTCCCTGGAGATGTGGGCATTGATACTGTTTTAAAATCACTTCAGGAGATTCTGATATATGCCCAGGATTAAGAACCAAAACTAAAGGCATACAAAAAGGGAAGAAGGGTGAGTATTCCATCTGGGGAAACAAAAGTCAAGGGAACAAGGCCAGACTTGGTAACATTATCTACAGATTGCAGGGACAACTAAAGAATATTAGCAACTGTCACAAATTTAAGGCTAAGCTTTGTATATGTTATTTCTGGGAAGGACTTATAGCGATTAATTGGGCTCTTCAGCTACTAGTAAACCCTCTGTCTTTTAGGAATTCAACGGTCATTGCTTTTCTGAAAGAAGTGTTTCCAGTATTTTCCATTGATTTGATGATTGAATCTGATCATTTTCTAGAAAGGTTCAAGCATGCTTTCCCGTGATTTTCTAGTCCTTTTCGGGTGAAAGTTTCACTACTTCTCCTCTGAGCCTTTGCTCAGAGCCTGGAGCCTTTTCTGTCTTGTCTTCCCTTGATACCTTGCCCCATCCCTTTTAATGTGGGCATCCTTTAAGATTTCCTGTCTTCAAGTTAATCTTCCTCCTTACATTCCTGAATGTATGCTTTAATTTTAGCTTCCTTCTCTTTATTCTGTAGTGAATCTCTCATGATAGGGAGTCTCATCTGCTTGGATTCTGGATTGCAAATCAAATTTAAACTGGTGATTATGGAATTCTTTCTTGGGCTTGAAAAATCTCTCTTAGTATTCATCAATCTTGTCATCTCCTTTTACGTCTTTACCTTTTACATTTTCTTTTAAATGTTTATTCTGAGAGAGAGAGAGCATGAGAAGGGGAGGGGCAGAGAAAGAGACAGGGAGGGAGAAGATTTCAAACCGTTTTCATGCTCAGAGCACAGCCCAACGTGGGACTAGACCTCAGGAACTGTGAGATCACGACCTGAGCTGAAATCAAGAGTCAAACACTTAACTGACTGAGCCACCCAGGTGCCTCTACCTCTTTACCTTTTGAACTTCTTAACTTTTTACTTTTTGAACTCTGCACTTTAGATCCTGATCTGCAAAATGGAGACAGTTGTACTGTCTTCCTGGCAAGGTAGTTGGGAGGGTTATGGAAAGTATTAGGTATAGAGCACCCTCTACATTGGTGGTCGCTTAGCAAGTACTCTGTAAATATTAGTTATCCCTGGCTTCTATTGACACTTCCTTTTTTCTCCAAGTTTATTAGCTTTTCTAAATAAATTAGCAAAAGTACAATGAACGGGAGCTGGACCTAAAAGTGTGCAAGTGGGTGCACATACACACACACACACACATATACATACACACATATATCTTGATTTGGGTGGCGGTTACCCAGGCATGTACATAAGCCAAAGTTACTGAGCTTTATATTCAAGACTTAATGCATTTTCTAGATGTAATTATACCTCAGTAAATTACTTGGGATAAAAAGTGTAATTGGAAGTAGAATAGCAAAGTGGCTCATGTTGTGGGTTCTGGAACTGGGTTTAGGTTCAAATCTTGGCTTCGGTACTAATTGTGTGATTTGAGGCAAGGAATTGGCCTCTGTATTTCAGTTTCTTCTTTAGTTAAATTTTGATAAAAATACCTGTCTGATAGGCTTGCTGTAAACATTAAAGGGGGTAATTTAAAGTAGTGCTTGGCACATCTTACATAGTACAGAAATGTTAGCTTTTAATTTTTTTAATATATTTTCTTAAAACAAGGGCATTACATATTTCTAAATATGTATCTTGTTCTGTGTAATCCCATATCTTAGCATCTTTTTTTAATGTAGAGAATAAGGTTTTATACTGTTTTGTTACCTCTGTGTATGTTCACCAGTGAAGCATGAAGCTACATTTACTAAGAGCAAACTCAGCATTCATTGACTCAGTGGATATTGACAATTAAGGTCGTACCAGATTAAAAAAGAAAACAGTTTTTATTGGAAAAACTGATTAAATTGGGTGTTTCTAGCTAGTAGTAAAAATTGTATCTTAGTGATTTAAGCCAAATCCACCCAAAGCATAACTACTCCTTTAGCAGCAAATTTAAAAATGATACAAAAATAAGTTTGTGAGAAGTAAACAGATTTTATTTTAACCTCAACTATTCTACTCAACCTTTCAGATCCCAGAAAATTACAGTAATAATAAATTGGAATAATGTCAGATGATGGAAAATTCAAATCCACACGGATAATTGTCTCTCTTAAGTAGTGAGTGGCTATGGTTCTGGAGCTTTAAACATTGAGTCTAAAAGACAAATGTCCTAGGGTTTTATAATGATTCACACAGTGACTTTTTTCACTATAATTTTAAATTGTTTAATCAAATCTTAATACAAAGTGTAAAAGCTGTTTGAGTCATTTGTATGAATTAGAATAATGTCATCAATGCCTGAAAAGAAAATTTATATTAATTTAAGTTGATAATAACCATATTATCAATTAATAACATTATCCATTTTTTCAGTTATACAATCAAGAAAAAGATGCCACTTTATTTCTAGTTTTGGGTTGGGAACTTATAAATACCTTTTATTATTGCCTACCAATTATTTTCAGTTCCTATTCTTGGTAGATTTTACATGTCTTTCTAAAACTTCCACAATGTAGTTATTATCTCTATGTAGACATGAGAAAACTAACATAGCACTCAGTTTAATGCTTAAATATGTTTATTGGATCTGTGGACATTTTCCTCTTTAATGTAACATTTCTAATATGTAGAAAACTGGTACAAAGTATCTGAATAAAGACTAAGAAAATATCCATTTAGAAAGCGATAAGATGATATATAACAGAATAAAGACCATCAAAGAAGTCAAAAAACACATTATTGGTTGGAAGAAACCTGATTTTGCCAAAAAAAAAAATCTATGGGAAAATGTATATGCTATATATTGGGCTAGGGGGTTGCTCTTTTATAAGTTAACTTTGAAAGGGTATGTTAAATAATTCATTTTGGAAAAAAAAAACAGGATAACAATGGAATTAGAACTCATCATACATTAATAAAGGCATATTTCCAGCTAAAGAAAGTATTTCACCTGTCATAATATACTGCTAAATCCCATTCTCAGGTTAAGACCTGGATACTATAGTACTATAGTACTGGATGCATTCACAGGGAACATTTTCTAAAAGAATAAATGGAAGGGTAAGAGGTCTTGAATGGTCTTCAGTGGAGAGAAGCTGCCGTGATTACCCTGAAAAAGAGAAGGCTAGCCAGTAGACTACAGAAGGCAGAAGTAGAACACATGAGTGAATAATGCTTGGAGGTGAATTTCGGCTCCTGGAAGAGAAGCCTCAGCTCTTTTTGGCACTCTCCAACCATGATGCAAGCTTGTGTGCAAAGAAGTGAACTCCCAAATGCTGTGAATACTTTAGCGGGGTGAGGCCGTGTCAGGGATGTGAGGATCAAGGTTGGGAGAAAAGGGCCAGAGGAATCCTGAGCAACTTTCTGGCCCTTGTTTTTTCAGATAAAAAGAAGTGCCTGGAAGTTTGCCAGGTGGATTGTGTGTTATTAGATTAAGAGAGTCCAATATCAAAAAAAAAAGATAGTTTATGGGGAGGGGTGCCTGGGTGACTCATTAGGTTAAACATCTGGCTTTTGACTTTGCCTCAGGTTATGATGTAATGATTCATGGGGTCTAGCCCTTCATGGGACTCTATGAGGAGTCTGCTTGGGATTCTCCCTTTCCCCCTCGAACTCATGCACTCTGTCTCTCTCTCCCAAATTAAATAAATAAACTTAAAAAATAGTTTATGGGAAAAGTATTCCTTAAAATGTCATTCCTCACTGGTTATAAAGATTGGAACTAATATTTGTTGATTTTAGAAATAATGTTAACAGGGGCTCCTGGGTGGCTCAATTGGTTAAGCGTCCAACTTTGGCTCAGGTCATGATCTTGCCATTCATGGGTTCAAGCCCTGTGTCAGGCTCTGTGCTGACAGCTCAGATTCTGAAGCCTGCTTCAGATTCTCTGTCTCCCTCTCTCTCTGCCCTTTCCTCTCTTTCTCTCTGCCCCTCCCTCACTTGTGCTCTCTCTCTTTCTCTCCAAAAATCAATAAATGTTTAAAAAGTTTAAGAAAAGAAATAACGTTAACAAAATAAAATTGGCAGACATAGAGAGAAGAAAAAGAAAAAAATGGAGAAATGAAATGAAACAGAAAATATATAAAGTATGATACACTTAGCAGTTTTTAATTTTTTTGCTCACCTATATCAACTTATTCATTACTTTTCATTGTTATAAATATAATAATCTGAAGTTTTGGACTTAGGTTGTTACAGCTATTAATTTTTACATTATATATATATACATTTCATACATATGTACTTTTAACTTTTTGTACTGTTTTCAGTTTTGTTTTTACCATGCCTACTACATTTAGACAACTTTTACTTAACTTATTTTTATTCTCATTGCTAACATTTCTTTCTTGCTCAAGATCTGTTACATTTGAATCATTATTCACTCACCTAAGTAAGGTACATGTTCTAATAGTTTGATAAATAGTTTGAATTACTGAAAATGTCTTTATCTTACCTTTATATAGGAATAAAAATGTGGTTAAATAGAAAATTATTGGTTGGTTATTAAAATTGTAGACACTGGGGCATCTGGGTGGCTTGGTTAAATGTCCAACCCCCATCTCTGCTTGCACATGCGTGTGCTCTCTCTCTCTGTCTCTGTGTCTCTGTCTCTCTCTCTCTCTCTCTCTCTCTCTCACACACACACACACACACACACACACACACACACACACACAAATTGTTGGCATTGCTGAATTTTATTTAGGAATTTTGTTTTGCAGATGAGTATGATGGCAAATTAAGGTCTGTCTTTCTTCATTGATAACTAATTTTTTATGACTTCATGCTTTTGACATTAATTGATCTTTATACAATAGAAAATATAAAAAGTGGCTATAAGCTCTTATTTAATTAATTTGAATTCCTTTGTTAAGAACATGGTGATCTCTTGATTTTCTTATACAGCCTCACAAAATTTGCCTTAAAAATTACCATTTATTCTTCAATAAATGTTGAGGATCTAATTGCTTATTTTTATTGTTTCCTCACTCATTACACCTAAAAATCTTTGATTAGTGACCTGCCTGTGCATCCTTTATAGAAATTGTCTTCCAGCTGTTTTTGTTTGTTTGTGTTTTAGAAATAGAGAATAATTATTAGGAATGCAAACAACTTAGAACAAAGGATTTTTTAAAGAGGTAAATGAAACTATTTATTTACACTTTTTGATTTTAAGACCTGCTATAAAGCTCCTGTTATTAAAATGGTGTGGTGTGGATGAAAGCACAGATATATACATCAGTGGAAGGGAATAGAGCATATAGAAACAGACCCACACATAGTGAATTGATTTTTGACAAATATGCTGAGGCAGTTGGTGGGATAAGGAAAGGTTTTCAACAAATGTTTCTCTAACAATTGTACAGTCTTTTGTTTTGTTTTGCTTTGCTTTGCTTATAGAGAACCTAGTCTTCCCAAGCTGAAAACGCTGGTATCTCTCTCTCAAAAATGCCTGTCTTGTCCTGGTTTTCAAAATCTTAGGTTTCTGCAAAAGGGGCTATAGAAGTGAGTGAGAATCCTCATGTATAGCAAAAGGACTTCTCTATTTAATAAGTGGAAGCATATACAGGACACTGAGTCTTTCTCCTGAGTCAATTTGCAGGGAGCTTGTAAACAGTGGAGCTTCCTAGGATTCTATATATCTCTTTGTTATGCTCAGATTTTCATTGTGGTGTGGGATTTTTTTGTTTGTTTTTGTTCTTTTTTCCCCAAGTGTTTTTAATGGCATATTTATTGATTTAAAAAAAAGTAGGGGGGAAGGTATGTCACAAAATGAATAATAATGTTTGAAATATTTAAATATTTATTATCAGAAATCATAATGGATTTTTGAAGATAATGAACTTAAAAGAGTGCAGTGGTTCTAAAATAAGTCCTCAGAATGTCCTTTGATGCTAGATAATTTCATCTGTCTATGTGTGATTTGCATTTCAAGGGGTGAACAGTAACTATATCTCTGCATCTTGTTTTGGACAATGAGGTGTTAAATAAGTGTGATGAAGAGCTCTCTAGTATAACCATATTTTATTTAAAAAAACTAGCAGTCTAGGACTAAGGTATTGTCTTTTGTTTAAAAACAAGTGTGTTGCAGTAATTTTTCTGATTTTCATATCATTGGAATTTATCAAACAAGTTACTAATTAAAACAACCAGTTTATTAATGGTAAGTATTGTATCATCCATTCTTCATGAAACTGAGGCTATCTTCTGCCCTCTTATTATCCCAGTAGGAGTTTGGACCACTTAGCCAGGTGGAAATCATTGGTTCTTTTGAAAGCTGGAAATATATGAGTTAGTTGGATGGGTGAGAAAGACATGATGATAAAGGAGCAAAGTACAATTGATGGAACAAATTGCCTGGAAGACTGGGGTTAAGCCCAGGAGCATAGATAAAATATATTTCCTTGGAAAGGAGCTGAATGAAAGGATGTGTGCAGATGAAGCCAACTATATCTTCAAGTGGGGAGAAAGGAGCTTTCAAGGTGTTATCTACAGAAGTCATGATCTAAATCAAGAAGGAGAGTTGTATGCTTAGTAAATAATCCTTGAATGAGTTGAGGGCACCTAGGGAGGAGAAGACTGAGAAGATTTGAGGATATAGGAAAGTTTGGGCTCAACTATGGAGGAGAATGCAATCAAGACTCCATTAGGACTGAATCAAAGGCTTGCTGAGTAATCATGAGGTCTATGTGGAGTTACATGCATATTCTAAGTCAAACAGGATAGCATTGTACCTTTCTGGTAGTCCTTGATATAGAAGAACAAAACATAAATAAATAAACTTCTAAAATAAATGGGACCTTGATGAACTCTCAAGGAATATGAGAACACGGATCTATATGGGAAAATGAATTAGAGATCAAGACAGCCCTACTCTGAAAACTTAGACTAGACATCCATGCAGACCCCACAATATTAGCTAAAGACCTAAGGTCAAAATATAGGAACATACCCTAGGATCCATTAGTAAAGAGCAATAGCCTGATTCCCAATTGGAAGCTGATAATAACAGTAAAATAGCAATTAAAAGAAAACCTATTGCTGTAGTACAGCTTCTACTATTACTCTTTGTTGAGATCTACTCTGTACATTTTACCTACATCACGGGTTGATGAACATTTTCTTATAGAACTAGGTAGCATATATTTTTGGCTTTGTGGGCCATATTTTCTATCACAACTGCTCAGATCTACCATCAGAGCATGAACACAGCTTTAGTCAATATGTAAATGCATTTACATGAAAACTGCAGGAGGTTGCCCAGAAACACCAGGAGAGCCCCATTAGAAATCAATGCAAAGACATTTCCGTGTAAGCTGTGATGTAAATCCTTGTAAAAATACAGTTCCTAGCCTATGTTTTTTTCAGTCTGTGTACAGGTATGTATACTACTGTGTGAGTGTGTGTGTGTGTGTGTGTGTGTACATTATATTACATACCTAATACTGTTTCAGGCCTTACGAGAAATACATAGAAATAAAGGGAATGATTTGTCTTCCAAGATATGTCAATCTATTTGGAGAAGGAGTTGGAGAGAAGAAGATTGGGGAAATAGAAAGAATTATAAGATATCAGATAGTTGGACAATGAGTTATTGCTAAAAAATGTGACTAATGACTTTGAGTGCAATGTGCGTATATACCAAACAGGAAGAAGATTTCTCTGTTTTTGGACTTAAAGTTTAAGACAGTAGCCAACTGGGAACTCTTTTTCTCACATGCAGCATTTCAGTTACTCTCGTGCTTTGGAAAGATGAAATGATGACTCATTTTTCCAGGATTATTATTTCTACTGCTTAGTTCTGCGAAATGCCGTATAGTCTGAATTGTTATTAAAGTTTGGAAAAATCTAAAAATTAAATAGACACTTTTCAGACTCAGTTGCACTTTGACACCCAAAACATTTGATGCCTTGAAAGTAGTGTCTTGCTATATATTGTAGACTCTTTTATTCTTTTTTTTAAAGTAAAAATTTATTGAATTATGAGATGCATTTATGTGACAATACATTAAGTCTGTTGATTACATTCTGTCAAGTTTTGCCTAAGAAAAATAAAGATGGTAGATAAAATCTATGTAGTGTTTGTCGGATTAAAAGAAAAATCATTCTTGTTGGGATGAACACTGGGTGTCATATGTTAGGGATGAATCACTGGGTTCTACTCCTGAGGGCAAGACTACACTGTATGTTAACTAAGTCGAGAATCAATAAAATTTAAAAAGTTGGAAAAAAAAGCAGCATGTAAAAAATAAATGACAGTATTATAAATTTTCCAGTGTTATCACTTCTTACTAGTGATTCTTCAGTCAAACACAATCTGTGATTCTTTTTTTTTTTTCAATATATGAAATTTATTGTCAAATTGGTTTCCATACAACACCCAGTGCTCATCCCAAAAGGTGCCCTCCTCAATACCCATCTCCCACCCTCCTCTCCCTCCCACCCCCCATCAACCCTCAGTTTGTTCTCAGTTTTTAACAGTCTCCTATGCTTTGGGACCTTATGAAGATAAAAAGCTTCTGCACAGCAAAGGAAACAACCAACAAAACTAATAAGGCAACCAACGGAATGGGAAAAGATATTTGCAAATGACATATCAGACAAAAGGCTAGTATCCAAAATCTATAAAGAGCTCACCAAACTCCACACCCAAAAAACAAATAACCCAGTGAAGAAATGGGCAGAAAACATGAATAGACATTTCTCTAAAGAAGACATCCGGATGGCCAACAGGCACATGAAAAGATGTTCAACGTCGCTCCTTATCAGGGAAATACAAATCTGTGATTCTTAATGGAAAATTACAGCATCAAACATTCAGTGTCGTGGTGTCTCCACAAAGCTGCCTGAGCAATCTGGTTGTCACAATCAATACACACGTTCCATCTCCATTTGTGTTTTCCTTTATTCATTGTCAGATCCAAGATTTCCATTGTTATAGATGACAAAAAAATTATATATCAAGATTGTGGGTAAGATTCAAATTGGCCTTATAAGTTGATGCATGGGTGGCTCAGTCAGTTAAGAGTCCGATTTAGGCTCAGGTCATGATCTCATGGTTTGTGGGTTCAAGCCCTGCATCTGGTTCTGTGCTCACAGCACAGAGCCTGGCGGCTGCTTCAGACTCTGTGTCTCCCTCTCTCTCTATGCCACTCCCCCACTCTTGCTCTGTCTCTCAAAAATAAGTAATAAACGTTAAAGACAAATACAAACAAAAATTGACCTTGTAAGTTGAGATAATTGTGATATTAAGCGTTTGCTGGAAACCATCCCACGTTGTTTACAACAAATTCTACGTTACAAAGTGAAATGGGAAAGATTCTCCCACTACAGTCTTACTCAGAACTCTTGAAAAGAAATGTTATTATTTAATGATGATAGGCATGATGAAGGAAAATTTGATGTGAACTCCATTTCTAAAGAGTGATTCTCATCAGACTGTGCTGATGGACATCAGATGAACAGAGAAGGAATATAAAGGGAACGTTACATTTCTAACAGTTCTGTTATTTTGAGGGATATCTAAACATCAGACTGTGAAGGCTTCACCCTGAGACTGGGTTTAACATTCATTTTTTTAAAATCTATTAAAACTTAGATAAAGGCATAAAAGATATTTAATCAGCTTCTGCAGATGATAGAAATATAGAAGGGAGCATTGATATGATGGGTGAGAAAATCAGGGCACAAAGTCAATAGCTTAAGTTGACAGACTGCATCAAATTATGGGATTAAATTTAAACATAAATATTTATTTTAAAAATCAATTTGGGCAGTTTTAAGATGGTACAGGCAGAGCTTTCTAGCAAATGATGCTTTTTAAAAAGGTTAAGCTGGGGCTTTTTTATATGACCAGAATGTTCATACGAGTCACTAGTGTGAAGCTGCTGCTAAAAGTAAAAACCTTAGACACAATAGAAACATGGGAAAGATCAGAAGAGGTTATGGACACACTGGACTGGATGATATTTAGGCTGCATGTAGAAGGTTGTACTGTTGTCTGTTCGCCACATTTTAAAAGAGTCCTCAGTAAACAGTTAGTCAAAAGGAGGCTGACCAGTTCTTTTCAAATATTCAGATTACCAGTGGAACAGATGCTGGAATATTTTCTTTCAAATAAAAGCTCCAAGAAGCCAACTTGATTCTCCCCAAAATCATGGGCCCCTGCCAATTGAGAGATAACAGTAAATTGGATTCTTTGGTTTGGTGAAGATTAAATGGAATAGCTTCTGTTTTCCCCTTAAAAGTCAAAGATGCCATGATTATTTTAATACAGGTGAAAATTTTGAGAACGCAAAAAGAAAGATGGCCCTGGCTTACGTAGTGAGATGAGTATGACTGGGGCTCTCATTTTTAGTGAGATTCCTGGGTGTACTAAGTAAAGCAGGTTGTGTGGACCTCAGGTCTCCAGTTAAGGACCGGAATGGCCTTCACTAATTGTGATACACAGTGACAAATGATAGACTAGACTATCGCAAGGTATACCATTAGCATTAAAAAGGGGTCAGAAATACTTTCACATGGATTTTATCACAAATCAGGTAAACAAAAAAGGTAAAACAAAAAGCTCACAAGAAATGATAGTATATCCACTTTGAAGGTTTTCGAAAACTAACAGGCATGCAGTTTTTTACTTTATAGTTCACTTAGAATTGAAAACGAAGCTGCCGCTGGCTACATGAACGCCCTTCTAATTTGCTTAGTGATTGCTACAATCTCAAGACTAATTGTAAGAATTGTCTGGAATTCTGTTTTTTATTTTAGGGGTGATGGGCTAAAGAGTTCTGTTGTTTGTAACTTCCCAAAGAGACAGTAAATCTTAGTTTGAGCAAGTTGATTGTGTTATTTCTTTAGAATCTATTAAGCATATGAAAGTTGAGTTTGGTGTGGGGGGAGGGGAAAGTAAACATGGGACACTTGACAACAAAGATGACTAATGTCTTACGCCCTTATAAGCCTCCCGACTTCAAAAATACCAGTCTTGTAGAGAGCTGTCTTTGAAAGGATTCTTTTTCCCCCCTCTCAAATCCAAATCCACCCCAACCAGACACACACACAGATATATGCATACTTTACTTCCATAATCTAGAAATGCTATAAGAAGCTGTGAATACGTGTTATATTATTAAATCGCACAGTACAAATAACACATTGTTCATGTTTTATTTTTCCTTTCACAACTGAGTTTATAGTCAGTCGTTCTGTGACATTAACACGTTGCAGTTATTCTTAGTTTGTTATTAAAGAAAATCTTGGAAATATTAGATATCTTCAGGGAAGTTTTTTTAAAAAACATATTACCAGATGGGTGGACATTTATCCTTTCCAAGAATATAAAATTTGTGACTCATTTTTATCTTTGGTTTTCCACTGTAAAGAATGGGTGTCAGCTTCCTATGTAATTTTGATTTGTTTATCCAGCAGTTTTGTTTGTCCGTGCAGTCTTCTGTGTGCCAATTGTGGTCAATATTTGGTTTCCATAAAAGGTATGAGTTTTCTTTGAGGCTATCTTTCCTTGCCATTGCCAAACCCACAACTGATGCACCATTACTTTGACTTTTGTTCTTAATTTAAACTTGGCATAGACCCTCTCTTTGGTGTAAAACATGAAACAAACTCCATTTTGACATGGAATCTGGGGAGGAAACTATTTGCTTGACATTCTCTAAAGGAATAGATAGACAGGATGTTTGTGTTGCTCTTACAGGAACAGAACTGCTACCTGAATGTGCTGTTATGCACAAATTCAAGGGTTGGCACTGCTATTGAAGAAAAAAGAAATCTAGGCAAGAGTCCATTTTCCTTAGTGTTTAGGTAAAAGCAGATAAATGCAAAATGTCTCAGTTTAGTGGAATGCACAACAATGCGGGAAAGACACTAAGTGCCCTTAAGTCCAATGCCTTTCCATGCTGCAATCCCACAAGACTGAGTCAGTATTGTATAGGATTCAGATACAGACGGCTTGAGTTTGAATCCTGGTTCTACCACTTCTGTGCCTAGACAAGTTGTTTCACCTCCTTGAGTCTTTGTTGTGTGAACTCTAAAATGAGGTATCAAAAGTTTCGACTTCATGGAACTTTTGTAAGGATTACATAAATTAAGTGACCTAGCACAGTGCTTGGCACAGAATATCATCTTCCTCCTCTTCATTTCTCAAAACTGAATGTGTGAGCTACATTCCGTTTTGACAAGACTTGGGATTAAGGTCTTTAGAGAGCTAACTTTGGCTTTTCTGGCTTCATTACCACCCTGCTCTAACTTCCTAACTCATTGACACAGTCTTCTACTTCTTCTATAGCAAACTGAATGATGACCTTGTAGCTTCAGAGTGCTAATACACCTCTAAGATGTAAAGCTTTGAATTACATTTTAGGAATAAGTTAGGTTTGGTAAGCTCAGTTCATCCATATTTTGGAAATTTTTAAAACTATCTTTAAGAGCTATGGTGAAGCTAGAAATTGAAAACACATAGAAATAGTAAAAAACGAATTGCTGTCAACCTTTACCTGTCAAATCAATCCATTTATTCATATTTATTGAGTGTCTAGAACCTACGGGGTGGAAAAAACTACTTATCATTTTCATGAGCTCCCTGCCTTGTACATTGTAGGCACCTAATAAAATTTGTTTTCAACTGAAGTTTATGACCAAGGTTTTCACAGTAAAGGTTCCTTTTAAAATATTCTCTAAATCTCTTCTTTGTAAAGTAGATAACCAGTCAGAAGTGGAGAAGTAGCAATTGCTGAGCTTAGCAGTAGCCAAAAGCAAACTTCATCCCTAAGTCTAATGACAGCTTCTTGGATGCAGCTCATGTGTGTTTCTTCTCTCTCTTTTTAAAGACAATCCCTAGGTCTGGATCTACTGCTGATTCTGCAGTTTTTACTGGTTAGGTCATATTGAGAATGATGATAGCATTAAAAATGAAGTGTTGCATTCTTTTTTATCCTTTACCACAGTTTAGTAAAGGGAGAGAAAAGGGGGAGATCTATTGGCATTGTTCTACAACACCAGACTCATAGCTTTTTAAGAAAAGGCACCAAAGTTGTATGCACTACATAAAAAATTCTTGTCTAAAGCAAAATTGCTTTACAGATGGGGTGCCTGGCTGGCTCAGGGGGTAGAGCATGTGACTCTTGACCTCACGGTCATGAGTTGAAGCCCCACATTGGGTGTGGAGCCTACTTAAAAGAACTGTTTTGCAGATGAAGATAGTTAGTGATTATTAAGCTAATAATGCATTGAATTATATTTAAAGAAGAATTGAGTAAAATATGTTTTGCCATTCTACTCATGGATCACTAACCAGGATGTAAATTTCTACACATTGATCAGACTGCCATATTTAGTGCAATTAAATTTCACATAAGTAACTGTGATTTTGAGTGTGTGTGTGTGTGTGTGTGTGTGTAAAAGAATTAGGCTAGGTACACTTGAGTTTGTTTCAGAAACAATGATTTTAGGTTTATCACTGAAATTATTTAATAAATACTTCTGAATGAGCTTCTCCAAAGGCATCTCATAGACATCTTATCGGCATCTCCTCCTTCAGTATCACCAAAACTTTCTGTCAATTTTATTCATTTCAAGATCCTATTTTAGCCACTTACTAAAGGTTCTTCACTGTCCTCAAGTAGATGTTGACATAGCATTAGTCTACAAAGCCCACAGTCTACATGGAACCAGTATCAAAGAAATAAATTGAATTATCCATTGGCCTACTTCCCCATTTATGCTCACATGGGAAAGGGATAACAATATATGTGAAAGTCCTTTTAAAGCTATACCCCAGTACAAGCTATGGCTGTTATCGTTTTCCCACATTGGATTACTATGATGACCTTCACTGCTCCTAAAGAACTACTTTACCTAGTCTTTCTTTTTCATGGTCTCAATTCATAGCACATAATTGTAGCTCTCGATTTTTCTATAGTCTGGACTTTGAGGTTAATTAAGTATCTAATTCTTATCCACTAAAACTTGGACAGCTACAGAAACAGGTTTCTTAATCATAATTTCTGGTTTCTTGCTGCTGCTAAAAGAGGCAGGAAGGCAACTCTGTTGACTAGTATCAGTGAGACTTTGTGAAATCCTAGGAAAATGTTAATGTTCCTTTTGGCTATGCTTCCAATGAATTAGCTGTTTATGTGAAACTTTGCCTGAATTGCTCATGAGACCAATGATTCTATGAGGTTTTTTTCCCCCTGCCTTGGAGAGCAGTGCGACTGAAGTCATGCTCCTTCTCCTTCTGTTGTTTTCCTCCTGGTTTTACACTAAACCCAAAGACATAGTCAGATAATGGTTGCTTAAAAAACAAACAAACAAACAAACAAACAAACAAAAACATATAATTGTTGGCATGAAGAGAGAATCTTTTATCAGGAGACTTAAATATGGTATCCTGCATGATTTTTTAAAATTTTTTTAAACTTTATTTATTTTTGAGAAAGAGAGACAGAGTACAAGTGGGGAGGGCAGAGAGAGCGAGGGAGACACGGAATCTGAAGCAGGCTCCAGGCTCTGAGCTATCAGCACAGAGTCTGATGTGGGGCTTGAACTCATGAACTGAGAGATCATGACCTGAGCTGAAGTTGGATGCTTAACTGACTGAGCCACCCAGGCACCCCTCCTGCATGATTTTTATCAATATCAGGGCAAGTTTCTTTCCTGACTTTACAAACAAAAATCTTGTAATTTAATTTTCCCTCATTTCTCAGTTGGTTGTGAAGGTAGACCTTTTGATACAGATGTGAACCTCACCATCTTGATGTATTTAAGTCTCTTCCTTTTTTCCCCCTGAAATCTACCCTATTCACCAAGTTTCTTTTTTTTTTTTTTTTTTTTCCTAATAGGCTATTTCTAACATAGATACAGTCTCTTATATCACAATCCATAATTTTCAGTTTATATTTTCCTAATAAGTCCCAAGATATAAATGAAATGTATGACTTTACTATAGACTTTACTATAGATATTTTGACCCCTTTGCTCATTCACACCTACTATGTGCCAACTATGTGCTGGGCACACAAAGGGCACAAAGCCCTCTACATATATCTGGTGGGAGTTACAGTCTCCTCTTTGAGAGACTCTTGGATAATAAACTTCAATAGTTTTAAATAGTCAAAATTTGGAAGTATTTTATAAAATATTTAAAAATAAAATGATGTAAAAAATCTTCATATGTTTATTTACTTAAAAAAAATGTTTTTTAAGTTTACTTGTTTTGAGAGACAGAGAGAGCAGAGGACAAGCAGAGAGATAGGGAGAGAGAAAATCCCAGGCAGGTTCTGTCCTATCAGTGCAGAGCCTGGTGCGGGGCTCAAACTCACAAACCTTGAGATCATGACCTGAACCAAAATCAAGAATTGGACACAACCGACTGAGCCACCCAGGCGCCCCTAAAAAATCTTCATATGTTTATAGGAAAGCATAGGAAAAAGTCTAAAATACTTAGAATGGTCTTTGGAACACAAATATCAACTTTTGGGGTTCCTAGTTGGCTCAGTCAGTTAAACGTCCGACTTCAGCTCCGGTCATGATCTTATGGTTTGGGAGTTGCAGTGCCGTGTAGGGCTCTGTGCTGACAGCTTTGAGCCTGGAGCCTGCTTCTGATTCTGTGTCTCCCCCTCTCTCTCTGCCCCTCCTCTGCTCTTGCTCTCTCTCTGTCTCTCAAAAAATATATAAACATTAAAAAATTAAAAAAAATGAATATCAACTTTTGATTCTTAGCACCATTACTTAACAGGGACAAATCATAATTTTTCTATTCTCATTTTGTTCTTTTTGAAATATAGAGGTACCAAAAGTATTCTCATGGGGGTATGTGAGGACTGTGTAAAATTATATGCAGAAAGACTACCACAAAGTAGGTTCCTAATGCATTGTGCCTTTTATTATTATTCATGTTATTAAGAACAAGAGCTTATGGAAATTAAATAAAATTATAAAAATTTGAAAACCATAGGATAGAATAATCTTGTGCAATGTTGGCTCAGATGGTTTTTGAAGTTTATTAATATCATGCTTAACTGTTAAATTTATTTTTGAACTTTCGGTTCTCCTATCTCCAGGAAGCATGTATTTTTATTTTTTCACCCAGTATGTCATCCTACTTATTATTCTGGATGTGAGAATAAAGGAGTGCTTGGAAATATCTTGATTATCTTGGCCATTCTCTTGTTACATTCAGTGATGTCAGTAAAACAAGCTTCTTCAGGAGCTGTGTAGCTTATGAGTTTGGAATGCCATATAAAAAAGAAATATCCATATCTCTAGGTTTTGGCTAAAGATTATGTAAAGATTCTTGGTTGGCTGTTTTTAGGGATTGAGTATTTCAGTAATGGTTTAAAATTGATATTCTGAGTTATTCTCATTATATTATATTCTTATTTTCTTGTTTGAAAGTAAAGTGTTCCTAACAACTAAAATGTAGATGTACTTTGGAAGTCTTTGAGATACACGATATCCACGGGTTCTCCCCATCTATATTTAGTTGGTACATTGTAGCTAGGCTAAAGAAGACCTTTCAATTTTCAACTTACTTTACTTCCCCCCTTTACTTCCATTAGGTGACTTTGCAAGTTTACAGAGTGGGAATGAATTAGTGAAATCTAAGCTTAATTACTTGCCCATGTTAAATATTGTCTGAGGTTCCTCTTCATCCTGGGACTTCCGCTGAGTCCCTTATCTGGGCCATGCCCAGATTATAATAAAGGGAGATTGTAAGACTATACATCCTGGCTCTTACTGGCAGGCATGTGCCCAGCAGGCATGTGTCTCATTGCTCTTTCCCTCATGTTTTGTTACCCCAAATCAGTCACATTGCCTGAAGACAACGTGATGGAAGGTATAATCTTCCTGCAGCCATGGGCCTGGTGGGATGGTAATTGGGGACCTTGTGGGGGGGCAACCGCCTAAACATTGTTATCTTTACATGTTGAGATGTGCCTTCCTCTCTCTAATTCTAAGTGGTCATGTACTTATTTTGTGAACATATATCAGATATCATCTGCTATCTTTTCCCCATAGTAATTGTATAAACTTTAATATGAAGGATCAAAAACTGAAAGAAAAATCGACATTCTTAGTTCTTATTCTCTGTTATTTCCATACGTACTGAATGATTTTTCTTGTTTTCCTTGAAATTTTCATCTCATCCACATTTTATGATGCCAAATTTCAAATGACTTGGATGTTTTTAAGTGAGAAGAATAGGATTGGAATTCTACCCCTTAATTTATTAGCTATGTGATCTTGGTCAAGTTATTTATTCCCTTTGACCTTCAGTTTGGTCAACAGTAGAGTGGAGATATTAGAATTTGGGGGATTAAATTACATAAGAAATATGAACCACTTGATGGGATGTGTGACGCATTAAAAATCCCTGTGCAAGTCATATCTTGTGTACTTCCATGAGAACCCTGTAAGATGTCTGATTTCACTCCGAATTAAAACAGAAGTCATCTTTTGTTTTACACACTCTGAAACAATCTGGCTCTATGGCTCTCTCCCTTGCTTACTTCACTCCAGATATCTTGGACTTCTTGATAACCCAAAACATGCTCCAGGCTTGGTGCCTTTGCCACGATCCTTCCCACTGGAATGTTCTTTTCTAAAAAATATGTATGAGGCTTATCTTATAATTTTATTCTGCTTAAATGCCATCTCATTAGAGAGGCCTCTGACCACTCTATATAAGATATCAACTCTTCTATCACTCGGTCCTCTTACCTGGACATATTTTCTATTTTGATTTCTCATCACTTTGACATGCATATGTGTTTGCTTATCGGTTTATGATTTTTCCTCCCTACAAAATTTAAACTTCTTAAAAACAGAGACTTTTTTTTTCTTTTTTAAAAATGTTTGTTATTTATTTTTGAGACAGACAGAGCATAAGCAGGGGAGGGGCAGGGAGAGAGGGAGGCACAGAATCTGAAGCAGGCTCCAGGCTCTGAGGTGTCAGCACAGAGCCCGACACGGGGCTTGGACTCACGAACTCATCAGGACAGATGCAGTCCTGAAGTCAACACTTAACCAACTGAGCCACCCAGGTCCCCTGACTTTTTTTTTTTTTTTTTTTTTTTTTTACTGTTCACTGTAGCATCAACAATGGTACCTGGCCCATAACAGGTACTTAACCAATGGTCAGTAAATAAATGTATCTTACAATCTATCACTCAAGAGAATATATAATAAAACTGACCAAAGAAAGCCAGATAGGAGCTCCACATCCTTTTATCGTTGTATGCACAAAAGCTGGCCTAGAAAAGATCACTGAGACACACGAATTGAATGTATATATTTATGTCCCAAATCACTAACCAATTAAATGCAGTCTAAATAATTAGAAATTGCTTGCAGTATAAAGAACTATAAAATATAAATGATTATAATACTTTCTATAAGATTTTATTTTACATGTTCTTTCCTAGGATAGAAACTGATTTGTTTGGAATGGAAACACTTCAGCCAATGAGCTAAGGATAAGAGGAAAATTGCTTTTTTTCCTTGGAAAACAAATGAGAGAAAAAAATCAAATAGTATTTTGAATTCAGAGCAAAAAACTCAATAATAGGAAAGTTGACTTTATGATATTTGAAAAGTTTAATAATCTAAGGTTTTTTATTTAATAAGCTAAGATTTTTCATGTAAGCCAAAGCACCATTTCAACATATCATCAATATAAAAATTGTTAATGAAGTCATTTGTATTTTTAATACTAGTTCTTTGATATCCGATGTGTATTTATACTTGCCACATATCTCAGTTTGGATTGACCGCATCCCAAATGATTAGTTGCCATTTTCGGCTGGTAGCTACCGTATTGAATATCACAATTCCAATCCAACCTGCTTTACCATTATAGAAGATGATTTTTATAGGGTGGCACCTTTAATCCACTGCCAGCTTGTTCTTTTTTCCTACAAGTTTATAGGCAAAAACAGTGTTTCATCATTTTTAAATTCCAGTTTGGACTAGTAGGAAAATTTATCATAACTATAACCCCCTATGTACTAGGATTATAGTAGTTGCTTTATCATTGTTCTCTAGCTCTTCACCAAAAAAAAATGAGTGTTAAAATGAAAATGGGGAACAGAAACATTGTAAAATTTGCCTAAGTTTGCATACTTTAAAATGGTGGAGCTGGGATTCAGTTTTGGAAATATCTTACTTTTTGACTGGTTTAGGTATGTGTGTAGATCCAGGAGTCTTGAAATCCCAGAAAGATATAAATTGAACTTAATTTTATAGGTAATAAAACTATTTAGCTGAGATATACGTGAGGCTCTGAATATGATCCTTTGACTCTTAGAGGACCTCTTATTCTCAGTAAAGTAGTTGGTCTGCCCAGTATTGCTGTTTTTCTGGAATCTGGAGCTCTGTCATGTAACTTCTACTTAAAGTTTTGTTTCAGTATCCAGTGGGTTTCTGCATGTAGCAGATACCCAAAGCACAATTGCAAGTGTTTTTTCTGTGTGTGTTTGTGTGTGTGTGTGCGTGTGTGTGTGTGTGTATGGGTTTTTTTCCTGGGATCAGTTATATGTCCGAGGGAACTGGAACCTTTCTAATGTTGATTTGAACATCTTAGACTTTTGAACATTGTGAGCATCAGGAAGGTCTCTGGTGTAGAATATGTTTAATGTTTTGAATCTTGACTAGAATCAGTATTAAATCCAGATATGGCAGGAAATATCCATGTTTATGAGGAAAGCTGTGTCTTTTAAGTCCTGAGTAGCAATGTAAAAAAAATAAAAAAGACAACTTTTGAATCTTACTCCAAAATATTTTTCCTTTTGTCAGGATTTTAGTTACACATTCAGGTGGAGATAATTTTTAGGCTGAGGAAATATCTTGGCCTTGCTCCCCATGTCCCAAATGGAGTAGGAGTGGGCAGAAGGATTTCTGGGGAACCACAGAGCAGCATGCAAGTTTGCTTTGGAGACAGGGTTTCTTGCCATAAATGTGAATTTCAAAGTAAAATGTTAACCTTCATTAGCATCTCTAAGCCTTCTTTGTTGATTTTGGCTATTGTTTAGTGTCACTTGTATTAGCAGCAGTTGAAGAGCTTGAAAAGGCATTAGTAGTCTGGTTTTTAATATTGCTTGAGCTGTCAGTAAGTAGAACTTCAAAGACATCATTATGAAGAAGTTGTATTGAAAATGAATTCCATTTTAGATGAAATTCTTGGTGAAAGCAAAAGAAACATTATCAATCATAATAAGGTTTATTATGTGATTTTTTTTTTTTTTAGTATTGACTTATAGGTTGATCTTAGTACAGTATGAGTCCAGGACAACATAGAGCATACAGAGAGAGAGAGAGAAAGGTAGATGATCATAGCACTGGACCATTAGAGTGCCACAATTTTACCAAACTCAAGTGTGAATCAAGCAACTGTGAGTACTAGGAGGTAGGACCATAATTAGTTCAGAGTGACAGGGTTTTCCCAGAGAACTGGACTTTTAGAAAACGATTATGTAGTGGCAAGCCCTGACCACTTTAAAAGCAAAATTGAACACACCCCTCTACTGCTGACTCTCTGACTTAAGCTCACCCCCAGGCATCTAAAATTGCTAGTCTCCTCTCTACAAGGGGTCCAATCTATTGGGCACATCAGCAGGAAGTAGGTATGCAGCAGGTGGCAAGTGCTCTGTGTAGAGTGAAGATGGGGTACATACAGAAGCAAAGTAGTCTTCCACAGAGAGTGCTTTATGTAAAGTAGAAGAGTTTCTTGGTGCCCATCCCTGGATGCATTTCAAAGTAAGGTCCTTGTCCCAGAATGGTTTAAAACCTTAGGAATGGTAATGAATCAGGGAAACAGCACAGGAAATAGGGCAGTAGCCCAGTTCTTTTTACAGACTGCAATACGGAAGACCAGGAAAATTATTTTCCAATGCATAGGTCTTGGGTAATGGAAGAAACTATGGGCAATTTAGGACTCTGTATGATATAAAGAACACTATATCATGGAAGTGGACCGTGGGACCATAGGCAAGTACTGATGAGGTGATGATAATCTGAGCGAAGATTGACCCAGGCACAGAACCTGCAAAACAGATGTAATAGTGAATTTGCTATGATTGGTTACTATGGACATAAAGGATACATTGGCCCTACATTAGACCTATTAGGGAGACAGAAGGCATATATCTATAGATCACCCCTTAAGGCTGTTCCTAAATACATTGTGAAGAAGAAAAATAATTTACCATTAAAAAAAAGCTTGTCAGAGATTATATTAGTACAATGCCTAACACGTTGACTTAGCCTTCCTTTCTTTTGCTATTCTGGTCTTTGCTAGGTTGATGTAAGTCAAGAGAATAATAATATATAGTGGCCCTCTTAATAATCCCTTTGAATTCACATTCTCTTAGAAGTCAAACATAAGTTAAAAAAAAGAAGAAATGGAGTAATTGAGAATATCTTAGGCTTATTAATAGTAGCAGCAGTGGTGGTAGTAATAGAGTAGTGATAATAATAATCATTTTGTCCAGAATACTTATAATTACACCTGTAAAGTGATTAAATTCCTGGCTTTTTCAGAGAAGAGAAGAATGAAGGAAATAGAACCCAAGTAATTTTTCAAACAATATTTAACATAGTTTCTCATGTTAAGTAGAATCACACAATCTTGGCACAAAGCAATGTGGTTTAGTCAGCATAACAGTAATGAAAGAACAGAGACTGTTTTAAAAATTCTCTCAAGGAGTTTTTTTTTCAAAATTGACAGATACTGATATTTGAAATTCATAAATATCTATCAGCTTCATGTTGATTTTGAGAAACACTAAGCAATGCCTTATAGAAACCTGAAGTTATATAGAAACCTCTTTGAAACCATTTTGGACATTCCACTGTCTCTCATTGAAGAAGAAGGTATCTAAGACCATTATAATTTAACAACACCTTAAAGATCATCTATTTTAACCTGCTACATGGTGAAGCTATCATATCTCAACATTGTTGATATTTGATCAGTGTTGCCTGAACTTTTTTAGCATGGAAAATGTTCAAAAGATGACTATTCTATGTATGAACAGGGATATTTGTTACAAAGTTTTTTTTTTTTTTTCAACGTTTTTTATTTATTTTTGGGACAGAGAGAGACAGAGCATGAACGGGGGAGGGGCAGAGAGAGAGGGAGACACAGAATCCGAAACAGGCTCCAGGCTCCGAGCCATCAGCCCAGAGCCTGACGCGGGGCTCGAACTCACGGACTGCGAGATCGTGACCTGGCTGAAGTCGGACGCTTAACCGACTGCGCCACCCAGGCGCCCCAAGTTTTTTTTTTTTTTTTTTTTTTTTTTTTTAATTCAACAGAGCTCTTCCTCCAAATTCTACCCATCTCTTCATGTTCTTTATTGTTAAATGCACAATTTCTGGCTAATTGATTATTTCTCACTGTGAGAAAGGGTAGCAAGGCTGTTATTACCTTCAATCCCACAAATCTTCAGAACCAATTTGTATTGAAACAGTATGAGTCTTGCTTCTACAGCACATGATGCCATTCAGTTAATGATAGTTAGATCATTATTCATGACACTGTTTTATCCATTGTTCTTTCTATGAACATTGGCTTCTAGTGGTTCCCTCAGAAGTTATTTCCATGTACAGTGATAACCATGAAAGGATGTCTTATTCAAAGTATGGAGGGAGAGGTGAACCATATTTTGTGTTCTTGTCATGTTACATTTACTATTCAGATAAAATTATAACTGGGGTTTTATATATATATATGTATATATATAGATATATACAAAACTTTATATATATATATAGATATATACATATATCTATGTATATATATAGATATATACAAAACTTTCCATCCAAAGGCAACAGAATACACTTTCTTCTCAAGTGCACGTGAAAGATTTTCCAAGATAGATCACATGTAAGGTCATAAATCAAGTCTTAATAAATTTACGATTGAAGTGATATCAAGCATCATTTCTGACCACACTGGTATGAAGCTAGAAACCACTTCTACAAAGAAAACTGGAGAATTCACAAATATGTGGAAATTAAGCAACATGCTACTCAACAACGAATGGGCCAAAGAAGAAATCAAAAGAGAGATCAAAAAATACCTTAGGCAAATTAAAATGGAAATATAGCATACAAAAATTTATGGGATGCAGCGTAAGTAGTTCTAAGAGGGAAGGTCATAATGATAAATGCCTACCTCAAGAAACAAGGAAAGTCTCAAATAAACAATCTAAGTTTACAACTGAAGGAACTACTAGAGGAAAAAAGGAATAAAATAAAGGTAAAACCACTAAAGGAAAAAGGCAAGTGAAGCCCAAAGTTAGTTTATGGAAGGCAATAACAAAAAGTAATTTTGTTATAACGGATACCACAAAAATAAAAAGGATCATAAGAAATTAAAATGAACAATTACATGCCAACAAATTGTAAAACCTAGAAAAAAATGGATAAATTCCCATAAACATACAATCCACCAGGACTGAACATGAAGAAATAGAAAATCTGAACAGACCAATTATTAGCAAGGAGATTGAATCAGTAATCAAAAACCTATCTGACAAAAGTCCAGGGCCTGACAGCTTCATGAGTGAATTCTGCTAAACATTCAAAGATGAGTTAATACTAATGCTTCTCAAACTCTTCCAAAATATGGAAGAGGAGAGAACTCTTCTAATTACAAATCCAGCATTACACCGATACCAAAACCAAAGATACCACAAGAAAATAAAATTATAAGCCTGTATCCCTGATGAACATAGATGCAAAAATATTCAGCAAAATATTAGTAAATCAAGTTCAACAATATAGTAAAAGGATCATACGCTGTGATCAAGTGGGAATTATGGTCTGCAAATCTGTGAATGGCATACAACACATTCACAAAATGAAAGATAAAAATCACAAAGGATGCAGAAAAAGCAATTTGACAAAAGTCAATGTCCATTAATGGTAAAAAATCTAAACAGATTATTGAGGGAACACACCTTGACATAATAAGGGCCATATTATGACAACCCCACAGGTAACATCGTATTAAGTAGTGTAAACCTAAAAGGTTTTCCTCTATGATCAGGAATAAGACAAGGATGCCCACTCTTACCTTTTTATTCAATGTGGTACTGGAAGTTCTAGCTAGAAAATTAGGCAAGAAAATGAAATAAAAAGCAGATTGGAAAGAAAGAAGTAAAACTATCACAATTTGCAGATGGATATTGCATATAGAAATGTCGTATAAAGAAAACTCTAAAGACTCCATCTCAAAAAGCTTTTGGAACTAATAAGAGAAGTCTGAAGTTACAGCATACAAAATCAATATGCAAAAATCTGTTGCATTTCTACACTCTATTAATGAACTATCAGATAAATTAAGAAAATAGTCCCATTTACAATTCTGGTACACTCCTATGAAAGAAACACCACACTGAGCAGTGGAGGGGTCCCTTACCAGGCTGCTCGCCCATAACTACCACAAGATCATTAAGCCCTGAGATAGATGTGAGTCCCTAAGCTCTTCAGAGCATCTGGTTGACCCCATACTTGGGATAAAGAGTTGGAGAAGACCTTAAACAGAAGAAACAGGAATGCATCCCATGTGGTCCGGGGTGAATTTGGAATGCCATACCCAGATAGCACTGCAGACCCTGGTTAAGTTCAAGGCACTAGAGAGGAACTTAGGTTAATTTAAAACTAGAAAATTTGTTTTAGTTTTGCAAGATGAGTAGTTTCTAGAGGTCTTCTGTAGTACATAGTATCTAGAGTTAATAATATATCTGCATTTAGAAGTTTGTCAAGATGATACGTATCATGCTAAGTGCTCTGACCACACACACATAAACACACACACACACACACACACACACACACACACACACACACACGAAGGAAACTTTGGTAAGTGATGGATAAGTGGTGGTGATGGTTTCATGGGTTTGTGCATATGTCCCACTCATCAAATTGTATACATTAAATACGTGCAGATTTTTTTTATATGTTGATTTTATCTCAGAAAATGAGATAAAAGTATTTTAAAAAGAAAAAAAAAACTTCAAGGAAGTAATTTCAAGTGTGGAAGCCCATGAGGGCTTGGGCCTGTCTTGTCCAGCTGTAAAAGGTGGTATTACCCACTATAGCTGTTTAATTATGTGACAATAGTTTTCTTTCTTCCCTAAGTCATCTTTTCTAAACTTGTCCTCCTTGATTTAACTATTGCCATGAGTGGATGCACGCCTCCTGAAATGTAGCAGCATTTTAGATGCCGCTCTTTTATATGTGTGACCATCTGTGCTCAGGCACTGCCTTTTCTAATTAAGTTGTACATAATATCATCTGCGCTGTTTATGTATTTGTTTGGCATTCATGTACAGAGTAATAGAATCCATTCAAAGTCAATAAAATCACCCCAATTGTCACTTATCAAAGGCAAATGTTATCACATAGGCAGTTGTAGAGATTTTGGTGCATGTTTTAAGATCCACTCGTAGGACTCTGGCCATTTGGTAATTGACAACAGTCATTGAAGATTTTGAAAGGAAGATAAAAATTACTATTTTTTTTTATCTATTTAGGGATTTAAAGACAAATTTAACCCTGAAACGTTTGAAGATCACTTTAATAAAGTTCCAAAATAGACTTTAGCCACATTTAAGTTGATATTTCAGTGATTTAAACATGACATTAATTTTTTTTATTACTTCATGGCATTAAAAAAAAAAGAGACTCTTTTAAAATTGGTTTTGCACTGGTTTTAAGCCCAATAAAATATTTCATTGTTGTTAGAATTATTGCATTTTGTTCTTTATTTTACTCTCTCACGGGAGGTCTATGCCTCTGAATTACCTACAGGATCTCTCATTTATAAATGGAGTCACTGGGTGCATAAATTACTATATATTCATGTCAGTGTGTGAGTGACATTTGTAAAAGCAAGTCTCATTGTTTTGGAAGGTATCCCAGTTCATGTAATGTATACCTCATCCGGGAAGTGTTTGCATATGCACTAGCAAACCAGTCCTCCTCATGCCCTCTTGTAAAATCTGTTAATGGTGTGTTGTCAGTTATGCTAGGTTAAGAAACCTGTTTAAAAGTTTTCATGAACATAAAATGTTATGAAGGCTATTAAATTTAAAAATGGTGTTTGGAAAGTGGAAATCCCCAGAAATCCTAATCTTTTAAACTTTCTTCTTTACTCAAATCTTGTTGGAAGAGCATAGTATTTTCATACCCTGGGTTGAAGGAAGCTTTCTGACATCGGTCTTGCTGCCAGACCTGAATTCCTCAGGCCCCAAAGTTCTCTGACCTTCCTGAGGCCCTTAGCCACAAATCCCTTTTTCAGCCACTTTGGCCTCAGCTCTGTGCTGTATTGCCTCTCTCAATATCAGTGTCGGCTGCTTGTTCCCATAACTGCAAATTTGCTCACTGATCACACTATCAAAAATTGATTGTGGGAGGGTCTCTGAATTCTAGGTACCATGACAGTTACTGAGGTAATGACCATAAATGATATCTTTTGAGATGCCTTTGAAGAGATTCTACTGGAGAAGAAGTCCAAATTCAAAAGAATGTGGTAGGTGCTGCAGACTCATGAGGACAAAGAAATATCAGCAGCTGAGACTGTTTCAGACATTCAGTTAGGATGATTTTTAAGCTAAATTGCCAAGAAGCCAAAGAAGAAAAGGGCCATCTGAATAAAAGGAATAGCAGGAAGAAAGATGTGCAGTTCCAAAGGAGCACAGGGTATTGGAGGAACAGTATGGCTGGAGTGTAGAGTTCACATGTCAGGTGGTAAGGTCTGAGTCAGGAGAGGTGGAGACGGTACAGTTGAAGAAAAGGAAACGAGTTCGTCATGCAGACTGAGAGTAGAAAGAAGGCAGATGATGAAACTTTGAGGAAACTGACTAGAAGCGATGAGGGTATCAAGATCAAAGAATGAGATAAGGAGAATCAAGAGAAAATTATAACACAGAAACAAGAAGAGAGAGGCACTTGGGTGGCCCAGTTGGTTGACTGGCTGGCAGCTGACAACGTGGAGCCTGCTGGTGATTCTCTCTCTCTCCCTCTCGGTTTCTACCCCTCCCCCACTCATGCATGCACACACGCAGGTGTGCACTCTCTCTCAAAACATAGAAACATTAAGAAAATAAGACAAAAAATGTAACAAAGGAGGAAGGAATCAATGGTGAAATTTAAAGGAGGGACATCAAACCAAATGAAAAATGTGAAATGATTGTCAAATTTCAGAGCAAGATCTATCCCAGATGACTGGTTGGGAGAGAAAAATTGCTTCAGGGTGGGAAATTTAAGAGATGTGAGAAAGAAGAGATGTTGAGTGGTCTCATTTCTTGAAGGAGGCAAGAAAGGAAATGGCAACTGAACACTTATCTAGGCAGGCTTGTATTGTTGTTCCGCCCAGATAGAAAAATTTAGATCACATTTATCATACAAGAGAAGAGAAGGAGCTGGAGGAACGGAAGACAGTGAAGACACAGGAAATAGAAGAAATTATAATTGCTTCTAAAGGAGGTGCGGAAAATCTGTCAGTTCCTTTCACACATCAACACTACCCTTTTCTCTCTCTCGTCATTTCCTTTCCCAGTGAAATTTAACTCCCCTTTTGGCACAACTGTAATTCACCGACAAAGCTATTCTTTTATCTCAGTCTCAGAACCTGGCTCACACTTTGCTTAGTGGTTGGCCCATTTTATTTCCCTGTTATTGTAGCCTAATACATATTCATCTGATTACTGTCTACTATAGGTAATGGCCAAGGTAATGCTTTTAACATTCAAAAAGGATGATTTTAGTATGAAGAAATATATTGATAGCTGAAGAAAGAAAAAAAAGGAGAGCTACATGGCCTCAAGACAAGATACTTGAACACACTAAGCTTCAGTCCTCTCCTATTTTTTTTGACTTTGTTATAAGTTTTTAGGTATGTCTCAGGTTTACAGTAAAATTAAGGAGGTTACAGAGATCACTCATATACCCCTCGCCCCCCACACATTGATAGCCTCCCTCATTATCAACGTCATTCACCAGAATGTACATTTTTTTTTTACCAAGGATAAACCTACATTGACACATCATAATCACCCATAATCAATCCATAGTTTGCCTAAAAGTTCACTCTTGGTGTTGCACATTCAGTGGGCTTGAAAAAATATATGACATATATCCATCATTAAAATGTACAATATTATATCATTGCCCTAAAATTAAATGCCCTCTATGCCTTGCCTATTCATTTTCCCTACCTCTGCCCCCTGGAAATCACTTTATCTTTTTATTGTTCCATAGGCTTTGCTTTCTCAGAATGTTATATAATTGGAATTATATATAGACTTCTCAGATTGGCTTCTTTCACTTGGTAATATATATTTAACTTTCCATTATGTCTTGATAGCTCATTTCTTTTTATTGCTGAATAATATTTCATTGGGTATACCACAATTTCATTTTTTCATTCACATTCTGAAGGACATTTTGGTTGCTTCCAAGTTTTGGCAGTTATGAATAAGGCTACTATAAACATCTACCTATAGGATTTTGTGCAGACATAAATTTCCGACTCCTCTGTGGAAAATACCAAGAAGAGTGATCACTGATTGTATGACAATTGTATGTTTAGTTTTATAAGAAATTTCCAAACTGTCTTCCAAAGTGGCATATCATTGGGCAGCACCAGCAATGTTGAGAGTTCTTGTCACTTCACATCCTCATCTGCATTTGTTGTCAGTGTTCTGGATGTTGGCCATTCTAAGTATGTAGTGGTACCTCATTATTGTTTTAAATTAGTTTCTATTTTTTATAAGCTTATTTATTTTAAGAGAGAGGGAAAGCATGAACAGAGGAGGGCCTGAGAGAGAGGAAGTGAGAGAATCCCAAGCAGGCACCGTGCTATCAGCATAGAGCCCAATGTAGGGCTCGATCCCAGAAACCATGGGATCAGGACCCAAGCCGAGATCAAAAGTCAGACACTTAACTGACTGAGACCCTCATTATTGTTTTCATTTCTGTGTTTCTGTGATGTCCTATAATATGGGGAATGTTGTTATATGTATTTGACATCTGCATATCTTCCCTGGTAAGATGTTTATTAAGATCTTTGGCCCATTTTTCTATTTGGGTTTTTTGTTTTCCTATTGTTGAGTTTTAAGATACCTTTGCATGTTTTATGTAATAGACTTTTGTCATTATTTTTGAAGATTCTCTTTGAGTGTGTAGCTTGCCTTTTTATTTTCTTGGTACTGTCTTCTGCAGAGTAGAAGTTTTTCATTTCAATGACTTTTAGTGTGACAATGATTTCTTTCATGGGATGTGTCTTTGGTGTTGTGTCGAAAGCATCACCACGACAAAGTCATCTAGGTCATCTTCTAAGAATTTTCAGTTTTGTGTTTTACATTTGTGTTTGTGATCCATTTTGATTTAATTTTTGTGAAGGGTGTAAGTTGGGTGTCTCCCCCAACTATAAAAGTAACTATTTTGATTACATTATACTTAAGCAGTATCCCAGCTTAAAAATTTGAGGATTCTAAAATTTGGAAATTAAGAATTTTATTAAATGGGAAGAAATTACTATTAAGAGGTATGGTGGAAAGTCAGAGAGGTAGGCTCCAATCATGGCTTCTGGTGTGGTGGTTTTATACTCCTATCTAAGTTAATTAAACTCACTAAATCTTAATTTGGCCTCTCCATAATGAGTAGGTGTATAATTTCGTACAGGACTATTATAAGAACGACATGAGATGATCTCTGTAAAATAGCCAGCATAAACATGGCACGTTGTGGTGCCTGATAGTATTTGCAACACTCATCTTCCTTAAGTTCATTTTGCTCATTGACATTGCTTTATTTAGGAAAATACTAATAGTATACATGGAATGAAAATTTACTATGAATTAATATATGTTCTACATGAATTAATATGTCTAATCCTCATTAAAAACCAATTATTTCCATTGCCATCTCACAGTTGAGGAAGCAGGCATAGGGAGGTTAAATGATTTGCTCAGGGTAACTCCTACAGTAAAGAACTGAGCCCCAATTTAACTTCAGGCAAGTCGGTTCTAGAACCTTTGTTTTTAACTACCACATATAGTTGCTGTATATTTATGAAATAATTCTTAGTCAAATCTGTGTTTGATATAAATTACATTTGATACAAAGCTCAGATATATATGGCTTCCAAGCTTTCAAATATAATTTCTACTATAACTTTAGACATATGTAAAATGCACAGTTTGTTAGTAATAACTAACAGAAGAGCCCAGCTCCCAGAGTGGGCATGCCATTTGTCAGAAGCATTTTCTGATAGTACAATAGTTACTGTATTTGAAAAGAGGAATGTTGATCTGTTTTGTATAGTTAGTCAGATAACTGCTTTGACATCTGAAACTTTTTCTGTACATTTCCTTGCCCTGAAAGAGTATATTGTACATTCACATCAAAGAAAAGTTATAGGAATTCTTGATGAGACATTCTGATTATGGGATAATAAATATAGATATTGCATTCTTATAAATTAGTAAGGTAAAACCTGAATCATTATAATCATTTAGTAATAATGTCAATTAAAACAACTTATTTAGTAATTAATGTTTTTGATATTAGTGTTTTAAATATACTGCCATTATAGAAAGGCAGCTGACTCAACAAGGAAGTGATTTTTCAAAATAGTTACCATCATTTTTACCAGACATTAATTGAGCGTACCCTATATTGATTTTGTTTCTAGTTAATCTGATAGTGAATATTGTTAATTTAAAGAAAAAAACCTGCCAGTTCCTATTTTGAAATAGTAGCTTATCATCAGTATGTATGTCTAGTGAAATGAATGTTTGATCAGTAACTAGGATATTTGAGTTACTTGAGTTACTTTCTGTTAAAACAGAGTTAAGGAAATAAATAAGAAAGGGAAGTTGCCTTTTTAGCGAAAGTGATGGCTTTGAATTTGGGTATGTTGTATTTGAGATGGCAGTAGTCATATGAAAATGTAAGACACAGAACATCTGTTAGGACTAGAGTTCTAGATTGGCTTTGTTTTGTTTGGGAGGGGGGCATTGGTAATATCAAGAGTCTTAGGATGGGGGTTGTGTTCTCTGGTTTTTGACAAAGAATAGTGGCCTTGAGGAGAACATTCATAGTGAAGAAATCAGAAATTAGGACGCTAAAATGCCTCTGGCAATAGAGTAGATTGTCAGCTTACAGCCTTAAGATGGAGCACTTCTAACTGAAGACAAGTCTGAGTTAGAGACCTCCAGAGGTTTGCCACTGAAAGTAGCCTTGGAGATAGATGCCACTGTGGTTGAGCATGTCATGGAATCAGGCCAATCAGTGAGTTGTCCTCCCAGGTAACCAAGAGAGTATTATTTAGTAGCGACTTTTGCCTGAACTGCTCTAGAACTCTTGAGAACTCTTGAGAAAGTTTAATTTGATTTAGAGGAACCTTGCCCTAGTGGTTGCCCAGAGCTTCAGATCTGAGTAGTTAATGATAGAGTGTAGCGGCCACGCCTACAACACAACTTCCGGGGCCTGTCTGCTCATTCCTTGCTTTTATCTGAAGTCTAAGACTTCACCATTTGGTTTATATTAGCCCAAAAATCATTATATATGACCAAGTATGAAAAAATTCATACCATTTATTCAACATTGGTGTCTATTAATAATAGCTAATATTTATCATCCTTTTAAGATGTACCAGATACTGTGCTAAGGACTTTGCATGATGTAGAACTTAACATCAGCCTTGAATTGGTTAACATTGTTAACTATCTGCATGGGGATGCTGGGGCTTGGAAAGGGTATGTAAATTGCTTCAGGTGACAGTGCTAATTCTGGACCAAGCCAGTATTCAAACTTAGGTTTGTCTGATCTCTAAGTTATACTGATATTTCAAGAACTTTGTCTGCTTTGTACTTTCTGAACAACAGATCATAAAATGATGAATGATTTATTTTTTATTAAAAATTTTTTTAACATTTTTCATTTATTTATTTTTAATTTTTTTTAACATTTATTTATTTTTTGAGACAGAGAGAGAGAGAGCATGAACAGGGGAGGGTCAAAGAAAGAGGGAGACACAGAATCTGAAACAGGCTCTAGGCTCTGAGCTGTCAGCACAGAGCCTGACACGGGGCTTGAACCCGCAGACCGCGAGATCATGACCTGAGCGGAAGTTGGACGCTTAACCGACTGAGACACCCAGGCACCCCAACATTTTTGATTTTTGAGAGACACAGAGGGAGTGTGAGTTGGGAGAGGCAGAGAGAGAGGGAGACACAAGATCCAAAGCAGGCTCTAGGCTCTTAGCTGGCAGCACAGAGTCTGATGTGGGGCTCGAACTCACGAAGCATGAGATCATGACCTGAGCCGAAGTTGGACGCTTAACCAACTGAGCCACCCAGGCACCCCTGGATGATTTCAAAAGAAAAATAGGGAAGATTTTTTAAAATTTTGAAATCTTTTAGTTAATTATGAAAAAGCAATGACTTATGATCAAACTAAATCTTTTTATTCATTCCATTTCAACTCTACTTGTCACTTATTTTATGAATGTATGTCTTTTATAAGGAAATTTCAGAAGCGGGTCCTTGCTAAGCCTAATGCTAGTGTTAACACTGACAGTGACTTCTCTGAACAGAATTAGTAAGGAGATGCTTGCAGGTAGGGAATTTTATATTACTTGAAAACTGAACTGAGCTTTTTGGTTTGGTTATCCTTTTATCTTAAATTTCACTTCTTGGTTTGAGAGGTTCTATTTCAATGGATAAACCTCACAGTCACATGAGAAGCTGTTTTAAAAGGAAAATCCTTGATGGTTCAAGCAGTTGGAATCTGCGTTGAATTCTAACTGAGGTTTAGGATGACTGTTGATGGCCAAAATGTGCTCGTGGGACACACATGTTACATGATAGCACCCAGACTTGACTTAATGCACTAAACAGATTGCTAGTCTTTCTTACCAGCTGTTCCTGTCTCCTTTAGTTGTTTGCATTATGACTATTCATGAACAACAGATAAATCTGTATGTTTCAAAAGCTTATATATTAAATGAAGACATTGTAATAGTGAAAAAAGAGGCTGGTTTCTGAGACTCTGTCATCCTGAATTTTTAATCATCCTTGATGACAGAAACAGGTGAATGCTCCTATTGGCTACAAAGGCATCCTATAAAATAGATGACATCCTTACGTGATATATATCTAGTTGGCATGCTCTTCAGTAACAAAACAATCAGAGATTTCTTTTCTTCCCAAAGTGTTGATTATTTACTGTGGCATCTTATCAGAATTCCCTTTGCCACAGCCATCAGTTTTGTACTGTTTTCTCTAGTGATAATGCTCGAAGATAAGAATGTATTGAAATTATTGTAGACAAAAGCCAAAAGACTATGATCATTAGCACCTAGATTTCAAAAGAAAAGCTACATAGAAAATGTCATTTATATTGGGAAAAAATCTATTTAATGTCTCTTTCATTTGACTTTGGTTTTTGCAAGATCTTTTATGCATTTTAAAGAAAATTAACTGCAAACCATTCTGTTCATTCCTTCACAGATATTTATCAAGTACTTACTAAGTGCTAGGAACATTTCTACACACCGAATATACACAGTCTCTGGCTTGGTGGAGTGGGAAAATAATTCTTTGTCCTAATAGAGTTTAAAATTTAGTAAGGGAGTCAGATTATAAATGAGATAAAGTAAAATACGTAATATGTTAAATGCTGCTGATAAGAGCTATGGAGAAACACAAGACAGGAAAGGCAAACAGAATGCTACTGGAGGGCATGGGGAGGTGCAATTTTAACAGAAGAACTCTCACAAGTTTTCAAATATGTATTTTGACAACTTCATATGTAACTTTGCCTAGTGTACACAGTATATAGCTTTGACATTTCACCTACTTAATTTTTTTTCATTATTTTTTTTTATTTTGAGAGAGGGAGGGAGGGAGGGAGAGAGAGAGAGAGAGAGAGAGAGAGAGATTGAGAGAGAGCGGAGGAGGGGCAAAGACAGAGGGAGAGAGAGAATCTCAAGCAGGCTCCATGCTGTCAGTGCAGAGCCTGACCCCAGGCTGGATCTCATGATGCAGGGCTTGATCTCATGACCGTGAGGTCATGACCTGAGCCGAAATCAAGAGTTGGATGCTTAATGGACTGAGCCATCCAGGTGCCCCGCACCACCTATTTACTTTTGTAATTACACTGTATCTTATTTTAAAATCTATGTCAGCCAATCACTGCTGTCATGTTAATGAGTTAAAAAAGACAGTAGAATTTGGTAGATTCACAGGCTACTTTTCTACATTAGAATCTAATTGTCATTAGATATGATTGTTCTATTAATCACTATTAAGCTTTTTATTTTAATGCCACGAAGTCTGTTAAGTCTTTGCTGTACTTACCTTGCCTGTTGAACTCATGATAAGAAATGGGTCATGGGTTAAAAAGGCTTGAATGTGCATAACATGTTTATATTAATATTACCAAATCATTGTGAATGAAATGGTTTTCTGGAAAGTTATGTAACACATTCCGGTTGTGATTTTAATGCTCAGGTGAACAGCATGCACGGTTGCTGATCTGCAGAAACTAGAAAGAATAAACTTCTCATCTACTCAGATGCTTAGATGGTAATACTCTTAAAAACTGCACAAGGACTAATAGGAAGTACCTTTTGTTATCTAATAATTGCTTTGATCCACTTTCGTTAAGAGTTAGAGTGGACTTTTTTAGCCTCCCTAAGTTGATGCTGGTCCTATCCTTGCTTACCTTTTTGTATAATCACTTCTCAATCAGGAACACACAGTAGCTGGATTCAAGGCACTTCTCAGAGGATATTATTTTGATACTACTGCACCAAAATGCGTGTCAGAACTGGAATGAGAAAGTATTTATGGACAATTCCTTGAAAGAGATACAGGTCATCCACTCCTCTAGATTGAGAATTACAAACTAAAAGGACTAGAAAGACCAAGGAAGTATCAAAATTGAATGAAGGCAACCATGTGACCTGTGGCATGCCAGAGGTCACATGCCAATCTAAGCAACAGTTATTCTTCACCATCACAAAACAGTCTTGTAGGTTGACTCCTGCAAGCAAATGATTGCTTTGAAACTCTGCATTCAATAGACTGTAATCTCTCTCTGATTAAGAGGGGTGGCAAAAGACTATATATCCAAACCACAGTATTCTAATCTCTGTTAAAATATAATTTTCTGAACATAATGTATTGTGAATCCAAAATCTCCATTGAAGAAGTTAAAAGATAAAGATTTATGAAACATATGGTTCTTTTTATTATATTTATATATCACAGTGTCCTCCTATGAGGACCCCTGGGAGAAATTTCTGTCTAGTCTTAGTAGCAGGATTAGTTGTGCTTCTACTGTGAATAAAATAAATAGATTTGCAAACTGCCATTCCATATCAGGAGCTGGTGGCTTTAGGCGTAGATATTCTCCTTGAAAGTGTCTATTTGCTCTCTTGAAAAAGTTAATCTGAATTCATGATCAAGCTCTAGTCAACAGATCTCACTGCAGTGCATACTTGTCTTTAACTTCACTTTTGACCTTATCTTTCTTATCCTCATTTTCCTTCAACTTAATTTCTGTATTCATTTATTTAGAAATGTATATCCTGTTTTATTATATATATATGTATATATATATACACACATATAATATACATATAAATATGTATATATATTCCATATATATTCATATATATACATATATATACATATATACATATACATATACATATACATATACATATACATAGTCTAAAGACCACCTTAGAATTTTGGGAACAGATGAGATTAAAAATAAATTCAGAAACAGCTTCCAAAATCTGTGTTGGTGGACATATTTCTTTCTCACAATAGCATTGCACTGTAGTGTATTATGAGGTAGGTCACAAATGCCAATGTTTTTGTGATCAAACATAATAAAACAAGAGGAAGGTGTTTACATTTTGACATTAATTGGTGATAATTGGGTGGTTCTTGTAATGAGATCTTTAATAAGAGCCTGTTCACTTTCTTCAATGTGATAGAAGAGGTACATTTACATCTAATGCTGGGAGTTGCATGTAAACAGAAATTAATCCTTTTACAGTTGATGGTTACTAGTCCTTGTGGTAGCTTTGCATGAATTAAAAAAAGGACATCTTGTCCTCCCAGAGGATACAGCTGAAGGTCAGGACTTGTGCTTTGTGTTCAGAGCATGAAAAGGATTGTAGGCCCCATCTCTCTTTGGCCAGGAATTATTGGGGAAAATACAACTTGCTGGACCATTCACAAAAGGTCTGCTAGTGTGTTACATGTGAATTTCAAGTGCCACATGTGTCTGACCCGGAAAACAAAGACTAAAAGCTGATGGGGTAAATTCTAGCTTGGCAGCATTTTATAATCATATAAACAAAAATAAGCAGCTCTAAGATCACAGAAAAGGAAGCTAGGCAATAGGTTGCATATATATTACAAATTACATTTTTTGATATGTATTGACCTCTTCCTATATTTAATAGCTAAATCCTTTTTGTGGATCACAGACCTTTTGAAAATCTGATGAAAGCTATGGTCCTTCTATAGGAAGATACATGAAGGTATAAGCTTATAGACTTTTTATTGAATTTCTGAAAGTCATCGAATGTAGGAGACCAACTCAGTCTATTGATAATGGAGAACTTCATTCATTCAACTGTTTGTTCAATACAAGAGTGATGATGACCTCCTTATGAAGGTACTGCACCTTTCTGAACTTACGCCTCAAAATCACCAATCCCTAAGCTCATTAAAGCCATGCTGTGTGATTGCACCACATATAATATGGCTTCTGTGCAAGTCTAAACAAGAGCAGAGAGTTTTACACCATTCAAACAGAACTTAATAGGAAAAAATGTGAAGATTCTTTTCCTTATCCATCTGGCCCAGTAGTTCAGAGTCTATTTTGCATATTCTAATGCTTAACAATATGTTTAATAGGAAAGCAAGAATTAAATAAACCATTATACATTTATTCCTTGAAATATTATGTGGTCATTTAAAAGGATATTTGAAAAGAATTAGTAATCACCTAGGGAAAAAAAAATGCTTTGTCAAACTGTTAAGGTAATAAAGCTGATTCCATAAGAGTTTCAGCAGTATGATTACATTTTTTTCTTAAAAACAAAATTACCAAAACTATTAGTGATTATTTTTGGTAAAATTGTAGATCATTTTTGTTATTTATACACTTTTCCACAATGTTACAATGAATGTGTATTATTTTACATTAAAATTGGGAAACAAAGTTCATATAAAAATTATGGTAAGTAGTTTGCTAGAACAAGGAAAGTGTATTAGTCAAGTAGAAAATTTTCTTTAAGCAAAAGAATTCTGAATCCTCACTAATAAATGTGTGTGATTATATAGCATCAACTATCCTCTTTGGGACGAAGGAGACAGAGTCAATTTTCCTAGTAATTATTGAGATCGGATGTCTCAAATGACTAAATTAAGTTGTGATATAAAATATGTGTTGGATTTTGTAATTTTCTCAAATTATTAATAAAACACATGTAGTGTTAATAGGCTTTGAAAATATAAATTAAAAAAGTCTCTTAGGTACAAGCCTGTGTCATTCTATAAAAGTGAGAATGTATTATTGGAGTCCATACTTAAAGTTTGTTTTTGTAGGGACACTTTTATGGCAATTGGTCACATTGTTTCTGCTACAAGTGTCAGCTTTGGATAAATGTTGTGCAATCACTGAAATTTGTGGTTTGGGGTTGAAATTTTGTCACAACACTGAAAAATCACACCCAGAGGGTATGGATTAAATTTTCAGCCTTTACTCATGAGTTGGGTGAAACCAACACTAAAATAACATCTCAAGGGGTATAAAACTAACCATTCCAATAAAATGGACATATTCTGAAATAGAATTCAATATAGCCTGTATATACTCAGATCATCCAGGACTGCTGAAGAAGAGAAATTTCAACTACTTTAAACTTCTCATTGGTAAGAACTGTGTACAGCTGGATCACCATGTATCACAATTCCATGAAGTTCAATGTGAATAAATACGAATGGTACCTCTTGGAATTGGGCAGACACTGGATGGAATTAAACAGACAAGGAAGACTTCATCCATAACTGTTTCAATAGGGGACATGACTATTGCGATAAGGTCACAGGCTATGTAATAGAGGAGAGAGACTGTTTTAATTCTGCTGAAAGAAAAGATGATAGAATTTTTAAGCTCTGATCTGAGCTAGTGGAAAAATCCTGGAGGATGTTAGTGGAGAAGCTGGTCACCATAGTTGCTAAATGGCAGCTCATCTAAATTAGATTCCTACCCTCCCCCAGAGACTGGGAGATTGAGGCTCAATCCTTCTTGATTATGTTTCAAAGGTATGGCTCCCAGGTCCTTGAGAAAGACACTCTTAAGTAGTAGAATAGGCTAGTGGCCGGAAAAAGGGTTACATCTAAAAGGGGCAGAGAAAGAATTTACAATTGTAAATTTTCTGAAGTAAATTCTCTAAGAAAAGAGAGGACAGAAGAAGAAACATGTCTAAAATTTAATCAAGCTATGGGGTTCCTTTGGGCCCTCTTGGTCATAGTCATTTTCTCTGGAAGCAATGTGGAGATAGAAAATTTAAACCATAAGAATTGGCCTTTATCCTTGACTCTGTCTTAGGTATACTTTTTGAGTGTTGGTTCTTCTCTATTAGTTGTTTATACTGCATAAAAATTGCCACACACTTAGTGGCTTAACATAAATTTATTTATCTCATAGTTTTTGTGGGTCATAGGTCTGTTTAGGATCTGTTGAAATCACTGTGTTGACCAGGACTGTGTTTTCTTCTAGAGGCCTGAACTAGGGAAGCATCTGCTTCCTCTCCTTGCCTGTTTCTTGGCAAGATTCTTGGCAGTTTTCTGTAGTTGTAGGATTCATACCATCTTGGTTCTTCAAAGTGAGAAAGGGGAGTGAGAGATACTAGGGAAAATTGGCTAGCAGGAAGTTTTGTATATTGTAATCATGGGAATGACATCTTTGCTGTGGTCTGTTGGCTAGAAGTGAGTAACGTGTCCCATGCACACTCAGGAGAGGTTTTTACACAAAGATGTGAAGCCTAAGAGGCCAGCCTAAGTCTATGTGCCACATCCTACATTTATAAAATCAAAGCAATTCACTTACACTAAACTTTTAGATCCATAGTAGTACTGCAAGTTGCTTTTGGAGCAATTTGGCAATGGATGGTGAGCTCTGTTTTAGAGCTCTGGTCCTCTATGCCTACTCTAACCTAAGCAGCATGTTGAGATTTCTTATGAACTTACTCTTGTCTTCCCTTCCCATCCCTTCTTTCATGAAGTTTTTCTGTTCCCTTAAAATATATCTTAAAAATGCATTAGACCATATAATAATTATGATCACCTTAGTTGGAAAAGTTATGATTCAAATAAAATTTAAAATGAAAACTTGCTTCATTGAATTAAAGCTTCACCTCATGAATTTGACCATAATTATGATGTGATTCATCCTAGGAAGGATTCAAGATTCCCTGTCTTGAGTGAACAGCCTGTAACCTGGTAGCTTACTTTGCACAGAGACACATAGAAACATTTCAATCAAACTTTTCTGCACGGTTTTTATCCTCTGCACACCCTTGAGTTTTTCATAGCTGTATCTTTTCCAGAGGGATCATCTCATTTGCAACAGGAAAGCCTAAGAAACTCCTAGTGGCACTTAAAGGAGTATCCAGATGAAAAGAGACCAAGTCACATGTTGCTGTCATTCTAGAATATTTATTACATAGTTGAGCTTTCCACATCTGAGAACACACTTGAATATTTTCCTCTTTTTATTTGCAAAGTTATCTTTTCCATCTTAGTGTGAAGTCCTTACTGAGACGCTGACGCAATGTCCCATGCTGTGTTTACAGACTCTCTGGAGGTAAAGTGGAGGTGGGGAGGGAGCACGGGAAGAAGCAGTTCCTTAGCAATTGTTTTTCTCATTATGTTGTTAGGCGGCCCATCACAAATTATCCTTGGAAAGTATTTTTTTAAATTCATTTATATCATCAAGTCTTTCTATATATGATTGTTTATCTGTTTTTCAATTTGTAATAGGAAGAACACCATTTGAAATGGTGCTATATTAACTTCAGTTTTTGGCTCTAGATTCCAGCTGCTGTTTAATATCTTGCTTTTTAGGGCTCTTGGAGCCAATCCTCCCCTTTGTACTTGTAAAGTATAAACACATGACCTTTCCAGGCCTGGTAGGAGAACCTCCCCAGATGGAGCACATGAGGCTTGCAATTATGAAGGAAGAAGAGCAAGTGCAGATTTGGCGGCTTCTGATTGCCAGCATCTGACAACCACACCCCCTTCCCTCAGGATGTGCTGGGAATATGATCAGGCAGGGGTGCACCGAAGTGAATCCAGCAGTTGAACAGTTGAGCCTACCACAGAAGTGTTTGATACACAGTGGGCATATGGAGAAGAGAAGACCACAATGTGAGCCTCTGAGGAGCTCAACATGTAGTTGGGTTGGAGAGGTATAAATTATGTAGCAAGAAAATAAAGTGATACAGGAATTAAAGTAAGAGGCAAGTTATTTCACAGTCAGGGATTGTGGCAGGCTGCATGGAAAAGTATGCCTTTGATCTGGGTCTTATAGAAGGAGTAGGACTGAATATGGAGTTTATAAGGGTGAGCATATTTTACATTAGAGGAAATCACCTTGATAAAATGATTGCCATCTAAGTGTATAGCTTATTTGTAGTTACATGCATTTTAATTTGCCAGGAGTTCAGATTCCATGTGGCTGAGAGAGGTGAGGACAAAGGGAGGGATGAATCTCCAAAGGCAAATAGAGGCAAATTATGGAGGACTCCATCACCAGCTTAAGATTTGCTGACTTTTTCATTGCTGTGGGGGGGGGGGGGGCGGGGGGGGGCAGAATGGAGTCCTACTATAGTCATTAAAATAACAGATTTTGGGTTCAGAGTAACTTGGTTTTCTATTCTGATTCTGTCATCTACTGGTTATGTGAACTTGTGAACTTGTGTAGTATATAATGCATCTGACCTTAAGGGTGTTTTTTTTTTTTCCATCAATAAATGAAGACAGTAATGTCAATTTAAGAGGGAAATTCTGAGGATCGTATAAGATCCTGTACCTTAAATTCTTAGGCTAATACCTGCTGCTCAACACTCTGTGAGCTGTGATTTTGATAAATAGAAGGATGGCAATGCAACAACCTCAACACAAGTATCCTCATCAGTTGTGGATGTGAATGTAACATCCCCTCTCTCCCAGATAAGTAGGAACTGACCCTGCTCAAACCAGCTTATTGCTAAATGGATGAGAACACTGGACCGAGCAGGGAGTCCAATGATCTCATGGAGAGCAACTCAAGCCAAAGTCATATAGAATGTGCAACAGAATTATCAATGAAGAAAGGGAGAATCTAGAAGGCAACAAGAAGCATAGGGAAACTAAAGAAGATGGAAAGTCTGTGGAATTCAGCCTAGAATGAATTCCTTGAAGTGACAAGGCTGAGAGAGATTTTTATGTACCTACCATTCTGAGTTGCTCAGGAGGGAATAGGCACTTTGCTGGTCTGGAGAGAGGGAATGATGGCTCTTCATTTCTTCTGTTAACCTATAATAGTCTTTCTGAATATCAGCAATGACAGAAGATTGAGGAACTTATTGACATATTAAGATACACACCATGAATAGAGGCTCAATCTATATACTGATTAGAGTCAGGATCCGAAAGTGTTGGTAGCTGGGTAGATAAAACTGTCAGAAGTTAGGCTATGCATGGAGCACAAAGCCAGGACACCATAACTAAAGGAAGAACAGGGGCACCTGGGTGGCTCAGTCGGTTAAGCGTCTGACTTCAGCTCAGGTCATGATCTCACAGTTCGTGAGTTCGAGCCTCATGTCAGGCTCTGTGCGGACAGCTCAGATCCTGGAGCCTGCTTTGGATTCTGTGTCTTCCTCTCTCTCTGCCCCTCCCCTGCTTGTGCTCTGTCTCTCAAAAATGAATAAACATTAAAAAAAATTTAAAGGAAGAACAGTATAACTAGTATCATCTGAAGCAGAAAGTTACCTGCTAAGGGTATGTTAAGGTTAGAGGTTAAAGACGAGAGTCAGCACTAGAACTCAGCTCATGCCCAAAATTAGTTAATTTGGTCATGAAGCAGTTCCTTGAATTAGTGTCTTATGTTATCTATGGTTTTGTATGGCTGGAGGAGCAGTAGGTTGGAAGGATCAATTTGGGTGCAGTTGATACTGGGAGAGGTATCAGGGAATCTTAGAATCAAGTCATAGAGGCTAACTCACAAAAGCAAAATGGGAATTAATAAGGATAATGCAAGTTCAGTGAGTCAGTGGGAAGCTGGAGGTCCAGACTTGGAAAATGAACAGGAACCACAGGCACAGCAGAGGGGTGATCAGAAGGACATGTGGTTTTTATGCCTCCACTCTGACCTCCAGCTGTCCCCATATTAATTATGGTATCACTTACTCATTTAAAAACCTGGGAGAACCTCAGATTGACCTCTGCTCTTGACTGGCCCCTGTCCTGAGCAAGGTAATGAACATATTACTGTTTTGGCTTCCTTAGCGAGAAGTAAGCACCATTTCCCAAAATAATGTGAAATGAGAAGAGATCCCTTAAACAGAGACTGGGATGCTAATTGGAAAAGAGTAGTTGGGGTGTTAGATGTCTTCTTAGAGGCACTGAGGTAAAGAAGTACGAGGAGGGGATGGGGGAACAAAAGAAGATAAAGGGATAAAGAAAGAAGATAAGCTTCTCAGAGACAGTTTTCAGTAGTGTTAACACAGCGCTGTATTACAGATGGGTTCCACGAGAAGGTAAAAACTGAGCTGGTCCTGAAGGGTCAATGGAGAAATATTCCACAAAGCAGGACCAGTGTAAGTAGCAGCTCAGTCTGATGACAGTTACTACCTTGTTTCTAAGTATATTAGTATGTTTGGAGTGCTGGGTATGTGTGAACTATTTACTCTTTGGCTTTTCTTTTCTTTCTTTTCTTTCTTTCTTTCTTGCTTTATTTTTTTAATGTTTGTTTATTTTTGAGAGAGAGAGAAAGAAAGAGAGAGACAGAGCACAAGCAGGGGAGGGGCAGAGAGAGAGGGAGTCATAGAATCTGAGGCAGGCTCCAGGCTCTGAGCTGTCAGGTGCCGGCCTCGAACCCACGGACCATGAGATCATGACCTGAGCCCGAGCCACTCAGGCACCCTCTGTGGCCTTTCTAATGAAAGGAATGATGGTAGGCTGGTGTAGTACCTTCAGGATGCCTTTTATCAGGGGCAATTTGCAAGGCACATACTTTGGAAACCCAAGAAACCTGTGGTCATCTCTCCTCCTCTTTTACTTCTGGTACAAATCTCTTACTAATAGAGCCTGTGTATACTGAGATGAAGAGACGTTTGTCATATTAAACCTTAAACAGTTTAAGGTTTAGGAGGAGCTGAGTGACTTATTTGATGAGTGTAGATTTATAAGAATTTGGGCTTGGAGTATAGAATCAAATTCTCTCACCTAACCTGTGGGAGCCCATGAAATCTTTCCAGGAAAAATGATTGCAGTTGAGATTTTTGCCAAATAGTACCTCTTAAAAAAATCTCTATTTAAGTCATTCCTCAACAATAACTGAATATGTCTATTTTGTTATGCTTCTGACTGCTATGTAGCACTATTTATTTCTTTTTGAGAAGTATGTGGTAGAGAATAAGATAATTCTGATTACAACGAAGTGAGAGGACACTCATGTTATTTTATTTGTTTTGTCCCCTCAGTTGAAGCTTTGTGTTTTTGGATTGTTCGTCATATACCCTTTTGCCTGCTATCATTTCCAAATGGTGACTCTTATACATGTATTTTAATATTCTTCATATGTCGTTTTAATGTTGTTCATCTGTTAAGGCTGAAGTGACTTTTTGTCTTTGTAACACTGGGATAATTTAAAGAGAATGTTTCTGAAGCATCATTTTATTTCATTGTAAATTGGGCCAAATAAAATATTTTTGTTCATTTGGGCAGCATGTCAACAGCTATGTATTTCAAACAAAAAGTGTGATTTCTTTTAACATTTTCAAGCAGTTCAGATGGAGAGGACCCTTGAAAAAGTTCCTGTTAAAAGTGATGTTGAGAGTTAGTAGTACAGATTGGAGGATTATATGGAAAAAAATCTCTGAATGTTTAACCTTCTCCTCTTTCCTATCCCCACACTGCCAGCTTCTATCATTTCTAACTGCCCAGGGTCTGTCTTTTCCAATGCTACCCATGATGGAATTAAGGTCTTAAGGAATCACATTTTCTTCTAAAGGATGTCTTGGCCTTCAGTCTCTCAGCACACATCATCCACAGTTCTGTCACCACCTGTTGTACTTCATTACTTACAAATATCCAAGAAGAACTTTGAAGTTTTAGAACTATTCATTACTGTATGTTGGTTAAGAAGTACAGTAAAACCTTGGGTTGTGAGTAACTTGTTCTGCAAGTATTCTGCAAGATGAGCAAACATTTCTAATAATTTTTAAACATTTTTAAAAGTTTATTATTTTAAAAGAGAGAGAGAGAGAGAGAGAGCGCATGTGTGAGCGGGGGAGAAGCAGAGAGGAAGGAAGGCACAGAATCCGAAGCAGGCTCCAGGCTGTGAGCTGTCAGCGCAGAGCCCGACATGGGGCTTGATCTCCCAGACCACAAGATCATGACCTGAGCTGAAGTTGGACACTTAAGCGACTGAGCCACCCAGGTGCCCCTCTAATAAAGTTTAACTTGATAAATAAGTGATGTCTTGCAATACGTGTAGTATATGACACCAAATTTCACATGATCACAACTGAGCCAATGGTTCTTGAAATTATCTTTGATATATGAGTGCTTTCAGTTACAAGCATGTTTCTGGAATGAATTATACTCACAAACCAAGATCTTACTGTACACCCTTTATCCTCCCATCTGCTTGGACAATGACATCCTGAGCCAGTGAACACCAGTGATAACTAAGGAGGAGAGAAATTCTTATTTGTGTGGCACATATGTCCCACCTGTCCTTTAAGACAGCAGCACCTGGATAGATGTTCAGAGGATATCTTACCATAGACAGTGATGTGATCAACATATTTTATTGGCATTTGCTGCTTCCGCCATATTTGTTGTCTAATGGATCTGAAATCATCAGCCTCCACCTGGTAGCAATTCCTGCAGCTAAGTTAAGTAGTTTTTAGAAACAGTCTTTGGGGAACTATTTATCTAAATGTAATTTACCAAGCTGGTTTGGTAGATTATCATGATATTAATATCAAGTGTACAGTTCAATAGTTACATATGTATGTATATATATACATTCACACATATATACACACCAACACATTTTATTTTTTTAAGTATTTTTAAAATTTATTTATTTATTTTGGGAGAGACAGAGACAGCGTGTGTGGGGGAGGGCCAGAGAGAGAAGGAGAGAGGGAATCCCAAGCAGGCTTTGCGCTGCTAGCTGCAGAGCTAGATGTGGGGCTCGAACTCATGAACTTGTGAGATCATGACCAGAGCCGAAACCAAGGGTCGGATGCTCAACCGAATGAACCACCCAGGCGCCCCACATATGCACACATTTTAAAATTATTCATGGACTTACCTTGATAATGCTTAGGTCTACGTTTAAATGGCAACATGTTGAAAATATTTCCTGTATTATAATAATGTTTATTAGCGCTGTTATTTTGAGGCAAAAAAAAAAAATATAAGAGACATTGTATTAGAGTTCAAGAATATAGACTCTGCAGCTAGATTACCAGTGTTCAAGTCCTGATTTTACAAGTTATTAGTTCTGTGACCCAGAGCTATTAGCTCTATAATGTTTTTGTGCCTTGTTGGCCTCAACTATAAAATATAAAATATGGATAATCGTCATGGAATTGTAGACCCAAATAATGTCCTTAGTGTGGATTTTATGGAGGTGTATTACATGAGCATATATACATCTCTTTTTTTTGTTATTAGTGTTCAGAATGTTGATGTGTTCTTAATAGAATTAGAAATCCCAAATGTCAGAAAGAAAACAACAGGTGAAAATGCACCACATTCAATTCTCATTCTGTAATAGTCTTCACCTGAAGTAAAAACTGAGTATGGATGGTCAGCAGAGAGCATGCTGGGAAGACCCGTCCCGTGCTGGTCTCTCTTGTGTGGTCTTGGCCAAGTTCTTAACCCCTCTCTACTCCTGTTGCCTCATCTATAAAAATGCTCCCTTGGATTACATGATCTCTAAGGTGCTTTCCACTCTAAAAGTCTGTGAATCTTTCAGTATACTTTGACATAATGAGTTTTACACATGGAATACTCTTGAAAGCATTTAGCTTTTTTTTTTTTTAACAAAGAGTTTTTCAGGTGTTTCCTCTTCTTCCTTCCCACCTCCCTTTTCCTTCTCCTTCCTTCTATTATGTAGAATCTGTAGAGATTCCAAACATGACTACTGCTTTTAGGATGGTGAAATAGTAGGATTTCCATTTCTAAGACACAGTAATTGAGATTCCATGAGATGAAATCCTTATAATAGGTTAAAGCAATCTTAAAACACAAAATTTAATGTTCCTCCTCAGTGATTCATTATCCTCTCTGTTCCTTTGTTCCCCAAACTCAGTCCTTCCCCTACTTTCCCTTACCTGATGGACATCTTTCCTACATCTATCTCAGCCAGAGTTCTGGTAGCCATCAGAGAACCGTCCGTCTTACCTCCTGCCGCATCCACAATAATTCAGTAACAGAAGTCATGACTGTGTTACCTAACTTATCTGATACATTATCCTCTCCTTTCCCTTTCTGTTGCCACCACCTTAGCTCATGCTCTAATCATTTCTTGTGTGTATTATTTCAACTAACCTATTTCCCTTATTCTGATTTCAGATAGCCCCCATAAATTCTCTACTTCTCTGCCAGAGTGGGATTTCCTGGAATGAATGTCTGATTATCATATCCATCCCCTAATACACTTTTCTAGTTTCTTACTAGCTCTTCATTGAATGCCTCTTACCAAAGTTGTCACTTGATTTACTAGTCATTAGCCTCCCCTTCCCCTGACCCTCTCCCCTTTAGCTATGATAGCTATTACTGAACTACTTTCTTTTCTTTAGTACTTTTTTGTTTGCTTGTTTCTGGTACCTACTGCCCAGCTTTATCCTCCTGTTCCTACTGTCTGGAGTACTTGTCTTCATCTGCCGTGTAAATGCTCAGTTAGCTTTTCAGCTATTTCAAACACTTTGTGAAACTTCTTTTCCTGCTATACCATTTCAGGCTACCAGGAATAAGCTTGCCTTTGGTGCCTCTGCTGTTATTTGTAATAGAAATACCCATAAAAGAAATGATGGCAAAGTTACTCACAAAACAGCTGAGATGCACAGTGGACACAATGTTTCTTTTGTTGTTGTTGTTTTTTGTTTGTTTGTTTTTAAGTTGGGTTCGTCTCCTTCGCAAAGGCCCACAGTGGAAAAACAAATAGGTAAGATATATAACGGTGGCTACTTAAGTGATTCTCAACATCTCTGGGAGAAAGTATGCAGTCTTGGATATTTCAGTCATCTGCCCCTATTTTAGGGGCAATTTTTCCTAAACTAGTCTGGGTGTGAGGTGTTGAAGAATGAGTGAGTTGCATAATCTTATGGGTAAACCATTGGGGTTCTTGGGTACTAAGGCTTCTGGTTCCTCTGGTCCCTGAAGGAGTACCCTTGTTCACCTGGTTGCTAGCCTTGCAAGTGAGGACAGCTACTAGCAAAAATTGCGGACTGGCTTTGTGACCCACCTTTGTACCCTGGTTGGCTAGACCTTTCTTGTCTTAGAGACTTGCTGGCCTTTGAGGCTTTGCAGCCTCCTCTCTCTGGATCTGAGATTCTGGACTTTTACCCAGTCTATGGGATTTACCTCCAAGAGGGCCGTTAGCAGGCCCAGTAACTTAATTCAGAGTCCAGGCAATGCAAGAATATTCAGGAGTGCAAACTAGAGCCTACTGCACTTGGCCACACCACTCTGGGAAACCTCTGCTGACTAAGGCCCACTTTATGTTTTTCTCCACTTATTTTGTGTTTTTAAAGGCATTCTTCTCCACCACCCCCTTTTCCACATATACCCTTTCAGTGTGTTCCCAAAGAGAAAAAAGGCAACAACCTTGATCTCAACGTAGTGCTTTCTTGGTTCCTCTAGGACAACAAAGAGGTCTTCCTTTTGTGTTGTTACTCCTTCTTTCTTGACTCCTTCTTATGGAAAGGGCTTAATGGTAAAAAAGAATAGAATGTTTTCTTGTATTAGGGAACAGATTCTACAATAAGATTGAACATGCTTATCTCTTAGAAACTTACTGAGTGCTTTAAATATATTTTCTCATTTAGTTTTCATGACTCCCTATGACATAGCTGCTATTATTTTTATTATTGTTATTATCATTCCTATTTTACAGAGGCTCATAGAAGGCCATTAGTATCCCATGGTTCACCACAGGCACATTGCCAGAGCCTAATACCTGTATGGACTACTCTAAAAGCCTCCTAAGTACAAGGTAGCTTACATGATTTCATCAGTATTATCCAGCACTATTTTCAGTGTCATTCTGTATGCTACAGCCAGACTCACTTTTTTTTATTCCCCCAAATTGTCTTAATTATTTTCTTTTTTATTGTTATTATTATTTCTGGACCATCTGCTGTTCCTTCTATTTGGAATTCTTTTTCCTTCTACATGCAGCAAGTATAAACCTCAGCTTACAAACTCGGATGGCAAGAAATAAAAGTCTTTATTTTATAATTCAATTTTGTTTATCTTTTAACCAACCTCCTGTCAAGCCTGCAAAGAAATAGTTTTCAGCCTTTCTTGGGGCCCCACCATGGTACGCTTACCTACCATGGTATCCAAGTAACATGTAGGTCTAAGGCATTACATGTGGATCATAGTGGCCATGAGAATATACTCTCAGACTACAAATTACAGGGAGCATTACTGACCAAAAGCCCCTACTGCTGTGGTTTGAAAGCCACTGACACATTTATACAAGCTTCCCAGGGGCTTCTCCCAGCCAGTGAATAAGTGTAGCAGGGATATTCAGGCAGACCTATTTCTGGAAGACATGGGATTTCTTTGATAGCCAGATTTGGTTCACAGACAGACACCCGAACAATCTTGCTGAACCATTCTTGCATAACACCGCAGGCTAAGGCATTGCTTCTGTCAGCCTTCCTTCCGTCTTTCCTCCATTGGGAGATAAGACTTGTATTACTGTCTGAAGATAATTACAATCTTTAAGGCTCCCTCCCTATTTTGTCTCATAAGTGTTTCCCATAGTAAAATGTTGGCATATTTAATCCTGTCTTGGTATCTGGTCTGTTTCTAAGAAAACCATACTAAAATATATGGTATTTCGCTATCAAGTCGTCCCTTCCTACCAGAAACTACTAAGAGACCTGTCTATCAGTGGACATGTTACCATGGCCCTTCAAATCTGCTGGCTCTTGGCTGTTTGAGTCCATGATTCCAGTGCAAGAATCTTCTGAGAGGTTACCTATGGTCTTCTGTGTCTAGTTACCCTAGGAAGTTAAAACCTTTCTTAGGCTTTGCTAATGCCAAACTGCCCTCACCAATACATCAAATGAGGCTACCTTCTATGAACTTATATTTTACTGGGGAGAAAACAGACAAAAATGAAATGAATGACTGAGCAAATAAGTAAAATAGTTATAGCTAGTAATCAGTCTTATGAAAGAAAAAAATGTATAAGTGTAATAAAAATATTGTGTAATATTGCATTGAAACCAAGAAGGGTTTATTGAGAAGGTGGTATTTTGCTTAAGATTTGAAGAAGTGATAATTATTTCTTAATATCTTCTGTTTAACATATAAAGTTATAGTTTCCACCTTATATATGAAGAAAAACATTGAGCTTGAGGTCAGGAATGTAATACTAGCCAAGTCCTCTTTTCTAAGTATCTATAAAATCTTCAGCAAATAAATAAAATTGTTAGGAACTCCATTATCTTATTGTTACTTAAGTGTAAATTAAGTGGTTTTTAAGATCCTTTCACCTCTAATAGTCCCTAAGTCAAGATCAATCAGCCACCCAGCTATTGATCTAGAAGATTGATCTTGCCAGCTATCTATCTAAAACCATGCTCTTTAACATCAACCTTTATATTTTTCAGAGCATAATGCAGCAAGGTCAGAGGTATTTGGGTTTGAGCAGTGGTTTGCTTTCATGTATAATGTGTGAACTTGGTTCAAATTTTGAACTATAAAATGAAAATAATAGCCCTTTCTCATATTGTCTATGAGAGTGGAGATTATGTACGTACAATTCCTAGCACAAATGAACTAGATGCGAAATAAACATTTTAAAGTATGCAGTTCAGAGACATTTAATACATTCACCTTGTGCAACTGCCAATATGATCTATTTTTGCAATCAATTTTTAAAATGATTTCTGTAACTCTGACAATCTTCTATCCTCTATTATGTACTTAGAAGAAATTATTTTTATCACTTTTTGTGTTCACCAGGATATATTTGATTTATCTAATTTGGGAGAGCAACACTGGTATATAACATAATAAAATTTTCAGGTATATGACATTATAATTTGATACTTGTGTATACTGCAAAGTGATGATCACCATAAGTCTAGTTGCCATCCATCACCGTACATTTGAGCCCCTTTACCCATTTTACCCACTCCCAAAACCCTTTCCCTTTGGTAATCATCAATATGTTCTTTTTAATCCATGTTTTTTTGTTTGTTTTTGTTTTTGTTTTAGATTTCACATATAAGTCAAGTAATTCAGTATTGGTGTTATTGGCCTTTCTCTTATTTCACTTAGGATAATACCTTTGAGGTCCATCCATGTTGTTGCAAATGGCAAGATATCTTCTTTTTTTATGGCTGAGTAGTATTGTGTGTATATCTATTGTCTATCTATATATTTCATATCGTCTTTATCCATTCATCCATCATTGGATATATTTTCTTTCTCTATCTTGGCTATTGTAATGCAGTGAACATTAGGTGTGCATATGTTTTCCAATTACTATTTTGTATTCTTCATATAAATACCCAGTGGAATTGCTGGATCATATGTTAGTTTGATTTTAACTTTTAGAGACACTTTCATACTGTTTTCCACATTGGTTGCACCAATTTATGTTAGGTGATCATAGGATTTTTATCTTTTGTTGATGTGGTATATCACATTGATTGATTTGTGAATGTTAAACCATCCTTGTATCTCTAGAATAAATCCTACTTGATTACAGTGTATCATCTTTTAAATTCATTGTTGAATTTGCTTTGCTAATATTTTGTTGAGAATTTTTGCCTCTGTGTTCATTAAGGATATTGACTTGTAATTCCTTTTTTTGTGGTGTCCATGTCTTGTTTTGGTATCAGGTAAGGCAGGCCTTATAAAAAGAATTTGGAAGCATTACAATCTTTCAATTTTTTGGAAGAGTTTGAGAAGCATAGGTATTAAGTTTTTGAATGTTTGGTAGGATTCACCAGTGAAGCCATCTGTCCCTGGACTTTTGTTTGTTGGGAGGTTTTTGATTACTGATTTAATCTCTCTTTTTTAAAAATTATTATTATTTTTGAATTCTTTTATTGTTTATTTTTGAGAGAGAGACACACATATACATACAGAGCATGAGTAGGGGAGGGGCAGAGAGAGGGAGAGACACAGAATCCGAAGCAGGTTCCAGGCTGTCAGCTCAGAGCTGACATGGGGCTTGAACCCACCAACGGTGAGATTATGAGCTGAGTCAAGGTCAGACGTTCAACCAACTGAGCCAACCAGGTGTACCTAATCTCTTTTCTAGTAATTGATCTGTTAAGATTTTCTATTTCTTCATGATTCAGTATTGGTAGATCATATGTTTTTAGGAATTTGTCCATTCCTTATTAGGTTGCCTTATTTATTGGGATGTAACTGTCATAGTATTCTCTTATGATCCTTTGTATTTCTGTGGCATCAGTTGTAACGTCTCTTTCATTTCAGATTTTATTTATTTGAGCTCTCTCTCTCTCTTTTGTTTTTTCTCTTGGTTAACCTAGCTATAGATTTGCCAATTTTGTTATCTATTCAGTGAACCAATTCTTAGTTTCATCGGTCTTCAACATTGTCTTTTTAGTTTGTATTTCATTTATTTCCACTCTGATATTTACTGTTTCCTTCCTTCTACTAACTATAAACTTCTAATATTCTTTTTCTATGTCTTTTAGGTGTAGAGTTAGATTGTGTATTTGATATTGTGTCTTGAGGTAGGCCTTAAGATACTTTCACTTTTTAAAAATTCTTTTTTCTTTTTGCTGCTTGAACTGAGTAATTTCCACTACCCTGTCTTCCAGGTTGCTGATGCATTCTTCTACTTTATCTAATGTGCTTTTGAATCCCATATATTTAGTTTAGCTCCTGTTTTCTTTAGCTCTTGGATTTCTGTTTGGTACTTTCTGATGTTTTACATCTCTTTTGTTTAAGTTCTCACTTTGTTCATCCATTCTTCTCTTGAGTTTGGTGAGCATCTTTATGATTATTACTTTGAACTCTTTATCAGGTTGATTGCTTATTTCTCTTTCATTAAGGTTTCTTGTAAGGCTTGTTCTTTTTGTTTGGAATGTTTTTCCCTGTCTCCTCCTTTAGCTTGATTCTCTATACTTGTTTCTGTGCATTAGGTGAAACAGCTACCTCTCCCTGTCTTGAAGGAGGAGCTGTGTATAGATGAACCTTTATGTGCAAACTTGCCCTAGCTTTTGGTTGGTTCTTGGACCTTTGTGATTATCTAAATCTTGATAGGTCCCAATTGTTAAGGGTTTTCCAAGACCTGTCTGTGTTTCAGAGGAAGGGGTCTCAGAAAATGCCTACTTTCAGGCTAATTGTAAACCAGATTCTTAGGCAGCAGATTTTAATGTATGTAAATATAAAGTGTCTCTAGTTGATTGCAATTGTAAACCCTGCTGACTTTCAGACCAGGGGGTCTGGAGCTGTGCCCTGAGTGAAAGTTGCAAAAATTATGGCTTTAGATGTGTATATAAGCTCCTTTTTTGGAGATATCAGTGAGCCTTGGTGGTGCCATAACAGAGCACTGATATGATATTTTCCTGCCCATGTTTTCTGGGGGCACCTCTGCAACCTTGGGATATGTGGCAAACCTGAATGTTGTCCCTCAGGCATGATGATGAGAATATAGGCTCTTTTCATAGGAAGACTGGGGATGTGTTTCAATCTGCTGTTTATGCAGTGCCCTGGAGGTGGTATCCTGCCAAGGACTCTTTCTCTGATTGTTTCAGACATGTGGGTCACAGAGATACACTCTCCCTTGGCCACCACAGTCAGGCAGTCAAGGGGCATACCCTGTGTGGGCTATTTGTGTCCACTGGCTGTGTCATGCTGAGGCTAGGTGTTCCCCAGCTAGACTAGGGTAGGGCATGCTGCCTCTATGGTTCATGGGGGCTGGGCACTTGCTACCCAACTGCAGAACACAGACTTTTGATTATTGTACTCTACAGTCTCACAAATGTGCATATATATGTATCTTAAATATTAAATGATTATAATATCTTACCTTATTTTTAGTTATTAATTATAGTGCTATTGCATTGTTTGTCACAGAATCTCCACATTAACCTCAGGGAATACTGGGAATCAATGTCATAAAAAATTAATGCACAACCAGATTAATGTGCTAATAGGTTTTGTTCTCACCATCACATCCACTTGCTTTCTGAGAGGTATAACTTAATTAAAACATGTCAAACTATGGGTGAATAGTAGTTTTATAATAATGGACTTGTAGTCTTCTGGAACATCAACAGCAGTGTCATGAAATGGCTTTTGAGGCCTTGAACTTGGCAGCCACTCCAAAAATTCAATTTGGCTTGCTAAGTAATGGAAACGCCAAAAGTGAAAAGGGTAAAGCAGGAAGGGACTAGCTGTATTTATGGGTGGGCTTTAGAAATGAAACTGTTCCCAAAGCAGAAATGGAACATGGAACTCAACTCCCAAAGCTAATAAACTGAGGCATTCACATCTACAAATCACCCAACTTCAGTTTGGCTGCTTTTGTAGGAAAGTGTTTTCTAATATGGTGTGAAGTAAATGGGCCCTAGTGAATGTACAATGGTCTGATGTTCTTGGGGCTCATGTTTCTATTGAGGGAATGTGAAAATTATGATGGTTTCTAAATATTTATAAAATATTGAGAGCTTTTGCACCCCTCCTCCCAAAGTCATTAGCTTGATATCAGCCTTAGTTTTATAATATTTACTAACAAAGAAAATAGGCATTTTTGTCTTTTGGTTAAGTGCAATAGGAGGAACTATGGTTTATAAACAATTTATAATTTTACTTAGAAAAAATTATGTAACTGTAATTTTAAAATATAAAGTAAAAACACAGTTTGACATGTGTTGAATTGGCCTATATATTACAGTTTATATCAGATTAAGTTGTGAAAAGTTAATTGGGGGAATATTTTTAAGATCTGCTTTTTAGTAAATACAGATTTAGGAGATAAAACCCACGAATAGAAAACTTTTCATTTATTTCTATGCTCTTTATGGAAGTTAGATGCTAGCACTTACTAGATTTTTCTGTACTCTTAAGTCCTTTTATTCATCCAGGATTCTCCTCATTACTTTTTAGAACATTATGATTATTCAGAGATTATTCTATGATTTTGTTAAAGAGATAATTATGGAAAAACATGACAACCATCTTTTCTCACCAACCCGATACCTGTTTCTTTGCTTTGAGTATTAGAGCATTAGAGTACCTGAGCATTAGAATCTGGGAGTGCCTGGATGGCTCAGTTGGTTAAGCATCTGACTTGGGATCAGGTCATGATCTCATGGCTCGCAGGTTCGAGCCCCCACATCAGGCTCTGTGCTGACAGCTTGGAGCCTGGAGCCTGCTTCCGATTCTGTGTCTCTGATTCTCTCTGCCCCTCCCCTGCTCACGCTCTCCTCTCCTTCCCTCTCTCCCTTTCTCTTTCTCTCTCTCTCAAAAATAAATATTAAAGAAATTAAAAAAGAATCTGAAAAATATGTACTTTTAAATCCAGATTCTAATCTAGATTGACCTTGGGTACACCACTTAATCTCACAGAATCTAAGTTCCAACAACAACAACAACAATGACAAATATATAATATTTGATACAACCTCCCTCAGAGTGTGGTGGTGAGGATTCTGTGAGCTAAGTACATGAAAGCTACATGGCAGGGTGGCTGTCACATAGACATTACTCAGTAAGTGTTAATATTTTTCTCCCAATTATATGATCACATAACATACTGTATATATCATTTCTATCCTCACATAGCATACATTAAACAAAATGTGAACAAAACTAAACCTTAACTGAAAGCAGTTTTGGATGTGTTATGGATATTAAATTATTATGGGAATTTTAATTTCCTCTCCTATTTTGCAAATCCACATCTTCACCATTTCTTTGTATTTCTCTCACACGTATGTACATCCAGACAATGAGAAGGATATTTGTTCTTACCACGATCTCAGAATCTCTGGAAATTTCTTTTTGAGAGCATGTACTTATACAATATGGATTTTCAGAGACTTAGAAAGCATTAATTTGTCTTTTTCTCCTATTATTTCCTTAGCGAATAAAAATTAATCTTGGGATATTTTTTTCTTTACACTAAAACTCTAAAACAGTAATGTGTTCCAGCCAAATTGGAAAACTAGGTATATAAAACTTAAATTTTACTTTCTTGGGTTTTGTTCTTACTAATACAACATCTTGGTGTGCTCACTGTAAGTTGCTTCCTATGACTTCAGGTTATTACCTGGTAGAATTAAGACCTGTCCCTAATGCCCTAGTTACTCCGTTCTTCAGCCTTTTGTGTCTAACACCCTTGGCATATCAGAGATCTTCATGTTCCTCTCAAATGATTTCTAAATGAAAAGGCCCTTATCTTCACTTCCTTTTCAGTTAGTAAGGTACTGAGTGAGATATGTCATCTTTTATGTCTCTCACAGTTTATGGCACTTTTGTTCATAGTTGCAGACTGAATATTTAATAAATGAGCAAATGTATGGGTGGCCCCCTATTGAACACAGAGATACAAAAGTAGGCTAAAACATTATTTAAAATAATCCATCTTTTAAAAGAGGCCTCTGTACTTACAGTTTTTGCATAAATATAAGAATATGAGAAACGATTCTTCCCCATAGGGCTTGGCATATATTTTGATGCTACCTGTATATCACCTTTTTCTTCTCTCTTTGCCCAACTTAGCCTAGATGTCCAGGAGTTACTGGACAGGAATCAGCTAAAAAGACGTGCATAAATTTTTATAGCAAATGTAGTCATCTCACAATAATTGGCTAATAGAAAAATGAAACATAGGAGATTTGAGAAGTTAAGTGTATCATTAATTTTATATTACATTAATTGTGTGGTTTACATTTATAGCTCAATGAATGCTATCTGTGATTTTTTAGGAAGGAAATATGGAAAAAGAAGAAATGTTTTCGCTATTATCCCCAGGTATTCAAAAGAAAAACAGAACTCTTCTCTGAGAAATTCAAATAATTAGTTTCTAGAAACGGATCCTAGAGTAATATAAATGTGCTTGACGTAAACTGCATTAATGAAACCTAAAAAGAACTTTAAAAGCTACATTCTTCTTTTGAACTCAATACTTGAAAACCCCTTACGATAATTTAAAAGGGTACATTTATTATATAAAATTCTATGTTCAATTACATTTTAATAACAAATATCACACTGGCTAGCTCTCTTCCTTGCTTTATTTTTTATGGTTTAGCCAAGGAACCTGAGGAGTTAGTTACTCTCTTGTTTTTGTAGTTATGAAAAAAATTGAGAATAAAACATACTTTGTTGATGTGAGTTGTTTATTCTTTATATTTAAACTCTGTCATTTAAATTGGGTTAAATAGCTAATTTCCATTTCACAGCAAAACCACTGTTGTGTGGCTTTTTCCACGGTGAATTACAAATCATTTTGGCTTTAATGTTTGGCAGATATGTACTTGGTTTTTATATCAGATCTGCCTTTGGTTGGGTTCCTGGTTGCTCCAATGCAGCAAAAATTGAATTGCCAAATATTTTTATTGGCTTGTCACCTTTGCTGTTGTAAAAATATTAAATCAAGGATCTATTAAAACCAGATTCTGAAATGCCTGACTGTTCAAACTGTTCTGCTCAGGATTGATCTGGGTTTTGCCTTCTTTTTCAGCTTGATTTTATTTCTGTTGGTCTGTTTTCTGAATTTATTAGTCATTTTATACATGTTTTAAATAAAATCTGTTACATGTTTTTATACTGATCAATAATCTGATCTGTTCTTAGTGAAATAAGTGATCGGTTTAAAAGGATATTGCATGATTTCACTAATGGACTGAGAACTGTTTTCAAATTAGAAAATATTTTAAAAATTAGGGCAATGTTGCAGCCCAACAAGGGTTTGAACAGATGTTCATTTCCAGGATTAAAGAGTTTTTAGAAATGTTAATTGGTGTAGAACTAAGAAATTTCAAGTACAATGTCAGCAGTGCACTTCATAAAAATGTTTTAATTCTTTTTACTTAACAAATATTTCTGCCTAGACACTATGAAGAAGAGTAGGGCAATATTCCAATTAAGTTTTTTTTTTTTTAATTGTCACAAGATTTCTTTATGTTAAATCAGTTTTTTGAAGTTTTTAAACATTTATTTATTTTTGAAGGAGAAAGAGACAGAGAGTGAGCAGGGGAGAGGAGCAGAGAGACAGGGAGACACAGACTCCAAAGCAGGCTCCAGGCTCTGAGCTATCAGCACAGAGCCTGATGCGGGACTCAAACTCACAAACCATCAATTCATGACCTGAGCCATGTGAAGTCAGTTGCTCCAGGGACTGAGCCACCTAGGTGTTCCAATGTTAAACCAGTTTTCTTATGTTTTCTTACTTTAATTCAAAATACCTGCTCATTTAACAAAACAAAACAAAACATAAACACCCTCTCACTTTAAAACATGCAAAGTTTTAATATTTAAATAGCTTTATAATCACATCCTCTTGATATGACTACTGATAAGAAAAATTCAAAGCAATTAGATTTCTTAAATGGAAAAATTTAACCTTTTCAATTTAAAAGATGTGTCTCAAAAATGACATGGGCACCTGGGTGGCTCAGTTGGTTGAGTGTCCAACTTCAACCCAGGTCATGATCTCACAGCTTTAAGTACAAGCCCCAAGCCAGCTTTAGCTCTTCTGTCCCTATCTCTCTCTGCCCCTTCCCCGCTTGTGCTCTCTCAAAAATAAATAAAATAAAATTAAAAAATGACGTGAAACACGTATAGTAGATAAATTTTTAAAACTTTAAGACTAAAGTGTTAATTAGGATTGTAGTTATTAGGTACTATTACAGATTTCTCTGAGTACAGTTTTTCATCCTCTGTTCTTATTGTCCATGAACATCTATTAATCATTTATTATTCTTCATTCTTTCAGTATCACTTAAGAGCAGGATAATTTACATATTTTCTGGCCATGTTTTCTAGTATATAAAAGCTCCTGACCTATAGGATGTTATAATCTAATTACAAAAACTAATTATAGTTATTAATAATTAAGAGAGTATAGGGCTGCCTGGGTGACTCATTCGGTTGAGTTTCTGATTCTTGATTTTGGCTCAGGCCATGGTCCCAGAGTCATTGGATCAAGCCCCATGTCAGGCTTTTCGCTGATGGTGCAGAGCCTGCTTAAGATTCTGTCTCCCTCTGCCCCTCTCCCCTGCTCGTACATGCTCTCTTTCTCTAGCATTAAAGAAAAAAATGAGAAAGAGTATATCATAAAACACATATGAAGAGAAGACTTTCGTGACCACCATGGTGTACCCAGTCTCAGGTTATTTATTTAGTTTTATGTCCTCAAGTAATGTTTATTTTTATTAATGTGCTTTTGTTGATTTGGTACTAGGCTTTCTTTAGCTTGATTAAATAATTCTTTCCAGTTGTCAGAATGAGTTTGCCAAAGTTTTTCCAATGCCCAGCACCTAGTGGGGTCTTAATAAATATCTGCTGACTGAGTGACTGAATGTGAAAAATACAACATAAACACTTAGGCAAGTGAAAGTCAATTTGGATTTGGAATTGACAAGGAAGGTCTGAATAAGTAAGTGGCATTTGAATTGGCTCTAGAAGAAAAAGACATGGATAAATGGAAAGAATGAAGAGAGACATTCACTGGGGTGGTAGAAAATCAGATAACACGATGTTAACCATTTTAAAGTGAACAATTCAGTGGCATTTAGCACACTGACAATATTGTGTTACCAACTCTATCTAACATTTTCAAACACTTTCATCATCTCAAAAGGAAACTCTGTATTCCTTAAACAGTCCACATTTCCTCTTTCTCCCTAGCCCCTGGCAACCACCAGTCTTCATTCTGTCTCTATGTGTTTACCTATTCTGGATATTTCGTAGAAGTTGGAATCCTATGCTATACAACCATTGTGTCTGGCTTCTTTCACTCACCATAATGTTTTCAAGGTTCATTCACATTGTAGCATATATCAGTGCTTCATTCATTTTTATGTCTGCATATTTCACTGTTTGTATGTACCACAATTTGTTTTTCCATTCATCCATTGATGCACCTTTGGTCTGTTTCCACCTCTTGGCTATTATGAATAGTGTTGTTATGAACATGCATGTGCATGTGATTTTTTAGTATCTGTTTTTAATTCTTTAGGGTATATGTCCAGAAGTGAAATTGCTGGATCATATCTTATGACATGATAGTGATTTTAGGACAAATTATGACCTAATATTTATTTGATATCATAAGAAAAGATTGTTTTGTGAATGTTAAAACTATATTGAGTTTAAATATTTGCATTAATGGAAAACTTGGTTTCAAGTTTATGATTGTTTCTTTCATAAACATATTCCATTGTAATTATTTTCTACTGCATATGAGTTTAAAATAGAATTGACTTCTTGCTTTGTTTGAGCCCTTAAGCTTTTTTTCTTAATACTCTAAATCAGCCGTCTCTTAAGGTAATTCTTAACTTAGGAGATGCTGATTAATTCAGTTATGAGTCCTGATTCCATTGTCATTATATTTTTATTTACCCTCAACCTTGAAATTTCTTCGTAATATTCAGCAAATTGGTAAACATAAGCATAGAATTTTTTTTTCCATTCTCCTTGGATTTTTTCATTCGTGAGATGTGTATTTTCCATTGTTTTCTTTTACTGTCCCTAGCCTGAAATAACAACTCATATCCTGTTGCTAAACTCCATGCAATTCAAATTCTTTAATTGGAACAAACATCAACTTCCAGTTCTATTCCTTCCACTTTCCTTAATACCCTCCTTGGACTGGAAATATCTGGAAATCTATTCTGATGGAAACCCAACCAATTAGTCAAACATGAAGATAAATAAACAGTGAAGTGCTATTTAATAAATGACATTTCTTCCTACCCTGATTTCCATGATCACTTCAGAGATCAGAGATTCAGTCGCAATAAAGTATTAAGGAACTTTATTTCTGATGTAACAAAAATCACATTTGATCACTGAGTAAAACTCAAAAATTGATATGGGTATTCTTTGTAAATAAAGTTACCAGCCTCTTATTGGTAATGAGATTCTCTCAGCCATTGGCACCTGGGCAGTTTATGTATAAGCAAGGAACCTGTGTGCGTTGAGCAACTTTTGTTTCCACCTGCCCCAAAGAATTTATTACTAATTCTTTTGCTGATAGTATACTCATTTTGCTTTTGGAGACCAGCCATTGCAGTTAGATACTGTCTTGGTGGGATGATATATCAAGGAACTCTACTTTCCTGGCTGAGGGATAGGAATGTGACCCACGTTTCGTGAATCAAATTTCTTTCCCAGGAATGTGATCTTTGAGTAGAGTAAAAAACAAATCTGGAATTGATCTTAGGAGGCCCTGAAAGTGCCCATTAGTTCCTGCCACTCATATCAGCAGGCTTGATTGATTTACTTTTTCTGTCAGTTTTGTTAGCAACTAACTCTGCATCCTCCTTGCAATAGTTATATTCCCACATGAAGGGGCTATTGCAAATTCTACAGCTATCCCACAGAAAATAGCCTGGGAGAAAGAAGACCCCATCCAAATAAAAGGCTTTAGGGAAGACCAAATAAATTTGTATCTTAAGAGTTGGTTCGTAAAGAAGTATTAGGATATGACTGGTCAGCAACCACATGGCCAGTACTAGTTGGTTCATATGACTAATACCAAACACTCAAAAGATTAGAGGCTGGCGCTAATCAAAAATATTTCATTGAAGAGAGGCAAAATCTAAAACTTCAATGTCCTCATATCTTTCAGTATTTTTTTTCTGGCATTTAATGTAAATACATCTAAGTTATTGTCAAAAGTAAATCCTGTTTCTTGCTCTTCTCTTTATGGCACACGAAAGCCAGAGTAAGGTCCTGAGATCAGCAGCATTTAGGAACTTACTATCAAAGCAAATCCTCAGGACCCACCCATATCTACTATTTCAGAGACTCCCGGGGGTGGGGTCCAGCGTCTACGCTTTAGCAAACCCTCCAGCTGATTCTGAAGCCTGACAACATTAAAGAACCACGGACCTAATATCATGCAAGAGGTTCATGGACACTCACAGGTCTAATCTTTCAGAGGCAGTTATGTGTCAATGCCTAAGGAGACTCATGGTCTTTCATATGTCGAAAGAAATGTGATTTTGGGAGAACATCCCGACAGCTCTTAACATTTCCTTCCTATGATGAATTGCTCAATAATCCTTTGGGAAGATGTGGTCTCCAATTCAGACATTCTGCTTTCTCTGCCATGGTCTGGCATTGAACTCTGCTTCTACCAAACTCTACACCATGCAAATTAAAAGAGAAATAAATAAAGCAACACCAAAGCAATGGAGATCTTCATTTGAAATGTTATACCAAGAAAACAACAACTGGGAGAGGAGGCTGAATTCAAAAGGATCGGCTGGGTTAGAGCCAATAAAAACAACTGATGTGTAGTAAGCAGAGGCAGTTGCAGAAGAAGGGGAAAAGACAGGGTTTTGTGGAAAGGACTAAAAAACTGTGGGGAAGTAGTTTGCAACCTGAAAAAGTGAGTCCTCAATAAGCAGGCCTACTTTCCTCCTTCATTAGACTGGAATTGCCCATGAGTGGGACTCACCTGTGATTAAAAACCAACAACAGCAAAGTGGTAAAATACTGGATGTACAAGCTTTAAAACAAGACTATTTCTAAACTTATTCACGATTATAATTCTGCTGCTGGTGCCGTCAATCAGTGAGGTTGAAAACTTTGAATACCTTCTTGAGTGTGCATCCCCAGTTTTGGGAGAGGAAGAGCAATTTTTATTTTCCCGAAGAGTTGAGATGTGTGCAGTAAGATGTACTGACTTTGCCGTCATTTACATTGGCGCTGCTAATGGAAGGGTCCTTGAAAGCTGTCAGGGAGGGGAATCGTTCTGAACATCAGAGTATAACAGTGTAATAGACAAGGTGGTGAGGACGGCTGTTGGAAGGATTACACGTTTCTTGAATTTTAGTTCTGGCTCTATTCACTGCAAGTCAGATGTTCTTCATTATTTCAAAGTAAAATTTTAGGCTGAATAAATAAATAATGCAAAAGGCAGATAAATGGCAGACAGTAACTTTAGTCATAACTTACTATTTAGTTCACTGCAGTCTTGTTATTTATGGCATTACAGTTACTTGTGTTGTTTATTTAGAAGCAAATGAAGATATCCCTTGATCAGGAGGATCCTAGAGTGGGCAGCAATGCAATTACTTTAAAAATCCAAGTGGTAAACTTAAAAATCTTGTTCTCTGAAGATACGGCTATGTGATTATGCTACTGTTTTCTCATTGCTAGGATTACAGTATATGTATTTTCTGGAACATATAGTAAATATTTGCCTTGCCTTTTCAATGTTTGGTGAGGCTAAGGGTCTCTACTATGATTATCTAAGTTAAATATAATGCATTAAAAATTCCTGGTATATGCCCTAATGAATAGCTTTCCAAATTATCATGAATATCATCGCCAGTAAGTTGCAGCTTTTAAAATTATGTCATAGTCTCATATAATTATCACTTTATATTAGAACTAAAATGCTCTAATATAAGTGTGGTCATGGCTTCCTGAGATGTCATAATTCATCAGATCTTTTCTTTAGTACATCTCATCTCCATATCCTTTTTGAACTGTACACTGTAATTTTTAGATTGCCAAGTATGATCTATCAAAACTAGAACTTGGGTGTGGTACTTAGCAATTTGTAGATATTCCAATAAAATAATCATCTGATGGCTAAGGAAAACTGCATAATTTTCTAATGATAACTTTTTGCATTTTGGGACCTCTTAATATAGAAGTGTATACCAGGGGAGGTGAGAAGCTGAACTGCACTATATTATATGTTGAGCTAGTCTCATATATCAAGTGATTTTAGAGGACAGGGAGTAAAAGCAGCAGTATTGAGGAAATATAAGGTAGAATTTCAAAGGCAGGAAGAAACTTGAGGCAAGAATAATTAAGAATAGATTGTTGGAGATTTGTGGATAATTACGACGCGTTACGGAGGAGATGAAAATGGTAGTCCTTGGAAAGGGATTAAGAATAAAGGCTCTTAAATACTCTCGAAGCAGAAAGTCTGGTAACAGACTGGTATTTTATGATCTATCATAATATCAATATATCACCTAATGTATTCACCTATGTTTTCAGATGTGTCAACCACCCTCTACTATGATTAATAGGTAAACAAGTACGTTAGCTCCATCCGAGAAGAAGGTGTACTTTTGCAAAGAAAAGGAATTTGTCAGCCTTTTGAAAGGTGAAGATACTAGAAAATCACTGTTCTTATTTTCAGGAAGGAATTGGTACTGGGTCTGTGTTTTCAGATAGGCTCTAAGATGTTGGAATTTATTTCCTTTTGCTTCCTTTCCTATGAGTGTTTGTATCATTTAGGACTGTCCAGGAGTCCCACATCTTTATTCAGTGAAAGCACAAATGACTAGAAAAATGGAGGGTGAAAGCACCAGGTAGCCTCTGAGAAACATGATTATCTGTATCAATCTTGTACCCAACTGCGGACCTTGCAGTCCCCTAGCTGTGTTCTTGCACCCCTCTGCACATGGTGGGCTTTGAACATTGCTTACAGGCACGCTATCTTGTTCCACTTTGCTTTATGTTCACTTTGTTTTATTATTTACCACCCTTCCACTTCCTTCATTAGGCCAGGATCGGAGAAAAAAATAAATTTTATATTAATAGGCAAATATGTAAAAACGTTTGAAATAAGTAATGTGGGTTCAGGGCTTCATGTTTCAGCTCAGTTGTAAACATCTTTATGATCTCTAAACGAGGGAGAGAATGTTCATTGTTTACAAGTGAACTATTAAAGCTAAAAGTTCAGAGAGAGTGGTAAAGTTTCATGGATGTGTTACAACTCTCTGAATTCTTCTGATTAACAAACCAAATTGGGCAAAAGGAGACCTCCAGAGCTGGTATTTTACCTACTACTATCAAACTGCGCTTGTTTCTTTTATTTTCATCTTCTTCACTTCCTTTCCAATTTATTCAACTACTCTTGCATCTTCTGATTGGCTATTTATTGACCCTTAATCCTAGTTTACCACATATACTTTGGTGATACATTTATGGAATTTTTGTAGGGGCTCAGATGCGTAGGAAAAAATGGCACCAGTAAAAGGTAAATGGAGAGAAAGAGAAGAAGCAAACTTTAAGCTCATCTAAATGGAGCTCACTGTTTTAACATTGCCTGAAATTGCTCTACTCCCTTTAAGATTTACTGGTAATTTCACACTTACATTGAATATTCTGTGAAGGAATAATAAGCCTCATTCTTTGTCAGAGATGCTTTGTTTAAATCAAATCCTCTAGAGAAGAACTCAAGAGGAAAAGCTGCTGAGTTTACTTAATATAAAAAAAAAGTCTTTTTTTCCCCTTTACATTACTTGTTGATTAAAATGCTCTGCAAAGTTCTAGTGATTCTGTCAAGACCACACTGTACTTTCTTTTTATTGCAGAGGCAAATGTTAACCTCTCCTGAGGTTTTTCTAGCAAAGCATTTTCTCCTTTTCAGTTCTTAGCTTTGCCAGATGTGCAATTAAATGGCCATTTCACCTTTATTATAGTTTTCATGGTGTGTTATTTTCATTATTTTTCTTGTTTATGTACACTGTAGCAGTTATGGTCTCCACATGCTTGCTATGTATGATAGCTCTTAAAACCCAGTTGAGAGACACAAGCTGGTGGGGAAAAAATCAGCACTGGTTTCCCATTTATCTTATTTTAACCCTCAGAGGGAAATTCATCTGGGTAAATGTGTTTCTAAGAATCTTTTAGTGATCAGGCAGTATTTTTGTGTATTTCCTCAGCAGTATGAAGAGGCCTACATCTGTAGAAACTGATTTTATCATTTAATAGCCTCAGGCTATTAAGAAAGTACAAGTAAGATGCAGTAAGCAGGTGAATTAGAAGCTGAGGTGTGGTGAAATGAATGTGTAGAAACTAGGGTGTGTGTGTGTGTGTGTGTGTGTGTGTGAGAGAGAGAGAGAGAGAGAGAGAGAGAGAGAGAGAGAGAGCGCGCGCAGGAGAAAGTTAAGGATTCCTTCTTGATGAATATAAACAAAAGGCAATTTCAAAGGAAATGAGAGTTTAATAATTTAAATAACTCTTAGTAAGACATACAATTGAATTTATTTTTCCTAGTGTTATTCTCAGAGAAATCCCAAATATCTTGTTTCATGAGAATCTGGAATATGTACAGTAGAAAATGCAAATATGCCATTATTTCAGAAAGAATTACAGATATAAAACTTCTAGAATGCACATACTTTCAGGCATGTTTTTAAAACTGTCCTATGAAAATGATATATTTCTAATGAGCAGTTTTAATGTTTAATAGGAAACAGGGAAATTGGCTTTATGGGAGAAGAATCTATCCCATCCAATTAGAATTATGAAACTTTCCATTTATGTTTGTTCAAAGAATTTTGTTTTGCTTTGTTTGCCTGTTTTTTGTCAGAAAGTGTGGAAAGTTGGCTGTGTTGTCCCCAGGAATAAGAGTATATGAATGCTAACACCATTTGTTTTCAAAGGTCTCATGTAAAAGTTAACACTTCTGTTAGGAAAGTCTGGAATAAATCATTATATTTGCAAGAATGTAGGTTAGTATCTGATGGTGTCCATCAGCAAGTGTTGATAGGAGAGGAGAAATAATAGATTATTTTCATTTTTGACATTTCACCTTTCATCCTACATGCATCTGAAAGAAGAAACTTTTGTCCTGTCAATTCCAGAAATATATTTTTATTTTATTTATGATAAAGAGTATGAAAATAAATATACCTATTAGTAGCCAAGTTTAATTAATGAAAAGCTATATTATTTTCAAACTTAGCAAATTGCTTATTTTCCTAAATCTATATTCCAAGTTCACATGTGATCTGTTTTGTACCCATTGTTGATAGATTTCAGCCCATCCCATTTTCAGCAAATCGAATGGTACTTTATTTCATTTTATTTTGGCTGTGCAAATTTCCTCCATATCCTTAAAATCCATTGCAGGCCTTTCCAGTGACTAAGGCGGTATCTGTCAGTGATAGTGGAATTGATTGATTTCAAAGCTTCTTGTTGCTATTATAGAACTTGGCAAAGAGAAGACTCATGGCAGCTATAGATGTATCTGGGAACTTTTTATGAGGCCAGTGGGAATCTTCTAAATATTTTTAGTGGTTCTCCCTCACCTCACTCCTTTTGCCTTCATGCCTGAACTGAATACTAACAAAACTATGGTATACATATGCTACTCATCCTGAAAGTACAAGAGTTGACTAATCATGAGAATTTTAAGCTGAGGTTAGTAAGAGTTGAACTTCCTCTTGTATTAGATGAAAATCTAGTTTATCACCAGCTACTTAATAGCAGATTATCAGCATTTTTTTTTCTTCATTCTCATTTCTTGTAAGTTTGTGGACTCTCTCCAATTCATTAAAAAATTTAGCTATTGAATAAAGAAAAATAGAATGAAATTTTGGATTACCAACCTTAGTTATCCATTTTTTTTCTATCCTCATCCTTGCCCACCCTCTAAAGCTTATAAATAATTTGTGGAAGCATTGTAGGGGAATAAGAAACAGAATGTTGTAAAAATATATAGCAAGCAAATATGGGTGCAGGGTAAAAAATTAAGAAAACAAAACAAACAAACAAAACTCATAGTCTTAGCCTAAAATTACAACTTTGTTAAAAACTCTATATAGAATGAATATATTTGAATATATATGTATACACACACACACACACACACACATATATATATATATATATATATATATATGTATTCATTCTATATATCTTATCTTGATAGTGATAAAAAATTTCCTCAATTAAAAGTCATCTTTACAGAAATGTCTCATATTTTTCAACATTATTCTTTTCTATTCAGTTATTTTTACTTTTCAAGCATTTAAAACAGGAAAGAGGAAGATATTTTAGGGTAACATACGTGTTGTTCATAAAACCAATAAGCAAAGTATATATAAGAAGAGACAGCAGTCTCTACTGCTGTCAGTAATCATCCTTTCTTTGTGAAATTTCAAGAAAAGGAACCCTTGAGACTCAGACAATATGGAAACGAAGGGAATGTATATATGTGGACATCAATATTTAAGTGAAAAAACTGGCAAAGAAAACAGATGGCGAGGTCAGGATGATAATGTCAGTAAAAAAAATCTTTAAAGACAACTATTCTGGTGAAGGCAGATAAAAAGTAAGAGGAAAACTTTGAATTCATTCATTCATTCATTCATTCATTCAGATTTTTTTTTTCTTTTAAGGGTATACTTGAAGCTTGCATCTTTTTATGGTCTATTTTCTGCATATTTCTAAATCTAATGGATTAAATGTTCCTGATAGAGAAGCATGGTTCTCAGTTATTGGTCTCATTTTCTTTCTGGCCTATTGAAAATAAGGCCATTGTATACAGCTGAGAATAATGTGCCCTGCACCACTCCAGATGTAGAAGGTACGAGAACCACAAGTGGTGGCCTTGGATCACTATTTTTGCCCAGTGGAATAAACATGCCTATAATGCATTTGTAATTTTATGTTGCTGACCAAGCAGCTGAATAAAACACTCAGAATAGTAGGACGTTAGTTAGTAGACCCCATGCTTTCCTTTTCACACTTTCTAATCCCCCATTCTTATTTCCATGTCTTAGGTAGGTTGAATAAGAAGTTATCCTGCTGAATCTCTCAATAGCCTCCTCCTTCCCCACTCTTCTGGCCCCATGCACACAGCTATTTCGAAGTATCCCCAGAGTTCGCAGGAAAATGTTGCATGAGTTGATAAAGACCACCTTTGTGAAGCTGTTGGTTCGAGTGGGTTTTCTGGGTGGTCTTGTAGAATGGATATGAATGTTAGCAAACCTAAAATTCCCTTTGCTGCAACTAAGGGAAATATCTTCTGATCACAGGCAACAATTCATTTAATTCATCTTTGGGGTGGAAATTACAGGTGATTATATTCCTACCCTGGGTTAAAACTTGAAAATAAATAGCCTAAAAAGAAAACTTAAGAAAATATTTCTTTTAAGTTCCTAAAAGGAACCTGAGGCACCGTCAGTATATCTGAAGTGAAACAGAATAGTTAACATTTTTACTCTGAAAGAATAAGGGTGATGGTTATATTGCCTGGCCTAGGGTTCTTGGGATGTGAGAATGTGCAATGTTCCACGTGATTTTCCTAAAAATTCTTCACAACTATAAGGTACAACCTTTGCAACCAACACTTTTATTTTTACCTTTTAAGCAGTTATATTTTGGTGTGTCATTCCTTTTTATTTTCACCAAGTCTTATTTATATATAATATTCAAAGCTAAGCTAAAAATAATAAAAGTGGCAAGGGAACAGTAGTGAAAAAGATACTTTCATAAAACACTATTTTATATATTGTTATGGCTAAAATTATTTGGCTGCACTTTCCAGGACCAAGCTCTCATGATTTGGGTTAAGGTGCTCTTATTTATCTTTTTAGTGCAATGTCTTTTTGTACATATATGCCAACAAGAATAGTTCCTTCAAGTGTAACTATTTTAAAAGTTGTCAATGTCCTTTTTGAGAGTTTCTTTAGATTTGTAAGATCTACTGCCTTGTTGGGGCCCTGAAATTTATCTGGCAAGACTATCGAATAGATTTTGTTTTAATAAAATAGCTGTCCTTTCTCCAGATGTATGTATTTTTGACTCTGGGGGATGATATTCTAAAAGAGAGAGTATAACATGCAATGCCATTTCAAAGCTCACTACATTTGCTTTTCATTATGCTTCATGGTTAAGCGGCCTTCTGAATTTGATGAATTTTATTTGCTCAATTAACTGCATCAGTAGCATATTGTAAGGAAGCCTGTAAGATGGTAAATGTATGCTGTAGAGCAGATATAACCAGCTTCCACCTTTCCTGAATTGTTCCTCATTTTAATGGGCATCATGTGCATTTCCAAATGTCCATTAACTGTTTTATTATTGGCTTCTTTGTATTCATCACCTGCCTTTATGTTTTAGACAGCTGGCTTACCTTCTTTCCCCCTGCTCAATACTATAATAAAGGCATATCTTGGCTTATTGCCCCCTTAAATATACTGTATGGCTAATACTTCTGTATGTATCAAATTTTTCCCAGATCCCTGAAAAAAAATGATGCCAATGGGGGTTCTGGCAAGAGATATTCTAAAATAGACCTCGGTGTTTTAAGTGTTTCAAGACAAGTCTGGAGAACTGTTTTAACTCCATGCTCACTATGTCTTATATTATTTTTTTAATTTTAATTTTCTCATTAGATTTGGAAGGCTATCTGATTCAGTCAGTCAAACACTTTGCAAGCTGTTAGTACAAAATATTTCTTCTCTAAGGTTTATGGGAAGTTCTTAGCTAGGTGAAGGAAACTAACAAACCAATGGAGGTTTTTGAGGTCTAAAGTGAAAACTAGTAACACCCAATGTTTTCAGGATGGATTGGAGAAAAATAAGAATTAGGAGTATAACTCTTTACTTATGCTTCTAACCATTGTAGATTAACAGGGATCTGATATATTCTCATACATTAAAAAACTAGCATCTGGCCAAAGTATATAACACAACATTATGCAGCCATTGGACAAAAGATAGCATAGGTCTATGATCCATGAGAGAAGGATAATAAAAGGAGAATCCTATTATTGTATCAGCTGAATTTCTGGAGACACTATCCAGATCACACAGTAGGGATGGAAAATTTAAATGAAGTCCGGGAGTTGTGCTTGAATATAGAGATTGAAATCAAAGTTAAGGGTAGTCTAGAGGTCTAAATTTTTTCAGGCACATTACTAGAAAGGAAGGAACTGTGGAGAGAGAGAGAAAGAATGAGAGAATGAGAATGAACACTCAAAACTTAGATGTTTCCTCCACTGTTTCATAGAGGACATAATTGTACATGTCTGAGAGGAAATAAGAAGACCAAGGAAGAAAGCACCAGAAAAACAGATGATAAACCATTCCAAGAACTCACACAAGTCTAGGAATACATGGTATTTCCCCCTAGCTAAAGTAGAGAGACCAATTAAGTCTTCAGGCATTTGTTAGAGTTGAAAAAAGTATATTTACTTGGGAGTGGAGTTACATTAGCTCTAAACAATAAGCTCCTCTATGCCTTCTTTAACATAGCTTATAAGAAGATCTCAATAGTGGCTGAATTGTGTACTATTACAAAGTCAAACACACCTTGAAATCCAGCACAGAACATGCAGTAAAAATGCCTAACATGCAGTAAAATATTACAGTGTATCAATGACTCATATCCAAAAGGGAAAAAGAAAGAAAGGAAAGAAGGAAGGAAGGAAGGAAGGAAGGAAGGAAGGAAGGAAGAAAGAAAGAAAGAAAAGAAAAAATCCATTAATAGAAACGTGTGAAAATTAAAGAGATGATGAAATCAATGGACAAGACAATTAAACACATATTATAAATATGCCTCTAAATTCAAGAAGGTAGAAGAGAACATAAATATGATGAGAAGAGAAATGTTAAATATAAAAGACACCGTGTAGAGCTTCTAGAGTTGAAAAATGCATTATCTGAAATAAAATTCACTAGATAAGCTTAAAACAGATTAAGTATTATAGAAGTAAAGATTTGAAAAGTAAAGTGAACTTGAAAACATAACAGCAGAAATTAATGAATGCAAAATGAATAAAAGAGCGTTAAAAAGGTTTAAAGAATAAACATAATATTAGTAACCTATGGAAGAAAAGCAAATGGTCCAACACATGTGTAATTAGAGCCCCAGAAAGGAAGAGGGAAGTAGACCAATATTTTTAGAAATAATTGTCAAAAATTTCTCCTATTTGACAAAACTATAAAGAAGTTCAGTGAACACAAAACAGAAGAAATATATAAAAATTAGGTAAAGAAAAAAATATTAACAGAAACTGGATAAAATAGCCACAATACATAGAGAGGAACAGAGATCAGAAATACAACAGACTTCTCATTGGAAACTATGCAAGTTAAAAACAATACACTGGCATCTTTAAAATACTGAAGAAGGAAAATTGCTAACTTAGTTTAAAACACTAAATTGATCCAACCCAGAAATTGTCCCACAATGATATGGTAAACTAATCTTTGATAAAGTAAGAAAGAATATCCAGTGGATAAAAGACCCATCTCTTCAACAAATGGTGCTGCGAAAACTGGATGGTGACATGCAGAATAATGAAACTGGACCACTTTCTTACACCACATACAAAACCAAACTCAAAATGGATAAAAGACCTAAATGTGACACAGAAACCATCAAAATCCTAGAGGAGAACACAGGCAGAAACCTCTGACCTCAGGCAGAGCAACTTCTTACTAGACATCACCAAAGGCAAGAGAAACAAAAGCAAACACAAACTATTTGGACTTCATCTAGACAAAAAGCTTCTTCACAGTGAAAGAAACAATCAGCAAAGCTAAAAGTCAGCCTACAGAATGGGAGAAATTTGCAAGGGGCATATCTGATAAAGGGTTATTATCTAAAATCTATAAAGAACTTATCAAACCCAACACCCCCAAAACATATAATCCAATGAAGAAATCGGCAGCAAACATGAATAGACACTTTTCCAAAGAAGACATCCCAGAGGGCTAGAGACAAATGAAAAGATACTCAGTGTCACTCATCTTCAGGGAAATACCACAATACCACCTCATACCTGTCAGAATAACTAAAATTAACAAACAAGAAACAGCAGATGTTGGTGAGAATGAGGAGAAAGGGGAACCCTATTGCACTGTTGGCAGGAATGCAAAGTGGTGCAGCCACTCTGAGAACAGTATGGAGGTTCCTCAAGAAACTAAAAATCGAACTACCCTATGATCCAGCAGTTGCATTACTAGGCATTTACCCAAAGGATACAAAAATACAGATTTGAGGGGGTATATGCACTCCAATTTTTTTAGCAACATTATCAACAATAGCCAAACTATGGAAATATCCATCAACTAATGAATGGATAAGGAAGGTGTGATATGTGTCTATTGATGTGTATCACGCACAATGGAACAATGCTCAACCATCGAAAAGAATGAAATCTTGCCATTTACAATGATGTGGGTGGAGCTATAATGTATTATGCTAAGTGAAATAAATCAGTCAGAGAAAGACAGATACTACATCATTTCACTCCTATCTGGAATTTAAGAAACAAAACACGAACATACAGAAAGTGGAGGAAAAAAGAGAAGAGAGGGAAACAAACCAAAAGAAACTTCTTGTTTTTAATGTTAATTTTTGAGAGAGAGAGAGAGAGAGAGAGAGAGAGAGAGAGAGAGAGGAAGTGGGGGAGGGGCAGAGAAAGAGAGAGAATCTCAAGCAGGCTTCTCACTGTCAGCCTAGAGCCCAATGTAGGGCTTGAACTCACAAACCATGAGATTATGACCTGAGCCTAAACCAAGAGTCAGATACTTAGCTGACTGAACCACCCAGGCACCCCAGGAGTCTAAATGATAGAGAACAAACTCTGGTTTGATGGAGGCAGTTGAGTGGGAGATGGGCTAGATGGGTGATGGGTATTAAGGAGGGCACTTGTGATAAGCACTGGGTGTTGTATGTAAGTGATGAATCACTGAATTCTACTCTTGAAACCAACATTAATTGCACTGTATGTTAACTAAATACAATTTAAATTTATAAAAAAAGGAAAAAACATTGAATTGATCAAAAGAATAAAGGGGAAAAAGAATAAAAACAAATAGAAAACTAATGGTATATGGTAGACTTAAACCAATCATATTCATAGTTACACGAATTTGAAATGGCTTAAGTACTCCATTTAAAAAGCACAGATTATCAGAAAGAATAAAAGAATAGGATGAAGTATGCATCATCTACTGGAAATCCACTTTTAAGTATAAAGATACATATTTAAAGTAAAAGGATGGAAAATTGATACCAAACACTTATGAAAAGAAACATCATATATTGCCAAAATAAACTTTATAATAAGAAATATTAACAAATATAAAGGAGGACTTTTCATCATATATGTTAAAGGAGTCAATTCATCAAAAGGAAATAATAATCTTAAATGAGTATAAAGCTAATGATAAAGCTTTAGAACACATAAAGCAGAAACTGACGGCATTGTCAAAAAAAACAATATTAACATGTCAAAAACTATGAAGGGTTTGAGATTTTACTCTGTTTGCAAACTAGTAAGTTAATGTGGTGTATCTTCACAAAAAGTGCCACTGAGTCCTGAAACACTCTACTTGGCAGAAGGGAGTAAAGTCCTCCCTTAGAGACCAGGGATGATTTATTACTTACAGCAACAGCGGTGGCCAGAGTATCACATCTTTTTGTACAGGTTCCTCAAGCCCCAGTTTCTATAGGACAATGTGACAAGGACTAGATGATGTCTCACCTGCACTGCACTGGGTTATAGAAGAGAAACTTTGAGTCTAGGGAACACAAATCTTTTATGATTAGTTATGAGCAAAGCTTCCTGACATTTTTATCTGGAGGGAGGCATTATGTTTAGTATAATGGGCAGAAAATAAGCCTGTTCTTTGCTCCAGAGGGAAACATCATCTTTATCTTTCAAGGCTATTTTTGTCTATCTTCCAAGCTTATTTGCTTGAAAACAAGCAAAATTCATGAAAACATAGTTCAGCATAAAAGTACAGTTAGTTATGGCCTCTGGTAACACGATTGCAAAAACGTGAGAAATATACTGAGAATTTTCTCTTAAACAAGACAATCTGCAAACTGGGAGAAAATATTTTTGAAATGTATATCTAAGAAAGGATGTGTATCCAAAATATGTAAAGAGCTGTTTAAACTCAATAATAAGATAAAAAAAAAAAAGAGCAAACATTTTGAACAGACATTTCATGAAAGATGCTATATGGATTACATGACAAAAAAACAAAAATATATTCAACAGAAATAAGTTATTAGAAGAGTTTAAATTAAAACTGTTCTTATATACCACTGCACCTCACTAGAATGGCTAACTTTAGAGACTTAACAGTATGAAGTACTGATGAGTATGTGTACAACTGACAACTATCCATCGCTAGTGGAAGTTCAAAATGCCATGTTTTGGAAAACGGTTTGGCAGTTTTTTATACCATTTAATATATACTAATCTAATAAGCCAGCAATCACCTCTGAATTATATATCCATAAGAAATTATAAATGCAAAACATATTCAAATATTCATAGAGCTTTATTCACAATGTCTCCCATCTCATAAACAAGCTGTGCCATATCTTCACAATGGAACACATCTCTGCCATACAAAAGAAAGATCACTGATACACATAGCATGGATAAATCTCAAAAGCATTATGCAAAGTGAAAAAGGCCAGACACTAAAAGACTGCCTAATTTTAATTAAATGGATTCCTATAAAAAAACAAAACTTGTGTCCGAGCATATCTCTTTGGTTGCTTGAGTTGACACTGGAGCATTGCCTATAAGGGGACATGAGAGATCCTTTTGGGGATGAAGGAAATTTTCCAATCTTGCTGTGGTTCTGGTTAAATTGAATTATTTCTTTAGAATTGTTGAATTTTACGTGTGATTTTTACTTTAGTCAAGCTGTTAAAAATAGGAATGTGACTCTCTTATTTTAGCAAACATCTGAGTTGACTAACCAGTCCTATGTTTTTCTTTTAGCAAGAATTTTCTTGATGTTGTTTGATAGTCGGTTATTTTTTCTTTCTCTCTTATAAATAAATAGTAGTTCGTAAATTGTAATTCATGAGGTTTTGTTATTTATTTTTAAAATAACTCATGTTAAAATTTAGCCAGGTTGGAATTCTCTTATTGCCTAAAACTCTACCTTGATTTTGGAAGGTCGTATGTTTTGGGAAAATGACAAGTAATTTATCTCATTTTAATTTTCCAGATTCCCCCCCCCCCCCCGAGTTCAGTTCTGGTGACCCTTATGATCCTGACAAAATTTTTTACTTATGCTTTTTGACCTTACCTCAGTAATTCTCAGGGTCATTATATGTCTTACCACATTAATGGCCAACATTTATTGGCCATTTTTTATGTGGTGGATTCTGTTCTAATGACTTCATACATTTATTTCTTTTAAGTCTCACAGCTATGTTGTAAAAGAAGCAAAATTATTTTTTCCCATTTTGTAGATGATGAAACTGAGGCATAGCAACTTGCAAGTTCATATAGCTAGCAGGTGAGGAAACAGGGATTTGACTCCAGGCGATATAACTTTAGCCTTTTCCCTGAACTGTCAATCTACTAATCCTCTAAAATAGAGATCTTGAAGTTTAGTGTCTGGGAGAATCAGTTTATTTAAATTCTATTGTCAGATTTTCTCCCTTGCCCTCATGATTCTTATTTGGTGGGTTTAGGATGAATCCAGTAATCTGTATGTTTAGCAAGCATTCCAGGTGGTGGTTTGTTGAACCCAGTTTGAGAAACCCCTTTTTCTGTGACTTTAAGCTAAGTGTCTAACTTTTCTGGACCTTTGTCTCCTATTTAAAGGTGATGTTCTTTTAGGATGGAATGTGATGACTACTCCTGGCACGCAATTCATTCTCTAGAATAAGTTAATTTGCTTTTGTTGCTCTTGGTGTAGGTGTTATTTCATAGAATTAGTCAACAGTGGGAACTGTTTTCAACCCTGTCTTTCAGGGAAATGATATTATCCAATAAGCAAAAGGTGTTTCAAAGTGAAAAGACATCTTATTGAATGTAAATACTTTTTTTCCAATTTGATTATATCGGGAATTATAGCATGTTCTGCTCCAGCGTATGTTTCTAAAATACCACCGAGCTCATTTGCAGTTGGTAAATAGAATTATGCTGGTATAATGTAGAAGTTGCATAGCCTTAACTATGATTTATTCTAGTCCAAAGGAGGCAGAATAGAGTTAAATTATAACCTTGGGCAGGAGAAGAAGTCCTTAAGTTTGATACTGAAGAGTCAACAGGATTCCTTTTGGTTTTGTTTTAAGAAAATTAAAAACAAAACAAAACAAACAAACAAAAACAAGTGTCTGTGCATTTGGGGCTCCCTGGCCAGAGGTACATACCCCTCGTCTTGTGTGGTTCTCAAATATTTGCAGACTGTACTGCCCCCTGTGCCTGTTTCACGGGCGAGCCTATTGGCTCAGAGTTTGCCTTCCACCTAGATTTTTCCCACCAATTCTAATAAAGTATTATCATCACTTCTTATCAATTGTATTTTTTTTAAACTCTGGGCTGGACTGCTTGCTTGGGTGGTCCAAATTGTCTTCCAAGGTACCAATATTATTTTTGCTAGTGATCTGTTCCCAAAGTTGCATGTTTTAGTGGTCTTCCCAGAACCTATTTTTCCCACAAGTTTTATTATTTTGGTTATGCCGTTTTGTCTGCAATGTGTGGATTTCAAGACGCATATACCTTTTTTTTAATGTTTATTTCTGAGAGGGAGAGAGAGAGAGAGGTGGAGACACAGAATCTGAATCTGGCTCCAAGCTTGGAGCTGTCAACACAGAGCCTGATGCAGGGCTTGAACTCACGAACTGGGAGATCATGACCTGAGCCAAAGTTGGGCGCCTAACTGACTGAGCCACACAAGCGCCCCACAATACATATATGTTCTTATTTACTTTAAACCCCTATTTCAGGAACATGAACATCTTCAGCTTTGCAGTATTTTATAGTCTTTGGAAGGGACAGTGTGTTAAATGGTTTGTTAATTATAAAGTAACTTACTTCCTCAGAGGGATCACTTTGTTTCTCATTCCCACTAGTGTTGTATTTGTTTCTTATTATACCATTAAATCCCACTTGAGTTACTTTCTTTTTTAAAGTTGGCAAGATTTCTAACTCGTATTTGAATTTCTTCTATGCGTATATCAAAAGAACATATAAATTCAACTTTAGTTATTAGCTTTTATCTGTAAATTACTGCTTCTTACTTAAAGTTATTTAATATTTTATAGAGCTGGAAACAGTAGAGAAAGAAAATAATTGACTCTAAAGAGGTGTTTTCTACAGTAATAGTTATGATTCTTGTAATTGCTACCATTTATTGAATGTGCATTAAATGTCCACTCATTTTTCTATGAACTTCTCTTGCAATATTACTAATTCTTAATATATTTAATGAATAGAACAGAGATTTTCTAAATAAAGAAAAAAATGAAGGGGCGCCTGGGTGGCTCAGTCAATTAAGCATCTGACTTCAGCTCAGGTCAAGATCTTGAGGTTCATGGGTTTGACCTCCAGCTCAGAGCCTGGAGCCTGCTTCAGTTTCTGTGTCTCCCTCTCTCTCTCTCTGCTTCTCCCCCACTTGCACTCTGTCTCGCTCTCAAAAATTAATAAACATTAAAAAAATTAAAAAAAAAAAAAAGAAAAAAGGAGTCCACCTGTGTCTTTTAGATTCTTCAACAGAAACATGAGGAATCTGAACTAAGTGAATTCCTATTACTAGATAGGAAATTGCTGTTGAAATCTCAACACCGTCACATAAATATTATATTTACGGAATGACAGAGAAACTTATCTAAGTGCAACTACTTTACAGACAATAATGCATTCATGACAGATGTTTTTTTAAAAATGTACCCCTTGCTTTTGTTATAGTTCCTGACATGTTTTTTTTTTCCAGAAATGGAACATAATCTAACCATAGTAAAATAATTTTATGGAGAGAAGCAGCATTATTCGTAGCCACAGAATATATATTTGGGTATTTATTACCTTAGGATTTTAGTTTGGACCTGAAGAGCTCGAATAACAGCATTATTTTAAGTTGTTTCTATGATGTTTTTTGAAGTTACTCTAAGTAGTAAAGGCTCTTCCAGTTCCTAATTCTATGACTTTGGTCAGGTTATTTAAGAGAATCTGAGTCTTGGTTATCCTTTCTATGTAGTGGAGAAGACAAGTGTGTGTTCTTGAGTCATTTCATTGGCTAAATGTGGTAATACATAAAGTACTTGGTCCAGTAACTGCTCTGTAGTACGTTCCACCTACATGGAATAGCAGTGAATTTTTTTTTTTATCACTATTGGTGTTAAATTTAGAAACAATGATTACTGATAGCAAATATGATTGCTGTCCATATTTACTGTGTTTTCATAACCTAGGCAGGTATAGTCTGCTGATTTAACAGCTTTGGCAAGTTGCACTATTGCATGAATTTAACTTGATTTCATGGGATAAAACAGAATGAGCACCGTGGTTCATGGCTGTCAGTAGTGAAAAATAGCTGGAAATCAGACAAACAGCTTCATTGCTGAGATTGTTTCCGGGCTAAAAGTTCTTCCAACAGCTGTTTGTTTTGGCCATTAATCGTGTTCATTCTTTTTTTTAAACTGGGGGAAATATGATTTTCTTTAAAAAGAGAAGATAGGCTGGTTATTTCTGAAGTCAGGAAGGACTCCTGTCCTTCCACTATTGTGGTCTTTTGGCTGCCTTGACAGTTGGACTGAGGACGTTTCCTTTTGTTTCTCTCCACTTCTTTATTCTCAGTGCTCAGACTCAGACTGCCGTGGTAGGAGGGAAAAAAAGCAGGAGCTCTTTAATCCTAGAGAAGGAGCTTTGTAGCAGTTACCTTCAAGAAAAGTTTACTCCCCAAAGGAGTATTTAATATTACATAGACACTGACTCACTGAACAGAGAGAGAGAGAAAGAGAGAGAGAGAGAGAGGTTGAGAGAGAGATGAGAGAATATGAGAATTCAAGCCAGCAAGAAAGAAAGATACTTAACTGAAGATGAAGGGAAGTTTTGCCTCTTCCTGGAAGTTATATTATTAGGTTTTTTTTTTTTTTTTAAATCATGATGACTGCTAGTTTTGTTTAAAGTATTTGTTCTGGAAATACTAAAGTTGGAGTCTACCAGACTGAGGTTAGAAGCATTTTCTTTGGCAGCAAGAAGATACTTTTATAGAAGCCATGCCTGTACTTGGGGTTGCCTCAAAACTGAGACAGCCAGCTGTTGGGTCAAAGCCTGCTCATACTGCTCTTCTGATACCAAATCTTGGCACTACTGGGTCACAGCCCTATTCTTCAAGACCTTTGGAACTTACTGAACCGGAGAGCTCAATGCTTTCTTGTCAGCTCACATTAAAAGCAACCTGTGAATTTGGAGAGAAGAAACCCCTCCAAGAGAAAGCTAAGGAGACAGAAGACAGTAAGGTTAGTGGCTGAAGGTTACTTGCAGACTTTTGAATGCAAATTTCCTTTTAGGTGGGATATAAAACCTGTTGTGAAATGGGGAGTGGTAGAGGAAATCCGGAGTAAGAAAGTAAGTAGTTTGCATGACTGAACAGCTAAATATTTAGCATATGTAAAAGTGTATTGATAACTTACAGTTGTAGAAAAGTCATGAACAAATTTCTCTGAAAATGCATGTTTGTTATCACTGAGTACTTCTTGATAAAGCCCCTAGTTAGTCCTAGATATCTTTTTTCTTCATTTCTAATAACCATAACCAATCACAAATATGAGAAAAGAGGGACCTATTTTTCATGCATATTATAGTATAAAAGAAGGATTTATCTGTAAAAATCCATATAGATGCCATGACTTTTTTCTCAATGTCATTTGCAGTTTAAACACTTTCTGCTTGAAAGTTATGTATCTTAGAATGCTTAATTCATTGCAATATGAAAAAATGAAATATTGTTTTCCTTGATACTGTAAATTTGTCTGGATTTTTCACTTGTAAATTGAAACCCTACTGTTTTACTTATTACTAACATCTTTTTCAGTCATTTAATTTATGATATTTTGGGAGCAGTGGCTCCTAGCGCTTGGTGTGTAAGCCATCCTGCACGTTTTCTCCAGATGCTGAGGGGTAACAGGGTCTTTCAGTTGCTGAACTTTAGGGGGATTCATTTGTACCTTGATAAACATCACTTTTTAATGCAGCGTTAATCAAAGTCAGCATTCTCACCTCTGGCTTAGGAAATGCTTTGATTTTACTTTCCCACCCAAATGTAATTTTCAAATGACTTCAGAAAAAACTAATTTTATATTGAAATAAAATCTACAAGTTAAAAAGAAAGCCATCCCGTTTGCCTGAAACGTCCACCTGTTCAAATCCTCTAAGGAAAAGCCAAATGCAACTTTTTCCCTAAAGTCTTTGCTAGCTACCCCTTACCCTCCTTTCCTCTCTTGTGATTCTTTGCCTGTAGTAATCCTTAAGGCACACTTATTTACATTGTGTTTTAATTATCTGGATAATTTATTTCCATTCCCACTGTGAAAATATGTAGATGGCAAGGCCCTATTTATGCTATGCTACAGCTCCCTCTGCCTAGTGCTTTCTGCCTAAAATTCAATAGTATTTGAATGGATTAATACATTAATGGATGAATCAATGAATGAATAATTCTTCTGAGAAAGATTTAGTTAAATTCATTAGTCTCTTTGTATCATTTACTCTATAAAATATAGGGTTTAGAGTGAATGATTTTTAAAGTATTTGTAGCTCTGAAGTTATGTTATTCCTTCTGTGTTTTAAGAAAACATTAGAAAGTCACACAAGAAAAATCAGTTAAAAAATAATTGATTGTAGGCTTATAGTTCTTAGTCCAATATAAGCAATTCAGGGTAAAAGTAGAGAAGTATAAGTTATCAACAAAAGACTAAAAATATCTACCTTTATGCAGATAATTAAAAGCAAATACCCTATAAGCCTGTTCTAATGTTCTGTGTACCCACAACGACTCCTCTGGATTAGATGGAAAGAATAGGTAGGCCCTTTTTCTTTGCTGACCATGGCTATCATCTGCAGGTTTCGTCAAACTTCCACTTTGCTAAATGCCCCTGGCCTAAGACTTATGTACCATAAGTACTGTTTTCAATCCAGTTTGGTTGACCTCTTTGGCTAACACACATATCAATCACATATCTGATATTCCAATAAGCCTCTGTGGTAAGCAGTGTTGTATTTATGGGATGTTTTTTGACATGCTACTTATCAGATTAAAAACTTTTTCAAACAAATTTAAAGAATGACTTGTCAGCATTTCAGAATATTTCTCAACGTTACAAAAAAGTATATTTAAAGAATTTTATAAACCTTGAAAAAATAGAACTGAAGAAAAGAGCAAAAATGATCAAGGACGTTGTATTAGAGATAATTAGATCTGACTGCAAAGAGTAGAAAACATAACAATAGGATAAACAACATAGTAGTTTATTTCTTTTTCATGTAAAGAATACTTGGAAGTAAGCAGTCCATAACTGATAAAGTGGCTTCATGCAATTGTCAGGGAATCCATCTCTGTCTTTTGCCCACCATCACCAGTTTGTGGCATCTATCTCTCAGTCTTGGGTGGATAATTTGAGTTTTGTTCAATTAGAAGGACACCTACTGTTTCATTATGGATTCTTCCACATCCAGTTGGCCTGTGTACCATTCCCAGGCCTTATCTAGCTGCAGTGGAGACTGAAAAATGTAGTGTTTATTCTAGGTAGCCATGTGCCCAGCTAAAAATTACGGGTTCTATTTCTAAGGAAAAGGAGACCCTGTACGGTACCCACAGTAGATGGCTATCATTAAGAAACATTTATGTGGTGCACTTTGCTAGTCCTTGCACCAGATAACCTTATGGTATGGTTAGAGGAAACAAATCTATATGTGACTGTCAGAAATGTGTCTTCAATCCAGCACTCCCTTCTCCTATTCTTGTTACTGATTAGTGTAAATACCACTATTCCAGTTACTTGATCTTGAATTCCTAATCTAATATCTGGCAATATACATTCTATAACTTGCTAGAAATTGGGGGGTTTATCTCCATATTAGAGCTTGGGTTTATTCCTTTATACACAGTCTCATTTACTGGCCCTTGTTACATTTCCTGTTGATTATTGCAATAATTCCATAGTGATCTCCCCTCTTCTTGTGGCTCTCCACTACATACATACAACACATTCACCATCCTGCTTACTGCTTGGTAAATTTGTCACTTCTGGTGTCTTAGAATTCTTTCATTCAGGCATTCCATTCTCCAATTGTTGACACCTCTTCTTCTTCTATTGTAGTTCCATCTAGCTACTATTTTCCAGATGTCTCCTTCCTGGGTGTCCCCAGTTGTTCAGAATGCTTAGTCTCACTATCCTTTACCAAATAAATAACATTAGTTCCAGATTCTGTGCCACATAAATTTGGAAACTCCATCACCATATCTCAAGGACTTATGTTTTCTCTAGATGTCTCTTGTTCTGCTTTCTTTACGTCTTTGAATTTTCCAGTGCCTCTCTTCATATGGATTGGTTTTTCCATTCTTCCTGGGCATTCATCCAAATAAGGAAGAGAGTCACTTTGCTTTGGAAATTTTACTTAAGAATCTAGAGATTAAAGCTGAGAAAGGGGATTCTATTTTTGTCACAGCTTAGCACATCACATGTAATTAAGGATTAGACACATACTTGTTCTTCAAAGTCCCCTGGCCATACCTACCACTTCCTTCAGCCTCCTTCCCCCTTGGTCTGCCACCTCTCTTTTACCTCTCATTTTTCCTCTCATTTCAGTTTCTTTCTAGTTCTGGGCTCACTTACCTTTTCCCTCTTGAATTACCTATGCAAACTCAAGATTCTTTACATTACTATCAAAATTAATTTTTTGAACACCTACTTTGTGCTTTATGGGAAATTTCTTTTTTTTTCCCCTCATGATATTTCAGAGAAGGCTTATATATTATCCACATTTACAGAGAAATAAACTCAGTGGGAGACATTCATAAGATCAGATGATTAACTAGTACCAAGATCCAGAATTTGAATCTAGGTTTGTTTCTACAAAGGTTTTATTTTTTACTTTTTATTTTATTTCATTTGTCTGTTGCATTACGCTCTCTCTTCATGATGTAATTGCAGTAGTTTTTCTAGATATGCCCTACCTGCCAAATCTCACCCATTCTTGAGTCTGTTCAAAAGTCAAAGAAAAGAGTAAACAAATTGTTGAGGAGGTTAAAGGGAAGGAAAGTTTACATCCAGTTGGAGAGATCTAAAGGAAATTCTAAAAAGAGTAGTTGCCTTTATGTCCATGTTTGTGTGGACATTTTTAAGGACAATTAAGGTAGACAATTCTTAACATTTCATTCATAGAGTGCTAGCACTAATGGTTTAAAAACAGAAGATACTTAAGGCCTTACATTGAATTTTAAAAAAAAACATGAAGAGCAATATAGACAAGTAAATATATTATATGAATATTGCTGCTAATGAGGGCAATGTTTGTCATAGTTAAGGGATGAAAGAAATCCAATTTGGATGGAGCATTCAGCAAAGACTTCATCAAGTATTTGATATTTAATGGGCAGAGAGGACCCAGATATATGGAGCAAAAAGCATTTGTTGGAGAAGATGTTTGCACAGAATGCCCAGTGAATAAACCTTTATAACTTGAGGAGACTGTTTATGGAGAGGAGCAGGTTCTGGTCAAATTATACATGGAGGCAGACTTCATTAGTAGACGTTGGGGAAGGCTCTTATGTAAGAATGGGACAGAATTACGCTGGCAATGATACTTAAGATAAATCATTACAGAGAAGGACTAATATTAATTAATGTTTACAGAGGTTTGTTATATGCCTGGTAGTGGGCCAAGCACTTTATGGAGTATCCTGTTAGTCGTCACAATAGCCTTATGATATAAGCACTATTGACATTTTCATATCATAGATAAAGAAACTGAGGCAGAGAGAAGTTATATTACTTACCAATATCTCAGTGCTAGAGTGTGGTAGAAGAGGGATTCAAACCAAGGCTGTGTGCTTCCAGAAGACATCACTCTTAACTACTAACACTGCCACAGTGAAGATTTTGCTGTGTCAGGGGGATAAAAGAAGGGCTATTGATTGACTTGATTTCTATATAGACGAGTAAGGTTTGTTTTAAATATTTGGTTAACACTGCTAGTGAATTGCAAATACATCATTGGTGTGCCCAAGTGCCTAGAATTATCAGGAGAAGACAATTAAATTGACACATGGTCTCTACCGAATTGCTCCAATAACAGAAATAAATATAAGAAAGCCCATGATAGGATTATAGCAGCAGATGTCAATAGAGTCGAATCTGGCTCTGGCCTCCAGCTGTTTCCTTCTTGGAGAAGATGCCTGATTGCTGAGGACTGTCGACACTCCTGTTGGCTGGCTCACATGGTAGCACTTCCAGAGCTCGCCAGGCCTACAGCTGCACAGGTCAGCCCTCCGCTCCCTAGATGATTCCGCCTTCCTTGCCTCTTTCTGCTGTGCTTGCACATTTACTTATTTGTACTTCAAGAAACATGGTTGTTTCTTTTTCTAGTTATGGCTCATGTTCCAAGTTTCACAGTTAAACTGTTGATGGTCGTTTTAATTGTTTTTGCCTTTGTGGTAGCAATGGTATGCAGAATGTTGTAATGATCCTTGAATTTTAACATTTTCTCTACTGGAAAAATGCTAAGCTTTTCAATATTGTACATTTATTTCTCTTGAGTAACCATTCGTAGAAATGTAGCAATTTGATACTCTTGTCTGTTATTTTAGTTTGTGCTTTACAGTCTTTAAAGAATTATATCTCATGCTTTAAACTACAAAAATACTAAATATTCTTGGGTAAATTAAAAGTGATTAAGTGTTATTAAAAATATCATACAATTTTTTTTCATTGTTCTTCAGGTGTCAATATTGAATATATATTTGATGCCAATTTGCGGAACATGTCCTTCTGAGTTACTTAAATGTTTATAGGACTATAGACATGTTTCTCTTCTTTAATATAAATAAAGGCCCTAAGTATGTTGTAGTAGAAATATAAAATCAATAGACATTTCATTAATTTTTAAGCAAAATTGCTTCATGGCTGCATGCTATCACATCTCCAAGAATTATCCTCAATCTTGAATTTAATGTATAAGGTGGCATAGTTAAAAGAACATCACATTGGGTGCTCAAAGATTTGAATGAAACTTCTGCTAGATCCTGAAAGGATAGCAGGATATCCTGAAAGGATAAGTCATTTAAACTGTCTGAACTTTAATCTCTGTATCCTCTAAAATGAAGTTAATATTTCTTGATAAATATTTCTTAAAGGTAACATGTTTATCTATTTCCTTTCTCCTTCTTACCAATTTTGTCCTATCCATTATCTCTTTTCTCTTATTTTTTTCAATATCTTCCTCTCCAATGGATCCTTTGGACCAGGATTTTTCAAACTTGGCACATTTTGGACCTGATAATTTTTTGTTGTGGGGGTCATTCTTACTATTATAGATTATTTAGTAGCATCCATGCTATTAGTGATTACATACCAGTACCATTCTTCAGTTGTTACAACAAAAATGTGTCCAGACATTGTGAAATGTTTCCAGAGAGAGGCACAAAATCAAACTCAGTTGAGGAAACAGTATTTTACAGTCAGCTTCCAAAAATACTCATGTGGTCACTTTTTTGCCATTGTTTAATACTGTAGTGTGATTGACACATTACATTAATTTCAGATGTACAACACAGTGTTTCAACAACTCTATACTTTATGTTATGCTCACCACAAGTGTAGCTGTCATCTGTCACCATACAGTGCTATTATGATATCATTAAAATATTCCCTATGCTGTATCTTTCATCCCTATGACTTGTTCATTTCATGAATGGAAGCCTGTACCTTCTAGTTCCCTTCACCTGTTTTGACCTTCCCTCTAGCAACCACCTGTATTTATGCATCTGTTTCTCCTTTTTGTTTATTTGCTTATTTGTTTTGTTTTCTAGATTCCACGTATAAGTGAAATCATATGGTATTTGTCTTTCTCTGTCTGACCTATTTCACTTAGCATGATACCCTCTAGGTCCATTCATGTTACAAATGGCAAGATCCCATTCTTTCTTATGGATGAGTAATATTCCATTATATACATTATATATGTGTGTGTGTGTGTGTGTATATATATATATATATATATATATATATCTGTGTATATACACACACATATACACATAAACACACACCCCATCCTTTTTATCCATTTACTGTCGATGGGCACTTGGATTACTTCCATATCTTCACTATTATAAAATAATGCTACAATAAATACAGGGGTGCATCTATCTTTTCGAATTAGTGCTTTCTTTGGGTAAATACCCACTAATGGAATTACTTGATCATATTGTCTTTGTATTTTATTTTATTTTTTTTTACATTTTTTTTTAACGTTTATTCATTTTTGAGACAGAGAGAGACAGAGCATGAATGGGGGAAGGTCAGAGAGAGAGGGAGACACAGAATCTGAAACAGGCTCCAGGCTCTGAGCTGTCAGCACAGAGCCCATCGCGGGGCTCGAACTCACGGATCACGAGATCATGACCTGAGTCAAAGTCGGACGCCCAACCGACTGAGCCACCCAGGCGCCCCTATTTTATTATTTTTTTGAGGAAACCCTGTACTGTTTTCCACAGTGGTTGCACCAATTTGCATTCTCACCAATAGTGCATGAGGGTTCCCTTTCACATCCTCACCAACACTTGTTATTTCTTGTCCTTTTGATCATGTATCTGTTGGCCATCCATCTGTATGTCTCTTTGGGAAAATGTCTATTTGGGTCTTCTGCCTATGTTTTAATGGTGTTGAGTTGTATAAGTTCTTTATATATTTTGGATATTAACCCCTTATTGGGTTTATCATTTGCATATATCTTTTGCCATTCATTAGTTTTCCTTTTTGTTTCATTGATGGTTTCCTTCACTGTGCAAAAGCTTTTTATTTTGGTGTAGTCCCAATAGTTTTAGTTTTGCTTTTGTTCCCCTCGCTTGAGGAGACATACTGGAGAAGTGTTGCTAAGGCCAATGTCAAAGAGATGACTGCCTATGTTTTCTTCTAGGAGTTGTATGGTTTCAGGTCTCTACTATTTTTTAATATTAGTATTATTTCCTTCAATCTGTTGCAGATGGTCACTCCTTTTTTTTCAACTTTGCAAATACATTTCTTGAAAGGGTAGTTTGTATTCAATGCCAAGCTTTCCTGGTTTCTGACTCCCCTTCTGTTTTCCTAGAGGTTACCAACAGGTTTTGAAAGACCTCTCTTCTTGGTTAATATTTATTTTGTATGTATATATGTATGTTAACATTTTAGCTCTTGTTTTCATCTTGTTTGCAGCACTTGACATATGCTAAGCACAATTCTCTCTTTGGAACATTCCAATATTTACTAGCTCAGGGACCTTGGTGAGTCAATTAATACTGAAGTTTTAGTTTCTTCATTTATAAAATGAGGATAAACTGCTTCATAAAATCATTTTGAAGAATAAATGAGACATTGCATATAAACTATATTCCAACAGAGAACCCAATATGTAGTTGGTGGTGAACATTCATTACCTATGATATAGTGTTATAAAAATATCTAGCAGTTTCACACAAAAATTCATGATGTTAAGAATTGGTAGTAGAACAAAAGAGGCAGTGATTAATTGTCCATGCACAGGGAAAATAATGTGTCAGCCATATTTTGCTGAGTCAGTTTGTTTAGCCAAATATATTTGGAAAAAAGAACATTTTAGGTAGGCTAGCATTTACAAAGGTGTATAATATTGTGCTGTGTTTAGAACACTACAGATTATTCACCAATCCTAGAATGCAGGATGCAAGTAAGAGAGATGAGGTTGAGTTGAGGCATGAGGAAGATGGCCATTAGGTTCCAGTAAGCTGTTTGAACTTACTTTTTAGCAGATGGGAGGAGGGTGTCAACATGAAATGAGTAAGTCTGTATTTTAGAAAGATAATGATGAAATGAAACTTGGGAAGATTCAGTTAAAGGGAGAGAAGTTCAAAAATACAGAAGAGGAGACGAGTGCGTTTAGAGCAAAATCTTGACTAAAATACAGAGCTTAGAGCATTGGAAGAGGGGCAAGTCTAGTAAAGGAAGCTATCGATGTTTGGATTCATTTATTAATTATCACCAATTCACAAAAGTTTAAGGCTTGAAGGATAAATGCATTTTTTCAAACAAAAATTTACAGTGTACTTGGACATGATAATTTGTGAGCTTGGCAGCAAGTAACAGTTAAAACTAATGATAAGCACTAATACTTTTTGAGTACCTACTACATGCACATCCTCTACACAGTTTATTATTACTATGATTGAAAGTATATGGGAACTGAGTTCAGATTGGTGCTAAAGTGTAGCAGGAATTCCAATGTAGGTGTATTTGAGTCCTATGTCAGTCTCCCTCTCTATTTCTCTCTGATTAAAATTCATAAATTAGAGTTAAAAACCAATGCTATTCTTTTCTCTCTTTGTGGATATTGAGTCACATATGGGGTGAAAAAAAGAAAGAAAACTATGGATCCTTGCCAGTAGTAATGAATTAATCTTTCACAAGTTTCACTCTTAATTCTTCCTTTCCCCCCAGCACCCACCGTTGCTCCATTTTGGCTTTAAAATGTGCTTTTCTTTGGATTTCTAGTCATTCGGGCCAATAGGGAAATTCAATATCTGTGGGAGAGTTCATTAACTGGATACATGGCAGGAATTCCCCACTGTTCCCAGTAAATGGAATGATTTGTTAAAAAGTGTCGCAATTCTGCCTGCAGATAAAGTCACCAGATGAGACAGCATTGTCAAACATTTACCATTTTCCCAATAAAATAACATGATGTAGTCTCCATAAAAGAAAAACAAAACAACAAATCATTACTTTTCTCTATATTTCGATGTTGTAAAGAATTCTTTTGTAAAACTGAAAACCTGAGGGGGGCAGGTTCACAATTTTCCATCATGAAATGTGTTACATTTTATAAACCATCAACATAGCATCGTGTTAGTTAAAGTAATTCTAACTGCTCTAACACATGAGCTCAAGGTCTTAGTGGCTCAACACAGTAGGAATTTACTTTTCATTCATTTAGCTGTTACATATAGTGGGGGCTTGAGGAACTGTGGTGCATAGGTCACATCTGGGCTGGCACCCAAGTTTATTACGTCAAGTTTTATTGGAACACAGCCATGCCATTGGTTTGTGTGTGGCCTATGGTTGCTTTTGTGCTATAACAGCAGAGTTGAATGGTTACAACAGAGACTGTATGGCCTGCAAAGACTAAAATATATACTATCTAGCCCTTTACAGGAAACGTTTGCTGACACATGCATCTGATAATTCAGGAAAGCAGATTCCTTCCAACTTTTGGTTCCATCATCCCACTTGTAGCCAGCCGTCAGTGAAAGAGAGAAAATAGAAGATTGCTTAAGAGACTTAGAAATTTCACATGTCACCTCTACTCAGTTATCTTCCACATTGTCAAGCTGTCCAGGGCACACTGAGTAACTGGAAGACCGTCATTACACTCAGGTTACTAGGCGTACAGAAGGAAAATCTTGTAGTTAACTCAGCTTAAAAAAAAATAGACCAGGCACATCTAGATAGAAGTATCATATAACAAGCTCACTGTGGGGGCGCCTGGGTGGCTCAGGCAATTAATCATCTGACTTCGGCTCAGGTCATGATCTCATGGTTTGTGGGTTCGAATCCTGCAACCTGCTTCAGATTCTGTGTCTCCCTCTCTCTCTGCCCCTCCCCAGCTTGCACTCTGTCTCTCTCTGTCTCTCAAAAATAAATAAATGTTAAAAAATTAAAAAAATAAATACAAATCTCCCTGTGTTCTCATGACTCCTCTGACTGTTCCTTACCTTACAATTTTGTGAACCGCCTTCAATTTCTCCTTTTCTAATCTGCTGTTTCAAACTCAGATCTGGAAAGCAACTCTACGTTGGTTCTGTGCCCTTGTTTCTATTTGGCTTACCACTCAGTTTTTAGCATTCTTCTTTTGCTGGTTCTGGAAGCTCTCTATCAGTGCTGGAAACCAGAAAAACTAAGGCAGTGTAGGATGTGAATTCTAGAAGTGACCTTGAAAGAATCCAAATGGAGTCAGGCATCACAGCAGGAGGGAGGCATTTGCTGACTTCTAGATATGGTCCAGTGGGTGGCGGCATAGTTGTCTGAGGGAAGATCTGCTGTCTTGGCCTAGAGATAGGATGTAGCTTTGGTCAGCACATTGCAAATTGGTTCCAAAGTGGACCTTGTGGGAATGTGTGGATGGGTCATTGACAAACCCACTACCAGCCTTGAAAGAAGCAACTCACTGATCCTTTCGGACCAGGGTGAGCAAATATAAGAAGCAGTACCTGTAACAACCTCTTTTCAAATGAAAGATAAATTTCTAAATTACTTAATCGGTCTTTAGATTTAGTGTTGCGTATGGGACTATCTCTACTCAGTTTTCTGTTTCTGGTTGACAGTCAATTGAAATTGCTCCTTTTTTAGACTCTAAGAAATACACAGGTTGTGTATTTCTCCTCATTGCCCCTGAATGCTCTCATTTTTAATATAATTTTCTGTGCTTTCTTTTTTGGAAAATTTATTGAATTTCTACACAGTGATATTTTTGTCAGAACCTTTCATGTTGTTATTTTGACCCATATATTTTTTTGGATTGTATTTCACATTTCCTTTGTCTCTAAACCATCTGCTTTTTATAGCTGTTTCTTCCTTCCTGTGGTTGACTTTTTGATATTCACACGTGTGAGTTGCTTTCTTCCATTGAGCACAAGGTTTATCATCTCCAACAATATGTTCTCTCTGTTTTTTCCCTCTGATTCAGGCTAGACCCATTGTATTCTAAAACCAGCCTGCTATTTCACAAATGTAAATCCCTCAATGGCTACTTCTAGGTATACCTCATGGATTCTAGGTGGCTTTTCTTGTGTTTGTTAATCATTCATCCAATCAACTATTTATTGTCCATCATTACCTATTTATTGCATACTTGTCATGCAGAAGGCAAAGTGTGTGTGTGTGTGTGTGTGTGTGTGTATAAAATGAGCTTATTTTAGCGTGATAGGCTTTATGGGAAATATACTTGCAACAACCAGGACTCTTTTAGAAATATATATTCATTCTTTTTATGGCAACATTAAATTTTTAATTAACATTACCTAGAAATATCAATTGATTATAATTCCAATTTTCAATAATCATTACTTTTATTATACATTTAGAGTATGTCTGTTTTATTTAGGATAGATTTGTCCCTTCCAGTTGTGACAATTTAAAATGTCTCTAGACATTGACTTTCCCGGGAGAAAAAATTGCCCCCAGTTTAGAACCACTGATTTAGATCCTGCCTTGTTTGAAAAAGGATTTACTAGAATTAAAAAATGTATGTAACATAAAAGATTTTGAAACATATGCAAATAAAATGGGATTACAAGAAGAAAAAAATAGAAAAGGATAATGATACAGAAGAGGAGGGTGTATAAAATTTGTGCTGTGATGTGTTGTATCATTGCTGGAAGTCATCTGTGCATTTGGATCTTAGCTTTTGAGTTGCTGATACATAAAGGTTAAGCAAGTGATGTTTTAGTCAGTGCCCAAAGCATGAGCTAATATTTGCTCAGCAGAGTCACATCTTTGTTTCTGGGTGAACAAAGAAATGTTTCCTATGGATAGCTATGGAGACATTCTTATGTAATTTAGGTAACAATTATCTCAACATATTTATTACAGATTTTAGTTATTGTTTTCTGTATTTATCCCTACCTTCTATACAAAACCATTAAAATAAAATTTTCAATTAAATTCACTTAGGATGACCAATTTTAATGGTTTTCATAAGACTGTCCTGATTTTAGCATTGCAAGTCTCTTGTTCTGGGAATATTGCAGCCCAGAACAAACTGGGATGATTAGTCACTTTCATTCTGAATCAGATTTTCTTTTTTTTTTTTTTTTTTTGGTTGTTGTTTGTTTTATTCTGTTTTTTAAAAAAATTGTTTTAACGTTTTTATTTATTTTTGAGACAGAGAGAGACAGAGCATGAGCAGGGGAGGGGCAGAGAGAGAGAGGGAGATACAGAATCCGAAGCAGGCTCCAGGCTCTGAGCTGTCAGACAGAGCCTCATGTGGGGCTCGAACTCACAGACTGTGAGATCATGACCTGAGCCAAAGTCGGACGCTTAACCAACGGAGCCACCCAGGTGTCCCATTATTCTCTTTTTTTTTTGAATTAATTATGAATTTTAATTTTGTAGACGAAAATATATTTTATATTAGTCAATTTTAAGATATTGCCTCATTTAATTAAGAATTTATCATCAGACATTGTCAGTTTTCTATTCAGACAGAACAATCTATCTTTTGTTTAACAGCAATTATTCAGATTAGAAGTAATTTCTATGGAAGTTCTGCTTTTCAAAGAATAGTGATTTTTTTTTTATGAGGTTCAATTGTTTACATCTGTTCCTTCCTTATCCATACAATATATTTAAAAAATGTTTATTTATTTACTTTGAGAGAGAGGGAAAGCATGATTAGGGGAGGGCCAGAGAGAGAGACCGAGAGAGAATCCCAAGCACTCTCCATGCTCAGTGTGGAGCCCTGAGCCTTAAAACTTTCTATTATATTTAAGAATCATAATAGCATAATATCATTCACTGTAAGTTTGTGGAATGCATTTAGTAAAATATTTGGCTTGTTGGAAAACATTTTTAACTTTTATTTTTAAGTTTGTGGTGAAGCATAATAAACACGAACCAAAAGATATACATATCATAAATGTATAGCTCATGAATTTTCAGAAACAGAACACACCTGTGCAAGTAGTGCAGAACAGGAAACAGGCATTGCCAGCATCCCAGCTCAATACAGGACCCTGGAATCGTTACCTGCGCCTAAATCAAGAGCAGGATGCTTAACTCACTGAGCCACCCAGGTGCCCCTTATCCATACAATTTTAACTCATGTTGACAATAACGAATGTCCTCTCTTCCATTTTGTGTGAAAGACTTAGAGCTGTCAGTAAAACGAATTTCCAACGTAATTTCCAACATGAGTCCTATGGGTCCTGAGTTGAATAGAGTGATACCTTGAGGTATGTGCACTTAGTTCTTTCTACACCACAAAGAACAGGACTTTCATCTTTCTGCAGCAGCATACTTCTCCTCTGTAAGACAGACAGGATGTGGTCTGGAAGAAAGTCCCCACTTTAACAATAGACCATTGACAGAATGTTTGGGAAGCTCGAAAAGGAAGAGAGCATCTGTCTACACCCAGAATTATCAGAAGCATTTGTGTGTGTGAGAATCTTAGGTTTCAGAAATATGTTTTTTTAAGGGCACCCATTTTCCTTCTCTGTTTTTATTGGACAAGAAGAGTTGCCTTCAAGATAACAAAACATTTTAAAATCAAGGGAGGAATTGCATCACATTTTGTCTAGTTAACCCCGGGCAGAAAATTAATTCCCTCAGGCACGAAACACATTTTGTTCAGCCCTTATGTATGGTCTGTGTGAATCTAGCTGAGCAAATTTGGAGGGAGAAGATAAAATGCAACTGAAAGAGAATGCTGGGGAGAATTCAAAGGGAAAGAAGTCTTTCCAGGCAGAGTAACCCAGGTGCTGACTTTACCTACAATTCATTCTGCTTGCAGTAGGAGAAAAGATGCACAGTAGAGTGTGGATGTCACAAGCACTGACATATCCTTTTCTTCTTTCCAGCCTTGAAAAATAGTAATTCAATTTAAATCAAATTTACTACCTTAAGAAGTTGCAAGAAAATCTTTGTCATTTTATTCATGTTCATGCTTTTCCTTTTGTAGCTTATTTTGCTTCCCAGAGGAAAGTTCCTATATACACCACCCTGTCACAACGTTGATTTGCGTGAACGTATCCATTTAGTGCAGCTGCCATTAAGTTGAACATAGAGTTAGAGTGAGTGCCAATGCCTGCCTTGTCTTTTGCTTTCTTCTTTTCAAATGTGGTTGTGAAAAACTTTTGTTCAAATGTCTTACCACCTGGCTCCTCTTGTGGATGTGTTGCTAGTCTCCAAAGGACTTGGCAGCGGGGTACTTCCTGTTCAGCAGGCTTTCATTTACAGGACATCTGTAAAACCACAACATGAATAGTCAGAATAGCAAAAACGGTCTTCTAATGAACGTAGTAAAACTTCAGAGCAAATTCTTGAGCCAGGAGAAAGTGTCCCAAAGAGCAGATGTAATTTAGGATGAGTAAGACATAAGTCAAGGTGTGGGTCTTTTACTCTCCACCAGAAAATGCTTGGGTTTCCTGGCAGTGCAATTATGTAATGACTGTGGTTTTTTGTGGTGTACTTTTTTTTTTTTGGTCAACTGTGTCTCAGACAGGGAGGAAGAAAGAACCAATTGGGTTGTGTAACTTTATAAATAGAAACAGCCATATTGAAATAACGAGACTGCTCTGAGTTAAGCTGATGAATTTTGCTTCTTGCTGCAAACTCAGGCTACTGAATGAATATAAGATCCATCCTGTGGAGTAATTTCTCAGGTTTGACCAAGAATGTTTAATGGGAAAAATCAGCAAGAAGTTCTTACCCTCCTTCCATTATACTCCCAAATATTTTAGTCCAAATAAATCAAAACCATTTCTCTGTTGGAAGTAGTCAAGTTGGAGACACACAGGAACTTTGTCCTCTACTACAAATAAGGAATAATGAGCTCATACTATTTTTAATACAGCCCATAATTTACTAAACACTGGGAACAGTTTATCCTGGCAGTGGCATAAAGGATAAAGAGGTACCTACCTTATCATCTGTGGAACAAAATGTGTCCTACATTTTTCATATGTTCTGGAAAAGTAGGTGATTTCAATTCTATTGCCTCTTTAATTTACAGGGCAGAACCCAGGTAAATAGAGAAAAATCTCCTTGAGAAGGTCCAAAAACATTAGTCTTCCCAGCATGATTCCATTCAATTGGATATATGCTCCGAAAGAGAGATTGTGCTCTGTTTGCCAGTTAGCTGAGGTTTATAGATCATAGGTTCTGAACCTCTCAGTGATTGTATAACAGTAGTATTTTCTTTGAGTTTTGTGGCTACGAAAGTGATACCAGTCCTTCCTAGATACTGTTGAGAAATTAGTCTTTCCTAGCACAGCTGCAGTCTTGGTAATTTCAAAGTTCTCCCTAATCTGATAGAAATGAATGTTCTCATTTAATCCTTTACTGTAAGGAAAGGCCTATTTGATTCAAGTTGACATCCACTGAGATGTCAAAAGCAATGTATTTTTTGTAATTGAAGTTTCAAATGGATAACATAGTGATTAGACAAGTCTATACATTATGCTCTGCTCATGAGCGTAGTCACCATCTGTCACCATACAACTCTATTACAATACTATGGACTCTATTCTCTACGCAGTACCTTTCATCCCCATGACTTAGTCATTCCATAACTGAAAACCTGTACCTCCCACTCCCCTTCACCCATTTTGCCCATATCCCCACTTCCAACCAACCAATTTGTTCTCCGTATTTATGAATATCTTTCTGCTTTTTATGTTGGTTTCTTTGTTTTGTTTTCTAGATTGCACATATAAGTGAAATCGTATGGCATTTGTCTTTCTCTGTATGATGTATTTCACTTTACATGATACTTCTAAGTTTGTACATGTTGTCACAAATGGCAAGATTTCATTCTTATGGCTGAGTAATATTCCATTATATAAATTTTTATCCATTCATTTGTTGGTGGACACTTGGATTGCTTCTTGACTAATGGACATAATCATGCAGTAAACATGTGGGGAGGGATATCTTTTTGAATTAGTGGTTTTGTCTTCTTTGGGTAAATACCCACTAATGGAATGACTGGATTGTATTGTTTTTCTATTTTTAAATTTTTTGAGGAATCTCTGTACTGTTTTCTATAGTGGCTGCACCACTATGAATTCCCACCAACAATTTATGAGTGTTCCCTTTTCTCCACATCCCCATCAACACTTGTTATTTCTTGTCTTTTTGATACTAGCCATTCTTACTAGTATGAGGTGATATCTTATTGTGCTTTTGATTTGGATTTTCCTGACAATTAGTGATGTTGAGCGTCTGTTCATATGTCTGTTGGCCATCTGTATGTCTCTTTGGGAAAATGTCTATTCAGGTCTTCTGCCCATTTTTTAATCAGATTGTTTTTTGGTTTTTGGGTTTTTTTTTGGTGTTGAATTATGTAAGTTCTTTATATATTTTGGATATTAACCACTTATCAGATATATCATTTGCATATATCTTCTGCCATTCATTAGGTTGCCTTTTTGTTTCCTGATGGTTTCCTTCACTGTGCAAGAGCTTTTTATTTTGGCGTAGTTCCAGTAGTCTTATTTTTGCTTTTGTTCCCCTTGCCTGAGGAGACATACCTAGAGAAATGCTGCTAAGGCTGATGTCAAAGAGATTACTGCCTGTGTGGTTTCAGGTTTCACATTTAGATCTTTAATCCATTTTGAGTTTATTTTTGTGTATGGTATAAGAAAGTAGTCCAGTTTCATTATTTTGCATGTAGCTGTCCAGTTTTCCCAGTTCCACTTGTGGAATCTAGTACAATGCCCTGCATGCAGTAAGAATTTAAACATAACTGTTGAATGGAAAAATTGACAGGGATTTTTGTAATTTTTTTCTTCTACCCCATGGTTTACCTCATGTCTGTATTTCACAAAGAGCTATCCTAGATTTTTTTCATGATGGCTTGGATATACATTTTGGCTCTTCTATCCTGGTGTATTTCTGCAATTTCAGTGATTCAAGGCCAAAATATTTATAATTTTGGCCTCAGTGTATTATACTAGTCCTTCTTGAACAAATCTACACTAATTCAATGGTGGTCTCCTATGTCTCTAAATCTGCCTCACGAAATATTACATATTAATAGTGGAAGGGAGAGTAGAGGATCTCCTAATCCAAGTATCTCTTTTTTGCCCATTGGTAAAATTAAGTCCCAAAAAATTGAAATGGACTGTCTTAAACCAACTTCATCTTAAAAAGTGAATATAAAAGCCATGATCTGAGAGTCCTATTTGTTGATAACTATTACTTAGGTTATTCTAACAAACCTGTTTAGGAAAACGAATGTAACTTTAACATCAAATCCGAGACTCATAGTCTCAATAGCAAACCAGCCATGGCTTTGTGCTGAAGAACCACTAAGGAGATGGAATGTGTTCAAGTCATGCTTCAACACCTAAAAGCATCTTGGCATTCTTTGATATCCTTTTCAGTTAGAATATAGATGGTGAGATCACTTTATTCAGTAATAATGTCCATGTGCTATTGCCAGGGTAGGTTTATGGATGTTAATAGAGTTTTCCTTGTCTAGGGTGATGTATGGTCTGAATCTTCCTCTAAATAATCACAAATCCATTGTACTGTAGTAAATTCAGCCAAGTGTATTGTAATTTATATGTTTTACTTAAAGGGCTTTAAGACAGTACTTCTTAGATATACAAGAAAATATAACTCAGTAGTTTCTCCAACATATCTCTTGCTCTCAAACCTCCATCCTTGCTGATGATGATAGAAAAGGAGATTGGTAAGGATGGGAGAAACCTAATTTGATCTTTTTTTGGGGGAGGTGGTAAAAAAGCCTCATTAAAGTAAATATGTAGTAATCTGAAGGTCAAACTTCTTGTCAGTGCTGTTTTCCTTCATGAAGTTTCTCATCTTTTTTCTTATTTATAAAAGGTCATCTGTGGATGTATGGATGCAGTATGTTTAGGGAAGTCTGTATTTCCTCAGGGCAATTGGTGCTGGAGTGAGAGAGAAACTCTGGTTTGCTTGCTACCATCTGGATCCTTGCTGTTCTGTGCTGAGATAGTCCCATATGTCTGGTCACTGGGCATGCTGTATTACTCTTGGTTAAGACTTGGCCTTTGGGTACTGTGTGGACACCCATTGATGGCTACCATTGCCCAAGTTCTCTATCTATCTGTCTTCATGTCAGCTCTCTTTGGGTACACTAGTCTGCTACACTTTTGCTTAACCCCATTGGGATACATAGAAACTTCTGCATTCATACATATCAGGAATGCTTTCTGCAGCTCCACTTGCCTAACCGTGCCCTGTTGCCATTTTTCCCTTTACTGTGGCTATTCACAAAGGGCAAAGGGCACACTGCATTATAGATGGGAAACAAGATACAAGTACTCTTAGGTTTCTCCCTGATCTTCATCCTACCTGGGAATTTTTCTTGTTCGATAGTCATGGGACGGAGTCAGGGGTAGTTCAGTTGTCGGGTACGGAGACATCAGATTCCTTCTCAGATTCTAAAGCTGTTTTATATGAGACATACGCCTTCTGAATCTCTTGTCTTCTTTCCTGCTATTTGTACTTTTCTTTATCTCACCCTCATAGTTAGCTTCTCTGAAAATACCTCCTGCATCCTCTATGTTTTGTTTTATCATACAACTCTGTGTTCTGGTTTTTCATTTGATAGGTAAAGGTTACACTTTTGCAATATGGAAAACACTTTTTCTTGTTGAAAGAAATTTGTTGAAAAGCCTGACTTTCAAGGCTATTTTGTCACTATGAACTTAAAAATATTTGATATAAAGTTGAGCCATGAGTTTTGTTGTTGTTGTTGTTAGCGGCTAAATTGTGTCTTCTTGAAACAATAAATGTCATCCTTTCAATGGATGGAGGAACCAAAGATCAGCTAAAAAACAAAGATAAATAAGGACAAGAATATGCTGTTTTATGTCTCAAAAATATATTCCCTTTTATATAAATATAGGGACGTATACATCATGATATGGTGAAATTCACAACTTACTGTATTTTTCCCCAACTTGCATTGTAGAATATTGAAAGCATTTTTTAATAGTGGTCTCAATATCTATATGTAACTCATGAAACACCACTGATACTGGCTATCACTCATTAAATAATTCTCTCCAGACACTGTTGGGGATACTTTAAATGCATTTCCATTTAGGCTTTTTGTGTACTATTAGGCATGTGTTACCGACAAGGAAAGCAAAGAACAAAGGAGCCAAGTGACAGGAGTCAAATGACCCAGCTACTACTGCCTTTTATGTAATTCCTGTGGATTGTATAGAGGAATAAGAACTATTACTGTAGAAGCAGGAATTGAGTGAAAACTTCATCTGGGAAATCAGAGCTAGAGGATAAATGAAACGACTCTTAGGAAATAAGAGGTGATTTTTCCAAGTATGGGTAATCACGTAATTCAGGTTAGCAGTAGACTAACTGATCTTCAAAATGGAATAACTGTCCTAAAACTTTATATTCTATTTAAGAAGGATAATAGCCTAATATCATTCACTGTAAGTTTATGGAAAGCACTTGGTAAAATACGTAGCTTGTTAGAAAACATTGCTAACTTTTGTTTTTAAATTTGTAGCATAGTAAACACATAAATTTGAAGCACAGTAAACACAAACCAAAAAAACGTATGCATATCATAAATATATAGTTGTTGAATTTTCAGAAACAGAACACACCTGTACAACTAGTGCAGAACAGGAAACAGGCATTGCCAGCATCCCAGAGCCCCCTCATCCCTTGAGTTCTAGTGATGGAAACCACTATCCTAATTTCTAACAGTGTATATTAATTTTTGCCTGTTTTGTCCTTTATATACAAGTAAAATTATGAAATATGTATTCTGTTTACTTCTTTTATCCATCATTATGTTCGCATATGTTTGCACATTGTTGTATCTGGATTTGAATTGTTTGTGCTAATGGATTCATATTATTCCAGAGAGTGAGTTTCTGCCAAATTTATTTTTTTAATTCTGGCATTAATATAGCCAGTTAGGTGGTTTGTAGTTTGGGCTTTGTGAATAATGCTGTGAAAATTCTTGCACATGACTTTTTGTGAACATATAAGACAGTGTCTGTTGGGTAAATACCTAGGAATGAAATTGCAAGGTCATAGACAATACATATACTCAACTTTAATGGATACTACTTACCACCTTGCATTACCACTGATTGTTCCACATCTCTGCTCATACTCGATATCCTTATGGCTATGACACCACAAATTCTTAGTATCTTCTGGGTAGTGGGATTTCATTGTTGTTTATATATATATATATATATATATATATATATATATATATATATATATATATGTTTTTAACGTTTATTTATTTTTGAGACAGAGAGAGACAGAGCATGAACAGGGGAGGGGCAGAGAGAGAGGAAGACACAGAATCAGAAGCAGGCTCCAGGCTCTGAGCTGTCAGCACAGAGCCCGACGCAGGGCTCGAACTCACGGACCGTGAGATCATGACCTGAGCTGAAGTCGGACGCTTAACCGACCAAGCCACCCAGGCACCCCTATATATAAATTTTTAAATTTTATTTATTTATTTTGAAAGAGGCAGAGATAGTGCAAGTGGGGAGCAGCAGAGAGAGAGAGAGAGAGAGAGAGAGAGAGAATCCCAAGCAGGCTCTGCACCGTCAGCTTGGAGCCTGATGTGGGCTCGAAGTCACGAAGCCATGAGATCATGACCTGAGCCAAAACCAAGAGTCAGGCGCTTAACTGACTGAGCCACCCAGGTGCCCCTCATTGTAGTTTTTATCTACATTTTCCAGATGTCTAATGGCATTGATCATCTTTTCATATATTTAATTGACCATTTGGATATCCTATTTTGTGAAGTGTCTGTTTAGGTTTTTTTCCTCACTTTTCTAATGAGTGATGAGTCTTTTTCCTTAATGGTCTGTAAGATTTCTTCATATTTTCTGGATATGGCTCCTTTGTTGGATACACATTTTGTCAATATCTTTTCCCACCTTGTGGATTGCCTTTGCACTCTCTAGGAATGTTTTCTTTTGAAGGACATAAGTTCTTAATGTAATCCTATGTATCAATTTTTCTGCATCTTGTTAAGATTCTGCCTATTCAAAGGTCACAAAGCTATTCCATTTTTAAAAAAAAAAACATTTGAGATAGAAAATTGAATATGTATAGTATATTTGATAGCTACTTTTATGTATTTACATATATTTACTAAAATATGCAGAATTATTCATGGTATAGAATCGAGATTATCTTGTCCATATTTCTAAAAATTAATGTCCATTCTATTTTGTCTCATATTATTTCTGAATTTGTGAAGTAATCTGGTGAAATTTCTTATATTAATGTAGGACCCCTTCAGTTAATTTGACAGAATCCTTCTGATGAAGAGGGGTTAGTGTCTCACGAAGTACATTTTTTCTTATACTGAGGTAAAAACTGCCTCTCTGTAATTTTCATTTACTAGTTCTCCTTCACTAACGTATTTTTTTCGCTTACTTATTTATTCAACAGGTATTATATGAGTCATATTGCATCCCAGACTTTATAGGTGTCAGGAATACAAAGGTGAATAAAAGTCTGGAAGAGTGCAGCCTTTGACTTGGGAAGCAGGCATGTGAAAGGACACATTTTTTACAGCTCATAGCTTTACAGGGTGGTGGAAATATGAACATGCCTCAACTTTTTCTCCTCCTTTTGGGGCAAAAGCCTTTAATTATTCCATACATTATATCGATTCTTTACCATCCTGGTCATTCTGCTGTAGAAAGAGCCTAATTAGTTATTGACATCTTTAAATTTAAAATTAAAAGTTAAAGAAAGCTCCAGTCCCAGGATTTTTTACCAAGAAAGACACCATGATTCCTGTGTGGGAAACCAGCCTGTTTCTGTTGATTCAACCTAAAGAAGTTTTATCATCTTTTCATCAGTGTTTCATACTATTTGTACATACTAAATTGAATTTTAAAAAAAATCTCCTAGATCTTATGATTATTGTCAACCTGACCTGACATTTTCAGGTAATTTATGGACACACAAAAGTTACTTGTCATTAGAAACCTTGCTTTCCAAGAATATTTAATGATGTAGGACTATATTTTTAATATAAAGGTAAATGAAAAAGCATATAAAGCTGTCTGATCACTGTAACCCAATTGTGTGCGTGTATGTGTTGTCTATGTTGAAATAATTAAAGTTAAATCACCAAAATATTCATAGCGTTTTTCTTTGGATAATAACATGGGATTTTAAATCCAAGTATGCTAAGTTCTCTTTGTTTACTTATCAATCGTGCTAGCCATTTCTACTACATTTTATAATATTTAAACTGAATGGGATGCCATCTAATTCTTTTAAGTGTAAGCATCTATTATTTAGAAACACTAATTAGTACATCCTTTTGAATGTTCCCTAAAAATATTTATGTAGACAGTGGTCTATTAGTCATCGTTCTTTAATTATAATTATCTAAATATTTTTGAAATTATCCAACTCTTATATTGTATAGACTGAATTTTAGTATGTTTTTGTTTAAAAATAAATGATATCATCATCAAAAATTTTTGCTGAAATCAAAATATTTATGTCTTTGTCGCTTCTTTGGCTACCAGCTTTGTAACACTGTCACAAAAGGAAAGAAGTTTAATTTGCTAGAATCTGTTCTTAGTAAGTCTGTGATATTCCTAAAAATATTACATTATTTTTTAAAAATTTCTCATAAAGTGTTTGTTTAATGACATTGTGATAGAAAACATTCTACAGTACTTTGCAGCTCCCTCCTTCAAGGCAGGGTACAAGAGTCTCTTTATCTGCGTCTTGAACCTGAGCTGGCCTTGGGATTTGCTTTGAGCAATGGAATGTACTTGACTGACGAGATACTGGAAATTCTGAGCCTCGGTTTCAAGCTAAATTCTTTAGCTTTTCCACTTGCCTTTCTTGGGAACTGTATGTGAGTAAGCCTGGGCTAGTCCACTGGCTAATGAATGGCATATGACCCAGGGCCCTACCTGACAGCTAGCTAATGCTAGACATATGACAAAATCATCCACTACCCAGCATACCAGCATATTGGAGTTACCTGTGTGAGATTGGCCAAAACCAAGTGAATGACATCTGAGATGATTATAGCCCAAATTGTCAACCCATGGTACCATGAGCTAAAAAATGAAAAAAAAAAAAAAAAAAATCGTTGAAGTCACTAAATTTTTGATAGTGTATTATACAGCAAATGCTAACATACAGATATGAACTGGATTTCCATAATAATGCTATGAACTTTATTTGCACGTAAGTTTTATTATTAAAATTCTTTCCCATAAATTTTGGAATATTGTTAATTTCATATCAATATAATTTTTTCAGAAATCCGATTTATTCTGGCACCTGTGCTGTGGAGTGAAAGGAGCACTATATAGTTATTTTTACCTTTCAGAAAACGGTAGGGCTTACAGGTTTTGGTCTTCTATTTACTAGAGGATTCTTCCTATTATTTGTTCTTGTAACATGTAGCTATTTAAATCTGAGTGAAAATACCACTTTATGAGGTGATAATGACAGGGTGAAAATTAGGAGGAAATACTGATAAATTGTTCATAAATTCTGAATGTTGGCTGTTGGCATCCTCTGAGCCTTGAGGGCTTTGTTCTCACACAGGATTCTTTGCCTTTGTTTTAAAGTGTAAAAATACACTTCGGAAGCTTAGAGTTATTTGAATTAAGACTACATTGGGCTTATTTTCAGCTTACTGTAATCTTTCAATTAAAGGTTTTAACTCCATAAATAATTAAAAAATATTCTCTTGGAATATTGTCTAGTAGAAAAATGTCACAGTTTTGAATTGATGTAGCAAAAAGTAAATTAATAAAAATAATATTCTCACGATTAAATAATTTTATAATGTTTGGGAATATATAACATTAAAATGTTAGGTTGAAAAGAGGGAAAATATAGTTAATTATCCACATCCTTTTTCTGAATAACATTAAATAATTGAATATTAGGGAATGCCGTTTCAAAATTTTCCCCCAGATTGTGTGGAATTACGTGTTCTATGGTCTGAATAGTTTATTTTTTATTTAAAAAAAATTTTTTTTAACGTTTATTTATTTTTGAGACAGAGAGAGACAGAGTATGAACAGGGGAGGAGCAGAGAGAGAGGGAGACAGAGAATCTGAAACAGACTCCAGGCTCTGAGCTGTCAGCACAGAGCCCGACGCGGGGCTCAAACTCACGGACCGTGAGATCACGACCTGAGCCGAAGTCGGACGCTTAACCAACCAAGCCACCCAGGCACCCCCGGTCTGAATAGTTTAATTTGGCAATAAGATGTGATATTTTCTGAATATTAGCTTTACACATCTTGAGTGGTTCTAAATTTTTACATACTTTGGACAATGAAAGGATAAAAAGGATTTAATTCTAATTGTTTAGACTTCACTTAGCATTGTTGAATATTCAAAACTATTTTTCTGGCTTTGCTTTGAATAAATCTTTAACGTTTTTAAAACAAATATATTCATTTGATAACCTGAAAAATGAGATACCAATTGCGACATTCAAACTTACTTGTTTCTGATAAATTTGTGGAGTAATTCAAGCATGAATGTTGTAACCAGACAGTATTATATACAAATTCCAGCCCTGCCACTTATTGAGGGAGTAATCTTGAACATATTTTTTAACCTCTCTGAGTGCCTGTCCTTTTTCTCCAAAATGGAGCTTATAATATGCCTTTTATGAATTTTTGTAAGGATTACATATCTTTTTACAGGGCCTGGAATAACGTGGCCCTTTAATAAGTGGTGACTATTGTCATATACTTCAAGATTGTGGTTTCAGTTTTCTTTGAAATTATATGATAATCATGGAGGGTTTTTTGTTTCTTTTTCCTTCCTTTTTTTCTTGGTGTTGTTGTTGTTTTGTTGTGGTGATGGTTACATGAAATAGGAAAGTCGAAACTAAAACATTTCAAAAATATTAGGTCTCATTAATTCAGCTACTAAAATTAAAGCGTAATCAATTCTATTTCTTTCAAATATTCAGCAATACTTGTAATGATGAATATTCAGGTTTCATCATTTTGGTTCCCAACAGTTCCCTTTCTCTGAATTTTAAACTATTGTCTTTAGTTATATATGATACTTCTTGGATTTTTTTCAAGGACAAGAAGAAACAAGGTTTTGGGAAAAAGTCTGCCTTGTGTAATATTTTCCTCAAAGGAATTAATCATAGTTGAGGGTTGCAGAAAGTTTAATTAAATCCTCACATATAAAAACATGTCTTGAAACTGGGGATAATAAAAATCTGTATTACACAGATGAAATATATAGATGACAAGTGACCACCCCTCACATGTACATACTTAAATTTGCTATGGAGTTGGTTACATTTTTATGACACAGACTTGATGTGGTTTTTTATTGTTGTTTTGTTTGTTTATTTGTCTTTAATATCTTGTAAGGATAAAGATTATATGAGTGATAAGAAAATTCACATTACATACCAAATGCTACCCCTGTAATTTGCCAAGAATAAAAATACAGTTTGCATTTGAGACAAAATACAATCCATATTTATTTCATGGGCTCAGGAATTTCAAGGGGTCACTTCTATAGGAGAGTTCCAAGGGAGTTAGGAATCTGGCCTGTGATTTTTACTTTTGGCAGTGGCTTCTAAAATAAAACACAATAGCTTATAATATTTCAGAAAGTTATCCATCATCCACATTGTAAAGTACATTGCAGTATTTTAAGCTCTGGAGTATGGCTTGAAAAATTCAGTATTCATGGGAGGTGGAAAACATGAAAAGAAAATGAAAATGGGAGACAGGAGGTTTAGGGGGGATTGGATTCCATGTGGATGAAGAATTTGCCTCTGAGTACGTATGTTCCAGGAAATGTTTTGTGAGGACTGTGCTGTTAATTAAGATTTCCAGAGGTTCAGCAATACCTCAGGTTCTCAGGAAGTATACTGTTTATACCCTCCATGTTAATATCTAAGACTCCAGTTGTTTACATACATGATTTTAATAGAGATTTACCAGAAGCGTCAGTGAGAAAGCAGCTCTGTTGAAGAGAGATCGGGAACTTACAGCCATATTTTATTACCACTATCTCATTGTGGTTTTTCACACTGTGGGAATTCGACTTCCAGAAATAGGGGAGCCTCTCTACTTTCACTGTAGTATGACCACTTTTCTTCAGGGAAAGCAAAAGTTCACAAACCAAAAGTTTGCTCATGTTAAACCCCAGGAAAATATTTAAAAGGAAAATCCTGCACCATAAGCATGCTTATCCATATAACAATAGCTGCTCTACCAAAGCCCAAACCAATTGGAATAAAATCTAACAAAATCTCATTAAGTATACAATTGCACGTGCAGTGTTTAGAGAGGATATGTTACCTTGTATAAATTCTGTTACAGTTTTCTACTGAGAGAGATGCAAGTTTCTTTACCCCATACGATTATAAAATAAGGTTTTAAGATTATAAACCCTTTATGTTGATTGACTGGCATTATGTGTTCACAAGTATTTCTTCTAGTTTATTTTCATTACAATTATAAAAAATGTAGACCTTTACTCTATTTTTAAATGAGTTAAGGGTGTGTCATTCACAATGACGTAGTTTCAGCCACACTATCAATGAATGAGAAGTACAAGTCAGTATCACAACTGTTCGAGATCTCTCTTCAATCTTTTAGAGAGAGGAGAAAAAAATATCAATTTAGTTGTCATTATATTTAATTCATGAAACTCTTTGTATATTTTTATCAGACTAATAAACTTCCCTTTGGAATCGGTTATGCTCTTGTTACCACCTTAGAAATTATATTGTAAATCCCTGAAAGTTTTACTGCAAACGTATCTCAGAAATAACTTAACATGTAATGCTAGCCTTAGAATTATTCAGTTTTGTCTAAGAGAAATACATAGTTCCTTGAAATATAGCTTTTGGCCCCCAGGGCGAAGATTGTCTGATAGAGTAAGTAATTTTTCAGTCTTAAAGAAAATCATTGTGACTCTATTGAAAGAACAGTTTTTTTGGTGATAGCAAACACTATATTGATAACCTTTTTGCTGTATAATTTCTGCTTTTCAAGAAAATGTGTAAAATGATAACTTTGCCTTGAATTTGAACTTTGACACGCCTCATAATTCTTACATTTATCCTATTCTTCTTTTGCCTACACTGTCACCATTTTCATTTATTTTATTCTTAGTTCTATTTCGTCATAATTTAGATCAACTTCTATTAATAAATAAAGCACATTTAAAATGTTTTGCTGTTCATTAAAAAGAATGTGATTGACCTACATGTACTAATAATGAATGAGACTCAGGTCTCAAGTGGAAAAAGTAAAGCTCAGAACATGGTGGGTAGTATACTTCCATTTTTGTAATCAAATACACAAAAAATATATTTATACGTACAGGTACATATATATTTATTTATGTACAAACAAGCTTTGGAAAGATACCTAAGAAAACAGTAGGGGCGTCTGGGTGGCTCAGCCGGTTAAGCATCTTCAGCTCAGGTCATGATCTCACCATTTGTGAGTTGAAGCCCCATGTTGGGCTTTGTGTTGATAACTCAGAGCCTGGAACCTGCTTCGGATTCTGTGTCTCCCTCTGTGTCTCTGCCCCTCCCCCACTTGTCCTCTGTCTCTCTGTCTCTGTCTCTCTCTCTCTCTTTCTCTCTTTCTCTGTCTCTCAAAAATAAATAAAATGTAAAAATAAAAAAAAAAAAAAAAAAAAAAGAATATAGTCGGGGAACCCGGGTGGCTCAGTTAAGCCTCTGATGGCTCAGGACATGATCTCACAGTTTGTGAGTTTGAGCCCCGTGTCGGGCTCTGTGCTGACAGCTCAGAGCTTGGAGCTGGCTTTGGATTCTGTGTCTCCCTCTCTCTCTATCCCTCCCCGACTAGTGCTGTGTCTCTCTCTGTCTTTCAAAAATAAATAAATGTAAAAAAAAAAAAAAAAAAAGAATATAGTAACAGTGATTACCTCTAGGGAGGAAAGGGAAACCGAGAAGCTTAGGGATCAAGGGTAGAGGGGTGCTTACTTTACTTTTATATATCTATAGATACATATATGTCAAACATATACATAAAAATACACATATATTTGTACATATAACACATACATATATAAATGTGTATATATATTACTATACATATAAACAGATATACACATATATAATATGTATTGTTAACCTTTATTATATATATTAGTTAAAATTAAATAATTAAAATGTAGCTGATGTTTAAATAATAACTTTTACATCCTTTTTTATACTTGAATTAGAAATAACCATATCCAAAGTAGTGCTACACCAAAATTGATAATCATAAATATTCAAACAAAATAATACTTATATTTATTTTTCTAGTTGCTACACAATATTTGTCTTTTTTTTAATGTTTTCTGAATATAGGGCAAAAATTGCAATTATTCAATAAAGCATTACTACTCTGAGATTGCAATAAGTTGGCAGTCTTTTATTTGAATAAAATACAACACTCCCAAGTCTGTATTTGACATTTAAAGAAAATAAAGTTAGTTTTTACTGTCAAAATATTAGGTGCAGATGTGAAGGCCTAAACTCAGGTTTAAACTTTTATGTAGAGCCCCATATGGGTTTACAATCAAATGCGAAGGATTGCTGGCAGTGTCTCATACAATTTTGAATGGCAGTGAACTTAGTATTTCAGTAATCCTTAGTCAAGCTGTTTTAATTGGCCTATTGAAGGGAAATAAAGGGCTTGAGGATCAAAACTATCCTTCACAGAGTGGGTAAACTTGATCATTTCGTCTGAATTATTTGGCTCTACTCTACAATATTCATCTGAAGCATGTTTGTGAAGAAATGATGAGTCATTTAAAAGCATGGCATTGGAAAATCCCATTAATTCCTTTTTTTTTTTTTTATCATGGAGACATTTGTTCTGAGCATTCATGAGCTCAGTTCGTGAGAGTTCAGCTGGATGCCATAACCATGGTTGTCTCCTATGTAGTAGAGATAAAATTAACCAATGAGCACAAAATCATATAGCTCTGTGGTATTTACTGGGGTCGTGACTGATTACATCATTTTTCAGCTTAAAAAGAGAAACATTCTTCTTTTTTTATTTTTTTCCTTCTGTTTTGTACAAATAACTATGTACATCTGTCTGCATGAGCTCTCTTACTTAATCAAGGCTGTCTAGAGGTTTTGTGACTTTTTTCTCCTGTCCTCCTATTATATGGTGTCAGTCATGATTAGAGAGGACAATGTTTAATTCTTGCCATTTATGTTCTGGTCAGATACCAAGGAATCTGGAAGGAAGTTCCAATGAAACCATCTTGTATATCTGTCTTAAGAGCACATTCAGAAATGCTTCAGCAAGTAGAGTTTCTTGTTGTATTGTGGAAAAATAAAGCAGATAAATAATAAATGAAGTATGGCCCATGGAATCTCCTCGACATTTGCAGCCTGCTATGTAAGCAAAAGGATGCATGTCTTAGGATTCCCATTACCTCCTAGCCAATATCATATAAGCCTATTGAGTTTTAAATTGTTATGGTTGGGGAGGGAGTAGGTTATGGGGAAAAACGAACAAACAAACAAAAAACACCCCAGAATCTTGGAGGAGGCTCTAAAGAAACTTTCTGAGATCTTAAGTAATTGTCTTAAGCTTGTTTACTATGATATATTCTATCATATAGTATGTGTAAATTCTGTAATTGTAAAAATGAAGTTCATTCTTTTGAGCCATTAGAAAAATAATCCTTCTCTTACCAGGCTAATATTAATGTGAATAAACATTAGGTTGGATTTCAATCATTTTTGTCGACTGACATAGAAACTGTGTCTGTCTAAGTACCTTTAAAATATACAATCAAAGGTCAAGAAAGAATTCCACACACGAGAAAGATAGTGTTCTGCTGTCTCATTTCTGACATGTTCTCTAATTTTTCTAGTGTATAATATTGTGATGATTGTTACTTTAACTAATGGGAAAATGTAGTTCTGTTGAGGTTTCTCCAGACGTGGGACACACATTAAAATGAATTATATTTCTGTTCATGGGTGTTTGGAGGAGTATTGAATAAAGTAACAATTCATTTTCTTTTCTATATCATTAAAATAATGTTTTTTAAAGTACTTTTAAGTGAACTGTAAAGAAAGGAGCAATTAATCAGTTGTCCCTGACAAGCCTTTGGTCCAAAGGAAAATTTGGTGTGCCATTTTAATTAGTTTCATGGCAAAGGTAATGAGGTATCTTGCCCTCTTGAATCAGTTCTGCTTGTCAATAAGACGAATTTGTTTAGCGTTTTTTGATGCCAAAGGAGTTTGTGGGGAGGTGGAGAGAAAGTTGGAGAATCATCTCAAATTGATACTGGATCTACTGTGGCCAGCCTATAGAATCTGTAGAATAATTTGAGAGTATTTACTTTGGCTTGATGTTCTGTTTTTGAGATGGAACCAAATGAGAAAACATTTATTAAATCAATAATCCATTCTGTAATCCTTCCTAGCAAGCCCTAATGAGTATACTAAGTGAACGGTAAAAAGTTATAAAAAAGACATTATTATTCCCTTTCTGTTTGAATTCATTAAATAAATGCAAGTACAAAGGGAAAGCATTGTTTCATTGGGGTGATGTGTGACCTTTTTTTTTTAACATTATTTTGATTAAATAGCTTATCTAATGTTTCCATATTAATCAGGCAGAAGTTTCTTGGATGAAGTAACTATTTATTTTAAAACTTGAGTGGGGGCAGGATGAAAGGGGATACTGTCACACTCAATTTTAGAAGGTCATGAAACCTTTGCCTTCTTTTTTTCTCTCATCTTGAAGAAAAAACTGAACTGAAGTATTCCATTTCTTTATTTCTATCATATTAAACACTGCATGTTACCATTCCGAATTCCCTTTCTTCTTTGTTAATGAAAACTCTCTTTTGCCAGTGACTTGATGAACTGCATGCATATACTTAAGAAATTGACATCTTGAAAATCTTTGTTAAATTATTTGCAGCTGCTCATACCAAATACAACAGGTTTCTATTTAAAATGGGAGGGCTGGCAGTGCGAACTGTCCAAATACTGGAGAAACAAAATGTAAAGTGTAAACAAATAACACTTCTGCGCAAGATAGGTATATCAGAATACATGCTTATTTGACAAGATTAACTTTTAAGTAATTTTCCTAAGGATTGTTACGATGACTCATCTGTATTTAAGGTCATAGAAACTCAGTTCTCTTCACCAATGTCAGTATATATGTGTGGAAGACCCTCTGGGTGCTGGTTAAACTTTTGCAAACCTTCCAGGCATTGTGTGTGTGTGTGTGTGTGTGTGTGTGTGTGTGTGTGTGTGTGTGTGACAGAGAGAGAGAGAGACAGAGAGAGAGAGACAGAGAGAGAATCCCAAGCAGGCTCCACACTGTCAGTACAGACCTGGATGTGAGACTTAAACTCACAAACCGTAATATCATGAGCTGAGCTGAAACCAAGAATCTGACGCTTAACCAACTGAGCCACCCAGGCACCTTCACCCAGTTATTTTTGATCCTTTCATAGTTCCTTCTTTATAATCGCTGTTCAGTGGAAAAATTAAGTATTTCAGCTTTTTTTTTTTTGTTTTTTTACTGACATAAATAATAGCATAAGTTATTCTACCGAACATTTTAGCAGGTATTTTTAAAATCTGTTGGTTTGGGTCATGACATATCTAACTCTTTAGTTTTCTTTTTACTATGATTCTTTGCATTCATTGACATAAATGCGTGTAGGGTTTATTTTAGTTAGCAGTGTTCCTATAGTCTTTAAAGTATTCTTTTGGTTAAAAAAGTTTAAATTGCATGTATAAGGAAGAATCCTATAACCACAACAAATCATGTTTCAAGGCTACATTAAGTATCTGCAGACCTTTGAAAGTAAGGACATTTAGAGCTAAGGTTAAAGCAGTTATAGACCATTTCCTCACAATTCAGTGTTTATTTTGTTTTAAATAATAGATCTATTAAACCATAAGATAAGAACAGGAAACAAAAATCATTTAAAAGAGTCCTGCGGGACAATCAAGTTAATAGCAACAGATCTCCAAACACACACTCTCTCTCTCTCTCTCTCTCTCTCTCTCTCTGTGTGTGTGTGTATATATGTGTGTGTATATATATATGTGTGTGTTTATATATATACATATATATATACACACACATATGTATATATGTCACTCCTTTCACTTCCCACTTAAGTTCTGAGCAAAGAGTCACAAAACCCATGAGGTGGTTTATAAGCAGGCTGGGAGCTGGTACCCTTAAATCACTCTGGCCAAGTTCTGCAAATGACGTACTGGGGAGCCATGCTCTGACAAACTGGAGACAGGCTGTCCCTATGTGTGTATACATATATACATATATACATACATATATACATATATACTTATATATACATATATATATATATACACATATATACTTATATAAACATATATATATATATACATATATATTTCATTTTTTTATGTATATGAAAAAGATGCCTTTATGTATGTGTATAAGATGCCTCTTATAGCAGAGCCTATAATATAAATGGGACAGGACTGACACATCTTTGGTACATCTTAGAAGATATGTAAACAGAAATATTTATTTAAATACCATGATCAGGGCATCTCTAATTTGATTTGTGCTTTCATCCTGCTACAGCTCCTTCATGTACCCCTTATTTATATCTTCTTTTCTTTCCATTTTAAGACCTTTACTGAAGGACTGGCAAGTTATAGTATTTCTTCTATCCTTTTCAGTTCCTCATCTTCTCAGAAGTAGGGCCCAATGCATCAAAGTAGGTTTCCAAACGCATCAAAGATGTAATGAGTTGTAATTTCTGAGATGGCCAAGAGAACACAGATTATACAAATTCTGTGACTAATCTGAATAGAAGCAGACTCCTCTCAGAAATACATTCCAACACCGTCTCGGCTCACCACCTGAGCAACCCTTTCCTTTCGGAAGTCCCTGCTACCCATCCAGTGTATATCATGTTACCCTTTTAAAATTTCCTTCACAGTAGGTATTTTAGTCTATAATTCTCTTATTCATTTTGTTGAAGAATGTATATACTATGAAGGGGAGAGGACTTACCTGTCCTATTCTTTTCCAACCCTGGCCCCTTTATGTCCTAAGTAGTGTCTTGCACAAAGCCGGTGCTCAATAATTTCCAATAAATGATAAATGAAGGAATATATGAATGAGCTAACCCAGGAGTAACCCAATGAAGGTTCAGAGCACTTATTACTCTCCATGATTAGCGTTGCTGGCATCAGGCATATTTTATGATTTATTTTAATTTATAATGGACATGAAATGTCTCATAATAAGACCTATGAGAAGGGCATTTGTATTGTTAACATATGATGAATTTAGATGAAATGTGAATCTTTGGTGAGGAAATCTAGAATATGTTTATTTACATTAGCCTCTTGTGTAAAAATATGATTAAATGATAAGTTATTCACTCAGCAGTTCAAAACTCTTTTGTAGTTAAAGTGAATGAGTCTGTTTTTATCGTATTTTACTTTTGTGTGAAAGGAAAATCTGATATGTGAGACATTTCCAATGAATAAGAAAGAATAGATGTTTCCCTTTACCCTCATAATGTCTGTGTGACCACTGAATATTTCAAGTCCTTTTCCAACAGGCATAATGGAACTTGTTTTTGTTTTCTAATCTTCTATTATTACCAATATCTTTTACAAGGGAGAATTTGCACTTTGGAACTATGGCTGTCTTTGAAGTATATCTGAGATGTGCTCGTTGGTTAATGTTTGATCCTTAAAATGTATTTGGTTACTGCTCTTGGTAGTAGTAATAACAATTGTGTTCTGTTTAAATTTGTCATGTATTAAAATTTAAGAAAATAATGTTCAATAATAATATTTAGGAATGTTTATAAGTTGTAAGATAAATTATTTTTAAAAACTTTTTAAATGTTTATTTGTTTTAGAGAGAGACAGAGTGAGAGTGGGGGCGGGGCAGAGAGAGAGAGGGATACATAGAATCAGAAGCAGGCTCCAGGCTCCAGGCTGTCAGTGCAGATCCCAGTATGAAACTTGAACCCGAGAGATGTGAGATCATGACTTGAGCCAAAGTCGGTTGCTCAACCGACTGAGCCACCCAGGCACACCAGATAAATTATTTAACAAAAACAAGTGAACAAAACTTCTGCTCTATAACTTCCTACAATATATAAACAACTGTTCTCTTCCATATGCATATTTTTTGTCACTCTAATCTGTTTGCTTAGCGACCACTACCTACTTTTCCCTTTTTCCTAAGTTTTGATGTCTCTTAACTTGTGTATAATATAGGTGATCAGTGTTTGACTTTATGAATGCATAAAAAGACAACACGCTGCTCTTAGGGATGTTGCTCATTGACCTCACATTATACAAGTTTGTCAGCCTACCACTAAATATATGGTAACATTTTTTCTATTATTGTTTACCAAATAGATTTTATATAATGTAACAAAGTTCTGAGCATATGGTTTGAAGGCAGAAAAAGCAAAAATCTATATCCATAAGAAGAAGAATTTTTGAATGTAGTGAATTGAAATTGAACAAATGAGGCTTAAGTTTCAATTAGTCTGGGTTTGAGCATTCATACAATGATACCAGATGCAAGAAAGGAGTCTTTTTATAGACCTTGGTACAGTAGGAATGAGTTAGCTTCAGTGGCTACTGGCTCATGCAAATTCCACAGGCCTCCTGGTCTATGCAGCCACAGAGGAACTTTGATTTGAATCAGAGAAGGAAGATGATCCAGCAACCACAGGATGCTGAAGCAAACATTTTTTTTCTATCCCACATCAAGACCAATAACTAAGATTTTATACAGTTTTAATTACTATCATAGAAAAATGTTGAGAAGTGACTTGAGATAGTTTTACTATGTTGGTTAGTTACAAAAAGTTTGCCTTTTTTTAAAGAAGAGAGTACTTTAAAAATTTTTTTTCATGTTTATTTGTTTTGAGAGAGTGCTTGGGTATACACATGTGCACAAGTAGGGTAGGGGCAGAGAGCGAGAGTGAGCAAATCTCAAGCTGTCTGCGTGCTGTCAGCACAGATCCCGAGGTAGGGCTCGACCTCACAAACCATGAGATTATGACTTGAGCCAAAATCAAAAGTCAGATGCTTAACCACTGAGCCATCCAGGCGCCTCAAGAAATTTGCCTTTTGATTAGAATTTAAAATCTTGTAAGTTTGAGGCATAAATGATATATCAGTACTGTATATTCCTGAATAACTTAGGAATAACTCCTGTAATAGTTTTAAATGGAAAGAAATTCTCTTTATATCCAATCAATGCTTTGGTTTATAGCTAAATTATCCCATCGAGTAACCAGAAACATCCACCCCCAATGAAGATAAATTGTGGAAAACCTCTCACCTATACTTAGCTTCCTTTTCAATGTAACCAAATAGAACTATGAAAAGATAAACTTTTTCTTTATAACATGCAAATAACTTGGTGTAAATTAAACTCAGTAATGTGACACTCAAAGCAAGTAATAACTTTAACAGTTTAAAAGATAGCCAACATTTAGAAATGACAAATGCAAATATTGAAGGTGGAGATGGATGAAATCCAAGATAGTATAATTATTCTTTGTTCTGCTGGACCATTGTATTTATTACATGTTGGTTCCCATTAATCTTTTCTCTAAAAGTGTGTCTGGCATATCTAAGCTGAAAAACATACACAGGGCTTAAGTCATGTTAAAAATATGTAGAAGTTGCTATTAAAAAACAGGTTAGTACATAAGGTCCTACAGTTATTTAAACTAAGTGAAATCAGCATATAGTTGAACCTGATGGTTACAAGGAGGTGAGTGTTGAATGGCCCTTGAAAGTAATGAATAGATGGATGTGAGGAAAGGAGTGAAACAGATGTGCTTTTAAATAGGATCAGACATGTGGAATATTCTAGAGTATAAGAATAAAATGTGACCCTTTCCAAGCATGGTAGCAGGCCATTCCTAGAGCTGTGACACTAAACCCTTGAGCAGATCCAATGGTGTAATGAACACGAAAGCAATTAGTTAGAGTAACTGTAGTGTAGCAAAACAGAACAAAACACCAAACATTTTTTTAATGACAATAGAGTAAATGCTAATGTACTATTGTGAGCCCACTTCTTAGGCCAAAAACAGTGTAAAAGGTATGTAGTCTGCAATTTTGCACTAAGCTGACCTAGTAGATTGCAGGGTGCTAAGGCCACTCAAGTACGGACGTGTGTCGGTAAGGCACTGGAGAAGACTACAGTGGAGTCTGTTCACACCAGATACCATCCTTCATCTCAGCCAGACCCTGCATTGTGGATTCATCAGTTCGATGGTAACCAAAGTTTGAGTCATTTTCTTTTAGACTTCAAACTTTGCAGAGAGCTATTAAAATTAGGAAGAATTTGAGGAGAATAAACAGCATGCTGAGATCACTGAATTATAATGAGAGAAACAGAGCCAGGGGAGGCATTCCTCTAGACTAAATATAGGTCTTCCTAAAAATTTCAACTCTTGCATGAATCCTCGTCAATTAGATAATTGTATGAATGCTTTAAACATCACTGTGTGAAAACTACTCTTTCAGGTCAGTACAAGCCATTGAAAGCAATCATTTAAGAAGAGAGGGAATGTTCTTCTCTATTAGCTGAGAATGTGGAATACTAATTAATATGGGGGAAATGAGGTCAAGCAGGAAGAAGCTGGGCTTTGGACAGGGATGACTGAACCAGGGTTGCCCTTTATCAGCCCTGTGACCTCGGGCAAATTGCCTAACCTCTATAAGCATCAGTTCCCTAGCTGTTATAGGATTCCATTAAATAACGATATAAAGTTCTTGACATATAGTAAGTAAATACCCTATTTGGGGCCATAAATATCAAGTAGAAACAATATTGTATTGAAAAACATGTTGTGGTGGTGATGTTTCTGGTGAAACTAATCATCCAATGTAATGACAGTTTATATTCATGGTCATTTACTAAATAAATGAAAATTTGTCTTATTAGATGTGATCCTGGTCACGTGCACCATTTTGAACATAGTATGCCCCCACTTCTTTCCTCATGATTTTTGGAAGTGCCATTATTATTTGAAGATTTCATCCCTTGCTTTTGACTTGGTTAACTCTAAGTCATTTTCAGATTTTAGTTCAGACTTTACTTCCTCAGGGCCAACTTCCATGACCACCTGCCTCCACCCTCCAAATCCAAATCAGTTTCCTTTGCTTTGTACTCTCTTTTGATATCATGTTCTTTTCATTCAGAGTCCTTATCTCATTTTCTTAAATTTTGTTTGAATTCTATTTGGTTTACATACAGTATAATATTAGTTTCAGGTGTACAACTTAGTGATTCAACACTCACGTACAACACCTGGTGTGCATCAGAAGTGTACTCCTTAATCTCTAGCGCCTATTTCACCCATCCCCCCACTCACCTCCCCACTGGTAACCATCAGTTTGTTCTCTATTGTTAAGAGTCTGTTTCTTGGTTTATCTCTCTTTTTCCCCCGTGATTGTTTTATTTCTTAAATTCCACATACGAGTGAAATGATACTGTATTTGTCTTTCTCTGACTGACTTATTTTGCTTACCGTGATACTCTCTAACTCCACCCATGTCATTGCAACAATCTTTAATAACATACTGATTATAATTATTTGTTGAATATCTTTTTTTCACACTAGGCCAGATGCTTTATGGGTGCAAAATTTGTGATTTTTTGCCCAAAAATGTATTTCTAGTGTTTAATGCATACTAGACATACAATGTGATGAATTCATTAATGCATGATGTGTGCCTTCAATTCTATTTTGCATATCATTTTTGTAATGGATATAAAATAAGTAAATACACATATAGTCTTGTTACCCACTTCAAAGTTTATGTCCATGACAATTTACTAATAAAATATACAAATATGTACTGAAAAATAATATATATAAATAGTATATATAAAAACTTCTAATAGTCATCACATCTGTGTACTTTTCAGGAAAGAATATATAGAGGTAAAATTTATATATTTTAGGTGATCAAATAAGTCAAAATAAAGCCTAGAAGATATTTTCAAAGGAAATTTCTACCAAAATTTTTCTAGAAAACAATTAGCTACTTATTTGTGAGACATTAGAAATCAGAAATAGGGAGAAATATTGGGAGTGAAAGTGAGATTTTTAACATTTTTAACAAGTCAGTAAGTTCATCATGGTGCTTCTGTTACTGATGCCAGAGAACATGTGGACAGGGAGTGTACCACACACTGGGGAATGAAAAGGAAGGGAGCAGATTGGAAAAAAATAACCAGTGTTTAAAAAGAGTTGAGAAGAGAAAGCCAGACAGTGGCAAACCTGGCAAGAAGAAGCTAATCCATGAGGATCTAACAAACCAAGCAAGGAAGAGGGTTTAAATTAAAATCTGAAAACAACAGTCATTTTTCATAAAATTCAAGTATATTGATCATTTTTACTTAGAACCAAGGTGAAAGCCTATGTAAACATGGCTTCCTTTTCAACATTTTCACATTGCTTCTGGATTCTGTCCTATCCTTAGGGTTTTCGGGGGAAAACAGGGATAAAAAAAAATTGCACACCTGTGCATGGGCATGCCCACATGTGCACCAAACGGATGTGAGAAAGATGAAATAATCTAGCTGTGAAAGCAAGTGGTCCATGCTAGAGGTCCATTTATGGTAGTTTCAGCTCTTGAACCTAAGCATTTACAAGGGTATTGGAAGTGTATATGCCCAGCTTCACTAAACCTTAATAGCTTTGAGTCCATTTACATATGTGAAATACATTTCAATACAGATCTAAGCAGATAGAATTTTATATAAGAAATAACGTTTATAAATCAGCATGCAAGAGGAGAATCAACTCTAGAAAAATTACTTTTGAGATTTTCCTAAATTGAAGGATAGCACACATGATAGTTTTGTGTACTCTGTTTGCTTGCAGTTTATTGATCACATTTTTTCTCTAGAATGGGAACAGATTGCCATTTCTTTAACTGAATATGAAATAAGGTAAGCCTGTGTTTGAGATCAGCTAATAAGGAAAAAAGGAGTCCTACGTGTTGCTGCCTAACTACAGTGGAATATATGTTGACTTTACCTGTATTATAACTTTAGTGTACGTGCTAAACTTCGGAAAAAAAAAAGATTTAGAGAATGAAGAGACCAATGAGGGTAGCAGTTAGTGGAAATGCAAACGTTAGAGCTGAGAGAGAACCTTAAAATGTTAGTTGTTTGGGGAAAGAACATGATGCTGCGACAGAGGCCTCAGGTTCTGAAAAGCCGTGGTTGAAGATTCTAGGACCCCAGGCCAAGTTCTGGGATAAAATCATTAGTTCATGACATTCCTGCTGAACAAGAAAATGTATAATAGAGGCACAGATACTGAGAAAAGTCAATTGAAACATTTCATTTGTTTCCAGCTGAGGCCTTGGCCACTTGCATCTTAGATAATGTTTGCTAAGATTTTAGTATGTCTCCTTTATATGTTTTGAAACTTCTAGAACCCTCTAAATAATGTAATTATGGCTCTGGTTTTAATCAATGTGGAGTTGATTTTTATATCATGTTTTTAATTCTCCTATGTGTCGAGTAAGTATAATGTATGCTCATTTCAAAGAATTTGAAAACTATGAAAGAAAGTTTAAAAGGCCTGTAACCTCACGTATCAGATACTAATCTGTTTTAACATATTAGTGTATTTTCAGTTTTAATATGTATGAAGATATATATTTTGTATATATCTTATAATATCCTTTAATATTCCTTAAATGTTTCTGCATATCCATTCATATTTTGAGGAACTTGATTTTAAATGATTGAAAGTGTTTCTTCCATAGATGTGTTAAAATTTATTTCATTACATGGTTATTATTTAACATTTCTATTATATATAATTTTTGCTTACAACTTTGTAGAATGTCTTAGTAAAGAACCATTGTGGATTTTTTTTTTCCTTTATGGTACCTATCTAGAAGAGCCACACCGTGTTAACATTTTTAAACATATAAATTACATTGTATTATATTATAGCGTATTAGATCATACTGTATTATGTGAAATTTCTCTCTATTGTATTAATTTGTTCTTTCAGTAAAAATGTGTAAGAGTGTTCATTTCTTTATAGCCTAGTCAACACTAGGTGTTAACATTACTTCTAAGTTTTGCAAATGGGATTGGTAGATTTTAAAAACACCTAAGTTTACTTGCATTGTTTTAGTTACTAGTGAATGCTTCTTTGTGTCTAAGATAGAAACAGGGATCTTTCAGAATGGCTTCATACTATCATTATAATTTGGGAGCTACTCTGCAGCAAGTTACACTAATCTGTGAGGCTTTAGATATATGTTCTATAAAATGAGGCTAATATTAGTAGCCTATCGTACTATATTATTATAATGAGTAAATTATACATTCGGAGGCACCTGGCCCAGTAAATGATTATTTCATTCTTACCCTCTATCAATTTTGTTGCTTTGTTTGGAGTTAATAGCTTCCATGAAAAAAAGACAAAAATAGGGGTGCCTGGGTGGTTCAGTTGGTTAAGTGTCTGACTGTTGATTTCAGTTCGGGTCGTGATCTCATGGCTCCTGAGTTTCAGCACCGCGTGCTCAGCGTTTATGGTGCAGAGCCTGCTTGGGATTCTTTCTCTTTCCCTCTTTCTCTACCCACCCCTCGCCCTTGCTCTCTCTGTTTCAAAGTAATGAATAAACTTAAAAAAATATTTTAAAAATGACAAAAATATGTGTAGAGAAAATTAACCAAAGTGACACAACAAATTTATATTTCATTATAGGAAAAACGCATTTATTTTAACTTTATAACTAGTAGTTGTTTCACAAGAGTAAGGGTTTTTGTTTGTTTTTGTGTGGCAAGATTTTAGCTGCCATCAGTAGAGGTAAAAGGGAGCTCTTTGTGGTTATTTGTTTTTATATAGAAGAAGACATTATAAAGTATATTTTCTCCAAAAACATTTTTTTGGAGATCCCCTTCACCTTTAAACTGCCAAAAGGTTATAAACATTAGAATTGCTATTCTTGAACACTCAATACATAGTCACCTCTGGACCTTTGGACTGATTATGTCTGGACCTTTGGACTTAAGCATCTTGCCCACAGGGTGCCTGGGTGACTTAGTCGGTTAAGTATCTGACTTTGGCTCAGGTCATGATCTCCTGCTTTGTGAGTTCTAGCTGTCGGGCTCTGTGCTGACAGCTCAGAGCCTGGAGCCTGCTTTGGATTCTGTGTCTCCCTCTCTCTCCGCCCCTCCCCTGCTCACACTCTTTCTTTCAAAAATAAGCATTAAAAAATTTAAAAAAATAAAAAATAAAATGTCTTGCCCTTAGCTGTTTACAAGGTTCATTCCTTTATTTTGTACCGTTTTCTGTATATTTAATTAATTAATTAATTTATTTATTTATTATTTATTTAATTTATTTATTTTATACAGTTTTCTGCTCAAATGGCATTTTTTCTAAAAGATCTTCTCTGAGTATACTTCTGAAAAGAACATCTTATCACTCTTCAACTCATTATCCTACTTTATTGTTCTTCATAGCACTTATAAATACATTAAAATTATCAATTAATTTTCCAATTACAACGTTAGTTCTGTGAGAACAAGGAGTTTGTTTCATTCACTGTTGTGTTCTCAGTGCCTAAAACATTGGCTGGCATAGAGAACATGCACAATAGATGTTTATTAAATGAATCTATGAATAAATGAATAAATTGAATCTAGTAAAAATGAATAAAACAGGTATCATTTGATTATCTAAATAGATACTATTTTATTATATTCCTGCTCATAGGAGTTATATATTTTATTGACTGGAAATATTTAGGCTGTGTGCAAATTACATGCTAGATAATACATTTCAAACACATTATTAATGAGTGGTCCACAGTGTGCTTTTATGTCTCCATTCATAGTCTTGTCCAAATCCATTATTAATAAGTAGCCTACAATATTCTTCTGCCTCTATTTGTGTGTTCCTGTATCAATAAGCAATACTTACAGCAATCCATATGATTTCCTCTTTGCCTTCATAATCTTTTTAGAAAAATATGGCATATTGAGGATGCAACTTGGCATTTCAGGTTTTAGTCTTTTTCCAGGACATAATGGCACCACGTTCTGTTATTGGCCTTCTTTCCATCAAATTCTAAAAAAATAATGTAGGTATGAAAACAAATATGGAAATATAATTGGTTTATGGTTCTATCATTATTTTATAGTCATCGTTTTATATGTTATATAATTTTTTTTTTTTACATTTTATTTATTTTTGAGAGACAGGGAGAGACAGTGTGAGCAGGGGAGGGGCAGAGAGAGAGGAAGACACAGAATCAGAAGCAGGCTCCAGGCTCCGAGCTGTCAGCACAGAGCCTGATGCGGGGCTCGAACCCACGAACCGTGAGATCATGACCTGAGCCGAAGTCAGACACTTAACTGACTGAGCCACTCAGGCGCCCCCCCTTTTATTTTTTTAAATTTTTAATGTTTTTTTTTTAATTTTATTTTTGAGACAGAGACAGAGCATGAATGGGGGAGGGGCAGAGAGAGAGGGAGACATAGAATCTGAAGCAAGTTCCAGGCTCTGAGCTGTCAGCACAGAGCCTGACGCGGGACCGAACTCACGGATGGTGAGATCATGACCTGAGCTGAAGTCCTACGCTTAACCGACTGAGCCACCCCAGCCCCCCATATATTATATAATTTTACTGTGTCACAAATGGTTTCATAGTCAATTGTTTTGGATACAAAAGTTATACTAGTTCACCAAAGTTGAAGTTGGACCTTCCTACCATATTTTATGATTATGCAGATTGGCCATTACCCTTCTCCATCTTTAACACTGATGGAATAGAAGAAGCTAATGGGAAATAAATAATCCATATAGCTCTAATTTAAAGACCACTCAGAGCCCTCATGGTAGTCAGGGCAGGAAGATGGGAAAGTGGGATCAACATGATAATAATTTGAATTTATTCATGAAAGAGATGAATGGCCTGTTTCATGAGGAATGAGTTATTTTTTATTAGTGTGCCTTTAACCAAATTGAAGAGTTGTTCATGGTTTTCAATAATGCATACACACATGCATTTAACTTAGTTGGAAAGTGTCACGAAGTATGATGAATCTATTTGTAACATCATTTAAATATAAAGAGGAAGATAATTTTCCATTAGCAGAAACTATTAAAGACTAAAGAAAAAAAAATCATAGTTAAAAGCAAATATGTTTTTAACTGTATTTCCCGTGATCAAATTTAAATACTGATTATTTGGGGCGCCTGAGTTGTTCAGTCAGTTGAGCATCCGACTTCGGCTTGGGTCACGATCTCCTGGTTCTTGAGTTCCAGCCCCTCATCGGGCTCTGTGCTGACAGCTCAGAGCCTGGAGCCTGCTTCGGATTCTGTGTCTCCCTTTGTCTCTGCCCCTCCCCTGCTCACACTCTGACTCTCTCTCAAAAATAAATAAAGATTAAAAAATTAAAAAAATGGGGCGCCTGGGTGGCTCAGTCGGTTGGGCGTCCGACTTCAGCTCAGGTCACGATCTCACAGTTGGTGAGTTCGAGCCCCGTGTCCGGCTCTGTGCTGACAGCTCAGAGCCTGGAGCCTGTTTCACATTCTGTGTCTCCCTCTCTCTCTGCCCCTCCCCTCTCATGCTCTGTCTCTTTCACTCTCAAAAATGAGTAAATGTTAAAATTTTTTTTTAAAAAATTAAAAAAAAATATTGATGATTTATAAGTCATTTTTTGACTCTTGGGTTAGTGTAAAAGTTAATATGGTGAACCAGTTTGTCAAGGCTGTCAGAACAGTAGGTTTTGGCTGCTTACTTTTTTTTTCCTGCTTTATGTGTTTCTGATGAAAAGTCCTTTTTCTTCCTTCAGTTCTCTATGAAAATGATCACGAATTCTCTGTGCATTTTGAAAGATAAGAGAAATCATCCTCTGTGTCCATCATGACAGTGCTTAAGAATTGTCTTAATTTGGTACTTTGGGAAGATGGAGGAGGGCCCTGAGGTCAACTTGCCCCTGGATACAATTAGGTGACACTCACATCAGTGTAAATAACCCAGAAATTGACCGGAAGACTGGAAGAACAGTCTCTACAGCTAACTGAGAAAAGAGCCTACAGTAAAGAGGGTAGGAAGGGCAGATGTACGTTTGGAAACTGAATTGACCCATGGGACTGTCCATGGGATGGAGGGATGCCAGGGGTGCTGAGAGGGCGTGAAAACAGACCCTCAACACCAGGCACAGGGAATCCACATGGGGAAGACAAATCCCCATAACATTTAGCTTTGAAAACCAGACGGGCCAAATTTTCTGAGTTCATATAATCAGCAGGGATTAATACCAAAAGTGGAACTTTAAAAATCAGCAGGCTGGTCTCAGGAGAGCTGGGAGGGCAAAAGGAAACCGATTCCTCATCCTTAAAGAGACACCACAACAAACAGCCCACAAACACATAGCATAGAAGTAGCCGTTTGAAAGTGCCTGGAGTATATGGGAGGGAGACCTTTTTTTTTTTTTTTTTTTTTTTTTTTTTACTAATCTCAAAGTGTTCCTTAGGAAGGGCAGAAATCCTTGGGAGACTTCTCTTGGACCAAGGAAGTGGCTGGTGCATTTCCTTGCCTGCCTCCCAGCCTAGACACGCAGACACATACAGAAACCAGTATCATACCACATTCCCCACTTAAGTTGCTAACAGCACACTCTCCCCCTTTGTTCTTCTGCAGAGATACCTCTTTCAGTCAGGCCTTAGCTCCAGGTCCCCTCCCACAGCAGACCCAAGCAAACCTCGCCAAAAATGTGTACCATATTCCCTCATGCTTCTGTGGAGCTGCCTCATCCAACTCAGGCCACCTTGGTCTCAAGGGAAAGCAGGTCCCCTCCTGCCGTGTACCTGCATGGACTTTGCTGGGACTATGCCCTGCCCCCACGTTCTCCTGCAGACCTGCCCCCCTCCAATATGCCTTTGGCCAAAGCCCATCCAAAGCTGAGCCTCAAGCCTGGTGGTGTGCAATCAGCCCCGGCAGGGGCCAACATCATTCCAAAGTGACTCCTGTCTCAGGAAGAGGGGAAAGTAATCACACACACCAGTGTGTCTGGGCCCCAGCACAGGATTGGGGGCCAGATGTCTGGTCTGACTGCAGGCCCCACCCACCAGCTAAAGTTTCTCAGGGGAAGTTCCCCTGCAGTTCAGAGCCACCACGTCTCTGGCAAACACCTGATCTGACTCAACTTAAACCCAACGTGGCCCCAGACTGGCTCACTAACAACCCAGAGACCAAACCCTGCCCACAACAGGGAAAGAGAACCACTGCAGACAAATGGACTGAAGGCAAAAGTATCTCAGCCACAGCAGGAGGACGCACACAACCCACATGGGAGAAACTCTGAAGTGTCAGGTTCTAGTGAACAGGGGACAATGCACCGCAGGGCATCATAGGGTCTCTTATAGTAATCAAAATGTATGATACTGGCACAAAAATAGACAAATAGATCAATAGAACAGAATAAGGAACCCAGAAATGTACCCGTAATTATATGGTTAATAAATCTTTAATAGAGGAGTTAGGAATATGCAATGGGAAAAAGATAGTCTCTTCAATAAATGGTGTTGGGAAAACTGGACAGCTACTTGTAATATGTGAAAGTGGACCACTTTCTTATACCATACACAAAAATTAACTCAAAATCGATGAAAGATATAATGTGAAACCTGAAACCATAAAAATCCTAGAAGGGAGCACAGGCAGTAATTTCTCTGACATCTGCCGTAGCACTATTTTTCTAGACATGAGAGGCAAGAGAAACAAAAGGATAAATATTGCAACTATATCAAAATAAAAAAATCTGTACAACAAAGGAAACAATCAACAAAACAAAAAGAGACAAGCTTTTGAATGTGAGAAGATAGATGCAAATTATATATTTGATTAATACCCCAAATTTATAATTAAGTTATAAAACTCAACACCTAAAAAACTCCACAAACCAGTTAAAAAAATGGACAAAAAACATGAACAGACATTTCTCCAAAGAAGACATACAGATGACCAACATACACATGCAAGGAGGCTCAACAGCACTCATCAAGGAAATGCAAATCAAAACTACAATGAGATATCAGTTCATACCTGTCAGAATGGCTAAAATCAAAAACTCAAGAAACAAGTGTTGTCAAGGATGTGAAGAAAAAGGAACCCTTGTTCACTGCTGGTGGGAATGCAAACTGGTACAACCAACCACTGTGGAAGAGTATGGATGTTCTTCAAAAAATTAAAAATAGAATTACCATATGATTCAATAATTACACTAATATGTATTTATCCAGAGAATATTAAAACAATTTGAAAAGTAAATGGACCCCTATGTTTATTACAGCATTGTTTATAATAGCCAAAATATGGAAGTATCCCAAGTGTCCACTGATACATGTATGGATAAAGAAGTGGTATATATATATACACACACATACATACAATGGAATATTAGTCATAAAAAGGAATGAAGTCTTGCTATTTTCAACAACAGGGATGGATCTAGAGGATATAATATTAACTGAAATAAGTGAGAGATAGACAAATACCATATGATTTCATTTGTGTGTGAAGTTTAGGTAACAAAACAAGCAAGATAAGGCAAAAAAGAAATAAACCAAAAAATAGTCTCTTAACTATAGAGGACAAACTGATGATTACAGAGGGGAGGTGAGTGGTAGATGGATGAAATATACGAAGGGGATTAAGAGTACCCTCAAGAGTAATGTATAGAATTGTTGAATCACTATATTATACACCTGAAACTAATATAACACTGTATCTTAACTGGAATTAAAATTTTTAAATAAATAAGTTAAATAAAAAAAGAAATTGTCTTAGTTTGAAATTGTCTGATTTGGATATCTCACAAGATATTTAGTATGCTCCGTGAACCTCTACAACCCTTTCTCAACAGTGTGCAGAAAATTCACTGAGAACTTTTAGGTGCTATTTTACATTTACTTATCATAAACTACTGCTGTATTATATTTTAAGCTTCATAAGAAATGCCAGAATATTTTAAGCTGTACAAAGTTTACAGTATATACATTATGTACATGAATGAATATGTCCCTATTATTTTCTCCCTACTCCTGCTGATTCCATCTCTACATCAGTAGCTTTGGGATTTAAATTCCACTTGTTAACTATTTTTAAGTTAGTAAATGTGTTAAACTTAATAATTCCAGTGGTCTTTGGTCACTTGTATCTCTTTTAACTCTTTTAATCCGTTTTTAAAATATGAGAATACATTTTCTACTAATTTATTCTAATATGGTTAGTATATTCATTAGCTTTGCATGTCTGTAAATAATTATGAGTTGCCTTTATATGTAATTAATAGCTTGGCTGGATAGATATAAAAGCCTAGATTTATATACTTTTTTCTCAGAGCTCTAATGACATTGCCAGGTGTTTTCTTACATCTGATTTGCTGGTAAGAAACCTGGTAACAATGAATTTCACGCTTCTATGTAGATAATCCATTTTTCTCTAGAAGTATGTTTTCTATATAAATTGATGTTTCTTTTCATTGTTTCCATACAGTGCTTAAAACACTATTTTATTTTGATTTGGGTTGTATTAGAGGTATTAGAGCTCACAATCCTATGTGGTGTTTAGTACATTTTGTAAACCCAGAGTATGTCCCATCATTGTTGCTGTTGTTTTTGCTACTTTAAATAAACCCCCTTGTAGTACTGTGACATATGTTGTTGCTACCCCCTGAACATAAGTGAGATATATCTAATATTCCATTTATTAAAAATAGGTCCCAGAGCACTCTCTGTGACACCTGGCACCTGTGATGACCTTAAATCCTATAAAACCAGACTAAAAAACCTGCCAAAACTCATTTGTTATGAGACTTGTAACATGGTAAGGGGATGGATTTCTTGGCTACAGAAGTTGCCTCCTCGCATGTAGAACCTAGGAAAGAAAAGAAAGGACAGAACAGATTCCATTCACATTGTGGCTGCACCTGGCACATCCATTTGTAGGCATCTGGGGACTTTCAGAGTTACCTTGAATATACTTTCAAAGATTCCATGATCGTGTTAGATACTGGTGGTGGTGACAGTGACACTAAAATTTGGGAATCAAAAATTAATGTGATCTTGGGCTCCTGGGTGGCTCAATGGGTTAAGTGTCTGATTTCAGCTCATGTCATGATCTCACGGTGCACGAGATTGAGCCCCACATTGGGCTCTGTGCCGACAGCTCACAGCCTGGAGCCTGCTTCAAATTCTGTCTTTCTCTCTGCCCCTCCCCCGCTTTCTCTCTCTCTTTCTCTCTCTCTCTCTCTCTTTCTCTCTCTCTCTCTCTCAAAAGTGAATAAACATTAAAAACAAAGTTAATGTGATCTTGTCAGGTGGGAATTTTTAGATAAACAAGCGGAGAGGCTAGAATAATCCATACAGTAATGGATTATAATTGGAGATACCCATTTGAATTCATGTTTAGCTTGACATAAATACAGATAGTTAAATATAGAAATATTTATAGATACACATAAAAACATGGGGTAGTATACACACATACATATTTCTTTGCTCTGTCAGTTAAGAGGATCTGAATGCAAGGACATCCCAGTAGTAAAGAGCATACCTACCATGCAGATGGTTTTTCACACCATTCTCTAATCAAAGCATTGGTGAAGTGGCTGGTTTTAGAATAAGAAACACATACGATGATGGTACAGCATCTTGTAGTGCCATAAAATAAGGAAGTCACCAAAACCCGAAATGAGTATATCATTGGTGGGAGTACATTAAAGCGACATACAAAAGTCAACTAAATGAACCTCCAATTACCAAAATTGAAATAATTTGAAGAATAAAATAAAGCATTATTGTTTGATAGCTTATAGCACAATATAAAATACCCATGAACCAATGCTAATATAAAGAATTGAATAAATAAATAAATGGGGAGAATAGACAACTCTTCTATGCATAAGAATTCTAAATAAGTTACATAGGTACGCCACGCTAAAGTGGAAAGCATAACTCCCACCTTCTTAATTGTGGGTTAAATGTAGTGGCTACCTCCCAAAGAATAAGGTATGGGAAGTAGGTGGGGAAGAGGTTTAGGAAAACTTAACAGTGGAAAAACCTGATGAACACTACTTCAGTTAGGTGACTAAAGTCAACATCAAAAGACATCAAAAATCCTAATCACGTTGGTAGTATTAACCTTTGATATGAGAAATATAGCACTTTTATCTTTGTGGTCTTTCTCTCCCAAACCTTCATACCAGTGTAATTATGAGAAAAACATCAGACAAGTTTCAATAGATGAATATCCTATAAAATGCCTTACCAGTGCTCCTCAAAACTGTCAAGGTCATCAAAATCAAGGGGAGTGTGAAAAACCGGGAAGAGCCAAGAGAAGCCTAAGCCGACACACCATCTAAATTGTATCATAGTGTACCAAATAAGATCCTGGAACAGAAAAAGGACAATCATTCAGAGCTAAGGAAATCTGAATGAAATATGGATTTTAGTTAATAATAATGTAGCAACACTGATGATTCATCAAATGTAACAAATATCCATAGTAATCTAAGATGTTAATAGTAGATAACATTGGGTGCTGTGTATATCGGAGTTCTCTGTACTATCTTCTCAATTTTCTATAAAACTAAAACTGTACTAAAAATAAGGTCTTTTTAAAACAGAGTTAATTTGATCTGTGATATCTCTGTTGGATGGAGTTTAGACATGCTGACTATATTTAATTGCATAATGGTTTTCAGAATTCCCATTGTTTCTATTGTCTTTGCTGTAGAAACAGCCTTTGTCAGAAAAGACCTGAATTGCTTTCTGAGAATGGCCGAGAAAATTTAACTATATTAACCTCGTACAGTTCAATAAGGTGTTTATAGGAGGGAGACCCCTATTTGTAGATTTCTGTTCCTGGTTGAGCATATTTGTGTCTATGCCTGTGTACCCTTTGTCCCAGATAGCATTTTCTTCATTTTTACTGACTCTTGCAAGAGAGAGCAGCCCTCGAACCGAAGAATTTAACAGTGCCTCGAGGTCAGTTGTTCTGTGCCACCCACTATATACAGTTGATGCCAGAGGAACTATTTATAAGTTAGGAAGGGAGAATTATAACAGTTCAGATTAGGCAAGTAACTTTCGAAAGTCCCCAGGGTCAAAAATTTCTCCTCCACACTTTCAGGGAACCATAGGGTTTTAGCAGGTATCTAAATCAGCTCTCTACGTGATGTAAAATTCATGTTCACAGAATTCATATTAAATGGGAATTAAAATAATATTTGCCCCACAGAGCTATATAGGCTAAATGAGATCATGATGTGAACGTTATTTTACAACTATAAAGTGCCTGTATGTAGACGTACATAATTATTATGTGTAGTTATCAGAGTTCGCTGCCTCACAAGCCAGTTTGGTTCACTGTTGGTTAGCTATAACTTTTTAAAAAGCACTTTCTCATGTTAAGTCAAAGTCATCTTTTCCATAATTTGTAGTACAAAGCAAGTGATAATGAAGTCCCATGGGTGTGGGTTCAAAAGCTGGCCTTCTTGCCTACTAGCCAGGACCTTGGATAAATTACTTGAGTTCTGTGTTCTTGGTTTCCTCATTGATACATAATGGTGATAATCTCTTCCTTTCAGGGATAACATAAATGAAATCATGTTTGTAAAAATGTGCCTAGCTTCAGTGCCTAATAAATGGTAGTAGTTATTATTAATATGAGTTTTCCTTTTATAAATCTGCAATGGGTTAAGAGTGATTAGGAGTCCCAAGCCTTTCCAACTTCCCAATGAATGGCACTTCACAAAAACCTGTCTGAACCTCCATTTCAAAGTAATAAAGATGTAATAAGTGGAATAATTCTGTTCCTTTTATTGTATTTCTCATTCTGGGAAGACATCAGCAGGGAGCCTGAGGGAGGAAACCTTTCTTTAGCAAATAACAGATGTCTCCTAGTGGAGTCGTGTCATGTAAAATGCAATTCCCCCTAATTGTGAAGAAAATGGGCAATTGTGAAGAAAATGGACAATGCAGTTACTTTATAGAGACTCTTTTTTTAAGTAGAAGGAGGAGAACCCTGAAGGCAAGTAGGAATCCTTTAAACTTCTCTGTCTACAGTCTCTATGAAGCATTGCTGAGACTAATCACTGTACAACTTTAGTAGATATTATCTACATAGACAGCATGTGAAAGGCGCCCTCTGGATTCGTACAGTTCTTGGATGCTGTCATTACCTACCTTGCCAGTTAATGATATTTAATAATTATCTTTAAATCAAAATACCTAGATACTTGTGCATGCAACTTTCACTCAGGTTAACTCAGTGAATCTCAGGTAGAAATATGAGTGCATAAATAGGAGTATATTATGGCCGTAACATTTTTCAGAGGAATTTTTATTGTATTGATTTCGACCTGAGGATCTGGCTTTAAGATTGTGTTTTCTCCCTACCCCAATCCAGTGTTGACTGCACTGTATTCCCAGGTGAAACCTCAAGCCACTACAGTGTTTACAAATACTTAGTAGCTCAGCTGGACTCTTCCATGAAGTCTGAGGATCATATTTAACCATCCATTAGCATTCGCTGAATATAGCTGTCAGTCATTAACAGCTTTCCCACTGGTCAGCAAAATAATTTGAAATTATATTTCATTTGAAAGCTATTTTATTCTAACATGTTTGCTAGGAGAGAGCATGCAAGAGAGAGCATGTGCATGGACTAGCATATTTCACATTAAAGAGAATTAATTTCCTTTTTCTTTTTCTCAAAGACGGTATCGGTTTTGCCGTGACCTATATTGCTCAGTTTGTTTTTCTGCTTCTCCTTTCAATTTATCACAAGGAAATCAGAAATACAGGTCTAGCTGAAAATCTTTCCTAGAAAAGATTGGTTATTCTTTCCTGCCATTATTTTATTTAAAAAGTAGAAAACAAATTACATTTGGCCACCTAAAATTTTTTTTTCATGTGATTTTATAGTAACTTCAGATAAAGTCCAAAGCAACCTTCTGGGAAGCCCAGCCCTCACTGTAGCCTTGATCTTTTTTATAGCTCCTTCAAGTCATGGAGACACATCTGCCTTCTAAGACCAGTCAGTTCAATTAAAGCTGGGTGCCCTTTAGCATGGTGCCTAAGAGCAACTATACGTCTTTATAAATGGTAGCTCGGGGCGCCTGGGTGGCTCAGTTGGTTAAGCGGCCGACTTCGGCCCAGGTCATGATCTCGCGGTCCGTGAGTTCGAGCCCCGCGTCGGGCTCTGTGCTGACAGCTCAGAGCCTGGAGCCTGTTTCAGATTCTGTGTCTCCCTCTCTCTGACCCTCCCCCGTTCATGCTTTGTCTCTCTCTGTCTCAAAAATAAATAAACGCTAAAAAAAAAAAATAAAAAAAAAAATGGTAGCTCTGATTATTTCCTTATTTCTTCAATTCTCAGATTTACCATCAGTTTAATGAAACTTTAGAGGGAGGAAAAAAGTATTGACAACGCCAAATAATTATGAGATGTTCCCATTTTCCGAAATGATATTGTGAAAAATTATGTCTTATCACAAGTATGGTGATAAAGATGAGAATGATGATAGATGAAGCATTTATGGAATCTTACCTTGCTGTTGGAAAAAGTTGCATTCATAGAACACAACATCTACCGTGACTAGTATATCATGTCAAATTTTGTGTCTTTTGCTTTAAGGTAAAGGAGTCTAAACATCTAAGTATTTCATCATTGTTTCTGAAAATATAAGATGATTCCTATACAGATTAAGAAAGAAAAAGCAATGATAATATTAAACTTCCTAGAAGTTAGTAAGTGTTTTGTTATAGTGAAGTATGACTGGGTTTCCCCATATATGTCACAGGGTTGGAACAGCTCTCTTAGAATTCAGTCATCTGATTATACAAAAAAGTCAATCTGAAGTCTAAGAAAACCAAGAAATTTGCAGAGGTTGCACTGCTATTTGTTTTTTGGTTTTGGGGTATTTTTTTTATATAGCTAGGTATGTGTATATGGTGTCTTATTTTCAGGAAAAAAAATGATAGTTCACAACACTACCTGGTGCAGAGAAGTGCTCAATAAATGTGTGATAGTTTGTTGTATATAGAAATAATAGTCATGTTGGTTATACATGGAGGTTGCTTGCTTTTTATAGTTTGTATCTGCTGCAGAAGAGTATTTTCATGGGGGCACCTCAGTGACGCAGTCAGCTGAGCATCAGGCTCTTGATTTCGGCTCAGGTTTGTGGGATCAAACCCCACGTGGGGCTCTATGTTGACAGTGCGGAGCTTGCTTGGGATTCTGTCTCTCTCCCTCCCTCTTTCTCTCTCTGCCCCTCCCCTTCTCATAGTCTCTGTCAAAATAAATAAATAAACATTAAAAAAAAGAAGAGTATTTTCATGAATCAAAAATATAAGGTTATGCTATGATGTTCACTTCAAAGTGACTGCTAGTATTCATTCTAAATTTACCTACCGATGCCCATTTCCTTCATGTTAACATGAACTTCAATATATTGGAGGGACCATATTCCTAAAAGAGCATTGCTGAAGCAAAGTGAGTCATCCCCTAACTGTCCTGTTGCTTAAGACTAAATTTAATCCAGACTGAGATACAGCTCTAATTTCATGATCTTCTTCACCTTTCCTGACAATGGAAGCAATGAAATGTTTTCATTTAAGAATACTTTTATTTAAAGAAACAATCCAGATTTTTTTTTGCCAATTCCTCCTCCAAGTTAAAAGCAACATCATTTATGTATTTATGTAAACCAAATATCTAGTCCTCATTCCTGGTATCAAATCAGTCACCAAGTCCTAGTATTAAGTATTTTTTTCAATCCTGCCCTCCGCCTTCTATCTCCATTATCACTGCCCTAGTTCCAGGCATTGTCATTTCTCATCTTTACTCCCTAAAAACACCTTTTTGATAGTCTCAATTCTGTCTTACTACCTCCCAGCCAATCTTTCACCTGCTGCCTGAGAAATGTAGATGTGACCATACCACATCCATGTGAATGTTCCCTCTTGCCACAGGTGAAGTCCCATCTGCACAGCATGGCATCCAAGAACGCCATGATCTGGTCCCTGTGTTCATTTACAGACTCATTTCCCTGCTCTAGTAACACTGAATGGCTTCTCACACAACCTGCTGTTTAGTGGTTAAAACTTCCCAGTTCTTATGAACTTCCAAACCTTCCCCTACTATCATTGCAATGGATGTGGCTCTATCCTAGACTTATGTTCTACTGAATATACATTATCCATCTCTTAGTCTAACACAGTAGACTATAGGAGACCGTGGTTTATTCATAATTTTCTAATAGGTGTAATTTACTTATTGTAATTAAAAAATCTCATAGTGTAGTGGAAGAAAATTATAGTCTTCACATGAGCATAAGAAATAGTGCCTAATAGTTATACCATTCATATGCATCTGGTATCTTCTTCAGAATATACAAAGAACAGGTGTTATAAATTTGGATTGTGTATAAACACATGTAGTAGATACCTCTCTTGTCCTGTAACTATCTGAGGCCTGGCTTGGGTAGCTATTTAAAACTGAAACCATACCTAGTGGGAGGAGAAAATAAGAGGAAAAACCTAAGAATGATAACTAAATCTTTACAATCCTTGTAATTTTTAACTGTATGTGTATTAGTCTCATATGGCGTCATTTTATGAATTATTGTTCTAAACAAATTATAATTCAAATTCAATCAAATCTCAGCTTTGACTAAGTATTTTTTGATGAATGAACTTTTTGTGTGAGAACTTTGCTATTTGCAGCCTATTTTTATTTCATTAGTTTCAAAGAAATTACAAAATAAAGATAAATACAGTTTTATGCCTTAGCTCATGTCTGCTTCATATCTGGCTATCCATGGCTGGATTTTTTAAAAAATGTCTATTTTTTACCTTTCATTTTTAATTTCGAGAATATCTGTTTTGCTTTGACATTTCTACAGTACTTCTTAGGGTAAATAACCTGCTCTATTTTGACCTAGAAAATATTCCTAAATCTCACGATACAAACTAGAAGATTAGTATTTAAACCATGTAGATGACTTTTTGCACAAAGTACTCCACAATAAGTGTTCATTGGATATATCCCAAAGTGTCTTTTTTTTTTTTTTTTAATGTTTATTTATTTTTGAGACAGAGACAGAGTATGAACAGGGGAGGTTCCGAGAGAGAGGGAGACACAGAATCTGAAACAGGCTCCAGGCTCTGAGCTGTCAGCACAGAGCCCGACGCGGGGCTTGAACTCACGGACCGTGAGATCATGACCTGAGCCGAAGTCGGACGCTTAACCGACTGAGCCACCCAGGTGCCCGTCCCAAAGTGTCTTAAAGAGCTATATGTAAACCTTGAAAGAAAGCTGCAAGTTGTTATGAAAGTATCTTCAAATCGCACCAACACCTAAAATGCCTGTAACATTTCAGAAACTAATTCAAAGGGAAGTGGTGGTACCCAACACCACATACATATATATATATACACACACACACACAGACATATATATGTACTTTATGTATTATATTAATGATACAATAAATTATTTAATAATTTAGACACAACATGGTTCTCCAAAGCAAGGGTGGTTAGTCAAATATTTTCTACCCTCTCTTAAGCAAGATTATCCCATTTTATAAGTAGGACTCCTTGTTAAGTTAGTGTTTGTAATGAAATATTAGAACTTTTTCTTAGTATTACGGCTTTAAAAATAGGTAAGTGAAACCAAGTGAAGTGACAAAATATATTTTCCTGGTAATTTAGATATGGTATCTTGTGTATCTATGTTGTGATTCAGTATGAATTTACTGCCAAAGTTCATTTTGATATTAACTCAGTAACTGTTTCTGTGGTGAACATTGTTTGCATATTATGTTGGACTCAAAATATGCCATAAAGTGCCTTGTCTCCTATTTCCTTGCTTACATTCTTGACGGGTAAATATATGTCTATTTGGCGGTAGTGGCCATCTCACTCTCAAATGTAGGCCTATTTTTTTTGAGGACTCTAATGAATTTCCAGTCTTATTATTTGTGACTTGTTACTTTTTTTGAAACAGTAACAACCTAATTTAAAATGATTTAATATGATGCACTATTTCGTGTAAATCACAAACAGGTATAGCAATTTACTACCTTCCATGAATCAAGTTGAGGTGAGGGATCTGTGTGCAATCCCAAAAGTCAACAGCTATACAGATGGCATTGAAGTCTAATGCAGTTCTTCCAATCTAATGCACGCTGTTAACACTGCGCTGCCTTCCAGGGATGAACCATGTATCTTAAGTCCATTTGTTTTTCTTCAACTTAAAGCTGTCATTGATCCCATCATTCTCTCCTCTTTGCTGCCCTGTGACCAGCAGGGTTGCAGGTATGATTTCTTAGCTAGTAGTCTAGCAGAAGCCTTTGAAAGGGCAAGTCGCCCACTCTGTTGGGTTCATGGGTTTAGAGAAATTGATCTACATGCAAGGGTTTTCAAACTTATCTGACCATGGAACACTTTAATGATGATAATATTTGGTCAGGGTATTATATTAACAATATACCTGCAGGTGATAAGGAGAAATGATCCAAATTAATCTTAAAATAGAAAGCAAAAATGGTCTTATTAAAAAATTGCTTAATAAATTATCACAATATGACTTACGTTTAATGTACAATAGAGATATGGAAGTTGTAAGCCAGTGACATAGCCTATAGTCACTAAATAGAAGAATTCAGTGCAAAGTTGAGTTCAGTAATGCTGTCTAGATCTTGCTGGTGGAAAATTATTTCTTGTTGCATCAAATGATCGTGAAAGATTTCCCTAAGTTATAGACGAGGCAAGCTCAACAGACTCTGAATTCATTTCAGCTTTACAATTCATTATCTGTATGATTTGAGAAAATTATTTAAATCTGTTAGTCCCCATTTTCTTTATTTCAAAATAGGAATACTATTGAGAAATTAGATGTCAAGTGCTTAGTACATTACCAGTTAAAATGCGAAAATATATGTTATCTATTATAAAGGGAAAGGAGAGAGAGGTGATAATTATTGGATAGATAACTAACTTGAATGTTAGTTAAGTAACTAAAGTAGCAGTGTTCCTACGTGATGGGTTTCAAGGTAATCATTTACTGTCTTTCAGTGAGTATTAATATCAAACTGGGTGTTAGTTTACTGAAGAACAGTGTTTGGAAATACCAACATGGTTATAAGAAATTACTCTACATTTAACTGTAGTGTTTTTTTTTTCTTTTGTTTGTTTTCCTTACATGGTGTGGAAAAGGTCTTTGTAAATATAAAATAGGATTCAAAGGAACACTAATCAATGAAAGTTAGTATCTTTAAAAAACCCAAGAATGAGCTAAATCATACAGTAATTTTTTTTTTATAAATTTTCTATTCTCAAATTTTACAGAGGTCCCACTCTATCAAATTAAATATTTTCTTAGGAGTTTACTATTAAGTTATACTTCCTCTGCTGTTCAATAGGAAGTTTTTCCTCAAGCATAAAACTCAGGAGAGTGACTAAGATAGTTAAGAAAGAAGAAAAAGAAGAAGAGACCCAGTTGAAGTCCATAATACTAATACATTTTTATTAGAGTTGAATTGCATAGAGTACTTATAATGACATTGTCTTATCTACATATTAATAAAGTATCTTAACCAAAATGAATTGATAAAAATAAATCTATTAATATAAACAATCACAGAATCAATCTAATAGGGTAGAATTAAAATTGTGTAGGCAAGCTTAATCTGACTTGTAAAGGGTGAGATTTGCTCAAAGATAAATCTAGGGTTCAAGATCATGGAGTTAAAGGGCAAGAATGATACCTTGCTCTGATAATACTTTTGAATAGTGACTTTGGTAACTTCAATCAGATTTTTTCCCAGGGATGTTTAAAGCAGTGAGTTTGTCAGAGGTAGAGAAGCATCTTGCTTTTAATTGTTGGTATAAAAATGAAAACTTCAACTGTAATCATAAGTCTCCTCTAGTTACACTAATGCAATCTTTAAAAAAAACATAGACCAGGGGTGCCTGGGTGGCTCAGTCAGTTAACGGTACATCTTCGGCTCAGGTCATGATCTTGCTGTTCATGAGTTCGAGCTCCACATCGGGCTCTGTGCAGACAGCTCAAAACTTGGAGCCTGCTTCGGATTCTGTCTCCCTCTCTCTCTTCCCCTCCCACTCATGCACTGCCTGTCTGTCTGTCTGTCTCTCTCAAAAATAAGTAAACATTTAAAAAATTAAATAAAAAAAACCCAAAAACATAGACCAAGAACTGCTTATTTCCTACAAAAAGTGCCTAGGATGATGTAGGGCAACTTATTTTTGCTCATCAGTGCTGCCTTCTTCCTCTAACTTCTTGACACTTTACCTGGATTCCCCTTTCAAAAATGTGATTTGATCTGAATTCCAGAACTTCAGCTTCCTATTTACCTCCTGACTTCCAGAAACTACAGCAGCTTAATTGTAGTCTGGTTGACATTGGAGCTTTGCCCAGGTATTTTTCCAATTAACTAACAAGAGGGTGTTGTCACTGTCCTCCAGGATGACAATTATGAACACAACCTGGAAAGGTTTCTATCCCTAAAATAAGACTTAAAATAAAGTTCATAAGCCAAGATAAAAGTTATAGAAAATATACATCTGCTATATATTTTTAAATCTCACTCTAGGTGTTATTTCATGTTAAGATAAAAATTACAGTAATTTGGGTTTGGAGAACAATAATCTGCTAGAAAAACGGGCTTGATTATTAGGGAAAAAAATTCTTAGGACCTCATTATTTTAATCAACCCTACCAATTGCAGTTAGTGGAGTTAGAAAGAACAAGGCAATATCCAGCACAGGAATTGTAAACTCAAAGAAATGTCTACAGTGACCAGACAAGAAGAGTAAATGTGCAGAAAGCAACCAGGGATGTTGAAGAGAATTGGCCAACTGACAAGTGCAGGCTCCATATTAAAAGAGCAGCTCCAGCTCTGTATTGACATTCAAGAATATGGGCCTGGTGTTCCTAGAAATTCCTGGTTCTCAAAAGAAGCCAGAAATCTGGAATTTTATGTGAAATATTCTGCGTTTTAAAAACTAGCCCAAATATTTTTAAAACACTGTGTTTGTCAAACATGGCATCTTGGGAGGGCTTAATCCAGTTTTCTACCTCTGGTCTAGTAGCAGATAGTTCTCACATATTCCTATTTTCTCGCCATCAAATGTCCCACCTGTAGAGGAGTAACTCATTAAAGTATTACCAAATATTTGAAATAAAATAAGATCATGAATTCTGATAGAAACAAGATAAGGATAGCAATATTTCCTGAAAAGTATGTATTTTCACAGATTTATCCACTGGGGCCTTGCATATCTAGGACCCTAGACACAAAGTACAATGAAGGGAATAGAGATACAAATGCAAACAAAGCCAGTAGTAGGAACAAAATAGGTGAAGAGTCAACAGAGAGTTGCTGGTTTGTCTGGGGCTGACCGGATTTTAAAATAGATTTTAAAAAGAACGAAATTGCAGTGCACGTGCTTGTGGGAAGGAAGGAGGAAGGGAAAAGTAGATTGTGGATGGTAGAATTTTCAAAACTTGCCAATCATTTTATGGTAAACAATAAAGGGAACATTGTTTTGATTTTCAAACATGCTGTAGCATAGAAAACTTAAAACATACTCTCCGAATACAAGATAAGCATTTTGATTAGAACCTGCCTTCATATTATTTTGGGTTTGATTGTGGTTGTTAATGTTCTCAGCAGTTCTATTCTCAATGCAAAAGTTTATTTCTGAGCTTTTGAGTTTTATATAAAATATATTAACAGTTGCATATTTTCTTAACTTTTTAAAAGTATGTGCTGTAAGCAGGCATTATGATTTTGTTTCAAATCTGCCTTCCTCCATTGCCATTTCACTCTATACCATGTATATGTAGATGTAAAATTCTGTCTGGAAACATTTACCCAAATCTTTCTTTTTAAATAAAATGCACAAATCTGATAAAAGTCATATGTCATTTTTCTTTGCAAAGAGCTCATAAAAAGTATAAATTATGATTTACAACTACTGAAAGTGGGATTTAATTTTATTCTGATCTTTTGAGGCAAATTTAGTTTCCTTTTTTATCTCAATTTCCAGTAAATAAGGAAAAAAGGACACTCTTTTATGCATTTATTTATTTATGAGAGAGAGAGAGTGCACGTGAGAAGGGGAGGGGCAGAGAGAGAGGGAGACAAAGAATCCAAAGCAGCCTCCAGGCTCTGAACTGTCAGCACAGAGCCCAGTGTGGGACTTGAACCCACAAACCGTGAGATCATGACCTGAGCCAAAGTCAGACGCTTAACCAACTGAGCCACCCAGGCGTTCCACTTTTATGCTGTTTTTTAGGACAATGGAAATATGTCAAAATCTGAGAAAGTGCTAATGTTAGAAACTTAATGAATTAAGCAATATATGGTAAGGTTGCATTTTTAATTTTATCATATCTGCTGCCAGTAACCATGATCTTTTCAAGAGGCAGTTCACTGTAGCCCCATCTAATATTTCAGTTCTTCAGTTTACAAAGTTCATCTAAAAGATTGTGAACTTAGGGGCTCACTGTAGGTAGATATATAGTACATGGATCTGCCTGCACGGGAAAACCAGTTTTATGGTGGAAACATTAATGTAACAAAACAGAGCACCACTAAAGGATTCCAAAACAATGCCCTTGATACTGAGTCTCTGTTTTCCATTAGAAATTCATTTCACATTACTGTTTGCCGGGCTGTGTCTTAGGTACTCGAAATCAGTAGTTGAAATAGACCAGGTGTTACAAAGTCAAAAATTTAAAGGGGATTGACAGATAATATAAATGATTGATACGGAAAATGTCTACAACATGATACAACTTGGATAAAGTTTATTTTCTCAGTTTTGACAGAGACATATATTTCTCTACTGAACAAAATTAACCTAACAATTGCATGATGCTTAGCAAATGGCTCCTGCCTCTATGAGAGATGTACTTGGTAACCAAGGGGGTTGTGGGCGATTGGAGGGGAACATGCCTTCTCTAAAGGGGTGACTTTCACTCGGTTCCAGCTGATTGTTGACGTGTAACATTTCAGACCCAGTGATGCCATCTCTCCTATTAAACAAACCAGGAAACCCAATCTTTGGGTGAAATCTGCTTTTCATTTTTATTACTACTTATCAATGTTTATTTATTTAGTTTTGAGAGAGAGAGAGAGAGTGTGTGTGTGTGCATGTACACAGAGTGGGGGAGGGGCAGAGAGAGAGGGGGCCAGAGGATCCAAAGTGGGTTCAGTGCTGTCAGCACAGAGCCCGATGCAGGGCTCAAACCCACGAACTGTGAGATCAAGACCTGAGATGAAGTCGGACGCTCAACCCGACTGAGCTACCCAGGAGCCCCTGAGATCTGCTTTTTAAATGGGGACTTTAAACTGTGTGGGTCAAACAGAGGAAAGCTGCAAGAGGCCAATGAACAGCCACAGAAAACCCCTTTAGGCTCTCAAGTTGCTTATGCACCAGAACCTCACTGATTAAACTGTGGTCACTGGACACTGACCAGAGCATCACCTGTGAGTTTGTTAAAAATACAGAATCTCAGGGGCGCCTGGTGGGCTCAGGCAGAGGACCATGCAGCCCTTGATCCTCATGGTCATGAATTCGAGCCCCGTGTTGGATGTAGAGATTACTTTAAAAAATAAATAAATAAAATAAAATAAAAATAGAGAATCTCAGGCTCAGCCCCAGACCTTCTAAGACCTGCATCTGAAATGCAGATTCTGCATTTCAACAAGCCCCTGATGATTTATAGGCTCATAAATATTTGACAAGTTTCAGTCTAGGAAGGCATCAGAAAGAACAAATTGATTTTTCTCTAAAGGCTGTGACTTTGAATTGTAGGTCTTTCCCTTTTTCTTCTTGTGCTTTACCCATGCCCATTATTGATTGTCACTGATACTTGGTCTGTCCTAGACAACAGCTCATCTAAACTCTCATGGAAATAAATCTGAAGCCATTACAGGGTGTTTCATTAAATGACTAGTGCATACGGTCACATCACATCCCTCCTTTAACTTGATAGAAAGTTTGAGTATTTACTGGCATTCTTCATGCAGTGTTAGAGCTCTGACCTCATTCTCTCTGTTGTCCTTTCTTGCCTTTTTGCTTCGTCTCTGCTTTCTCATATTTCTTATACCCGGGAACAAAGGGGTCTTTTCCTAGCTAGGCTTTGGTTACACCTTTGTTGATTTCAGTTGCAAGTTACTTTGTCACAGCGATTCAAATTGTAAGCCTGTAGCCCTGCTAAGTACTAATCCGGCTGTTGTGGCTCCTTCTTTTGCATTATTTCTCCATGAATTGTACCTGTAGTTTTTAATCAGTGAATTCTGGGCTCCTATTTCTTATTTTTGCTTTATATTGTCATTTATGTGTGTGTTTGGTGGGGGAGAGGGGATTTGGCAGGTGCATGTGGGGTATGCATGTATAAATGTCTGTGTTAATTAGTATAAATGTTATTGAGAACACTGGGAATTGTACAATTCTAATGAAGTCTCAGGGGAGGAAATCTATGTATTTGTTATATATTCTCCTCTTGTTGAGCTCACCTTCCTGTTTTATACCCCTTTGCTTTTTCATAACTCTTCACCAAGTAGTCCACATCTGACCTAATCCTGGGGTGCTTTAAATCATCAATATTTTTTTAAATGTTTACTTGTTTATTTTGAGAGAGAGAGAGCATGCATGAGCAGGGGAGGGGCAGAGAGAGAAGGAGAGACAGAATCCCAAGAAGACTCTGTGCTGTCAGCACAGAGCCCAATGCAGGGCTTAATCCCACAAACTGTGAGATCGTGACCTGAACCGAAATCCAGAGTCAGTCGCACGACTGACTGAGCCACGCACGTGCCCACCAATGATTTTTATTATAAATACCTAGTTTCACGTGGCATTTTATTGATTTTGAGATTTATATTCCATTTATTTCCTAAAACAACCATTACAGATTGGATAACTGTATTCCCATTTCATAGAAGAGAATATGTAGATTATGGAAATTAGCTAAGTAGACTAAGACCACACACTCTTGAACTGACACTAGATTTCTGGCCCTTGGTATTTCCTTGTGAGGGAGGGGATCATATCCTATCACTCTTTCTCTCACAAGCATGGTAAAGAAGGTTTCTTATAATACATTTACATTTCATTTCATCTGTCATCAAACTAGTCAAACTCAGTGAATATCAGTTTTTTATTCAGTTAAAAACATGTGGTAAATATAAATTAAAGCATCAAGTTACTAGAATTTTCTGACAGATCATACATAGAATGTAAGAGTAAAGGGTAGTCAAGGATGACTGCTGAGGTTTAGATGGACCAGTTGGAAGGGTACACTTGCTGTAAAATGAGATGGGAAAGAATGCATGAGGAGCCAGTGTGACTGAAGCAAGGCTCAACAGCTCAGCTGTGGAAATGTTAAGTTTGAGACATGTGTTATGGTTCTTGAGAGAAACAGAACCCAAAGGCTATAATGATATCTGTTGTAAGGTGTTGGCTCATGATGTTAGCAGGCTGAGAAGCCCCTCTGCCAACTGAAAGCTGGGGACCCAAGAAATCTGATGGCATAGTTTGAAGGTCTGAGAGCCAGCCAGCCAGTGGAATAGGTTCCAGTCTGAGTCTGAGGGCCTGAACCAGGAGTCACAAAGGCAGCAGATCAGTGTCCCAGCTTAATCAGATATGCATAGAGTGAGTTCATCCTTCCCCTCTTTGTTTTATTCAGTCCGTCAAAAGATTAGGCGATGCCCACTCACATTGGAGAGGGCTATCAACTCAAAATTCCCTCTGGAAAAATTCTCACAGACACACCTAGAAGTAATGTTTTAATAGGTATCTGGGCATCTTGTGGCTCCATCCATTTATCACGTGAAATTAATCATCACAATATGCTTTTTGGATATCCGAGTAGAAATATTGGGTTAGCAATTGGAAATATGCATCTGGACTTTGGGGTGGAGGAGGGTGATAACTATAGTTAATCATTTTGGAGTAATAATATACGGGTAGTATTTAAAGCCAGGCAACCTGATGAAATCTCCAAGGGAGAGAGTGTTAATTGAGAAAAGGACAGGTTCAAGTACTGAAACTAGAGGAATGTCAATGTGCAGGGGTCAGAGAGATGAGGAAAAAACATCAGTGGAGACTAAGAAGCAGGGGCCTGGGAGGCAGGAGCAAAACCTAAGAATGTGTCATCCTGGAAGCCAAGTCAAGAAGGAGCTCAGGGAGAAGAAAATGATCAGCTACATCAAAAGCTGCTGACAAGGCAAGTGGATAAGAACTGGCCAGCAGATTTAACACTTGGAAGTCATTACTGACCTGGACAAAGCCCGCGGATAGGGAGGGATGGAACATGGAGTCATAAAGTGCACGGGCAAGAGTTTTGTGAGGATTAAATTCTAGGGATGCAGGATCACTTGTCCAAGGCTTCTTGAGGAAATAGATTTGAACTGATTCTTCCTGAAGGTTTAATATGAGTTTTGGAGTAGGGAAGCATATAAACTCTAAAATTTTCATAATAGTTGAATCACCAAGGGAGGCATATTTTAGGTGTTCACAATTTTAAACTTTGTATACTTTTTCAAAACAAACTGTTCATTTACTAGCTACCAGAGACCCATAACTTAACTAACTTAATTTCTGTTCCTAATATCTTTTTCTTCTCTGTGTTCTGCTATGTGGTAATTGACCTTCTTTTCGTTGGCTACTCTCTTGAAATCTTGACCATCATTTTGCTCCCTTCACGTCCAGATTTGCTAAATGGACTTCTCAGTACAAGAGCCCATTTTGTTCTCATCAAATTTCTTCTAATTTAGAATCTCATTAAGGCTTCCATGCAGGTTGGGCCTGGTGCCTGCCTCTTTGCTTCTTTATGGAAAGAAAACCTGGAAGTCATATTGCTTGATTCCTTTGAATATTATTATTATTTACTATATATATAAAACAAATGTATATATGTATATATATGTGTGTACATGTATATGTGTATATATATGTGTGTGTACACACATGACAAATATACACACAGTAGTACTTATTAGATTTACTTTAGAACTACTGCCAGATTTTCTTAATTCTTCCCTAACTTATTTTGGGCTTAGAGCCAAAAGTTGTTGTTGTGACTCTTTCATTATACTTTTATCTGCTCAAATTTTCCTTCTATACTTTATCTGCCCAAGAGCTGTTCTTCTTGTTGTTATATTCCTTGTCTCTGATTCAGATTCAGACTCAGCTGTAGCTGCCCTTTTCTACCAGTCTCAGCTGAGCTACCCTAGTTCCTTAAAGAGGCAGCTTCTTTTCTTTAGTTTCTGTTTGGAGTCCCTGGATTTTCATGAATATGCAGCTCTGAAATTCTCCAGTAATGTCTTTCTCCTTGGCACATGGAGTCACCGTCTGGCTTCACCAATCGTCGTCCACCATATGGACGTCCATACGGTGCTTGGAGAAGAAGGGCTGGGGCTGCATCATAAGTGATCTTATCGTAATTGTCTTTACCTTCAGTCCTGTCTCTGAAACAAGTGATTTCTATTCTTAATTCTTATTTCTTGTATTAAATTTTAGTTGTTCTAAATATTACCTTCTGGAACTTTGACTAGATATTTTATTGGTAGTGAAACTTCTCTGAATTATCTTTATTACTTCATCATTAATTAGGATGGTGCTACAACTGAAACTGGCTTCTGGACTGACCGAGCGGACTCTGTGAAATTGTTCCACCAATTCAGTTTCACAACACCAGTAGTTTGACGAGCGGATCAGCCATTAGATGGAATGAACTATTTTGTTGTTTTTATGTTGTGTAGACTTTGAAACTGGGGCTATGAAAAATGCAATAAAGATGATTCCAAAAGGTAGGTGGTCACAAAAACCAAGCAATGGGGAATAGAAAGGCACGGCAGTACTTATTAGATTTACTTTAGACCTGCTGCCAGATTTTCTTAATTTTTTCCTAACTTATTTTGGGCTTAGAGCCAGAAGTTGTTGTCATGACTCTTTCATTATCCTTCTATCTGCTCAAATTTTTCTTCTACACTTTATCTGCCCAAGAGTCAGTGTATGTTTTCCTTCCGTGCTGGTATCGCCATATGGTTGCATTAGTTTGAGCAAGTACCTTAGTTTTAAAAATACTAAGAAAGGGGCACCTGGTGGCTCAGTCAGTTAAGTGTCTGACTCTTGATTTCCACTCAGGTCGTGATCTCATGGTTTGTGAGTTCAAGCCTGGTGTCAAGGGCTCTCTGCCCCTCTCCCCACTTCTCTCAAAAGTAAATAAACGTTTAAAATCCCAATGCTTAAGCAATGCCACACCAATTTAAAAAACATACTAAGAAAAAGATCTGAAAAAACTATGTATTTAATGCACAAGTCAAGGAATGAAAAGTTATTCTCATACTTACTTACGGTGATAGTAAATCCAGTATGCTCTTCCCCTGGTCTCTAAACACCTTTGGATATATCTGAAATTATCTCATTAAAAACTTCCCTTTTGGCATAACAAAATGTTATCTATGTCTTCAGGGACCTGGTTCTTTTTAAATGCCAACTGGAATCTCAAAATTCAGTTTAAGATGAATAAATGTATTACAAGCTATAGAAATTACTTTGGGAAAAAAAACCCCAAAATATATCATTTCTATTTCTATTATTTACTGGTAGTGTACAAGTGGGAATATGTTTTTCTTTTCCATAGATTTTTTTTATGTAGTCAGTGAATCATTTTGTTTGAAAGAAATTATCTTTAGATTCTAGATCATTTCCTCAAGTACTATACTTATAGAAGGGAAAAAAAAGTGGCATATAATTTTAAAAGTAGAGAGGCCTTCAAAATGTATAAGTCAAATTATAGGATGGCAAGAACCTAGAAAACCTGAGTGATTTGTCCAAGTTTGGTGCCATAACTACTTGTATTTTTTTTTTCCTTTTTCATATTGACTTTCAAATAAACTAAGTTTATATTTTCAGTTTACATATTCAGTTATATATTTACATGCAGTGGATTCTGTTTCCTCACTTAATGCATTTCTCACTCTTGGGGGTTTTTGAATTAGTCAGAATGCAATTCAGAATCTAGAAATAATAAGTTTGTCATTTACAACTTATTGTTTAATAAAAGCTATATTATCTGTGACTGCCCAGACCCATAAAAATGTAAGCACAAATATTACCACAGTAATTAGCTTAAATTTTTTTTAAAGTTTTTATTTATTTATTCATTTAAGTAATCTGTACACCCATTGTGGGGCTCGAATCCAAGATCAAGAGTTGAATGCTTTTCTGACTGAGCCAGTAGGTGCCCCTACAGTAATGTAGTTTTGTGTGTTGCTCACAAAGGAAATTTTCTGAGCTAACTGGAACATTTGGGTTGCTGATAAATTCTGGAGTAGACCTGTCATGGGTGCCTGTTTGCTTCCTTGACTTCTCTGAGTGCTTTTCCCACAGTCTACTGAATAGGTAGCATGCTGTGCAACCTTACCCACTCTGGTAACTTCTGATTAGATAAAGGGTGGCTTTTTGATGCAAGCCCATTCTATTTCTTTTGTCTAGAAATTATGGATCATGAGTGTAAGTATTTAGGTAGAGTTACTGGTATATTAGTTCAGAAATATCAGACCTGGATTTGCCATGGATGTTAAGAGTAGAGAAGCCAATTTAGGCCCATCAGCAAAGAATGAAGATGGGAAGATATTAGAGAGAAAGAGAAACAGAAAGAGAAAGAGGAGAGCAGAGAAGAGGAGAGGAAAGAGGAAGCCATTATTTCCAAGGGCTTTCTAGTTAATTTCATTTACCTGCTTATGGGTTTTCCAGACCCAGCACAATGACCTTAGGACAGACCTCTGCATCTTCATAATAAACTCCCTTTTCAGCTAAATCTTTGCATGAGTATACGGTTATTGCAATCCGTATAAAAAAGTGTGTGTGTGTGTGTGTGTGTGTGTGTGTGTGTGGTGTATTTTGTTTCGTTTTTAATTTGAATGACATATTAGGACAACCATCAATACTGCCAGGAAGGAATGATTACTTGAGGGAATGGACTAGGTTTAAAGGATTAAAAAATAATCTTGTAGCAGTGTAGCAAAGTATTAAAACTCTGAGCCAAACAGCCTGGGTTCAAATCCCATCTCTACCATACATTAGGTGTCTGATTTCAACAGTTTTTTTTTTTTTTTTTTTACATCCCTCTCTGTGTAAGACAGAGATAAAAATAGTACCTACCTCACAGAGTGGTTATGAGGACTTAATGATTTAATTCATATAAGGGTTCAGATGATTACTTGGCTCACAGGAAATCAATATAGATGTTAGCTATTAAACTATTATTACTATATAACACTTTAATAACTGGAAGTAAAATAGCTAGCATTATATAACTTTAAAGAGAATAATGATTTCACAGTGATGAATAGCTACATAAAGTTAGTGGTCTGTGTACTAAACACAATGATTGCCACATAATTTTTTTCCATAATATCCTGGAAAGCCAGAAATAAACTACCCCCATGTTGAAACTATAGAATTGTGGTTAACCATGGTTTTTGGCATATTTTCTTATATTTTATTCTTATTTTAAAACATAATGAGGTTTTGTAGGTAAGTACCAATCACAGATTATATGTTTATTTGTCAGCAGGATGTTTCAAAATAACTTATATTCAGAATTGCTTGTTTCCACATAGACTACTAATTACATATTGGAAAATATACATAAATAATTGCCATACTATAAGTATAAAACCACTGCATATGCATCTAGAAAGTATTGAAGCTGACATATTTTTTATGGCTTCTTACGGGCTGAATATATTGTGCTTCACTGAAAGCTTAGATATCTTTATTTATGTATTTATTTATCTCAGAAATATAAAATGTTTTCCAAATGGGCATCACTTATCAAAATGTGCATAAATATGTTCGTTAGAGGAAAAAGAAACAATGAAACAAATATTTTTATGAGCGAGAAAATGCAGCTTAAAAATAATATATTCTTGTTACTTTCTGGCTTATGGTGTCTAAATAGTTTTTGGTGATCATATCATTTTCATTTCATAATAATGGTTTGATTTTACACTGTCTTTTGAAAATGGTATTCATCATAAAAGTGTATGCTTTTTCTTGATAACTGGCTTAGCTATAGCTAAAATATCTTGATTAATGGATGGATTTTTTCCACCGCCTCACTATTCACAGTGTTTCAGGGAAACATTCAGCACATCATTCTAAGAGATTTTCTCCTTTGCATAATTTATAGATCAGATTGCTCCTTATGTATAATAACAGCACTTTATCCTTGCCCGTGAAAATAGATTGAACAGTTTATATTTAAAGACTTTGAAAGTAAAAACAAACCCCAAATTCCATAGTTCAGTGAAAAGAGCATAGATGTGAAAATGGCAGACTGGGTTCAATAACAACACTTCCGTTTGTTGTTGGACACTACTCAAGATACTTAAGTTCTCTTAGCTGCTGTTTCCTTATCTGTAAAACTTGGATAATAATATTTGCCTTAAAGTTTTGTTGTAAGCATTAAATTAGGTACTAGATATAAAGCTCCTAATATAAATACTAACAAGGGCTTATACTGTCATTATAAGATTTACATTTGTAGGTGCAGGATTTTGCAATAGTTTGATAATTAAAGATGACATAAATTGTAGAACAGGAAATAAAAATCAGTAAATGTATCAGAATATATTTGGTTGAAAAACTTTCAGGGACCTTTTTCTTTTTTGGCTTTGCTGGAACATCAGTTCAGAGAGGCATGTTTCCATCTATGTAATGACTCTATTTCACCCTGGTCAAGGTCGATCAGCATGAATAGTGATAGGAGGAAGGATCACAAGAGATGCCAACTGAGTGTGTAAAAAGGGAAATCATGTTATAAGGAGATTTTGGTACTACCTGCTGGTGCTTGTAGTCACAAAAGGAAAAGCAGACCAGCTTGTTAGTTCTCTTATAAGTAGAACTTGTTCTTTTTTGGAACATTTTATTGGAACATATGACATACTTTTCTCTTTTAAAAATCAGCTACTGGCATGAAGTTCAGCCACCTTTTGTATGCATCATCCATTATCTAACATGATTCAATGGAAACAGAATTTATTTTCTACTTTTCTTGTACAAATAATTTTTCATGAATACTTTAGATACAATTGTAGTAATTGGAATAATTGCACCAGTTTTTATGACTTATCACAGATTCTGTTGAAATGATTGGACTAGCCTCAGAATCTACAGTTAAAATGTATGTGTTTAAAGGTATCACAATTTACTTTAAACACACAAAAATGAATGCCTAAAAATAGGTTTAGTGTATGTTTCTCTTGGCAGGATAGATACCTTTAGGGACAAAGATGTATAGTCATATTTAAGCAATAATTTAAATGCCTTGTTGTTGTCATTCTTTTTTAATTTTTTTTAAAAATTTTTTTTTAACGTTTATTTATTTTTGAGACAGAGAGACAGAGCATGAACGGGGGAGGGTCAGAGAGAGGGAGACACAGAATCTGAAACAGGCTCCAGGCTCTGAGCTGTCAGCACAGAGCCCAACGCGGGGCTTGAACTCACGGACCGCGAGATCATGACCTGAGCCGAAGTCGGCTGCTTAACCGACTAAGCCACCCAGGCGCCCCTTAAAAATTTTTTTAATGTTTATTTATTTTTGAAAGGGAGACAGAGTGTGAATGGGGGAGGGGGAGAAAGAGAGGGAGACACAGAATTGGAAGCAGGCTCCAGGCTCTGAGCTGTCAGCACAGAGCCTGACTCAGGGCTCAAACTCAAACCATGAGATCATGACCTGAGCCAAAGTTGGATGCTTAACCAGCTAAGCCACCCAGTCGCCCCTTGCTGTTGTCATTTTTGAGACATCTTTACAATGTTCTTACTATTTTTATTTTAAGGTTCATTTTAGAACACCACTATTTTATTATTAACACATTCTTAAACTATGCTTCATAGAGAGTTCAATTACAGAGGACATTTGGGGTATTATGTTGAACAGATTGCTAAAAATTTAGTATAATCTAAAACTCTCTCTTGTGTATGCCTAAATATATGTTTGCTCTTAACTTCAGTGACTTGCTAATGTATGGCCACAAGAAGCATTAAATCTTCCTATCAGGGAAACTATAGTTTCAACGACTTGCTCTGCACTTGAAATTAGTGACACAGAAAGCCCAGTGCACGCAGACAAGTGACCTCAATGGAAAGATAGAACTGAAAGCACACAGGCCATGCCCTGTAACAAATATGTTCACAAGGGTCCCCTGGAGGTCAGAGAGAAAGTGTGCATCCTGATAGGATGGTGATATACCTCCAAAGCTGTTTTACTTGAAAGCTGAGGCAAGGGGGAAAAAATGAGAAATGATAAAAACCATGGAGAGAGAGAGCTAGAGGGCTAGACAGTGAGGATACTTATAGACGCTAATAAATAGAGACAAACAACCGAAGAGGTAGAAGGAAGATCCCCCAAATATCTGTATTTAGGATAGAAGTGAGTGAGTGGCTGGCTCTCTTTTTATACTTTTACTAGCCTGTAGCATATTACCTAGGAAATAGTAGAGGCATAATAAAGAGACTGTGGGTGAGTGAAAGACTAAATGAATACCCTTAGGTCAATGTGGTGTCCTGTCAACCAAACATTGGCTGTAGAATAATGAGGTAGCAATGCGTCTGTGGAGAGAGCAAAGAGCCATCTTAATGAGAAAAGTGATCCAGTCCCTTAATACTTCATGGTAAAAGAAAGTCAGATGGATGGTCTGTCCTAGCTTTTGGAAGATGTAGAGTTTCCTTGAGGAAATGGGATTAAAATCTGTCATTTTCATAAAATGTACCTAACCTACTGATGACTGAGATCATGAAATCTTGCCACCAAATAGTTATAAAACTGTTGAACTATCTTGCCAAAATTAAGATTTCCAATCTCGAGCCTGTGTCTGTGTTTCTGTTAGAAGATAAACTAATGAGGACAGATTATGGGATATTTTGGTTTACTATCAGTTTCAATTCAAAGAGTTGCATCTTATCCTGGACTTTGTCCACAACAGCTTGGAGAATGATGTTCCATCCTATATGTGAAAACATATAATCATTCCAACAACACTTCTCTAATTTCTTTTTAACCTAAACATCATCTATAGACTGATGGAGTGAGTATTCACTCTATTGTTTGCCAAAAATCAGTCCTTTGGACTTGAGAAATGAATTTGAAACGAAAATTATTTATAATCCCGCTGAAAACTTTTCATTCCATTACAAAATGTTTTAATTTTAATATAAAAGTAATGTTTTAAGTCACCTGTCAGTAGATAAAGTTGATTTCCACAGAGGATGGACCATGTTAACCAAAAAGATTCTTATACCACTGATGACTGTATGTTTTATAACTCCAGGGCATTCATTCCCCAGTTTCAGAAATATAGACTTTGTAATCAAGTAGTTCCATTTTTAAATCAAGACTGCTTTTTACTTGCTGTGTCATTCTTAAAAAAAAAAAAAAAAAGACAATGTAATCTTAGCTGCATCCCCCAAAAGAATATGCTGTAGTCCTAACCTATTGTACCTGTGAATGTGACCTTGTTTGGTAATAGGGTCTTTGCTAAAGTAGTCAACTTAAGATGAAATCATACTGGATTAGAGTGGGCCCTTATCCAGTGATTTGTGTCCTTTTGCGAAGAGGGAAATTTGGATACAGGCACGCAGGGAAAGACAGTGTGTCCATGGAGGCAGAGAATGGAGTGATGAGTCTACAAGCCAAGGAACACTTACTGACCCAAGTACAATAATATGGTCTTAATTTGAATTGACTTGTTCCTAGTAAACAAAATCTGATTGCTGTATACATCTTTTAATTTGCAAATGATAACAAATCAGTTGTTCAATATTCCACACATCAAGCTAGTGATCTGCAAGACATTTTCCCCGGTTTTGAAAACTGGATAGATCTCTATTTCTTATACTGGGCTTCATGCTTTCTATAGAGATTTTAAAAGTATGTTTCCTCAGTTCTTTCTGTTGATTGTACATATCTTTTCTGAGTCTGATGTGGATCTTGGGTTTGTCATACAGCTTTTTGTTTTTCAGCATTGTGCCTAATGTATAATAAAGATTCATTGAATTTTGACTTTTTCTTCTTAATTCTTTGTGATTCTTAATCATATCTAGACCAGAAGTTCCCCTCCACTTCTGAGCCATGACATGTTAAAGAAGCCAAGTTGAGGTTTTATGATGCTCTGCTTTTAATTGAATGAAAATTTCAGCAGATGTTTAGCTGGTTAATGCTTCCCATAATTTTTACATTTTGTATCTATGCCAACTTTTTAAACTGCTTCAAGGGAGAATCATCTAACAATCTCTTCTATAGACTAGTACTACTTGGTCTTATTGGCATGTAAAGACAGCATGCCTTTGATTCCTAGAACTTCAATCATTTACTCACTCATCAAACAGTCAATCAGTCAATCATTTGAGAAGGTGGAAGATGTTTTTGGAGGTACACAGATGACTGTACTGCTCGTACTTCAGCTGGCCTCTGAGTTTAGCGGTTACTTTGATACCTTAGTGAGGAGTGCTCTCTAGTGTTTTACTGCAGATGTTTTGATGTCATGAAATTGCAAGATAAATGATTTTGCCTTGATCTGAAAATTATACTGGAAGGACAACTTCTTGTTTTGTGATTCCATTAAAATAAATTATGGTCCCAGGAATGGAGTAAATTTCCTCAAAGGATTTGTTGGTGCCCAGTGGGATAACCTGTGTGTCTTGCTTGTTTCTCATCCCCTTGCACGAAAATAGAGATGGGGTTTTGCCTAGTCTGTTGCAGACTGAAGTGAATAGCTTGTAAAAAGAAATTTTCAGATATCTATTCACATTCAGAAAACAGATATTTTTAACTTAAAACTATACATGAAAACCTGTTACCAGTGAGGAAATGCATAAATGTTTTGTCTTTGTTTCATGATCTGGAGTTTTCCATTTTATGCCTAATATGTGTGTTGTAGCATACATATTATTTACAGAATAGATTATTTGTAGGTTTTAAAAAATCCAAATCAAATACAGTTCATTAATTTCTGAGATCATTGAGTTTAGTTATGTAATATAAGTTCAGGAGCTAGGATACATCTTTTTCAGTCCAGTTGTTAGAATCTTGAAAACACTATAAAAAAATCTAAATGTCTTCCTTCATGCCTTACGATCCTTCTCCCTTCCTGAGCTCCACAAAGATTTCTCCACCCTGGATTTACTTCCTGACCAGCTGCAAATTTTCTTTGACTCTTGCCTCCTCCAAGAGTCAAGTAGCTTACTTTCAATGTGTAATTGATTTTTATTTTTAAATGCGATAGTGGACACATCACAGAATTTCCCATTACGTACTTTGTGCAGAAAAATGCATCACTAAGTTGCCATGTGTGTGGATGACTGAATTAAACCTCACACGTCTATGACAGTTAAAACTTCTTCCTGGCGTTGCATCGAGCTGCACGCAGAGTTTGTTTAGGGCTTCTCTGAAATTCCACTTGTATGGCCCTCTGGAGACTTGTCAAATAAATAACAGATGTAGAGATTATCAGTTACTGTTGAATGTTTGACAAAAACAGACATGCAATCCAGGCATTTCCCACTGGGTCTTTTCATGTTAAAAGAAAGAAAAGGTTTTCTAGCCAGAATCAAGTAATTCAACTAAATACTGTATTCTTTGCATCTTTTACTGTAATTATTGCTGTTTTTTATCTGCAAGAAAATGTCAGGATCAGTAAGGTAAATTTTCTATGATCTTTGGAGATAATTACTTTATCTGGAAGAAATAATCACTTGGACTGCAATGTTGTCCTCTCTGGTAGAGCTGTAACAATAAGGACGTTATAAGATCGGTAAGATGTTTACTAGGTGTACTCTGTGGTGTCATGCATTCCTCATCCATTCATTTTATCCCATCAATATTTGTTTATCCCATCTTGTTCAAGCCCCTGGAGATACAGCAATGAACGAGGCAGAGTGACGAATGACGTGAAGCTTACATTCTACTTGAGGGGATGGAGGGATTTGGGAGACAAGTGTATAGTGTATCAGGTGATGGTAAGCACGTGAAGAAAATAAAGCAACATATGGTGTTAGGGATAGAATTGCAGTGGGGAAAGTATTTTATCCAGGAATTTCAGGAAGGCTTCCCTGAGGTTGTGACATCTGAACACAGACGTGAATGAAATGGTTACGTGAACGATGTATTGATGGAAGCATTATGAGGGAAGAGAGGGATCAGTGAAAGCAATGCGCTGAAGCTAGCCTGGAGTTATGGAAGTTGTCCATTGCACAGGTTTTCTTAATGCAGAAAATAAAGAACTGTCTACTATTTGAAGGTCATTGGAAAATATGTACAACTGACTTAATACTTCATTTAGAGAAGAGGAGAGAACAAATACAGAGGACTGTTTAGAAGCAGAAGACTAAAACCTCTTTCTGATTGCACCTGGTGGGAGTCCAGCTTTCAACTGAAAGGCCCAGGAAGCAAGGAAGAAGAAATTATTAAAAGCCTACCAAGAGAGGGACCTATGGTGTAGAGACCATATTAGAAACAAGAGTAAATAAGTTCAGGCATCAGTTGAAATAGGAGGAAGGCGGGTTTTCCATACATTTTAGTATACATTTCAACAAAAGTACAAAAAGCACAAAATCAACCTCATATCTTTTTTTCTGTTGTATTAAAAACTATTTTACTCAGTGAATGCTTTTGGGTGGCAGGTGTGCATCTTATGCAGTGGGTGTGTCTCATTTTCTGTGACCTCATATCCTGCCAGCTCTAGCTTCCATCACTTACATTTTGCTTCTAGGATTCAGAATACCACACTTAATTTCCCTCTTGCTGAATGGCTTCCTGCTCTTGCTAACACCTGGCTTAAATGTTCCCTGTTTGTCTTCATGACTGTTCCATCACGTTTGTCAATAGGCACAAATTTAATTCCTTCTATGTAAAATATCTAGTGTGGATTCTATTTTCCTGACTGGACCCTGACTCATGCAGTGATATTTTTTTTTGCATCTAAACGCAGGGACCAGGTTGCCTTGCTGGCTCAGTTGGTAGAGCATGTGACTCTTGATCTTAGATTTGTGAGTTTGAGCACCATGTTGTGTGTGGAGCATACTTAAAAAAAATAAAAATAAAGGTAGTGATCAAATGGATCCTTTCAATTGATATAATGTCTATTATTTTTAAATATTCATTTATATTTGAGAGTGAGAGAGAGAGAGCACAAGAGGTGGAGGGGCAGAGAGAGAGAGGGAGACACAGAATCTGAAGCAGGCTCCCAGCTCTGAGCTGTCAGCACAGAACCCAACACAGGACTCGAACCCACGAACCGTGAGGTCATGACCTGAGCCGAAGTCGGATGCTTAACCAACTGAGCCACCCAGGTGTCCCGATACTTTCTATTCTTAAAGACAGAAGGCATGGGATGGCATTTAGTAAAGCTTTCATTCACCTGTATGCAGTCAACAGCATTGTTTTCAGACAGGAAGATCAACAAATTATATAAAGTCCAGATTGAACTCATCAAAATCAAACATTAGAGTCTTATTCCTAAAGAACAGTGTTCTGGCATCTGTCCTTCCATATGGAATGGTCAGTTGTGATATTTCTGTCTTCTCTCTGGACCCTAGGGATTCCCCTTGCTTTCATTGTTAGAGTTCTTCCTAAATGAAATATATTAAACACCACTTTGCAACCCTTCCTTTGGATAAGTTTTCCTGGTCAAGGCTACTTTATTTTAGGAACTATATTAGCATGCTTATTAGATTGACATTCTGTTAGCCAGTGATCCATAAACAGAATCCATTTGGCTGAGTATGGTTACAGTCTATATTATGGAGATCATTTATGCCAGCAAGTCCAGAGCTATTAGCTACTGATTCTGTTAGTACATCCACACCTATTTTGAGTTATTAGAAAATGTATTAGGTAGCTTTTGGTACAAAACCAACTGACCCCCAACTCCCTATCTTAGGACAACAACCATCTGTTTGGTTCACAACTTTGTGAGTTTACAGTTGTGCCGGCCTCATGAGGGCAGGTCCTCTCTGCTCCATGGGCTCATTCATATTTGTGGTCAGCTACCAGCCAGCTGGGTAACTGTTTCTAAGGGTGGTGTTTGATGGCTTCATCTTCTAGAGCTGGGGTGCCTGGGGCTTCTTGCCGCATGGTGTTTCCTTGAGTAGTCCAGACTTCTTCACATGGCAGCTCAGAGTTCTGAGAGTAGCAAACAGGCAGGGCCCATTGCACAGGGGTTTTCCAGGTTATGCGTATGTCATGTTGCCAAAGTCACACTGAACAAAGCCAGTCAAATAGCCAGCCTCAATTCAAGGATGGAGGAATAGACTCCATATCATTATGAGGAAAGTGACAGTTGTGCCCATTATTGCAAAAATTACCAAAGAAAACATATACAATTAGCCAAGTGATTTATTCATGCCAGGGGAAAGAATGAGCCAGAGGGCTGGTTTGTAGGGACTGTAAGAGAAAGGATATTTTCACAGATAATAAGAAGGAGAATTGGAATCTTCAGTGATTGAACTGGGGAGAGAAATTTAGGTTTGGAATGAGTATGAGCATTACAGAAAGAGATCAAACGGAACAAATATTTGGTGCCCATGGGCAAAAAGAAATGGATGCATGGAGAGCAGGATCTTAATCATGGATTAGTCTGAGATGAGATTCAAAGTGTGGTCAAAGATTTCCTTTTTATGCTATCTTGACCAGGCATCCACATGAATTGAAACATTGGTCAAACCAAATAGTGTAAACATAGATGAATGAGCCTGTATAGAACTTTCGTATCAGAAGACTCACATGAATGTTACTGAATTAGACTTCAACTGTTGGGGTACAGGTAGAAAAGGAGACTTCAGCTATTGGGGTCCAGCTTAGCTTATGAAAATGCTCACACCTCGTTATCACCAATCTGCTTAAGTGGCAGTGGGGATAGCAAGGACTATATCATGTCAAATTAAGCCATGACCTTGTGTCTCATTTTTTAACCCCCTGTTTTATGAATATAATTAAGAAAAATACTCTAAAATCTATGATTTAGCTTATTTTGTAACCTAAAATGTTACCTAGCAACCACTGAAGGATATCTTTGGATATTTCAAGGCAAAATAAATCATGTTAATTTAACAAACATCTGTTTTCTTATAAGAATAGATATGTTTTCATCCAGACAATCTGCATGTACACTGTGCTTAGTGGCAGTTATACTCCCTTAGCTTAAATATGATCAGATCAACAGAATTCGGGCTCTCAGAGGGCCACTGTTAATTCAGTATGAAAACCTAATTGAGCTTTGATTGTCTGGTGGCCTTTTGTCACTGTTGGATCTATGTGATTGCAATTTGAAGGGAACAACCCATGGTTTCTGTAGGCGACGGAAAAATTATTTATGTTTTATTTTGGAAACACACTGTAAAATGGCAGGTGTAGGACTTACCACCATCTAAAGCAATATTCACCGAATGCCTTTAAAACAACGCATATTAGGAAGAGCTCCAGAGTTTGTTAGACTTGGTTAATAGTCTAGGCTCAGCCATTTCTGACCACTTATATATCGACCACTTGCTTAATATCTCTAAACTTAGTTTCCTCATCTGTAAAATAAGAGTAGTGATAACACTGTTTTTAATGCTGTCGTTTTGAGGATTGCATTAACTGTACCTGTTAGAGCATAGCACAATGACTTCTACGTGGTAAGAGCTGAATACACTTTATTGTTATTATTACTATTGCTAATGTACACATATAATTAATGCTCTTAAACTCATAATTAATATTTAAATAAAGAATACCATGCTACATAGTGTACTTAATTTTCTCAATTGCTTCATCCAACTCAGACTGTTTTCTTTTATCTGAAAAAATTGGATTTTGTTTTAAGAATGGTTTAATATTGGACACGAAGAAAATGGAATTGATAAAATTAAAAATCATACAATAAAAAGCCCAAAAACTATAAAATGAATTAAGTCCTAACTGACCTTTTTACTTGCAAATTTCATAGAGTAAATAAATAACTTCACTGAATTTTTCTTGAAACACAATTGACTTGGTATTATGGGAACTTAAAGTTTTACAGACATGTATACAGTTGACCCTTGAACAGTATGGGAGTTAGGGGCCACCCCCCTCCCATACACATTCTGAAATCCACATATAACTTTTGACTCTCCAAAAATCTAATAGCCTCCTATTGACTGGAAGTAGTACAAGGGCAAGACAAGGACAAAAAGAAACAGTTGATTAATACATATTTTGCATATTACATGTATTATGTACTGTATTCTGACAGTAAAGTAAGCTAGAGAAAAAATGTTAAGCAAATCATAAAGAAGAGCAAATGCATTTTCAGTACTGTACTGTATTTATTATAAAACACCTGTGTAAAAGTGGATCCGTACATTTCAAACCTGTGTTGTTCAGAGGTCAGTCCTATTGTGAAAATTAGAACTGACTGAAAGACAAATACAAATTGAACTCACTTTTATGCCCCATTACTCAAACGCTTAGTTCATGTACCCAAATATTCGTCATCATTTTAGACTTGATTTGCAAGCATGAATCCAAATGCTAACCATCAATGTTTGTCAAAAAAGATATATTTTAAAAATTATACTTGAGATGCTACTTGTCTTGGGAAAGAAAAGATATCAGAGAATAAGATGGCATTAATGACCATTTTTCCTTGTGAATGGAAAGAGTATGAGACCTTCAAATAGCACCATTCTATATTCTTTGGGGTTATCTTCCCACACCCAGGTCCGCAAAGGGAACGGAAGGGCTGTTGGTAATTCTGAGTAGAGAATTTTTGTTAGGAAAAGTGGGTTTTTAATTATCTCATTATAAAAACATGAAAAGGATACCCATTTTCAAGGCTCAACTGCCAGTGAAGAAGCTGAGATTTAAGGCTTGAGTTATGTGAAATATTCAATAGACATCTTCACAGAGGCTTAACCTTATATTTAGACAAGTTTGAGAAAAGATGTGAATTTTTTTCTCATTATGAATTTAGTAACTGAGGGCATGTATCTTCAAGAAAAGATGTGAATTTTTCCTCATTATGAATTTAGTAACTGAGGACATGTATCTTCAAGATATGGAATTCTATAAACGTTAATTTTTATTCAAATTATAATTTGGGATTTTAGAGACTAATAAATGTTCTTCTGCTAAATTAATACCAACTGCAAATCGTTTATGGAGTCATAGAGATGATGATCAACATTTCATCTTTATTATGCATAGAACTGTTGGAGAACTATAGCCATGGGACAGTAGGGCCCTTTATAATCCTACAGCCACGAATTAGCTCTCCATACCCAGTCATAGAGACTGGCATCGTGGAATAACCAATAAATTGTTACTGCTATTAACCCAAATATATTAGAGCCAGAAACAAAACAAAACAAAACAAAAACAAATGCTGTTTTTGAGAGCTGCAGCTTGGAACTGACTTGAGAAAGATTGTCTAATAATGAGTTTTTTCTCATAGCTAAATACATTTACCTTGAATTTAATAAGCTTTCTGATGTGAAAAGATGGAAAAAACTACTGAAAAATATACGGTTAGAGTGATATATTCTTAGGGAAAGCAGTTATTCCACAGGCATATAAAGGGCAGTGCAAGGACAAACACCTTGGAAAATGTAAAGTTACCTTTTTTATTGTTTATACCAACAGAGAAGATAGTATGGTGTCGTTGAAAATGCATGGGTGTTAGAGAGAAGCTGTTTCTAACCTGGCTCCTTGACTCACTGTTTATTGACTTAGGGCCAGTTGGTAAACTGATCTGATCTTCAGTTATCTCCTATGTAAAATGAATAGAGCAATGCCCATCTCATAGGATCCTTTGGAGAATAAATGATACAAAACCTGTAAAGTGCCTAGCACGTGGGAGTAAATGCTATACTGAGGTGGGATGCCCTTCATGACTTAGTGGGGACTGTGGCAATTAGATCAAAGCTGTATCTCTGAATCTTTGTGTCAGTAAATTTGCAGTGCAAGAGCTTCTGGTCCTTGGCTTAAAGGAAGCTGCTGCCTCCGTTAACCCTGAAGACACTCCTTAATTCAGCCATCAGTTCCAATTACCTGCTTTCCCTGAAGATGCCAGAGTAGCTACTCTGGGATGGCTCACTGCCACTGTGTTTGAAAATCTTTGAGCTGTGAACCACTGCTTTGCATTGGATTCTCTAATTGCTTTTCTGTTCGCTGGGCTCCTGTGAACATCCTGCTTCTCATGCGATCCTTTGATCTTTTAGTTACTCACCTACCTCTGCTTTCTGCTTCTGGGAAAATCTCTCCTCCGTGTTTGTTCTCACTTAGCAGTCCCCATGTGCCTGCTGTCTGTTGTTATCCTACAAAAGTATCAGTCTGACTTTCTTGATGTCAATGGGCCACCCCCAAGTACTTTGCCCTTGCAGGCCATGTGCCAACTTTGGCCCCTACCTTTGTCCAGAGTTGGCTTATCTCTTGTCAGCTTGGCAGGAGTACCTCAACCTATGTGTGGTCCAAAACCATCTTGTTACTTGCGGCTCTCTCTATGGGAATGATGGTAAATAGAGTTCATATTACTGATTTGAATTCAAAGTCTCACTGTATAGTTTTTCCCCCTAGAAAGCCAAAACATACTCTCAAAATATTCTCACTGATTTCTTGGAATACCTGAATGGTGATGCTTAGAAATCCGTTTTACTTATTTATGAAATATAGCATTACAGAATTTTCAAAATATAAAATTTAATATAAATTAGATAAACATAACAAATTAAATATAAATAGCATATACTTACAATAAATATATTTATAATAAAAATAAAATTAAAATCTTTAAAAAATTCCGTCCATCTAATCACCTTCATTCCAAATACTGGTATGCCCTGCATTTACTTCTAGTATTTTTTATATGCACATCTGAAGATGGGTTTATAGTCTACTTTTTTTTGCATCCTCCTTTTTCATTTTGCTGTACAAATATCGTAAGTTTTATTTTTCATGGCTACTCAGTATTTCATAGTGTGAATAAATAATACTTAGTAATAATTTCCCTATTATTGGATATTTCATTTTTGTTTTTAAATACCATGATTAATCTTATCAATGGTATTTTCTTGGCACAAAAATGCACATAAAGAGGAGAGTAAAGGAATGTCACAGGAGGATATGGCAAACATAAATCCAGTTTGAGAAATTAAAAAATACATTCTCTATCACTGCAGAATTCTACCAACTGGACTATGACAGTGAAGAATTCTGAATTTTAAAAGCCACTCTTTATGGGGCAAGTGTTGCTCAGTCGGTTGAGCTTCTGACTTAATTTCAGCTCAGGTCACGATCCCACGGTCATGGGATTGAGCCCTGCACCGAAGTCTGCACTGAACATGGAGCCTGGTTGAGATTCTCTCTCTCTCCCTCTGCCCCTCTCCCCACTCAAGTTCTCTGTGTCTCTAAAATAAAAAATAATAAGAAATTAAAAACCCATTTTTTGTGTTTACATACATTTTAAGCCATTGAATTTAATTTCATATGCAGACGTCAGAATTAAAATAGAAGAGAGGCAGCGATGGATTGAGAAATTGATCATCTTCCAGGGGTGCCCGGGTGGCTCCGTTGGTTGAGTGTCCAACTTTTGATTTTGGCTCGGGTCATGACCTCACAGTCATGAGATTGAGCCCCACATCAGGCTCTGTGCTGACAGTGCACAGCCTGGGCTGACAGCCTGCTTGCGATTCTGTCTCTCTCCCTCTCTCTCTGCCCTTCTCCTGCTCACATACATTCTCTCTCTGTCTAAAAATAAATAAATAAACATTTTTCAAAAAGAAAAAAAATAAGAAGGACTATGATTATAACACCTACTCTGTTCAACTCAAAAGATTGTGGGGCACCTGGGTGGCTCAGTCGGTTAGGCGACCAACTTCAGCTCAGGTCATGATTTCAGGGTCCGTGAGTTTGAGCCCCAAGTCAGGCTCTGTGCTGACAGCTCGGAGCCTGGAGCCTGCTTCGGATTCTGTGTCTCCCTCGTTCTCTGCCCCTCCCCCACTCACGCTCGCTCTCTCTCTCTCTCTCTCTCTCTATCAAATAATGAATAAATGTTAAAAAAAAAAAAGCGTATTGTGAGGAACAAAAGACGTGATCCATTTGTAAATTCTAGAGCAATTAGATGTAGAGATATTAGATGTTTAATACTTAGTCCTGTTTTCATCATAATTTGTTGAAACAAGAAAAACACCAAAATATTATACCAAGTTTCAGGGATCCTGGATAAGAAAATTTAACCAATCTATGCCCACACCCCCACCCCAGGACCAATAGTAACAAACTGAACAGAACTGCTGTCGGGGTCCAATCTTAGAACTTCAGAAAGAAGAGAGAGGAGTTCCTAGTGATGAAGAGCTTGTGCCCAAAAGATGCACATTCAATGAATTAATTAGAAGATTTCCAAGAATGAAGAGAAAGTCCTTGGTAAGGATTGTGGTTCCAGGACGTTGGTCTCTGGAAGGGAAATAGCAATATTGGGAATGGAAGTTAGGGGAGTGGTTCTTCAAAGAGTCTTTGGCTGCAAAGAGAGTGTCTCTGAAATTTAAATTAATGCCAGCCACGGGGTGCCTGGGTGGCTCAGTCAATTAAGCATCTGACTCTTGGTTTTGGCTCAGCTTATCACAGGTCTTGAGCTCAAGCCCCACGTTGGCTTTGTGCTGACAGTGGGGAGCGTGCTTGGGATTCTGTCTCCCTCTCTCTCCCTCTCTCTCTCTGCCCCTCCCCCTCTCGCTCTCTCTCTGCCTCTCTCTCAAAATAAATAAACTTAAAAAAATATTAAAAATAAATTAATTGTTGCTAGTCTGTAACAAACTCCTAGATTTCAGTGGTTCCTCACAATAGCTGTTTATTTGTCATACACACAGTCCAAGGTGTTTCCTGGTTGTTGGGTGTGGAGTTGGGATGTTCTGTTGTGTACGGTTATTCAGAAACTCACACTGATGAAAACTGCCATTTTTATTATGTGGCTTTTATGTCCTGTTTAGGTATGTGTTTCCAGCCAGCCCGAGGGCAAAGGGGATGAAGAATAAGGTGTGGGGTATTATATGGGTCAGGCTTGGAGGAGATTTCTATCACTCCAGCTCACATTCCATTGGTGAGAACTAGTCCACATGTCCCTACTTAAATGTAAGGAAAGGAAAGCTAGAAATGAAGTCCCTATCTGAGAACGGGGCACTGGGTGGGTCAGGGGGGCTCAGTCGGTTGAGCATCTGACTCTTGATTTCGGCTCAGGATTGAGCCCTGTCTCAGGCTACGTGCTCAGTGTGGAGATTCTCTTTCTCCTTCTGCCTCTCTCCTCTGCTCATGCTTTCTCTCTCTCTCTCTCTCTCTCTCTCTCTCTCTCTCTCTCTCTCTCTCTCAGGAAAAAAAGAAAAAAGTCCCTGTGTGAGACATTCCTTGCTAGACATGTTCTATGCCTAGAAGGTAGAGCACAGATTTTGCCAAACAGCAGCTAAAGTGTAATAGGTTCTCTGACAAGGGGTGGCTGTGAGAGGACTGCCCGTCATAAGGAGGCTGGAGGGGCATTCCTGGTTGGATCAACTCTTTATAAAATGTGAGGAGTAGTTGTACAATCATCCATTGTCAAAAGACACAGATGAAGCATTATAACCTTTCTTGAAATAGACTAGGTAATACATCAGAAATGGACAGGGAAGAAGTTCAAGACAAGTTTATTTCATGGTAACAAATTAGTTTCTGTGTTTCATTAAGGCAATTTAAAAACAAAGAGTAGTCTCCCTCACTATGCCTGTGCAATATTATTTGAACTTATTGTATGTTTATTTTGGGGGAATGTGGTTTTGAATGTTATTCATGGGTAACATGTTATTGATTATAATAATGATGCCTTGCAATGTGTAACACATTTTGCTTTTGCAAATGTTTTCTACACAGTTAATCCTCATAACAATCCTATGAGAGAGGCTGAGTAGATAAGGATGTGATCCTTGCATGAAAAAAGAGGAAACTCAGGATCCTATAGTAAGAGGTGAGACTGGGAAAGGAGCCTAGAATTTCTCACTCCAGGCTCCATACTTTCCACTTCTGAATCCCTTCACAATTTATCTTTTTTCTTGGAGGGGTTAGGAACTGAAGAACGTCAACTTAGATCAGCCTCCCTTCTTAGTGAGTTTAACTGACTGAGTCATCCATATTGGATGAATGTTTCACACAGCCTTTCACATACCTCTTAAGGAACAACTTCAATCACGGGAATAGGTTTTATAAGGAAAACAGACTGTAAAATTTGGTTTATGGGCTTGAACTTAAAATACTGGCCGATTTAGAATCTTTCATTGTTATTTGCTTGCATTTGTATAGAAATACAATATAAAATCACATGGTGAGAAAACTGTTTTTGTTCTCTTTTTTCCCATTTTATTTAATGTAATGCAATAATTTCTAAGGGCTTCAAACGGAATCCTTAGCAATCTGGCAATGGGGGTACATTTAAAATGGAAGAATTTCAGGAAGAAATACGGAGGTTTTTAAGGTGGCTGCTAGTGTGACGATTTCTAAAGTCTTGGTGCTCTCTTAGTTGTCAGGAGACTACTAACGTGGTTGTTTGATTCTGTGAGCTGTTTTACTTTGCACTGTGACAAAGCGGCACGGTCGCAGCCTTGGCTGATGGTCTTGAGTTACGTGGCTCTCTAGCCCCTACCCGTGGTGATTTGGAGCTATAGCATGTCACTGCAGGAAGAGAAACCACCTGCAGGAAGCGGACAGATAATTGTGTCTGAAGGGAGTGTAACTTGAATCTATCGAAGTGTCTTTATTTTATTTATTTATTTTTTTAAATTTATTTTCCCCTCAGAGTGTCTTTAGAAAACAGCCAACTGGATGGCAGATCTCACCATGTGTCATGCATGTACATGTGTGTGTATTTTATTATAATTTGTGATAGCTTCAAGCATTTCAAATTATTTATGGAAATAGAATATGTTCTAGTAAGGGTCAACAAAATCTTCTACCTAATGTTGCATTTGCTTAGAGTTACGTAACAAAAAAGGAAAGAAAGATGTCAAGAAAACAAATATTTTGAAAGGTCTCCTTTTTTCCTCCCAGAAATGTTACTCCTGCTGCCTCTCCATGGTTGGATGGATGTATTATAACCCCTAGGGTACTGCATTTGTATTTCCATTACTTTCCACTGTGGCTTTTTAGCACAGCAGGGAGTGTGTTCTCTCTCGGCTTCCAAGTTCTGTGTTTTCAGCCTCAGTAAATGTGAACTGCTCCTTCTTCACCTCTTTCTAAAGAAAGAAATGATTTTCTTTGGAAAAAAACTTTGAAATAAATGCCTACCTCGATCTCTAATAATTTAAAGGATTTAAAACATGAGGATGAATGTTTTGCAAAGAGCATTTATAATCAGTATTTTATGGGCTCCATGTGTTTTTCTTGGTAGCAAGAAACATTTAGGAGGTAAGGGGCAATAGTATATAAGCCATTAGTCTTTTGTTATCTTTCCCTTACAATGAAATAGCATTCTCTTTACATTAAAATACAATTTAAAGTGTTAGAAATTTGTGAACAGCATTCATTTATACCTTTGGTTCTTAAATACTAACACACAGCAGAATCACCTGGAGGCCATGTTAAAACTCAAATTACTGGCCCCCTTTCCAGAGTCTCTAAGTCAGTAGATCTGGGGTGAGGACTGATAATTTGCATTTCTAACAAGTTCCTACATGACTCTGATGATGTTGGTCCGGGAAGACTGAAAACCATTGGCTTACACTAAGCATTTTTCTATTAGTCAATTCCTCACTGCTAATTATTGGTATGTGATTAGAAATGCCCAGTTCAGAAGTCTAGAAACTCTGAAATGCTAAGACTTAGACATATTTATTCTCTCTTAACTTGATGTTTCATTAACATTATCTGCTCACATATTTTCTGCCATGTTATTTGATGTTTGAAGAGTGGTTGTTACTATTTACCTTGAATTCATTTGCATTATCAATTTATATCAATTACAGAGTGTGATAAAATGAAAGAAAAAGCAGCTCAGGGCACCTGGGTGGCTCAGTCAGTTAAGCATCCGACTTCAGCTCATGTCATGATCTCAGGTTGGTAAGTTCGAGCCCCACGTCGGGCTCTGTGATGACAGCGTGGAGCCTGGGGCCTGTGTCAATTCTGTGTCTCCCTCTCTCTCTACCCCTCTCCCACTCGCACTCTGTCTCTCTCTCTCTCTGTCTCCCTCTCTCTCTGAAAAATAAATAAACATTAAAAAATTAAAACAAAAAACCTAAATAAAACAAAACAGCAACAACAACAAAAGAATCTCAAGTAACATGCCTTTTCCCCCCTAGAAAAGTGTGAGTACTAAAAATTCTTTTAACTGTTTTTCTAAAATACTCTTTGGTACAGTTTAATATGCAGATTTTAGCTCATGTCACCTGCATTATTAGAATTTTGCAAGCTGTTAGGATGCATTCCCCATAGAGCATTCTATAAATGCCAGATGTGTGGCAGTCAGATAAAGGAGGTTTTTCACCATATTTTGAGATAGATGTCAGATACATTGGAAATAACTGTAGGAGGCTGGAATTAAGGAAGGCTCATAACTGAAATATTACCTTTTGTTTGGGCTGAGAGTGTGGCTTTTGAGCCAGAAAATCTGGGATCTATGCAGCACTTACTGTTGTGACGTGGGGAAAATACTTCACTTCTCTATTTCAAGATCCTCATCTCCAAATGGAATGGAGCTCGTAGGGAGCTTTGAGGATTGAGTGAGTTAAATGACTTTACATGTTTAAAACAGTGCTTTACTCTCAACACTATTATAAATAGATACTACATCTTGGAGAAAGAATTCTGTATAGCCCCTCCCCTCAGTCCTTTTTTTGTCATACTGCTGGTAGCAGTAGAAAGGCAACTGAAGTTAAATGAAATAAAATCTAAGTTAATACTAGAATCATGCTACATAATTATAATATTCAACTCCTTTTTCAAGAATTCCCACAATGCCATATTGTCTGTAGAAGAAAAAGTCATTAATAGGCACTGTGCATTTAAGATAGGGTAGATGGTTCCTCATTATATATTTAATTTCTGGCATCGTGTTTGATAGATTGTCTATACTGATAATGAAATTGCCCAGGATGTTTGTTAACACTTAAGTTTAGGGGAGAAAATACTGACTCAGGAGCCAAAGTATTCTTTACATTTGGAGTAGTAAGGATTAGAGAGTGACATATATGTCTATGGCCATACCACCCTGAACATGCCTGATCTCATCTGATCTCAGAAGCTAAGCTAAGCAAAGCAGGGGTGGACCTGGTTAGTACTTGGATGGGAGAGTGCCATACATGGGCTCAAATGAATGCTGAGAAGTCTTCGCAAGAATATGGGAAGTGATGATTTGGATAAAGAGTCCGGTGGGTGCACTACCACTCAGTAGGTGAGATGGGGGAAGACTAGGCAGTCATTATTGCAGAGATCTAGTAGGTTCTCAAAATTGGCTAACCTGTTCCCTTTCTCCTCCCACCTTCCCTCCTCAAGGACAAACTATGTGTCTTATCCTTTTAGTGTTGCCTGTAATACCCAGCATAGCTCTGCTCAATCATTGTTGGCTGGTTTGAGTTGCTAATAGGATGCCACAGTTTATATATGGCCTCAGTTATTTTTCTCTGTAAAGAAACCACAGGTGAAAAAAATTAGAACATACTATAGTTTGCACAATAAGCCCCATCCTTTCTTTTCCTACGAGCTTACACTGAGGTCTATATCTGTTCATCTAACAGATCTAACATCTAACATCTATTCATTATAGTCCAAGCTAATAATTTGTGGCTATAAATTTAAACAGATAAATATCAATATAATTTTGGTTCCAGTAAAATCTGAAACTTGAATTAAGGGGTGCATTTTATAGCCACATATCAAGGAAGAGGATGGGTAGGATTGCCTGCATCAGAGTTGAAAATATTGATGTTGATTACTTGTTCCATCTGGCTTCTGGTCACAATAAGTACAACAGACAGTTTAGGTGTATTCTTAGATAGGAATTAACTCAAAGAACTGGGAAACTTAAACGCACTAATAATGGAAAGTGATATTTACGCATGTAAATGAAGTTTAGTCATGTTTACTTAAGACTGGTAATAACTTCACAGGGAATATATTATTAGTACTATATGTGACGTGGACTGGAATTTTAATATATTCATCAGCATTAGGGCGTTTTCATCTTTGCAAATGAAATCAAACCTTTTTTTTTAAAAAAAAATATGAAAGGTATTGGGGTACCTAGTTAGCCCGGTTAAGTGTCCAACTCTTGATTTCAGCTCAGGTCATGATCTCACGGTTCATGGGATGCAGCCCCATGTCGGGCTCCATGTGGAGCCTGCTTGGGATTCTCTCTCTCTCACTGTCTCTTCCTCTCCTCTGCTCATGCAGGTTCTCTTGCTCTCTCTCTCTCTCTCTCAATAAATAAATAAATAAATAAATATTTTAAAAAATTAAATAAGAATTAAAACATTAAAAGATTATTTATATTTTCTTAAAACCTAAAAATGAAGGCATTTTTAGAGTACTATTATATTAACCTGTCAAGATCACCACACACAACTGTACAACTCTAAGTGTATCCTTAATATGGATCACCTAAAGATGGTCCTATTATAGGCTAGAAGCCAGACTTTTTTTTGGAGCCTAAGTAGGAGACACCATGATTATAATTTTCTCATATGCCTCCCAATTTTCCTCTTTAATTGTATTTACCTCCTTCTGCAGGATCAAATTACCAGGCAGGGAATATGTGCAGTCATTCTTTTTCTCTGCTTGCCAAGTGGCATTTTATGTAATTGTCCCATATCAGCTTCTCCAGCCCACTCTCTCTTACCTGCAGGTGTGAGGTTCTGTGTCACTTATGCAGGATATTCAACTGTCAGGTAAACTGAGTGATTTCTCTAGTGTTAAAAGTTACTCTTTTCTCATTAAAATATACATTAAAAAATAATAATTTTCTTGAAGTCTCCTTTTGCCCCTGACTTTCACTCCATTTTATTCTGACTTCTTTTTGATCTGTTTATCTAGTACCGACAGTTTATTTCAGAGGCTTTCATAAAGCATTTGGTAACCCGCAACTCTGTTCATATATACGCACAATCCTTAACGTCCTGGGGGATTCACTATAGGCTCCCCACTGGCCAGCTGGTTGATGGACTGGGTACCTTGAACTTCAATGCCTATTGGTCTTAGGTATGATCATTGTAGTCAGAGAAAGAGTTTCCATTTGGGGCTGGAATGAGGGTGGGAGATACACCACCCTGCATTTCTGAAAAAGAAGGAGCCTAGAAGGGAAGACAGTTGCTCAAGTCTTTATATCAGGAAGCATAATTTCACTTAACCTCCGGTTTTCATTCCCATGTCTCCACCTTCCTGTCTGACTGGTAAGTCAACGCTGGATTTTCCCTGGTCAACATTTACTGGCTCTTGATGGAGCGAGGGGGAGGCACGTAACCATAGGCCTCTTCACTCTGGTCCACCCCACCTTCCATCTGGTCTGATGCCCACACTTCCTGAGCTCTTCTGGGGTTCTGTGGGAAAATCTGTTTACATTGCTCTGATATCTCCCTCTGCAGGCTCCTGTGGTTTATTCTTCCTTTGTTCCCCTTTGCTAAATCATTTATCATTCTTTCATCGGTTTTCTGTGTCCACGTATTGTGGTCATGGGAAATAGAGTTTGAGTTTTATTTACTTATTTAATTAATTAATTTATTTATTTGTATTCTGGCTGTCTGGAGGGAAATTTTCTAGAAAATACAGGGCAGAAAAGTACTGCACCTTCTAGAAAGTGGAAGTCTTACACTAGCCTCTTAAGTAGGCTCCCTTTGTTCAGTTTTTCTCTGCTCGAAACTATCCTCCATAGCGGCACCAGAGCAGCAGTTAGAAACTCGGCCAGAGCTATCATTTTTATATCCCTATATATAAATAAGCTAACATTCACCTAAAAATATTGAGGCAGCCCTCTTATATTTATATATGACTCCACCTGATTCCTATTCTCTTACTTCTAGTCTTTCTATGTGCCTCTTCCCCATGCTGTGACCAAATGGAATTATTCAATATTCAGTGAATTCTGCATGCTGTTTCATACCTGTGACCCTTTGTAGATTTCGTTATTCCTGTATCTGTCGGTAGAATATGCTTTCCCCTTCTTTCTGCTTATCAAAGATCATCGTTTTGTGTCACTTTCCTCAATCTTCATTCTTCTAGAACCTTCATAGCCGTACCTTCCTCTTTTCTTTCCTTTTCTTTCTTTCCTTTTCTTTCTTTCCTTTTCGTTTTTCCTTTTCTTTCTTTCTTTCTTTCTTTCTTTCTTTCTGCCACTTTTCTTGAAGCCAATTCACTTTTAAAAAGAATACATTGGCTTCATAAAGAGGCTCTTTTTCTGAAAGTAAATGGAGCTCTTGGGTGATTTTTAGGTAGGAAGGTAAATTACTTGATCAGATTTGCATTTTAAAGTCATCACTAGCAATAGTGTATAAAACAGTTTATTGCTTAGCCTGCCTACATTCAGACTGTTTATAGGACTGGTAAAGCAATTTGGGTGAGAGATGATGAAAAGCTGAACCAGGGTGATTATAGCAGTAATGGGGCAGAAGGGTCAAGAGGCATTCAGGATATAGAATGAACAGAACTGGGTCAGAGATTGGATATGAGAAATAAAGAAAAAGTTAGAGGAAATTATCAGAATCAATTTTATGTTTTCTTTAGAGTTTTCTTGCCTTTATAGACCATTCACGAATTTTCTGGAGTTGTTGAAACTTTAATAGTCACTTTTAAATCAACCTTTAAACTTGAAAAAAATTTTTTCTCATACAAACTTAAAGTTTTATTTTTTTGCAGAATCCCCGAAGATTTAGATGGAAAAGTGAATGCTTTTCAGTACTTTTGGGGGTTATAATTAATGGTTATAAATTTAATGACCCCTCTAAGAAGTTGTTTTATATATTTTATTCAATTTATTTAAACTATACAGAAACTTAATTTTTTAAAACAATTTTTATTACTGAAGAATAGCTGATGTACATTGTTATATTCGTTTCAGGTGTATAGCATAGTGATACAACACATTTATACACTACTTAGTGCTCACCATGACAAGTATACACCATACAACATTATTACAAATTATTGACTATACTCCTAGTGCAATACTTGTTATCTCTGTGACTTATTTATTTCATAACTGGAAGTTTGTACCTCTTAATCCCTTTCACTTATTTTACCACCCCCCCACTGTTTTCCCCTCTTGCAACCACTAGATTATTCACTGTATTTGTGGATTTGTTTCTGTTTGTTCATTTGTTTTGTTTTTTTAGATTTCGCATGAAAGTGAAATCACAAGATGTTCATCTTTCTTTGTCTGACTTATTCCACTTAGCATAATAACCTCTAGGTCCATCCACGTTGTCTCAAATAGTAAGATCTCATACTCTTTTATGGCTGAGTAATATTCCGCATATTTCTCTATCCATCTATCAACAGAAACTTGAGTTGGCTATTATAAATAATCCTGCAACAAACTTAGGGGGCATATATCTTTTGAAATTAACATTTTCATTTTCTCTGAGTAAATACCTATGTGGAATTACTGGATCATATGGTATTTTGATTTTTAATTTTTTGAGAAACCTCCATACTGTTTTCCACAGTGACTGTGCCAATTTACATTCCCACCAACAGTGTATGAGGATTCCTTTTTCTCCACATCTCTGCCTGCACTTGTTATTTTTTGTGCTTTTGATATTAACCATCCTGACTGGTGTGGTATCTCATTGTGCTTTTGATTTGCATTTCCCTGATGTCGAGGATATTTTTATGTCTTTTGCCATCTGGATCTTACCTTTGGAAAAGTGTCTATTCAGGTCTTCTGCCCATTTTTAAATCAGATTGTTTTCTTTTTGATGTTGAGTCCTACACGTTCTTTATATATTTTGGATATTAACCACTTATCAGAATTAATTTGAAAATGTCTTCTCCTGTTCAATAGGTTGCCTTTTTATTTTGTTGATTTTTTTCACTATGCAGAAGCTTTTTATTTTGGTGTGATCCCAATAGTTTATTTTTGCTTTTGTTCCCCTTGTCTGAGGAGACATATCCATAAATATGTTGTTAAGGCCAGTGTCAAAGGCAGAGACTACTGCCTGTATTTTCTTCCAGGAGTTTTATGGTTTCAGGTCTCACACTTAGGTCTTTAATCCATTTTGAGTATATTTTTGTGTATGATGTAAGAAGCTGGTCCAGTTTCATTCTTTTGGAGATAGCTGTCCATTTTTCCCAGCACCATTTATTGAAGACTGTCTTTTCCCCCATTTCATATTCTTGCCCCCTTTGTCATAGGTTAATTGACCATAGACACCTGGGTTTATTTCTGGGAAGTGGATCCTGTTCCATTGATCTATGTGTCTTATTTTGTCCCAGTACCATACTGTTTTGATTAGTATGGTTTTATAGTATATCTTGAAATCTGGAATTGTGATACCTCCAGCTTTGTTATTCCTTTGCAAGATTGCTTTGGCTACTCAAGGCATTTGGTGGTTCTATACTTTTTTAGTTTAGAACTAAACTATATTTGTTTTAGTCCTGTGATTTTGATATAGATTTCACTGAATCTGTAGTTTGGTTTGGGCAGTACAGACATTTTAATAATACTAATTCTTCTAATCCATGAACATGGTATATCATTCCATATGTTTGTGTCTTTTTCAATTTATTTTATCAGTGTCTTAAAGTTTTCACAGTATAAGTCTTTCACTTCCTTGGTTAAATTTATTCTTAGATATTTTATTCCTTTTGGTGCAATTATACAGAGATTGAGAAACTCCATAAAGAGCCAGCATTTACCTTGATGTAAAAACAGAAATAAATCAGCTGAGTTCAACCATTTACTTGGTGAATCTGTTACATATATTATGATGATCTCAACATTACCAAAAGCTTTGAATGGGTTCACTTCCTACTAATACCACGTGGTCCTCAGTATTGAGAATTCTAGGTCTGTAAGGGTCATGAAATTTGACTCAGTGGATCTGGTGGTCATGTTAGTTCTGTAACATCAACGAAAGATTCAGTCTGTGATTGGCTTTTTAAACTAAAAATAGCATGTCTTATGTCTTAATTCCATGTTGTAATTTTCCAGCCTTCTTTATCCAGTATTGCATACATTCATGAGTTTTTGAGTACTAAACTTAGATGTGCAAAATTACAACTTTTAAAAATAATAAATATGTAGGTCCACCTCCCAAGCCTTTCTTTACGTGCAGTAGTAGAAAATTTATTTCTCCAAATGCAAGATAATTCAGTCACTTCTGGTTTAAAGTTCAGTCTTGAGGAAAAAGTTCATTCAGTTCCAGATTCTTCCCCTTCCCCTGTGCATCTTTTCTCCCTGGAATGACTGATTCAGGTTGGTAAGCATGGTTACTAATGATCATAGCACCATGATAGTTTTCATCTTTGTGAGAAGAATACTTATGTCACAGTCACACTTCCCTGATCTATTTATTTGTTAACTTTATGTAATTTGTCTTACACTGCTTTCTAAGATATAGAAGGCTAGTTATTGCCATTGAATTTCTTTGTTTTCGACCCAATTTCTATCTGTTAAAGATTTAAAAAATCCTATATGATTTCTCAAAGTTGATAATTTGAACATATCAGAGAGTAGTATTTTATAGGGATATATAACTACTGCTTGAATGTTGGGAAAAAAACTAATGTGTATAAATATGTGCAGGGTTAAAACTAGCTCAGCTAGTATGTAAAAATCATGTGACTACATTTATAATATTTTCTAACCAGGTTATAGATTTGCGTCTTTCTATTAAAACAACCTCTGGGGTTAAATGAAGTCTGTTTTTCTTCTACTACTTCTTTAATGTCTTTGATCATTTAATACTCATTAAAATATTGTATCTCTTTGAAATATTTATATATCTCAGAGTAGTATATGGAATAACAAAAGTACTCATAATTATTTTTATATTGCAGTTAGGTTATTTATAATACACTCATCAAATGCTAAATTAAATATTGGCTTTAAAGTTCAGGGGCAGCTTGCTGTGATATACAGATGCTGTTTGTTATATTGTCTGTAGTAAAAAAAAATTACTATAAACAAAAGCTTAGGACTCTGTGGAAAATCAGATCTTCCAATGTTGTTTTACTATGACAAGTTCACTGGACAGAAGCAATATGGTGTCACATATATTGCCTTCTATTTGAACCCATTGTTTTATAATGAGAAAAAAAAAAACACTGTAAAAGAAATATAAAAGCAAATGGCTAAGCTAAGAGATCATTACATTTTGCAAAAGTTTTCATTAGGTTAACTACATTTGGGCAAATAGCTAAGATTTAAGGATTTGAAATGATAATCGTTCATAATCATTATATTTAATATAAACTCATTATAATTAATATAAATGTAGTTTACATTAAAATAGTAACAGTGAATAGTAATATTTAACATTTAACAAGTACTTATTAAGTGAAAGACTGTGTTTCAAAACTATAAATTCATTCAATCCTTACAATAATCCCATTAGTATGTAATATTTTTGTTGCCATTTTACAGAAGAGAAAAACTCTGGAACTGAGAGAAAATAAACATTCAACCCATGTTCACACGGCTTTTAAGAGTGGGACAGAAATTCCAGCAATATGGAATATTTCTCAAGGAGTACATAGTCTTGCATAATAGGCCTTAAAATTCATGCAGATCAATATGAAATATAAATTATGTCATGGTATCTTTGATTTTATCGTAATGAATTACTGTAAATGAATTAATACATATATAATTTTACCTGAACTGAGTATTCCTTTGTTAAGTCTAATCTCATTAATTTTCTGAATCTCTAAAATATAATTACCATATCAGATAACATTATATTTATAATATTGCAGTTAAAACAGGTGAGGAAAATTGACTCCACATATTTAGAGATAAGTTATATTTAAAGCTTCAGCCAGACCTAGATGACTGAACATTAATTTATGATTAATTTGATATTGTTCCCCATCATATCAGTGTGTTCACTAAAAACCTATAGTTACTTTATAGCATAATCCTACAAAAAACATTACCACTCATTTTGTATCTCAAGTGAAGCTAAGTGGTTAAATATTGTGATTTTGTGTCTGTGTCTGGTAATGAACCAAAGGCAACTTTGGAGTTCAGATCCAAAATCTGGACATGATTTTGCCATTCTGTTGTATTTATTTGAACAATAGATTCTCTTGTGACAGTTGATGAGGTTGTTGGTATCCTCTCTCACTGGAGTAGTACAGGAAGTTTATTGATGCGTTTTGCATATATTTAAATGCCATGTGTCCTTTGCTTGAAAACTGTCTCATTAAAGATACATCTCATATTTCCACTTATTTCTTCAATTTACATATATAAAATTTTAAAAGGCAAAAATAAATTTATGTGTAATATTAAAGATATAAATTACTTTGTAATTGTTTTATATTTCATCTAGATAATAACATCCTTTCCAAAGGAAAGGTCTCAAGTAGGGTCTTATAGGGTCTCAAGTATCTTTTACACATGTTTAAGAAAGATAACTAAGCATAAGGACTTTTTTTAAATGGAGATTTATTTTTAGTTTATTCATATAGTCCGAATTGATTTTGCTGATTGCAACTAAAGTCAGAGATTATGGTCTGAGCAATGTTTCACATATTATACATGGTATACAAGTCAAAGCACTTAGGCTTGGGATTCCTCTGGAAGAAATCTGGACCAAGTGAAAAACATTTTATGAGCTAAATCAGAGGCTTTTCCAGTCAGTCTTGAAGGCAACCAGCTGGCTTCCCATCTGTTTCCTTACCTAAGTCCAGGAGCAAGTTGGATATAAGCTAAGGCACTGTTGACATGCATTTGGAGAATGAAAGTATTCTTGTTTTCATTTCTAATATATCCCATTCTATGTATATTTAAATAAGTTTTTTGTTTTTTTTGTTTTTTTTTTTTTGCCTAATGTAATGCTATCATAAAACAATGCATGTAACCTAGAGTTTGATGGGGGTGGTGTCACAATGGAGGCATTGCAAACCTGAATGAGAACATGGCAGCCTTAAACCAGGTACCTTCCTCTGAGTTTAGATGGCAGACAGATCTGTGGCCACATTGAATTAGAAGGCAGGAGGTGTCAGAGATACAAGTAGTGGCAGAATTAGCAAGGAGCACATTTAAAAAATTTTTTAAATGTTTATTTTTGAAGTAGACAGAGAAAGAGAGAGAGAGAGAGAGAGAGAGAGCGAGCACGAGTAGGGGTGGGCGGGGGGAAGGGAGGAAAACACAGAATCTGAAACAGGCTCCAGGCTCTGTCAGCACAGAGCCCGATACAGGGCTTAAATTCAGGGAACGGTGAGATCTTGACTTAGGCTGAAGTCAGACTCTTAACCGAGTGAGCCACCCAGACACCCTAAGGAGCACAATTTTTTCAGGTCTGCCAATCCTCTAAAATCTTTAACCTCTACAAAACAATAACCTTAATAAATATTTGTTGGAAAGCCATCATAGCAAAGAAAACGAGATGCCATAATGATGATAATAATAGCAGACATTTCTTCAGGGCTAATTCTGTGGTGGATACTTTACAAGTGCTGTCTTATTTAATCCTGCCATAACCCTCCAATGTAGGTATTAATATTATGCTTATTTTGCAGATGAGGGATTTGAGGTTTAGAGAGGATAAGAAACTTGTCCAAAGGTCCCATGGGTGGTAAGAGGTCTCCTGGGCCTCAAAGCCAGGTCTACTGACTCCAGAACTCATGTTCTTCATCTTTGAGGGATCCTTTAAAGTCAGCCAACCGGTCCTTGTAACTCACTGCCGATGGAGACAAGGGCACAAATCAAGTCTGGCTCAACCTGAAATTTCTAGTAGAAGGCCAAGCAATTAATGTTATCATTTGCCTGGTGTGTACAGGGGAAGGTCCTCAATGTTTTAGATTTTCAACAGTATACATCCTTGTAAAAATAAATTTTCCTATTGCAAAATAGTAAATACAAGTAGAATAAAATTTTGAGGAAAATGACCCCTGAATAAAAAAAAAGTGTCTATCTAGAAATTGTGTGTTTGCTTTCTAATCGAGCAGTTATGCAAGTATATTTTCTTATACTAATGTCTTTGGTATAAAGATTATGAATATGGTGAAAGGAGGTGTAACATTGCCGTCTCATTTATTTTCCTTATGCAACTGGATGCTTCCAATTATTTATACTCTTTTAGGAAACTTAACACTGTGTTGCATTAAGATTCTACTTTATATTTTCTAAAATAACCATTTTCTTTGACTATACTGTATACTGTATTTTGGAATGTTTGTACCTAGGATTCATTAAGAAAAAAAAAAAACCTAACAGCCCCACTTAGGTTTGGGTCCTATAAAAATAGGAGCATGAAAGTGTGAAAGATACATTTTTAAGGCTCTCTCTTATAACTTTATATGTAATAGAGACAGATTTAAGCAAATTAAATATCTTTCAACAGGGGTATTGGTATGTACAATATAATATCAAAAATAGTGAGACATTGGGGTACCTGGGTGGCTCCATCAGTTAAGCATCTGACTTTGCCTCAGGTCATGATGTCATGGTTCATGGGTTCAAGCCCCCTGTCAGATTCTGCACTGACAGCATAGAGCCTGCTTGGGATTTTCTCCCCTCCCCCCTGTCCCTTCCCCACTCTCTTTCTCAAAAATAAATAAGCGTTTAAAAAATATCTAAAAAATAGCAAGACATATGTATGTAAAATGGTTATAGCAGTGTTACTAAAATACTGTCACATAGAAAGTTGAAAAGTGCAGAACGATAAGTGAAATTTGAGACATTTTTGGTTAAAAATCCTATCGTGTGTATATATGTGTGTGTAATATGGTGTCATGTGGTCCAGTGTGTAAGCATAAAACAAAATTCTAGACCTATTCATACCAAATTATTGAAAAGCGGAAAAATTATTGAAAAGTTGTGAGGAAACTTTTACTTCTTAGTTTCTACACTTCTGACTTATTTTGTTTTATTTTTATGAAAACACATATATTGGTTTTGTTAGAAGCAAAAAGTAGCATTTTTTTCCAATTTTCTTGGCCTTCTAAAAGATGCAAGTTACCTCTTCGGTCTAATTGTCCTCATTAAGGCTTGCTGCCTTAATTACAGATTTTCCAACTGTGCCTGATTCCTTTGCCACTCTGCCCTTCTGTACTGGTATTCTCTGTGGGGAAGGCCCTTCCCTTCCCTTCTTATACCCAGGTTCCATTATGTTCCCTGTTCTAATTCCAGTGCTTCTCTAACACACTTTTATATGTATATTTCTCAATCAATTCCCCTCCTCTGTTATCATTCCAGACACTGTGTTCTTCTGTTACATATTACATACCATGGTTTGCCTTGTAATAAACTTGACTAATGTATCTGAAAGAGCCATCTGTAAAATTGAAACATCTTAATGCTTATTTATTTCCTTATACTTAGATTACATTACCTTAGGGGTGTCCCATAACATTTGAGAAATTAGTAGATTTTTATTTTTGTGACAATTTTTGAACAATTCCAGCTTTTCTTTATATCGTAATTTACTTTCAGTCACTTCCACTTTATGACAGATTGCCAATCTTGAGATTTATAATCCACTCCTACACTCTATGTTGTGATTTCTCTGTAATAACTATATTTGCTTCCTCTATTTTCTTACATAAACACATTTCAAGAGGCTTAAATGGGAGATGGCAGTCCAAATAAAATAACTTTGGCATTTGCAATTATTTTATAACACGATGCCAAAATATTGTCACATGCAGTATCTCACATGACAAATCTAATAAGGTGTTAGAGAAACAGAAATTTTTATAATAGGTTCCTGTATAAATCAGTACAGGTGGTTTCCTTTTACAAGGACAGGCAGGATTAGGTTCGATAGGACAGAAGCAGGGAAAAGAGTGAAAATCCAACTGACTTGCAAACAGGAGTTTCCTGGGTAGTCATTGGGGAAGGGAGTTTTGCTGTGTCACAAGTGACTAGTCCCTGGTTTTGAAAGAGAGTGACTCATCCTCCTTTGAAACAAGAGATAAGTGGGAGAGAGAGCTGTATAAAATTATTTTACAACTATTTCCTTTTGAGCTATGACTTCTTAAACTGGAATGTGATCCAGAATAGCTTCCCTTTGAATCCAACATTTGTCTTAAGCATTTTTATTGTCTCTATTTTCTCTCACACCATCTCCCTTCTTCTCTCCCTCTGTTCAACAGATTTACACTGACTGGGCCAACCACTACCTAGCAAAATCAGGCCATAAGCGGCTGATCAAGGATTTGCAACAAGACATTGCAGATGGAGTGCTGCTAGCCGAAATCATCCAGATCATTGGTAAGACCTGCCCTCTGGGAAAAACCATGAAAGTCTCTCCCCCCCACCCGCCTTGGTCAAACACAATTTAAGTTGAATGCATATGAACTTAGTCCCTGTGTCTCTGAGATTAATGTAGCTCTCCCGTGATTTAATTAAAAATGTTTATGTGAGAATGTTTGAAAAAAGCAGTTTGGCTATACTTTTAAATGGCTAGAACTGTGTCTTTACATACACTGGATTGTCAGAAATGAACGCTTCATTAAACCATATGTCTCCCATGTGTGCATTTCGTTAGCTAGGGCAACTCATACACTCTGAGATTCCTTGAAACTGTATCCTGATCCAGCAGGGACAATTGTGAAGGGTTTCATGTCAGCAGTCATTTGGCACAGGCTAAAGAATTAGCAGCAACTTCCTTCTCACTCACTTTTTTTTTTTTTTTTTTTGCCTGATTTTTGCATATGGAATTGGCGGCGGCTAACAAGTGTGTCCTCTTGTACGCGGCTGGGGAGACAGAGTGAATGTAGCAGCAGCATTGTGCTTGTTTTTGTTTTGGTTTTGGTTTTTGTGTTTTCTTAGTCTCCTTTTTTTTGTGTTTCACTTCATTGCTTAAGCATGTCATTCTTTTTTTCTCTCTTTTATTTTATTTCTTGGCTTTAGCAAATGAAAAAGTTGAAGATATCAATGGATGTCCTAGGAGTCAATCTCAGATGGTAAGAATCAAATTTATTTTAAAATATAATGCTTACCTTCACTTTTGATTACACTGCATTTGTAAATGGACTAGAAATTTCTTTTGCATGCCTTCCTGCTTAAGAAACCATTCGATCACATTCTATCATATGTATTTCTTTGGGTGCAGTTTATGGGCAAATGATAGCATCAGCACAGCTGAATATGTATGACTCCTGAATAACATGTCTCCAGGTGTTTTATCAGATCCTTGACTTTTTGTTGTTGTTGTTGTTGTTCTGATGGCTGAATAATTTAATACTGGTTTTGCTGGCAGTAAATCCCATTTCCAATTTTAAGTGGAGCCTTTTTGTCTGAACAACTGGTTTGAAGAACAGAGCTGGCCATGTGCATCTGAAAAATACATAAATAGTATTTTCCTTGTTCATAACAAAGTCCAGTGTAAACACACAGACTCTTCAGCACTTTTGGAAATAGCTCCAAAGGCATGCTGCTGGACGTTTTCTGAACAGTGACTGATCATGAGATATGATTCATAGCCTTTTTCAGAAAGCTGTTGATCTAGAGGTCTGTGCCTTTCCCATCTCTCTTTTTATCTTTACCAACTGGTAAAGTTTAAAGTTTTATAATAAAAAAATAGATTGATAAACTGCTGAGGTAAAAACTTACCCCTCTATTTATTAAATAGCCACAACTGAAGTTTCTAGGACAACCTGAAATACAAATGCCTTCATTAAAGTTATATCAGCAGATATAATCAGGAGTGATAGCCAAAATCCATCAGATGAGGCTTCCTTCAAAACTCTAGCACAAAATAGACATTTTAAGTGAATGTAATGACTTCTCAATTATCAGGGATTGGAGAATGAAAAAAAAGAACTCTTTTGATGTGCTGACTTGCTTTACTTAATGTCAGAAAACTGAAATCCAAAATAATAAAAGGAATTTATTCTTAAAGAGTGATTAACTAGCATGTCGTGTGTGTGTGTGTGTGTGTGTGTGTGTGTGTGTGTCTGTGTGTGTGTGTATGTGATTAATAAACACTCAAAGGCACTATTACAATACATAAACCCTGCATAACTATTGTGAAAAAAAATCTGGGTAAAAAACAATTTTCTGTAAAATAATTCAGTTTTAAGGGGACTTCTTGATCTAATTATTCTGGGCACAAGCATGGCACTATGGAAATTAATTATAATTTTACTGAAAGCAATTATAATACCTTCAGACCCTGCTAAAATAATAGCTGTGTGATATTGGAAAATGATGTAACCTCTCTGAGTTTCAGCTTTTTCATCTGTATAATGAACCCTAATTAGGATATGATAATGACCTATAATTATGGATATTCTTTACTACCAAAACTGATATGGAAATATAATAGTGCTGCTATAAACTTTGTTAAGACATATTCATGAATTAACACATGTTAAAAGTTTTTTAGAGCTTTATATTAAAAATCTGTATAGTCCCTGAATATCATATTTTATGTTTCTTAAACTCAACCCTTGGGTTTACTTTCATTATTTCAATTATAAGGAGGTGTTGGATAGTAAAATAGGTCTTTGATTCTGATTACAGAGAATCCAATAAACAGCCAAGCTAATATTTCATGACAGAAAAAACAAAACAAACAAACAAACAAAAAAACTACGAAGTTCATAACTATGGATAGGAATATAGTCCTTATATATTTATCTGAAACATCTGTACCGAAGATTCTACAAATCTGTGAAAACATTCTCATGAGTATTAGACTCTGTTAATTTTTTTATTACTTCCTAATCCTTATTAGCCCCCAGATGTCATGTAACATCTAGTATACATGTCGTGTTGATATTTCTGCTTTTGATTAACACACACACACACACACACACACACACACCAGAAAAACCAAAGCCTGAGGGATGTAGATGCTATGAAAAAGGTAGTTTTTCCAGCCAAACAGTATTAGTTGGAAGCACTTTGGATTTTGAGTTAAGAATGACTTGTATCCTCATTTTTTTCTGATGTGGTTGAATTTTGAATCTGAAGTTGACATGCCCTCCATGTGTTGATTCAGAATAATGCATATAACAAAAATAGAGCTTTTTAGTTGAATTACTTTTGCCTCTATTCCTAAGAATTGGCATTGGCACTATATTATTAATGGATAAAAATCCAGACTTTAACTGAGACAAGAAATTAGGGGAAAGAGAATTATGACAGAGTATGACTAGGCTTATGAAGTTCTTATAAATTGCATATATCTATTCCAAACAGGATGTTGCCTGTTTCTTTATTGCTTAACAACCAAGAGGTGAAACATTAATAACAGTGAGTGCTATCCTTACTCACAAAACTGCTTTGACCACATCCTTTTGAATATCTGATTTTTTATGGTGCTTGCTGTTTGTGTGGAATAAGGAAAGGTAAAGTAAAAACTAGGTATGCTCCTGTTTGTAGTCACAAATTATTTAAATTTCAAATTTGATAACTTTTATTGGATTGTTTTAAACCTTTAAGAATACAGAGTCTCTTGTGGTATGAATCTACAATATATTGATGAATATTTTGATGAATAGTAGTCAGGTAATTCATATTTAGCCAATATTTGCTGAGCACCTGAGCTACCAGATTGAGGGACCCTTGAGGATTAAAGGAGCAAATATTGAAATAAATAATAGCAACAGTGTTGCATAGGTAAGAACAGAAGTACTGTGACGGGAGTCCACTGTGGCTTGAGTGCAGTGAGGTGTTTGTATGGGACGATGGAAGTCTGATCACACAGGGCTAAAGTATGGGGTTGGTTGAGGAGCCTTTTGAGGACTTTTAAAGCTGGCTGTGGCATGATCTGATGTAAATATTTAAAAAAAAAAATCATCCTAGATGCTTTCTGGGAATTGTAGAATATGTGTTAAATCTTCATTTGGATGTGGGAGATGACGAATATAGGGAGTATGAATGTTCCCACAGTTTCTCCTGAGAAGTTACGATTAGACGTGATTACTACAGAGGGAGAAAACAGACTAAAGGTAGAAGGGGGAAGATGACAAATCCATACTCTGAAAGTAAAGTTTGACCTATCCATTGGAACATCAAGTAGGAGGTGACTTCAGGCGATTAGGCATGTGTTTCCTGAAGGTCACAATAAGGTGTTAGGTAGAATATAGCTAGTGCACAGGTAATGATTGAAGTCATGGAAAAAGGATGAGATTTCAACAGAAGGCCTGTATAAAGTCAGGAGGGGAGAGATTTGAGGTTCTACACTGGGGAGTAGCAATATGTATGTGATGAGCAAAGGTGTAGGAATCAGAAATAGGGAAGAGTAGTGAGAGAGTGAGCCCATCTTTAAGAGGATGGATCCACAGATGGGGATTATTGATCCTTAGGGTAGCTAGAGTAGCTTCAACTAGAGTACTTGGACTAACCCAGTGAGATGGGGCAAAGTAAGATGAGCAGAATGCGGTGGATGTTGTCAAATGCTACTTAGCCAACTAGTTGGTGGTGTACCTCAACAAAGAAGTTGGTTCTAGCAATTAGGCAGGCATTAATGACCTTGATGCAAATGTCTTCTATAGGGTGACCATGTGTTAATTAAGGAGTAAGAGAGGTGCCCCATCTATTGAGATTTGGATAATCTTTCTAGGAATTTCCTGTTGAAGAGAAAAACAAAAATATATCTATAGTTTGAGAGGAAGGAAGGGTAAGGGGAGCTTTTGGAAGGGGGGAAATAGGCAGAGAAGGAGGAAGCAGTAAGGAGACAGAAGAATCCAGGGGACTGGGGAGACAAAAGATGATGCCAAATCCTAAAGCAAGTGGCAAAGGAATAAATTTGAAGTCTGTGTAGAAGATTAAATTTTTTTAATGTTTATGTATTTTTGAGAGAGAGAGACAGAGTGCTAGCAGGGGAGGGGAAGAGAGAGAGGGAGACAGAATCTGAAGCAGGCTTCAGGCTCGAAGCTGTCCGCACAGAGCCCGACACGGGGCTCGAACCTGTGAACCTCCAGATCATGACCTAAGCCAAAGTTCGATGCTTAACCGATTGAGCCACCCAGGCGCCCCCTGGGTAGAAGATTTAATGTTGGAAAAGAATGAGGGTACATTTTCCTTTGTGTCATGTCACAAGGGGATATGATTGCATGAAATGAAGGTACCTGAAAATGGATTAAATAGAAATTGAGGGGCGCCTGGGTGGCTCAGTCGGTTAAGCGTCCGACTTGGGCTCAGGTCACGATCTCGCGGTCCGCGGGTTCGAGCCCCGCGTCAGGCTCTGGGCTGATGGCTCAGAGCCTGGAGCCTGCTTCAGATTCTGTGTTTCCCTCTCTCTCTTCCCCTCCCCCATTCATGCTGTGTCTCTGTCTGAAAAATAAATAAACGTTAAAAAATTAAAAAAAAAAGAAATTGAAGGAATTCATCAATAACATAACTGCAGAGTATTAGAGAATAATAATGTGCACTTTTCCGTGGGATTCTCTAATTATAATACCTTATAGAAAAACTCACGTATGTTGTCTTGAAATAGATGAGGAAAACAGTAATTCTTTCAAGTGGGCCAAAGAACATGTTTAAGAGAAATATGAGCTAGTCAATGCACCAATTTATTAGTGTAATTTTTGGAAGATTTTGATTCATGTTTTTTCTAAGTCTCAAAGTCATAGTTATCTTCCTTAATAAGCTGAGACTAAACTCATCCTGAAAAACAGAACTCAGTTTGAAGGAGCTTATTCAACACTATATTTAACCTTATCCAAAGATGAAGTTACTGATATGGATAGCACCTGTTGAGTAATTTCTAGGTGGGTGGTTTCAGAATTCAAAATATATGCTGCATGCCACACTTTGGTGAGATTACGCGAGGAAATAAATTAGTAAACTATAAATACTAGGAATGTCCAGAATGCCTGGCAGATTAAAAATAGCAGAAAAATGCCCAACATGTATTTGAAATGCTGAGGCACAAGTGCTAGGTTCTTAGACAAAAATGTAAGACACGTTGGGGAAAAGTTGTTTTGAAGACAAATTTTCCTTTAGTTTAAAATAGACCGTTACATTTAAGGATCTTCACAAATGCGGTAGAGGGATTAGAAACTGTGTTTATGTGAAGTAAGCCAAAATTCTGATTCTATGGTATAGCTGAGGATGTGACAAATGTGCTTCACAGCCTGTCCTTCCTTTTTGCTGGCTCCTCCCATTATCTCACCGTAAGAGCTCCATTGTTTTCAGCCACAACTTTCCATCTTCCTTTGAACATACCATGTTGTTTAAAATTTTCTGAGATGGTGATTTGGGGAATGATTATCCCTGTGCCTCTTACCCCTTTTTGTTCCTAGAAGATAAAAAAAACCCAAAAAACAAAAAATAGGTTCATTCTCCCTTAACTCTCCAGTTCCAAGTCCCACAACGTTGTGACTTCCAGAATAATAACATGATGGATTTTATTGGCATCTTTATTCCATTTCAAGAGTTTACACTCATCTGTACAGTGAAACTATTCTTCCTAGTAAACATATTTGGTGCTTTTATCAGTATTCTGTCCTTTAAAGTTTTAATTATTTTAGCCACTGCTTGTAATTGGTTCTCTCATAAAGGACCTATTTAGGTAAGATAGAAAGATGAGGTTTCTAACCAAATAGGGAAGAGATAAAATATTGGAATGCTCTTAAAGGTTTAATAAAATCTTATAAATGGCACACTGCAGGATTCTCGCACTATGACTCAGAGGAGTGGAATATTGCTAAGTTAGTCCATTCACATGATCCCCTGCCATTTTTGAAACTGTTCATCTTCTGGAATGGCTGGAAAAAGATAGCTTAATGAAGACAAATGCTTTACTACAAATATAGCTCTGATCTCTAACGAAATGCTAAATGGAAATTTCTACTTTGAGGTTTTCTATTTAATTTCATTATTTTCATATAGGCTCACGCTTTGGAACAAAAGAATAAACTACCAGTGTTAAGAAATGTATACTTAAGTTATTACAATATCCTGATGATTTTTAAAACTGAATGTGTCTCTAGAAGTTGCTCTGTGTACTAGCATTTAAAGTTCAAACGAAGGACTTGAAGGATTGAAAGGAGGGGTGTTACACTGAAAGGACAGTAGTCACTGGAATTCAATTGTGACTCTGTGACCGAGAAAAATATCCAGTGAATGCTCAGTCTCTGGTCATTTCTGCATTGAGGAAATTAGACCAATAGAACTCTGACTTGCTAGATTGATTTAAAAACAGCAAACACCATGGCTCCTGTTCAGTGTTTTAGAGGTATGTTTGGGGTTTAGCTCTTTATAGCTTTTTAAAAGTATATTCATAGTAAGGTGAGAAAGATATTTCCTAAATTATATTAAATCCAATTTAAAAGAAAAACGGTAATAGCATGAGAATTATATTTTTATGGGAGTTGTCTGGTCTGCCATTAAATTAAGTAAATGTTGGGGCACCTGCGTGGCTTAGGCTGTTGAGCATCCGACTTCAGCTCCCAGGTCCTAATCTTGCAGCTCATGACTTCCAGCTGCTCATCAGGTTCACTGCTGTCAGCCTGTTGGCGTGGAGCCTGCTTCGGATCCTCTGTCCCCTTCTCTCTGCCCCTCCCCTGCTTGCTCTTGCCCCAAAATAAATAAATATTAAGGAAATTAAATAAATGTTGAAAATACAAGAATGCTTTTCTGTATTCACTTTATATTATGGAATACACATTTTAAATGTTCTCATGAATATCAATATTTAAATTGGTTTGTGCTGTTAGTAGGACAAATAGAAATTGGAACAAAGTGGGGTTCCTGGGTAGCTCAGTTGGTGAGGCATCCAAATCTTGATTTCAGCTCAGGTCATGATCTCCCAGTTCGTGGGATCGAGCCCCACATCAGGCTCTGTGCTGAGAGTGCAGAGCCTGTG